>NC_134354.1:321058792-321738711 GCF_048569485.1 Anomaloglossus baeobatrachus
AGGTTCAATGTACAAACTCTTAGCCCCTCTCCCCCTCCCAACAATGCAGGGAGAGCAGGTAATGTTGCCATCTACTATTCATTTTTAAACTTTCACTATAGCAGATGTATGTCCATATCACCATCGGTTCACTCTTCAATATACAGCTCAAAATAAAAAAATTAAGTGAAAATACACAGTCAGTTGTGTATATGCAAGATAAAGCACAGGTGGACTGGCTGGTGCAAACATAGAGCTGTGTGTTAATATTATAGTAAGGATATTAATAAATCTTTTTTCAGTTATTTTCTTGTTATTTTTATGGTGTAATTTTGTTATGTAAGCATATTATTATTGACTACCCACAGTTTACATTTATTATCGGATGTGCTCTTCTGGGTGCAGACTTCAGGGGCCACATCCTAAAATAAATATGCACTCTGGGGCCCAGATTGCCTTTTCTGATGGTAAGTGCTAGAGAAAGTGGGTCACAGTGTCCCCAGGAAGCCCAAAGCCCCCTCTACAAACATCTTTGTTGGTTGTCGATCAGACCTCTGACTCATACGAAACCTGCACAGGTCTTTCATCCCCTTTTAGCGCCGAAGCCATGGAAGCTAGAAAGTCAGGGCACCACTCAAAAATTAGGGCTTCTTAATTGATGTACAAAGACATAAATCCATGTGACACATTCATTTCTGCTCTGAATGTATGCAATATTAGAATCTTTTCACTGATTATGGGGTATCCCAGGGCACTGCAAAGAAAGACATGTCACCAGGACATTCAGGTGCAAAAGATGTGGCACCCCAATACCAGATAAAAGAGGATAAATCCAAAAAGCTAATGCGCAGCTTTTAAATTTGGGTACCCCAATGGGTGACCCAGTTTCACATAGACACCCCAAATGGTGAACACAAAGTAAATGCAATATTAGAATATTTTTAGAATCTTTTCACTAATTTTGGGGTACCCCATGATGTGCCAAAGACAGACATGTCACCAGAACATTCAGGTGCAAAAGATATGGCACCCCAATACCAGATAAAAGAGGATAAATCCAAAAAGCTAATGCGTAGCTTTTAAATTTGGGTACCCCAATGGGTGACCCAGTTTCACATAGACACCCCAAATGGTGAACACAAAGTAAATGCAATATTAGAATATTTTTAGAATCTTTTCACTAATTTTGGGGTACCCCATGATGTGCCAAAGACAGACATGTCACCAGGACATTCAGGTGCAAAAGATATGGCACCCCAATACCAGATAAAAGAGGATAAATCCAAAAAGCTAATGCGTAGCTTTTAAATTTGGGTACCCCAATGGGTGTGCCAGAGACAGATATGTCACCAGGACATTCAGGTGGAACAAATGGGGTACCCCAATACCAGATAAAAGAGAATAAATCCAAAAAGGTAATGCGTAGCTTTTAAATTTGGGTACCCCAATGGGTGACCCAGTTTCACATAGACACCCCAAATGGTGAACACAAACTAAATGCAATATTAGAATCTTTTCACTGATTTTGGGGTACCCATGACCCCAATACCAGATAAAAGAGAATAATAAATTCATTTGGAACACAAATTTCAAGTGTGTGAGGAAAAGAAGATTTAGAAACCAGAGGGTGACGAGAGGTTAAACATGAAACTCAGTCACCCCCACTTCTGAGGGCGTCCCGGGGCACCCAAAACACCGATATATCACCTGGATACTCAGGGCTGTAAAAACAGACAAGGAAAAATACTTGTAGCTAGTATGTAACGTCTGTGTTACAAAAGAAGTAACGACTATGTTACAAAAGGAAAAACTGGGCGCGCCTGTGTTACAAAAGAAGAAGCATAAAACACACACGTTTCAAGGACAACCTCAACTCCCAGACCTACTGCCCCAGTTTCTTGAAGACAACTTCTTCAAGCAGTGGTACAGGAAGAAGTCGGTATCGTTCAAGAAAACATAATTTTCATGCAGGACAATGCTCCATCACATGCATCCAATTACTCCACAGCGTGGCTGGCCAGTAAAGGTCTAAAAGATGAAAAAATAATGACATGGCCCCCTTGTTCACCTGATCTGAATCCCATAGAGAACCTGTTGTCCCTCATAAAATGTGAGATCTACAGGGAGGGAAAACAGTACACCTCTCATAACAGTGTCTGGGAGGCTGTGGTGGCTGCTGCATGCAATGTTGATCGTAAACAAATCAAGCAACTGACAGAATCTATGGATGGTAGGCTGTTGAGTGTCATCATAAAGAAAGGTGGATATATTGGTCACTAATTTCTTTGGGTTTTATTTTTGCATATCAGAAATGTTTATTTCTAAAATTTGTGAAGTTATATTGGTTTACCTGGTGAAAATAAACAAGTGAGATGGGAATATACTTGGTTTTTATTAAGTTGCCTAATAAATCTGCACAGTAATAATTACCTGCACAAACAGATATCCTCAGGGTCGGACTGGGGTGTCTGGGGCCCACCAGAGGAAATAACTCTAGGGGCCCACCCTACAGCTACATGCAAATATCTATTAGCTGCTATGCCCATTATAGTTTAGCGCTGACTGTAAAGCACAGGCGGCTCCTGCACATCTCCTGTGCACACACACAATAACTGTACAATTACAATAGTTTGCAGTAATGGGATCTTTGGTGATAAGTTATCACCGATCCACAGGTTCAGTAGGTGATAACTTATTGATCGGTGGAACCAGACCAGTGGAAACCACAACGATCGGAAGAATGAGGGACTTTTATGCCTGACAGGGCACTTATATGCCCATTATACAATGCAGCAGCAGATGGGATGTGTGACCGCAGCTCCATTCATCCTCTGTGGAGCAGTCAGATAAAAACAAGCGCAGCGCTCGCAGCCACTGAGGGAATGAATGGATCAGGGGTCGAGTCGGACGTGAGCTCCAGTGTAATGGGGGATAGAAGTTGCACATTTTGCCGATCATTTCGGGTCCCAGCAATCAGACCCCACTGATGAATAAGTTATCACTTATCCTTAGGCCACGTTCACACATTCAGTATTTGGTCAGTATCTTACATCAGTATTTGTAGCTAAAATCAGTAGTAGGTGAAAAATGCAGAAGCGGTGTCCGTCTTTTTATTATACTTTTCCTCTCATTTTACTGATTTTACAATTCCTGGTTTTGGCTTCAAATACTGAGGTAAAAAAATCACCAAATACTGTGCGCACGTGGCCTTAGTAAAGGAGATTACTTGCTTTCACTGGAGAACCTCTGTAAGTGCATATTTGCTGCAGTACAATAGTCACAGGACAGCGAGGGGTTAAACGTTCAACTATTTAAACTATTGGAAATAAAGAATCTTCCCCATATTGATAGAGAGAAAAAGTGACCTCCAGACAGAACACAATCCACTATACCAAGACCACCACATACAAGGGGGAAATACCGCCACACTGTGACCAGACAACATATTACCAATACATAGTGATCAAACACAACCACATACAAGAGAGTAATACCACCACACCATAATTAGACCACATAGTAACCAAATATTACCACATACAAGGGAGAAATACCACGACACTATGACCAGACTACCAAATAATACTAAATACAAGAGACAAATACCACCAAACCATGACAAGACCACATATTACTACTACACAATGACGAATACTACAAGAAATGATCATGAATAAAAAACACAATACTAATAACACTGATATTACCATCAGTGCCATTACACACAGGAGCTCTGTATAAAGTGTCAGTGTACAGGTAATACAGTGATCACAGATGACGTTTATAAACAACAGATCTGTATATAGGTAACGGGCCCCCCATACGTGTGCCGTGTACCAACGGCCCCCCATCCTTGTGCAGTGTATGAATGGGCCCCCCATCCTTTAGTAATGTCCTCATTCCAGTCCCCTTCCTGTCCCCTATTATGCCGTTGTTCACACACACACGTTAGCATAAGTTCACACACTGCGTTTTTTTGATGCTGCGTTTTTGTGCGTTTTTTGCAGAAAAAAACGCACCCGCGGCAAAAAACTCATACGTTTTGTTTTTGCGCGTTGCGTTTTTACGCGTTTTTTTTTTATCAGTGAACAATGCCATTAAAGATTGTTGAAAAAAAAAAAAAAAAGAAAAAAGGTCTGATGTCATTTCCTTCTTCAATATGTTCTTCATTCTCCACTAGCGTATGCAGGAGAGCATACAGCTGCAGAACTACAAGGCTCAGCATCCTCCATCCAGAACTGTATGCAGGAGTTTTTTGCCCCACAAAAAAATGACGTGGGCTTCGCCATATTTTTTTTCCAATTTAAAGTTCTATTGAGTTTTAAAGAATACATTAAAGGAACATGGATCCATGTTATAACTGACAATGCGAAACCAAAGTCTATGCGACACAACACATTCGCAAATGTCATGACAGTATGTAAATGATTGATATGATACATGGATAGTCGTTTTGAACCACAAAGAATAATAAGCCAAAGAGGAAAGGTGAAGAAGCAGTATGATCATGAAAAATAGCAAAAGAAGGATAAGTCAGGGCAAGAGGGGAAGAGCTGGAGAGTAGAGCGCATCGGCCGGGTCTGATACTTTGTCCGATAGACGAAGACATGTTGGAAGGGTGGTGGATATTATCTGAAGTAAGTGGGGCCAAAGTGCCTATCTTCCGGAGGTTAGATTAATTCAAGAATTTTTTTGCCAGAGAGGAATGATTCCCATTGCAACCATTTAGTGGCTGTCGCCACCATCTGTCCACGCGACTGGGCCATCACCGTTTCCATGCGGTGGATCACATTCACCTCCATTACCCACTCATCTATCGTAGGGGGGCCAGGTTCTTTCCAGCGCCGTGGGACCACTGTCTTGGCTGCCTGGAGAAGGTGGCCCAAGAGGGACTTTTTATAGGCCTTTTCCGAGACATTAAAAATGTATAGTAGGACTGCCTCTGGGCGGCTGAGGACTATGATCCTTGTGATCTCCTGTATGGCTGCTAGTACTTTTTTCCAAAAGACCGCCAAGCCCGGGCAGTACCACCAGATGTGGGACATGGTGCCTCCCTGTGCTCTACAATGCCAACAGGTATCAGGCACCTCGGGACACCACGCATGAAGAGACGCTGGGACCCTGTACCACCTGGAGAGTATTTTATAGCTGGTTTCTTGCATTCTGGTGGCCACGACGGACTTGTGGGTCAGTCGGAAGCAACGTGCCCAATGGTTCCCGAGGAACATCTGGTTGAGCTCTGCTTCCCACGCCGCACAAAAGCGAGGAAGGGACACCTCTGCCGCGTTGGTTATGATCTTATATATTTTTGATATCGCATGACGTGTATCTAAGGACCCAGTGCAAAGGTTTTCAAATGGGGTTTGGGGTGGAAGATGCACCATGACAATGTTTTGTGAGATTATGAAGTGTTTGAGTTGTGCATATTCAAAGTGAAACCGCATCCTGAAATTACGATTTTCCACAATCTCCAGAAGCGGTAGAAGGGATCCCCCAGGAGCCACCTTGTTCAGTCTTAAGGGGCTCTGTTTCGTACTGCCCAGGAAGTTGTTAGATGATGCCCCCGGTAGAAACTCTGGGTTATCGGTTAATGGCATAAGGAGTCCTCCCGGCTGAATCAGGCGATTGCGTAATGATGTAGAATGTACAGTTTTCAATGTTTGTTTAGTGCTATAAGACATTTTGATCTTATGTTTGGTAAGGAGTGGCCATGTCCATGGCAGGGTCAGCACTGACAAGAGGCATAGATCCTGTGCTAGGCAAACCCAAAGCTTAGACCTAGGGCTATGTAAGAGGTCCAGAACTCTGGCATGGGTGGCCGCCATGTAATAACGCCTGCAGTCGGGCAGCCACACACCTCCTGCGTTCTTGGTCCTAGTTAGAACGCTACTCCTGAGACGGGCGTGCTTCTTTGACCAAACAAATTGATTAAATAAGCACTGTATCCTGGCCAAATCTGCCGGAACGTAAACCGGGACCGCCTGTATCAAGTACAGCAATCTTGGCAAAGCCGTCATTCTGAGGGCGCCAATCCTGCCAAACCATGAAAGAGTACCTCTCTGCCACAAGATCAGATCTCCCTCAAGCTTTGATAGGAAGCTTTGATAGTTTAGTTGAAAGAGTCTCAACAAATCGGATGGGATTTTGATTCCCAAGTATCCAATACCGCCGTGGGGTGGCCATCTAAAGGGGAAGTTTGGTTTTATTGCATTTATTGTCGTTTGTGGCAAAGTAATATTTAGGGCCTCTGATTTATCAAAATTCATTTTAAAGTTGGACCATTTACTAAAACGGTTTAGTTCTAGCATTAGGGGTGGGAGTGATGTGAGGGGGTTACAGAGGTAAATAAGAAGATCGTCAGCAAAGGCGGCGCATTTGTGTTCCCGATTGGCGATCCTAATTCCCTGTACTGTATATCCGGGTTGGTCCTAATGGCCGACAACAAGTGCTCCATGACCAGGATATATATAGCAGAGGTGACAAGGGACGGAGAAGGGCCTCGACAGAGTGCCATTAAATTTAAGGTGTGCAGTCGGAGAATGATAAAAGGCCATAATCCTGGACGAAAAAACTGGCCCCAGGCCCATATGGTCCAGTGTTTGTGAAAGCGACTGCCAGGAGACTCTGTCGAAGGCCTTCTCAGCGTCCAGAGATACCAACATCAAAGAGAGTTTTTTGTGTGAACATGTTGGATCAGGTCCAAGGTCTTTATTGTATTGTCCCTCGCCTCCCTACCCGGGACAAATCCGACCTGGTCCAAATGTATCAGGTCAGGGAGTAAAGGGCCAAGTCTACTTGCCAAAAGCTTGGCATAGAATTTTAAATCAACATTAAGGAGTGAGATCGGTCTAAAACTGCTACACGCCGTAGGGTCTTTTTCAGCCTTTCGGAGCAAGGAGATGTGGGCCGTAGTGGAATGGGGTGGGAAAATGGTGCTTTCATAGAAGCGCCATCATCTGGTGCTGTATCAAACTCTTCAGCTGCCCTGGTGACGGGTGGCTCGCTGGGTAATAATGGGGTTAGGGCTAGCTGTATATTATCAACTGGCCCAAAGCCCAAAATTCATGGTGTCACGCCAATATTAGACATGGCCACCATGAATTTCTAGTAAAGATAAAAAAAAACACAACACACAGAAAAATATTTTTATTAGAAATAAAACACAACACAATTAGTAACTCCATCTTTATTGAAATAAAGAACGCCCCTAAGCAGTAATTCTGGGTCAAGGGTTCCGCGCCGTCCAATCTGGATCCAATATCATCTGATCGGTTTGCTGGAAGGCAAAGCAATCAGATGATGTGTCAGGTTCAAGGACTGAATCACATCACACATCAGCTGATTGTATAAACAGCTTTTATACAATCAGCTGATGCATCAGTGCAAAAACAAACCAAAAAAAAAACTACTCACTTCTGTCACGCAGCGTCGGAATGGCTACCGGAGGAAACTCCAGTAATGCAAGGCCTGTATTTCAATCCGGAGCTTTCACCTGAGCTCTGGAGTGCAGCCGAGACTGTACAGCGAGCGCCGAGTGATTGATTCCCTGGCACTTGCGGTTCAGTTCATGACAGCTGCAGACAGGCCGGGCTGATCTCCAGTGCTGTCACCTGAACTCCGGAGATCAGCCCGGCCTGCCTGCAGCTGTCATGAACTGAACCGCAAGCACCGGGGAATCAATCACTCGGCACTCGCGGTACAGTCTAGGCTGTACTCCGAAGCTCAGGTGAATGTATCAGCTGATCAGCGGCAGGTCCTGCATCCATCGGACGTGTGGGAGTCTGCACACAGCCAGAGCAGGGGTAGCGGTACCGGGAAAAGAAGCTGGGAGTGGACATCTGCTGGGACAGGCGAGTAGGAATTTTTTTTTTTTACTGTTCACTTTTGATTTAGCAGCTGCTTCCACTTCCCGCCCGGACATGGCACCGCACGAAGCAGCGGTGGCGGTACCGGGAGAATTCACGCTTCTGTGTTTACTAACAAAAGGAATCCTCTTCCTGTACATGTCACTTTACTACACCCCTTGCGTTTATAGCTGTGTTTTAAGTCATAGAAACGCACTAAAATGCAGCTATGTTTGCAATTTGCGTTTTTCATTGCGTTTTTGAACATCTCATTGAACTCAATGGGTGGAAAACGCAGTGAAAAACGCAAAAATAATTGATATGCTGCGTTTTTGTGGGCACCACAGAAACGCAGCTAATAAAAACGCTGTGTGCAGACAGCAAAAATGAAAACTCAGACTTTGCTGGGGAAACAGTCATGCAGTTTTCTGAGCAAAAACGCACCCGAAAAACGCAGCGGAAAAACGCACTGTGTGAACTTACCCTAATTCTCACCTGTCCTCCGTTCCTGTGCTGTCCTTACCTTACCAGTCCGCAGGCTCACAGACTCCTCCATGATCTCGTCTGGTGCACGGACTCGCCGCCGCAGGATGCCATCATGGCTTTACTGCAGTTAAATTCCTTGCGGCGCCGTAAAGCATTTAACTGCAGTAAAGCTATGAAGTCACTTGCAGCGACGGCTACGTGCAGAGGACGGGATCACTGAGGGGTCTGTGTCCTGCGGTCTGGAAGAAGCAGCTGGAGCACCGCGGGAACGAGGAGAACAGGTGAGAATATATACATTTATTTTTTCTTCAGCTCCTCCTGAGCGCTTACCTTTTCTCTGCAACCCTGCGCGTCCTCCTCTCTGCTGCTCCAGCGGCAGTGTGATGACGGCCGCTGTGTCGGTGCGGGGCTTAGCAGCTCCTCCGCCTCAGTCCTGTAACCGGCCGCACTGTTCAGATGTACGCCCGTCTGAGGGATGCGCGTACATTTGAATAGCGGCGCGGTCTCCAGGACAGGTCTGGGACTTCCGCAGTACAGGACCTACGGTGACATCACATCACATGACGTGATGTCACCACAGGTCCTTCTGCAGCCCTGCAAACTGCAGCAATAGTACGGAACGTGTGCTATCACTGCAGTTTGTGATTGAAGGGCTGGGGGGCCCTCAGACCGTGGGAGGGGGGCCCATCACAGCGTGGGGACCCTGTCCAGTCCGCCATACATAACGCTGACCCTGAAAAACTGGCGGCCCCACGGCGCTATACACTGCCCCGCACTATGTAAGGTACAGGGGCCCACTGAGGGCCCAGGGCTTACCGGGCGATTGCCCGCTACCCCGCCGGGCCAAACCGAGCCTGGATATCCTCCTAAGAGAGCCAAATCTAAAAAAAAAAACACTCCAACTTCCAAAAATATTAAGCTTTGATATTTATGAGTCTTTTGGGTTGATTGAGAAAATAGTTGTTGATCAATAATAAAAAAAATCCTCTAAAATACAACTTGCCTAATAATTCTGCACACGGTGTATATAATACCATGCAGTAAAAACACATGAACATGCAATCAATAATGAAGCATAATTTCATTTTCTAATATTTAACCCTAATGGGGCTTCAGTTCCCAACATAAATATCATAAGTTTCCTGATATTTGAGGTTGGACTCGCTACATAGGATAATGTATACTACATACTCTGATTTGCAGTTTAAAAACTTACAAATTAAGTATTTTTTGCTTCCATCATGATTGTCAAAACCTTTTGTCCTTAATAAAAAAATTACGTTTTGTACGGAGATGAACAGCATTTGTAATATCCCATGGTGCTAAGCCATGAAGAATTATTATTCATTTTATTTTGGGATCTTAATAAACTCGGAGATAGAGCATGTCCCAAAGTGGGGGCTTTCCTGGGGACTAATCTGATACCTTTATTCACAACCAAATCTACCATAGGTTCTTCCCTCAAGATATATAAATTTTTCCTTACAATTTTAGAAATAGAGTTAAATGAACTGCTATAGGTAAGTACTAAGATTAGAATGTCACATTTTTTATTTTTATCAATCCCTGTACAGTTATTACTTTTTATCAGAATGTCTCTATTTTTTCTACCTGTTTTCATGTTTTTGCCATTGAATCTATTAATAAATAGGGATGAGTGAATGTATTCTCCACTATTCACTATCCGACGGATAATGGGGTATTTGCGGTATTCTCTAGCCGATGGATAAAACAACATCCGCTCCGATACTTTCATTTTCATTTCTGACTTCCTGGCGCCTGTTTTCCAATACATCTGATGTTGCTTGCCTTCACAGTAACGCCGTAGCTGTCTTTGTTGTGGTGTTACTGTGATTGGCTTAGCCGCACAGCGTCATAGGGGCTATATAAGGCAGCGCCCATTTTGTGAACATGCAGTGATAGTGAGCTGGCGGTGGTGATAGACTATATTGTGTGCGGGAGAGCGTTCTTAGATACAAATAATAAATAGTCCTTGTAAGGGCTGAACACAGTGTCCAGTAGCTGCTAGCATCTGAAGAAATCATAGAACCAGCTACAGGGACAGTGCAGTGCCTTGTATGAGATAGCGTTCCTGCTGCAAAATCCTAAATAGTTAGTGTGCCGCCCCGTGCTCGGTAGCAGCCAAGCCACTCGGATCCGGACCTTCAGTGGGTGGCTCGAGGGTCTCCGGACCTGGGAGTGTCGCGGACACTTCAACCAAATAGGGGGTTTGTGGTTGGGGACGTAGTTGTACGGCCGGAGCCGTGTTAAGTTCGTGATTCCACCCACGGTATGTGGTGAGGTTGGACACCACCGCTGCAGTTATGGGTCACCCGGGGGAGATGTTGTGCAGCAAGTTGTTAACCCCTCCGTGTTCAGGGATGGTGGCCCCGGGACCCGTTGGGAGAGCTAGGGCAGTGCAGGGAGATAGGCGGCCTGAGGGCACTGATGTACTCACTGTCAATAACCACACAAGCCTCTGGTAAACCAAGGTGATGGTGGTCGATGCACGCAGCCGGCTGCAGTCTGGTCCCCCACCCGGTTGGTGGTCTCTATCTTTCTCCCGCACCTTTGTTTGAATGGTGGACTACCTGGGCTTGGAGCTTCAGGAGTCCGCTCCCGGCTTGTGGTCGCCTAAGGAGCCCTTGCCTGCAGACTAGAGTTGAGCGCGGTTCGCGGTTCGAGGTTCTCCAGTTCGCGGCTCGAGTGATTTTGGGGGCTGTTCTAGATAGAACTAGAACTCGAGCTTTTTGCTAAAGCTCGATAGTTCTAGATATGTTCGAGAACGGTTCTAGCAGCAAAAAGACCAGCTAATTACTAGCTGGCTTTCCGCTGTAATAGTGTAAGTCACTCTGTGACTCACACTATTATGAAATTTCCGTGTATAGTGTACGGGAACAGCGCATTCAGATCACTGCTGTATGGATAATGGCGATCGCCATTTTTTTTTTTTTTCCTTATCTTCCTTCCCTAAGCGTGCGCGTGTAGTGGGGCGGGCCAGCATGTCAACCAATCGCAGACACACACACAGCTAAGTGTACTTTTAGCCAGAGAAGCAATGGCATGTGTAATAGGATGTCCATGTCACATGTCCCTGCATTATAAAAACGAGTATCTGCCCATCTGGACACCATTATCTCTTCTGCGTCCTTGGTGTCAGTCACCGCTAGCGCAGCGCCTATCTCCGATACTGCTGTGTACGCTCTATACACAGCGCTGTACAGAATAGGGATAGCACTTTCTATCAGTCCTTTTAAGGGCTAATACCGGCAGGGTCAGAGCCATAGGTGACAGGTCCGTGAAAACAGAGTTTAACAGCTATACAAGATGACAGCGTCTGTGTAGCTAAGGTCAGGGATTTCCTCGCTGCATTTCCCCATTAGGAGGGATAGAAAGGCAGGCTTCCTTTCCTCTACCCAGAGACCCACAACCCTGCCACTGTACCCTCCTGCCCTTTGCACACTCAAACTCATTGTTACTAAGCCATTATACTAGCAAACACTGAGTGAACTTAGTGGCATCCTAATTGTGGCTGTTGGACTTCTGTATTGTCCCACTAGTGCAAAGATATTTGCAGCACGTCTGCCTGCATTGCACACTCAAACTCATTGTTACTAAGACATTATAATACCAAAAATTGAGTAAACTTAGTGGCTGTTGTACTCCATTAGTGCCCCACTGGGGCAAATCTATGTGCAGCACCTCTGCATGTGTTAGGGCCAGGTGGAAGGGCAGACCCAGGAGGTGGATCCACTGGACCGAACTCCTTGATGATGGGAAGGGGTCCGGTAGCTGGAGCACTATAGGTAGCAGAACAGTCCGTGCACACGAGTATAATGGAGAAGTCCCTGGGACCACGGAGTCACTGATGGTAGTCCGGGTGACGGAGCTCAGGTTCGGAAGCCGAGATGATGTTAGGCGGAGTCCGGAACCGTTGGAGCGAGATGACGGGTCACCACAGGGATCCGAGATGGTACGGACTGTCAGGATGGCAGATAAGCAGCGTTCGGGGTGCGGGATGCGGCAGGACCGGATGGCGAGGCAGGATCGGCTCTAGAAGAGAGATACGTAAGTATGGCAGAGAGACACAAGGAGACCTGACTCCTAGCTTGGGAAACACGAAGATCAGGCCCCGCCCACTTGGATATTAAACCCCTTTATACCCTGAACCTGTGTGCTTCATTTCCTGTTAATGGACGCTGGCCCTTTAAGAAAGGGTCAATGACCGCGCGCGCGCCCTAATGCGCATGCGCGCGGCCCGGGTGCCAGAAGCCAGGACAGGAAGCTGAGAGGAGGAAGCAGCAGAGCCGGGCTGGGGCTGAGACGCCGACGGGCGCCAGGAGCGGGGACCAGGACGCCTGGAAGGCGCCTGCAATGGATGCTGGAGAGCGGGGAGCGGTGGAGACCGGACTGAAGAACCGGGGAGCGAGACAGGGGAGCCGGGGAGCGTGGCAGGTGAGCCGGGGAGCGTGACAGTACCCCCCCCACGCCCCCCTCCCCGCAACCGGGACAGGAAGGCACGGATCAGCGGAGTACCCACATTCTCCCGGGGCTCCCAGGACCTATCCTCTGTACCATACCCTGCCCAGTCCACCAGGAAGAACTGTCGGCCCCGTACAGACTTCATGGCCACGATATCCCTTACCACATAGATGTCGTCATCGGCAATAGGAGGGGGAGCCGAACTGGCAGGAGCGGAGAATGGACCAAGGACAACCGGCTTAAGCAGGGAGACGTGGAAGGAGTTGGGTATCCTCATCGTGGCCGGGAGCTGGAGCTTGTAGGAGACCTCATTGATCTTGCTGAGGACTTTAAACGGCCCGATGTAGCGAGGACCCAGCTTGTAGGATGGTATCTTCAATCGGACGTACTTGGAAGCAAGCCAGACTAGATCTCCAGGGGAGAAACACGGAGGGTCCAGACGTCTCTTGTCTGCATGTCTCTTCATCCGCAGGGAAGCACGCCCAAGGGACACCTTGACAGAGTCCCAAATGGTTGCAAAGTCACGGGCTACAGTATCAGCAGCAGGGACATCCGAAGAAGGAGATACCGGCAAAGGGACGAAGGGCTGAAGTCCGTAAACGACATGAAAGGGAGAGCTGGAGGAGGACTCACTGACGTGGTGGTTATGGGAGAATTCAGCCCAAGGAAGAAGCGTGGACCAGTCGTCGTGATGGGCGTTGACGTAGTGTCGTAAGAAGGAGGTCAAGATTTGATTGACCCTCTCCACTTGGCCATTAGACTGAGGATGGTAGGCAGAAGAAAAGTCCAGAGTCACTCCCAGATGTTTGCAGAGAGCCCTCCAGAAGCGGGAGGTGAACTGAGTTCCTCTGTCGGACACGATGTGTGATGGAAAGCCATGCAAGCGGAAGATGTGATGTATAAAGGCGTCCGCGAGTTCCTGAGCAGAGGGCAGTCCAGCCATAGGGACGAAATGAGCCATTTTAGAGAACCGGTCCACCACGACCCATATGACTGTGTGTCCGGAGGACAATGGCAAGTCCGTAATAAAGTCCATTGCAATGTGTTGCCACGGAACTGAGGGTATAGGTAGAGGCAGAAGACGGCCATATGGCAGGTGTTTGGGCGTCTTGTTCCTGGCACAAGAGGAGCAGGCAGAGACAAAAGCAGCGACGTCCGTGCGAAGGGATGGCCACCAGTAGTGACGTACTATCGCACTCCATGTTCTCTTTTGACCAGCATGACTGGCTGTTTTCGAGGCATGGCCCCAGTGTAACACTTTTTTCCTATCAGTCTCAGAGACATAGGTCTTCCCGGGCGGTATCTGGGCCAGGGTGACAGGGGCCACCGGAATGATTTTACTAGGACAAATGATGGGTTGGGATGTCTCCTCCTCCTGCTCCATGGGCATGAAAGACCTGGACAAGGCATCAGCGCGTATATTCTTGTCCGCGGGTCGGAAATGGAGCTGGAAGTCGAACCTGGCAAAGAACAAGGACCACCTGGCTTGCCGTGGGTTCAGTCGCTGAGCGGACCGCAGGTATTCCAGGTTCTTGTGGTCCGTGTAAATGATTACGGGGTACACTGCTCCTTCCAGGAGGTAGCGCCATTCCTCCAGAGCCAGTTTTACTGCCAATAGCTCTCGGTCACCGATGGTGTAGTTGCGTTCAGGCGCTGAGAAGCTCTTGGAGAAGAAACCGCAAGTCACCATCTTCCCGGAGGAGGACTTCTGCATGAGCACTGCTCCGGCTCCCGAGGAGGAGGCATCCACCTCCAAGGTGAACTGGCGGTTTAACTCCGGACGGTGGAGCACAGGAGAGGAGACAAATGCTCGCTTCAGAGAGCCAAACGCGGCGTCGGCCGCAGGTGACCAGTCCTTTGGATTAGCCTCCTTCTTGGTCAAGGCGGAGAGAGGAGCGGTCAGAGCAGAGAAGTGAGGGATGAACTGGCGGTAGTAGTTGGCGAAACCCAGAAAGCGTTGGATTGCCTTCAGTCCAGAAGGAGGAGGCCAGTTGAGAACGGAGGAAACCTTTTTTCTCTTTCTCCATATGCAGTCCGGTATCGGAGATGATGTAACCCAGGAAGGGGAGAGAAGACTGCTCAAAGACACACTTCTCGTACTTGGCGTACAGACGATTCTCTCTCAGTCTTTGTAGAACCAGCTGCACGTTCTCTCTGTGGGTCTGGAGATCCGGAGAGAAGACAAGGATATCATCCAGGTACACCACCACACAGACGTAAAGAAGGTCCCGGAAAACGTCGTTCACCAATTCTTGGAAGACTGCTGGTGCGTTACACAGACCGAAGGGCATCACACAGTATTCGTAGTGCCCATCGCGAGTATTGAACGCGGTCTTCCATTCGTCCCCAGAGCGGATGCGGACCAGGTTGTAGGCACCCCGAAGGTCCAATTTGGTGAACACACGAGCTCCTCTAAGCCGGTCAAACAATT
Source organism: Anomaloglossus baeobatrachus (assembly GCF_048569485.1). NCBI lineage: Eukaryota > Metazoa > Chordata > Amphibia > Anura > Aromobatidae > Anomaloglossus > Anomaloglossus baeobatrachus. The sequence continues at coordinate 321,074,015 of NC_134354.1, forward strand.
CGGGGATGAGCGGCAGGGGGTACTTGTTTTTCACGGTGATTTGGTTCAATCCCCGGTAGTCTATACATGGGCGTAAGTCGCCTTCTTTCTTCTTCACGAAGAAGAAGCCTGCTCCAGCAGGAGAGGAGGATCTCCGAATGAATCCCCTCGCCAGGCTCTCTGTGATATAAGTAGACATGGCCCTTGTTTCGGCTGGGGACAATGGATATATCCGTCCTCGAGGTGGTGTTGTTCCCGGGAGCAGGTCGATGGCACAATCGTACGGACGATGTGGCGGAAGTACCTCAGATTCCTTTTTATCAAAGACGTCCGCGAAGGACCAATAGGCCAAGGGCAGTCCCGGTAGGGACTCTGGAACCGGAGGTCGTCGGATGGGCTGTATAGTCTTCAGACAGTTCTCATGGCACGAAGAGCCCCATCGGGTGATTTCACCAGTGCCCCAGCTGACTGATGGTTCGTGTGTCCGTAACCAGGGAAGTCCCAGCAGGATTTGATGGGACATGTGTGGGAGGACGTAGAGAGCGATGTTCTCGGTGTGCAGGGCACCGATACGCAGTTCGACCGGCCTGGTGATCCAGGAGATGGTGTCAGAGAGGGGTCTCCCATCCACCGAGGCAATCACGAGGGGTTTGTCAAGAGGAGTAACAGGCACCTGGAACTTGTCCACCGTGGCCTGCTGGATGAAATTGCCTGCTGCCCCAGAATCGAGGTACGCCTCAGCCGTGAACCGCGTCTCTCCCGTTGTCACTTCCACAGTCCACGTAACCGGGTCTGAGAGAGTCCCAGCACCTAGGGTGGCCTCTCCTACCAACCCTAGGCTTTGGAGTTTCCCGGCCTTTCTTGACAGGAGCGTAACAGGTGTGTGCCCTCTTCGCAGTAGAAGCAGAGGCCCTTGGCGAGCCGCTCTGCTCGACGTTGTTCAGACTGCCGCACACGGTCGATCTGCATGGGCTCGTGGATGGAGACACCAGATGCCGTTGACTGTAGTACGGCGGGCTTCTGCGGAGGAGAGGAATGCCGTACTGGACGTCTCTCACGGGACACCTCTTTGGATCGCTCCTGAAAGCGAATGTCCACTCGAGTCGCTAGAGTAATCAGGGCATCCAGGGTGGACGGTACGTCACGACCAGCCAGCTCATCTTTAATTCCACCTGAGAGTCCTTCCCAGAAGGCGGCGGTCAGAGCCTCGTTGTTCCAGCCGAGTTCCGAGGCCAAGGTGCGAAAACGGATTGCATATTGACCCACCGTCAGAGTCCCCTGACGTAACCGGAGAAGAGATGAAGCAGACGCGGAGGCGCGTCCGGGCTCGTCAAAGGTGCCACGGAATGCCTGCAGGAACTCCTGGATGTTTGTGGTCACAGGATCCTCCTTCTCCCACAAGGGGTTCATCCACGCCAGTGCCTCACCCTCTAGATGGGACATGATGAAGGCGACCTTGGCTTGGTCGGAGGAAAACAAATGCGGCAGCTGCGTGAAATGGAGGGAGCATTGGTTTATGAAACCCCTGCAGGTCTTGGGATCTCCGGCGTACCGGGGTGGTGAGGCCAAACGAAGTCTGGAAGCATCCGAAGAGGCTGCCACGGGGGCTGGAGCCGTGGATTGGCTAGTGGAAGCCCGAGACGCTGGAGATGTAATTGACGCTTGTAGCGTGTTCAGGCGGGCGTCCACCGAAGTCATGAAGTTCAGCATGCGGGTCTGGGTCTCACGCTGGCGTTGGAGTTCCTCCTGCAAGGCCGCTAGTGCTTCAGCGGGATCCATGGCCTGATCTTACTGTTAGGGCCAGGTGGAAGGGCAGACCCAGGAGGTGGATCCACTGGACCGAACTCCTTGATGATGGGAAGGGGTCCGGTAGCTGGAGCACTATAGGTAGCAGAACAGTCCGTGCACACGAGTATAATGGAGAAGTCCCTGGGACCACGGAGTCACTGATGGTAGTCCGGGTGACGGAGCTCAGGTTCGGAAGCCGAGATGATGTTAGGCGGAGTCCGGAACCGTTGGAGCGAGATGACGGGTCACCACAGGGATCCGAGATGGTGGGTCACCACAGGGATCCGAGATGGTATGGACTGTCAGGATGGCAGATAAGCAGCGTTCGGGGTGCGGGATGCGGCAGGACCGGATGGCGAGGCAGGATCGGCTCTAGAAGAGAGATACGTAAGTATGGCAGAGAGACACAAGGAGACCTGACTCCTAGCTTGGGAAACACGAAGATCAGGCCCCGCCCACTTAAATATTAAACCCCTTTATACCCTGAACCTGTGTGCTTCATTTCCTGTCAATGGACGCTGGCCCTTTAAGAAAGGGTCAATGACCGCGCGCCCTAATGCGCATGCGCGCGGCCTGGGTGCCAGAAGCCAGGACAGGAAGCTGAGAGGAGGAAGCAGCAGAGCCGGGCTGGGGCTGAGACGCCGACGGGCGCCAGGAGCGGGGACCAGGACGCCTGGAAGGCGCCTGCAATGGATGCTGGAGAGCGGGGAGCGGTGGAGACCGGACTGAAGAACCGGGGAGCGAGACAGGGGAGCCGGGGAGCATGGCAGGTGAGCCGGGGAGCAGCGCAGGGGACCCGGGGAGCGTGACAGCATGACACCCTCCTGCTCTGTTTTTAATAAGCTATAATGATAGCAAAAAATGCTGCCATTTAGTGGCATACAAGAACTGGCTGTTGTATTTCATTATTGTCCCACTGGTGCCAAGCTAATTCTAGCACCTGTGCAGGACACCCTCCTGCTCTGTTTTTAATAAGTTATAATGATAGCAAAAAATGCTGCCATTTAGTGGCATACAAGAACTGGCTGTTGTATTTCATTATTGTCCCACTGGTGCCAAGCTATTTCTAGCACCGGTGCAGGACACCCTCCTGCTCTGTTTTTAATAAGCTATAATGATAGCAAAAAATGCTGCCATTTAGTGGCATACAAGAACTGGCTGTTGTATTTCATTATTGTCCCACTGGTGCCAAGCTATTTCTAGCACCTGTGCAGGACACCCTCCTGCTCTGTTTTTAATAAGCTATAATGATAGCAAAAAAATGCTGCCATTTAGTGGCATACAAGAACTGGCTGTTGGACTTCCATTAGTGTCCCACTGGTGCAAATCTATTTGCAGCATCTCTGCATGACACCCTCATGCACATTTTGCTACGCTAATTTTATAGCAAACTCAGGGAATTCCTTGCTGCATTTGATCATTCGGAGGGATAGAAAGTGAGGCTTCCTTTATCTTTTCCTTCTGTTCATAGACAGCATCTCCAAGTCCACACCCGAAGAGCAATTTCTCCTCCACGTCTAAGTGTGGAGAGGCAGCTAGTGCGCATGCGTGTGCTGATTTACCCCAGCCGCAGCCTAACTACAGTGTTTCGCCTAGTGAGTATGCTCAGCCTGACTGTGCCATTCCTGACGCTAAGTCTTCATTTCGGGATACAGCGCATGCTCCCACACTTAGTGCGAAAAGCATCTTTGCACAGGTACTTGCACTCCGTGCCGGGTCTAAGTCCTGTGTTGTGCCTAGACACCATGCTAAAGCTGATAGTCTTTTTTCGGAGACTGTATTTCATGCTACTGAGCATGCTCAGGCACTTACTGCATCAGAGACTAGGTCCGGTAATGAACTCTTTGGCACTGCCCCTGACGTGGGGGGCCCATATAGACCACAGGGCATCAGGTGTCCTGACGATGTGGCCAGGCCACTCCCAAATGGCTTGCAGAGGCCCGCCCCTATGATTTGTCCCCTCATTATTGATGGTCAGACGATGACTGGTGAGGTGTTTGTGTCGTGGCAGCCATGAGGTCATTATTGAAGTTGCGGTTCCAAATAGGACGCTATTTATGCCACTCATGACGTGTCACTCTGCTTTTGTCTTCAGGAGGTGCATTGTGGTCCACCCTGGTTTGGGGCGGATCCAGGTTATAAAACGGGCTGGAGCCAGCAAGGAGGTGCGCAGTCTTCTATTATGCTCCGAAAGTGCACACCTCCATGTGTTGAACCCATTGCGGCTTTAGGCCAGAGGTAGGCAGGGATAGGGCGTCGATGCAGGCCGCCACCACAGTTGGTAACGCAGAACGGTTAAGACCAGCTCCTGTACTACAAGTCCTGCTTGTGCAACCCAGTGGCATTAACAGGCCTGCTGCTGCTGATGCGCCTGCTGTCCACAGGTGTGGCCCCGATGCACACGGTCAGCGTACTCAATGGCCCCTGTGATGTTAACAGGGAGTTCCTGGGCTGGGTGGGCATGTGGACCCTGTGACGCTAACAGGGCTCCCAGTCTCCAGATCCCAGTGGCGTCTAACTCGGTTCAGGCAACTATTTGTTTCATAGCCACACAGATCTGTATCCTCCACCTAACCTTCCAGTTGCCAACCTCTCCTTTTCCATATGGGAGCACGGTGGACATTGACTGCTGATGGGGATATATACCTTTCTCTTTCTTTTCTTATTAATTTTCGTTATATAGCGGTAACATAGTATATACCACCTTATCCAAATCTGCCAGTCCCACCGTAAAAGATGGTGTTTCTTCATCAAATGTTACTTTTGCTTAACCACCAAACCCACGGACAAAAACTTTTTTCCCCTTTCCAACACAACTGTTCCCCTTTCCAGCAGCATCTGTCCTTTTTCAACTCATTTGGTATATGACCAAAAGTGCAACTCTGCAGGAACACCGTACTCAATGCCATCTCAGCACAGCAGCCAGCCCTCGGTCCCTCAGATGTGGACAAGTAAAAGACCATTTCCTCCTATCCATGACAAAGCGTTGAGATTCACTCTGTGCAGCACTGGTGTTTAATGGAAAAGCAGATCTAAGAATCCGTACCACCTTCTGCAGAAACTCCTGTATACGTGCGTCCCTTTCTATGGCAGGAATTATTTCGCCAAATTTTGTCTTGTACCAGGGATCTAACAGTGTGGCAACCCAGTAGTTAGCATTACTTCGAATTCGTACAAACCGAGGGTCATGTTGTAGGTAGTGCAGCAAGAAGGCGCTCATGTGTCTTGTGCATCCAGGAGGACCAAGTCCTTGGTGTGTTGGTGGCAGAGAGATGAGAATCGTGCCTCCTTCCTCTGCCCTCTCCCCCCAACCTCGCACAACCGAAATGTGAGCAAGCTCTCACTCATCTGCTGAGTCTTCCATGCCCATCGCCAGTTCGTCCTCCATTTCTTCATGGGCTCCTGCACCTTCCTCAACAATTTTTGCTGATACTATGCACCCTTGTTAATCCCTCTCCCCCACCATGACTGCAGCCTAGGTGCCGCTTACCGTCTGGACCTTGTAGATCTTATTATCCCTTCTGCATATGACTCCTCCTGTACTTCCTCCCCTTCCTCTTGGACCAACAGCTGACTCCGAATAATGCTTACAGTTTGCTCCATCTTGTAGATGACCAGAATTGTCACGCTGAGAATGGCATCGCCATTGCTAAACATCTTCGTCGACATTTGTGAACTGTGTAGAAGGGTGCATAGGTCCTTGATCTGACACCACTCCAGCAGCGTGATCTGCACCACCTCTGGATCAAGTTAGCTCAGGGTATACGTCAGACCGTATTTCAGCAGGGCTCTGCGGTGCTGCCACCGACGCTGCAACATGTGCAGATTCCAATTCCTGCGTGTCGGAACATCGCATTTCCGGCGTTTAACCGCCAGACCCTAAGACTTCAGGAGCGATGAAAGTTGTTGAGCTGCTGGGTGCGAAGGATGAAAGTGAGCACATAGCAGCGTGCCCGCTGCACAAGGCCATGTAGGCCGGGATGGTATTTTAAAAATTGATGGAGAATCAGATTCAACACGTGAGCCATACAAGGCACGTGTGTCATTTTGCCCTGCCGAAGGGCCGCAGACAGGTTTGCATCATTGCCACACACGGCTGTTAAGTCACCAACGTAGTCCACTCAATCAATTTGTACTCCGGTCGCCAGGTGACAACGTGTTCCTGTCGTGCATAGTGCTGATTGTGGGAAAGGAGTCGATGCCAGCGGCGCAGGTGGACGCAGGTTATGGTCACCCACTGGGTTGCGTTACCTTGACAGATACAGAACCACAGGCTGAATGTAGGTGGTGGGTATCTCACAGATGAAGTACCATCATTCAGCTACAACCAATGGGAAGACACCACACCCTTTTTTAAGCCCCTCCTGTCTGCAGACCACTGCCAGACAAAGCTATGAACCTCTTGTTACTGTTACCCCCAGTTCAGTTTTATGATTTTGTGTGCTTGTTACCTGACTAATTTTCCTGCTTGCTGTTTATGTACCTCGTTGGCCGATCCGCATTTCACCTCTGCTTGTTTTCTGATTAAGTCCTGGCCATCCCATTCTGTTCCTCTTCCTCAATTAATGTTTTTGACCCTGCATGACTACTATTCTCTGGAACTGCAGCCTTCCACAGGTATTGATCAACTTGGGCCCTGTGTAATTCCAAATCACTGTATAGGGGTTAAAGGGTTTCAGAGTTCTGGGTGTCCAGCTTGGTGAGTGGCTTGCCTCTAGCCTATCCTTTACAGCCCATCTGGGTGTGTCGATCCAGGCAGGCGTTACACCGTGCCCTCTGCAGAAGGCCATGTAGGCCGGGATAGTGTTTTAAAAATTGCTGGACAACCAGGTTCAACACGTGAGCCATACAAGGCACATGTGTCACATTGCCCTGAAGAAGATTCGCAGACTGGTTTGCATCATTAAGAACCAATTAAATGACCAAAAAGATATAAAGGTATCTACACTCATTCAATAATAACAACCTATAAAGATATGAGTCAATAAGCCAAATAAAAAATGTATAATCTTTATTGAAAATTTATGATTAAAACAACATATAAAAACAGACAATGACAAGGACACATTCAGTTATCCTCAGGTGGACAAAGTATTAGGGCAATATATAGCATAAGTGCATAGTAGCCGTGTGTCAAAAAACCATATGAAGTGGTGCACCAAAGAAATTAGATAAGAAATACTTTCAAAATTTCTTTAAGGAACCAATAGTCTTTGGCTAGATAAAAATAATGTCCCAAAGGACACATATAAAGATGAAATATATACGATCAGAACTTTTTCCTTCACTGGAGACTAAGTGTGTGAGAGCCACATTCCTATTGCCACAACATGTGGCATGTATCAAGGGAAACCAAAATCAATCATGAATAAATCAAGTGGTGTAACCAAAAAATATTTCCCAAGTATCAACAATCCTAAAAAAGGAGGAACGGGATCTCAACCAGACATATGGAGATAAAGACAAAAAAATGGTGCCGGAATATAACACTTCAGCATCGGGGCTAGACTATAAAGGCCTTATTCCCAGTGCTACAATACATGAGAGAGGTTTATAACAAGCCAAAGGGCCATGGCTGCAGTGTCAACAATAATAAGCCTTTACAGGGAGACCAAGCCAGCCATAGGAACCAACCTTAACACCGGGTAATAAGCCCACAAAAGACACACACCTACAAGATGTTAACCTGAGGGTAGAAAATACCCCAACACGTGTTTCGCAGAAAGCTTCTTCCAAGGGGTGCTAATGATAGTCAATACCCAGGTATATATACCCCCACTCACCACCGTGATGTGTGACAGCGGCGCTCAATCACAGCTCCACTCCCGCGCACATGGGGTCCGGCGTCTGACGTCACCATGATCCGCCCATGTCAGACGCGTCATAACATGGGAGGAGCTTGGCGAGATGGAGAGACACGTCACCCCATGGCGCAGAAGGTGGGCGGAGAACAGAGCGCTCCACACACGCTGGGAGATACAAAGATATTGCCATTGAAGCAAGGCAAAACAACAATGTGTCAGTGGCACGCAACTTAGAGACCATCCATGCTAACGAGAATTAGACAGAAATGCACGTAAAGTTCCAGACTAAAATAAGATATAAAGAAAATAAAAAGGAAGAGAACTTACACTAATTATTTGAAAAGAACTTGATAGTTTTAATATTCAAAATAAAAATGAAAAGAAAAAGATATGTAAAAAGATATAAAGAAAAAATGGATGAGAAAAGAGAAGACCAAGTGTATAAATATCTCAATACATGAACACATATATATCTTAATAAAAGCATGCATGCGTAAGCATACACGCGCATGTCCTTACAAGGATTCTTCACATAAGTGTAAAATAACCATGTGACAATTGCATATGAGAATATATTTTAAAATATTACATAACAGTGCAAATACAATACCAATGATGCTGTAATTTAGGATAGCAGTACAAAGGTGCATAGTGCAATATAATTCTAATACAAAAACGCAAAATAGTAAAAGTATAAAATGCAGAAGTGACTCAATATTGTTAATAAAATCCATACAAGAGGCGATGTGTCAGTGGCGCACAATACAAATCAGCCATACTGATGCTTAGTGCATATTGTGCAAAGGGGGTGTTCAAAACCAATATAAGGACAATGCAAAAGAGATAGTAAAAAAGAGATAAGTATGTATAAAAGAGAAAGAGAAACAGATGAAGAGCTACAGAGGGGCATATAAAATATGATATCTTTATTTTTACATAAAAAGAAAGAAAAGGTCAATAAAAAATAACAACACATACATAGCCATACGTACACACATGTATATACATATATATACACATATACGTGCACATCTACATACATACACACACACACATAGAGAAGATGGTCACATAATTAAGATAAGAGTGTGCCAAGGATATTACAATAAAAATTGCAGTACAAAAAGGTACAAAAGTGCATATTGTGATTTGTAGAAATCCACTTGTAAAGATGTCAGCAGGGATAAGACTAAAAGACAAACAAAGACAGGGGGAATTAAAAACATATTTATTATAAAAACATACAGATAAAATATACCAATGGGCATAGGCTAAAAAACACGAGATTAAAATTATAGGAATGGGACAAAACTCATAACGTCATTAAGGCCATATGGACGAACAGAACCAATCTTAGAAATCCAACGGGTTTCCAATTGGGCTAACCGCTTCTTGAAATCACCTCCTCTGTTATCCAGAATCACCTTATCAATTCCAAAAGCCCGTAACCCACTGCTATTACAGCCGTGCTTAGACTTAAAATGTCGTGGAATAGGTTTCAAGGTGGAGATATCCTGGATAGTAGCTGCCTTTTCAATATCACGTACATGTTCTCTAATACGTGTTTTCAGTGGTCTGGATGTAAGACCCACATATATAAGGTTGCATGGGCATGTGGCATAATATACCACATGCGTCGTATTACAGGTCATATGTTGGGTAATCCGAAATTCATGATTGCCATCACTGGACTTAAAATTCAAGGCTCTGACCATGTTCGGACATGCAATGCAGCTGCGGCATGGATAGAAGCCCCATTTGGGTCCCGTTGTTCCAAAAGAATTGATCTTGGGGCCGTCATAACAACTATGTGTAAGGAGATCTTTCAAATTAGGGGATCTCCTATAAGTAACGGCAGGGATAGGTGGAAGATATTTAGACAGAGTTGGATCAGACCGAAGAATAGGCCAAAATTTCTCCAAGATTGTTTTGACTTCTTGCCATCTATTGTTGTAGGTAGAAATAAATCTTACCTGCTGGTCATTCTGCTTCTGCCTATGCGAGTGTAACAAAACTTCTCTCTTCGTGTTCTTTGCTCTCAAAAACCCTTTCTTAATGCTCCTGTTTGAGTATCCACGATTCCTAAAACGATTACTCAGGTCCTCGGCTTGTTTACAGAAGTTCTCTTCAGACGAACAAATTCGTCGGGTCCTCAAAAACTGGCCTGTTGGAATACCAGAAATGAGGGAGTAGGGGTGCGATGAAGTGGCATGTAACAATGCGTTAACAGACGAGGGTTTCCGAAAAACCTCAGACTGTAGAAAACTATCGACATCCTTAGAAACAAGAACATCAAGAAATTCAATACTAGATTGATTATACTTATATGTTACCTTGATGTTCATGGAATTCAAGTTGAGTTTCTGTAAAAACATCACCAGGTCTTCCTCTGAACCCTGCCAGATCATAAAAACGTCATCAATATAACGTGTCCAAACAAGAACTTGTTCAATGTACTCAGAGAAGTCAGGTGAGAAGAAGACGCCCCTCTCCCACAGCCCCAAGAACAAATTTGCATAAGAGGGCGCAAAAGACGCCCCCATTGCAGTACCTTGGAGCTGCAGGTAGAGGGCGCCCTTGAACAAAAAATAATTATGGGTGAGAGCAAAATCAATAAGGGAAAGGAGAAAATGTATGTCATCCTGATCCATCGTGGTCATATTTAGAAAAGTCTCTACAGCTCTCATCCCATCATGATGGCGTATGGACGTGTACAGTGACTCAATGTCACAAGTCACCAGCCACATATCAGCATCCATTTGAATATTCTCGATTTTACGGAGGAAGTCATTGGTGTCTTTTAAGAAAGATGGTAAATTTTCCACTATGGGTTTCAAATAGAAGTCTATGTACCTACCCACGATTTCGCATAGACTCCCATTTCAGAAATGGGAGTCTATGCGAAATCGTGGGTAGGTACATAGACTTCTATTTGAAACCCATAGTGGAAAATTTACCATCTTTCTTAAAAGACACCAATGACTTCCTCCGTAAAATCGAGAATATTCAAATGGATGCTGATATGTGGCTGGTGACTTGTGACATTGAGTCACTGTACACGTCCATACGCCATCATGATGGGATGAGAGCTGTAGAGACTTTTCTAAATATGACCACGATGGATCAGGATGACATACATTTTCTCCTTTCCCTTATTGATTTTGCTCTCACCCATAATTATTTTTTGTTCAAGGGCGCCCTCTACCTGCAGCTCCAAGGTACTGCAATGGGGGCGTCTTTTGCGCCCTCTTATGCAAATTTGTTCTTGGGGCTGTGGGAGAGGGGCGTCTTCTTCTCACCTGACTTCTCTGAGTACATTGAACAAGTTCTTGTTTGGACACGTTATATTGATGACGTTTTTATGATCTGGCAGGGTTCAGAGGAAGACCTGGTGATGTTTTTACAGAAACTCAACTTGAATTCCATGAACATCAAGGTAACATATAAGTATAATCAATCTAGTATTGAATTTAGTATTGAATTTAGTATTGAATTTAGTATTGAATTTCTTGATGTAAAGCGCTACGGAATATGTTGGCGCTATAGAAATAAAGATTATTATTATTATTATTATTATGTTCTTGTTTCTAAGGATGTCGATGGTTTTCTACAGTCTGAGGTTTTTCGGAAACCCTCGTCTGTTAACGCATTGTTACATGCCACTTCATCGCACCCCTACTCCCTCATTTCTGGTATTCCAACAGGCCAGTTTTTGAGGACCCGACGAATTTGTTCGTCTGAAGAGAACTTCTGTAAACAAGCCGAGGACCTGAGTAATCGTTTTAGGAATCGTGGATACTCAAACAGGAGCATTAAGAAAGGGTTTTTGAGAGCAAAGAACACGAAGAGAGAAGTTTTGTTACACTCGCATAGGCAGAAGCAGAATGACCAGCAGGTAAGATTTATTTCTACCTACAACAATAGATGGCAAGAAGTCAAAACAATCTTGGAGAAATTTTGGCCTATTCTTCGGTCTGATCCAACTCTGTCTAAATATCTTCCACCTATCCCTGCCGTTACTTATAGGAGATCCCCTAATTTGAAAGATCTCCTTACACATAGTTGTTATGACGGCCCCAAGATCAATTCTTTTGGAACAACGGGACCCAAATGGGGCTTCTATCCATGCCGCAGCTGCATTGCATGTCCGAACATGGTCAGAGCCTTGAATTTTAAGTCCAGTGATGGCAATCATGAATTTCGGATTACCCAACATATGACCTGTAATACGACGCATGTGGTATATTATGCCACATGCCCATGCAACCTTATATATGTGGGTCTTACATCCAGACCACTGAAAACACGTATTAGAGAACATGTACGTGATATTGAAAAGGCAGCTACAATCCAGGATATCTCCACCTTGAAACCTATTCCACGACATTTTAAGTCTAAGCACGGCTGTAATAGCAGTGGGTTACGGGCTTTTGGAATTGATAAGGTGATTCTGGATAACAGAGGAGGTGATTTCAAGAAGCGGTTAGCCCAATTGGAAACCCGTTGGATTTCTAAGATTGGTTCTGTTCGTCCATATGGCCTTAATGACGTTATGAGTTTTGTCCCATTCCTATAATTTTAATCTCGTGTTTTTTAGCCTATGCCCATTGGTATATTTTATCTGTATGTTTTTATGATAAATATGTTTTTAATTCCCCCTGTCTTTGTTTGTCTTTTAGTCTTATCCCTGCTGACATCTTTACAAGTGGATTTCTACAAATCACAATATGCACTTTTGTACCTTTTTGTACTGCAATTTTTATTGTAATATCCTTGGCACACTCTTATCTTAATTATGTGACCATCTTCTCTATGTGTGTGTGTGTATGTATGTAGATGTGCACGTATATGTGTATATATATGTATATACATGTGTGTACATATGGCTATGTATGTGTTGTTATTTTTTATTGACCTTTTCTTTCTTTTTATGTAAAAATAAAGATATCATATTTTATATGCCCCTCTGTAGCTCTTCATCTGTTTCTCTTTCTCTTTTATACATACTTATCTCTTTTTTACTATCTCTTTTGCATTGTCCTTATATTGGTTTCGAACACCCCCTTTGCACAATATGCACTAAGCATCAGTATGGCTGATTTGTGTTGTGCGCCACTGACACATCGCCTCTTGTATGGATTTTATTAACAATATTGAGTCACTTCTGCACCTTATACTTTTACTATTTTGCGTTTTTGTATTAGAATTATATTGCACTATGCACCTTTGTACTGCTATCCTAAATTACAGCATCATTGGTATTGTATTTGCACTGTTATGTAATATTTTAAAATATATTCTCATATGCAATTGTCACATGGTTATTTTACACTTATGTGAAGAATCCTTGTAAGGACATGCGCGTGTATGCTTACGCATGCATGCTTTTATTAAGATATATATGTGTTCATGTATTGAGATATTTATACACTTGGTCTTCTCTTTTCTCATCCATTTTTTCTTTATATCTTTTTACATATCTTTTTTCTTTTCATTTTTATTTTGAATATTAAAACTATCAAGTTCTTTTCAAATAATTAGTGTAAGTTCTCTTCCTTTTTATTTTCTTTATATCTTATTTTAGTCTGGAACTTTACGTGCATTTCTGTCTAATTCTCGTTAGCATGGATGGTCTCTAAGTTGCGTGCCACTGACACATTGTTGTTTTGCCTTGCTTCAATGGCAATATCTTTGTATCTCCCAGCGTGTGTGGAGCGCTCTGTTCTCCGCCCACCTTCTGCGCCATGGGGTGACGTGTCTCTCCATCTCGCCAAGCTCCTCCCATGTTATGACGCGTCTGACATGGGCGGATCATGGTGACGTCAGACGCCGGACCCCATGTGCGCGGGAGTGGAGCTGTGATTGAGCGCCGCTGTCACACATCACGCTGGTGAGTGGGGGTATATATACCTGGGTATTGACTATCATTAGCACCCCTTGGAAGAAGCTTTCTGCGAAACACGTGTTGGGGTATTTTCTACCCTCAGGTTAACATCTTGTAGGTGTGTGTCTTTTGTGGGCTTATTACCCGGTGTTAAGGTTGGTTCCTATGGCTGGCTTGGTCTCCCTGTAAAGGCTTATTATTGTTGACACTGCAGCCATGGCCCTTTGGCTTGTTATAAACCTCTCTCATGTATTGTAGCACTGGGAATAAGGCCTTTATAGTCTAGCCCCGATGCTGAAGTGTTATATTCCGGCACCATTTTTTTGTCTTTATCTCCATATGTCTGGTTGAGATCCCGTTCCTCCTTTTTTAGGATTGTTGATACTTGGGAAATATTTTTTGGTTACACCACTTGATTTATTCATGATTGATTTTGGTTTCCCTTGATACATGCCACATGTTGTGGCAATAGGAATGTGGCTCTCACACATTTAGTCTCCAGTGAAGGAAAAAGTTCTGATCGTATATATTTCATCTTTATATGTGTCCTTTGGGACATTATTTTTATCTAGCCAAAGACTATTGGTTCCTTAAAGAAATTTTGAAAGTATTTCTTATCTAATTTCTTTGGTGCACCACTTCATATGGTTTTTTGACACACGGCTACTATGCACTTATGCTATATATTGCCCTAATACTTTGTCCACCTGAGGATAACTGAATGTGTCCTTGTCATTGTCTGTTTTTATATGTTGTTTTAATCATAAATTTTCAATAAAGATTATACATTTTTTATTTGGCTTATTCACTCATATCTTTATAGGTTGTTGTTTTTGTTTTGGTTTGCATCATTGTTGCACCCGACCTTCCCTGGCTGCTGGTTGAGTGGAGACAGCCGTTGATGAAACTCGGTCTCACTCTCCAGAGCTTACTGTCCACAACTCCTCAGCGGTGTGACTCACATTTCCCAGACATTTCTAAGTAAAGAGTCGACTGCATCATGCTGTTGAGCTGTGCTGCCAGCATAGTAAGGAGGTGTGTGGGATTCCTTGGGCGCAGTTACAAGGAAGGGTGGCCTGACCACACAGGGTTTGGGCCGAGGTGGTGGACCCACACGAGGTTCAGGAGGCAGAAGCAGTGGAGGAACTTGTACATACAGAGGAAGGATTAACACACAAGTCGTGGGGACGGCAAGACTTGTACAGCAAACCCTTCTCCATATCTCACCATAGTTACCTAGTGCCCAGTCAGCAACACGTAACTCCCCTGTCCATGCTTACTGGTCCAAGTATCTGTGGTGAAATGCACCCTGTCACACACAGAGTTTCTCAAGGAATCGGTGAGGTTGTGTGCGACCTGCTGTGGTAGCGCGGGCACGCCTTTCTTTGAGAAGGAGTGACGACTGGCCATCGGCTCTTGGGGCACTGAAGTGGGCATAAGGTCTCGAAAATCCTTGGTCTCAAAAGGGTGTAAAGGCAGCCTTTCTGTTGCCAACAAGTTGCAGATGATGAAACTCAACCTCTTAGGCATGTCATGCCCTTTGAAAATCATGTAAAACACAGCGAGGGGACTCCAACCACAGTCTCCCTCGTTTCCACTAATTGGGCCACACACACCCCACTTGAATGGCATCAGTTGGCCCCCCTTTTGAAAAAGAAAAAGATGCTTGGCATGAAGCACTCTCAAAAATACACGTGCCTTTCACCTCCCCTGGATGACCCAGGGGAAGAAAAGTCCTCTGAGAGCCATGACTTGTTCATCTTGGTTCTTTTACAAACACAGAGAGGGGACTCCAACCACAGTCTCCCTCGTTGCCACTAATTGGGCCACACACACCCCACTTGACTGGCATCAGTTGACCCCCCTTTTGAAAAAGAAAAAGATGCTTGGCATGAAGCACTCTCAAAAATACGCGTGCCTTTCACCTCCCCTGGATGACCCAGGGGAAGAAAAGTCCTCTGAGAGCCATGACTTGTTCATCTTGGTTCTTTTACAAACACAGCGAGGGGACTCCAACCACAGTCTCCCTCGTTTCCACTAATTGGGCCACACACACCCCACTTGACTGGCATCAGTTGACCCCCCTTTTGAAAAAGAAAAAGATGCTTGGCATGAAGCACTCTCAAAAATACGCGTGCCTTTCACCTCCCCTGGATGACCCAGGGGAAGAAAAGTCCTCTGAGAGCCATGACTTGTTCATCTTGGTTCTTTTACAAACACAGCGAGGGGACTCCAACCACAGTCTCCCTTGTTGCCACTAATTGGGCCACACACACCCCACTTGACTGGCATCAGTTGACCCCCCTTTTGAAAAAGAAAAAGATGCTTTGCATGAAGCACTCTCAAAAATACGCGTGCCTTTCACCTCCCCTGGATGACCCAGGGGAAGAAAAGTCCTCTGAGAGCCATGACTTGTTCATCTTGGTTCTTTTACAAACACAGCGAGGGGACTCCAACCACAGTCTCCCTTGTTGCCACTAATTGGGCCACACACACCCCACTTGACTAGCATCAGTTGACCCCCCTTTTGAAAAAGAAAAAGATGCTTGGCATGAAGCACTCTCAAAAATACGCGTGCCTTTCACCTCCCCTGGATGACCCAGGGGAAGAAAAGTCCTCTGAGAGCCATGACTTGTTCATCTTGGTTCTTTTACAAACACAGCGAGGGGACTCCAACCACAGTCTCCCTCGTTTCCACTAATTGGGCCACACACCCCCCACTTGACTGGCATCAGTTTACCCCCCTTTTGAAAAAGAAAAAGATGCTTGGCATGAAGCACTCTCAAAAATACGCATGCCTTTCACCTCCCCTGGATGACCCAGGGGAAGAAAAGTCCTCTGAGAGCCATGACTTGTTCATCTTAGTTCTTTTACAAACACAGCGAGGGGACTCCAACCACAGTCTCCCTTGTTGCCACTAATTGGGCCACACACACCCCACTTGACTGGCATCAGTTGACCCCCCTTTTGAAAAAGAAAAAGATGCTTTGCATGAAGCACTTTCAAAAATACGCGTGCCTTTCACCTCCCCTGGATGACCCAGGGGATGAAAAGTCCTCTGAGAGCCATGACTTGTTCATCTTGGTTCTTTTACAAATACAGCGAGGGTACTCCAACCACAGTCTCCCTCGTTGCCACTAATTGGCCACACACACCCCAATTGACTGGCATCAGTTGACCCCCCTTTTGAAAAAGAAAAAGATGCTTGGCATGAAGCACTCTCAAAAATACGCCTGCCTTTCACCTCGCCTGGATGACTCAGGGGAAGAAAAGTCCTCTGAGAGCCATGACTTGTTCATCTTGGTTCTTTTACAAACACAGCGAGGGGACTCTAACCACAGTCTCCCTCGTTTCCACTAATTGGGCCACACACACCCCACTTGACTGGCATCAGTTGACCCCCCTTTTGAAAAAGAAAAAGATGCTTTGCATGAAGCACTTTCAAAAATACGCGTGCCTTTCACCTCCCCTGGATGACCCAGGGGATGAAAAGTCCTCTGAGAGCCATGACTTGTTCATCTTGGTTCTTTTACAAATACAGCGAGGGTACTCCAACCACAGTCTCCCTCGTTGCCACTAATTGGCCACACACACCCCACTTGACTGGCATCAGTTGACCCCCCTTTTGAAAAAGAAAAAGATGCTTGGCATGAAGCACTCTCAAAAATACGCCTGCCTTTCACCTCCCCTGGATGACTCAGGGGAAGAAAAGTCCTCTGAGAGCCATGACTTGTTCATCTTGGTTCTTTTACAAACACAGCGAGGGGACTCTAACCACAGTCTCCCTCGTTTCCACTAATTGGGCCACACACACCCCACTTGACTGGCATCAGTTGACCCCCCTTTTGAAAAAGAAAAAGATGCTTGGCATGAAGCACTCTCAAAAATACGCGTGCCTTTCACCTCCCCTGGATGAGCCAGGGGAAGAAATGTCCTCTGAGAGCCATGTCCACATTGTCAGTGGACAGACACGTGTGCTTATCTGCCAGCAGACCCCCCGCAGCACTGAAGACAGGTTCCGAGAGAACGCTGGCTACAGGACACGACAGGATCCCCAAGGCGTACGTGGCAAGCTTAGGCAATTTATCCAGATTGGAAGCCTAAAATAAGGAGGGCTCAAGTTGCACAGTAATGGCATCGACGTTTCCTTGCATATACTCATATATCTGTGTCTCCTCCTCTTTTTCCTTGTCCTGCTCTTTTGTTTTCGCATGAGTATATGTCCTTGTCACTTTCCCATGTGTTTGTGTTGTGTTGTGAGTTGTTTGTCACTTTTTGGACACCTTTGAGGGTGTTTTCTAGGTGTTTTTATGTGTTTGTGATTGCCTGCCATTGTTTCCTATGCGGTTCGAGTTCGGTTCGTCGAACGTTCGACAAACTGAACTCGAACGAGACCTCCGTTCCACGAACCGAACTCGAGCCGAACTATGACCGGTTCGCTCATCTCTACTGCAGACGCTGGCCCGTGGGATCTCTGAGCCGTGGCTGTGGCCTGTTTATCCCCCTCATTGGGCTGTTGTCTTCTTTCAGGCCTTTGGGTGGGCCAGAACCTCTAGTCCTGGCCTCAATCAGTTGAATAACCAAGTTCAATGGTTTCTGGACCTTGCTTCAGGGTCTGAGTACACCATTTTTTGCACGGTTTACAGTCGGGTCCCCGGTGAAGATACCGGCGGGCTATGACCCTGTCCCGATACAACCCGGTTCTGCCGAACCGTCTTCCCATCTCCTGCAGATGGAGAGCACCATCTGCAGGAGAGCCAAAGGCATCAGGGCTCCTACCCTGGCACCTGTTCAATTTGGGTTCTTTCCTCCGCTGGAGCTGCACACACCTCTCTCCAACTTGAACTTCAGAACAGAACTACTTCATTCTCGCCTCAGGCTGTCTGAGACTCCTCGATGGGCGTCTTCCAACCGCCTGGTTCCGCCCCCTTGCGTGTCCATCAAGCCCTGAGGGGGTGACTAGGGTTTAAATGTTTGGCTGTGTGTTACCTATAAGGGACTGGTGTTGTGCGGGGCCCTATCTGTGACTTCCTGGCCCGGCCAGGGCGTCAGACTCCCCCTTGGTTAACCACAGACCGTCAGCGGGCTGTCCGACCACAACCGGTTTATTTTGCTTTTGTTTAAACTGCAAAAGAGAAAAGATAACAGGAAAAACATCACAAATATAAGATCATTATTTACATTTTTAAGCAGTGCTCATTTCTTCCCTTAACAGGAGGCATGTTTCTTAAACGTTGCAAAAATATAAACATTTTTATTAAATGGGAATGGGATGGGATCGGGTCCTTTTCCATTTGCCCACCCAAGGAAACCTGAACCTTGATGCTGCCTCTAAAAACAGGTCAGTACCCCTTTTCCCCAGTTCAGGAAACAGGATCGGGTCCGGGTATTGCCCACACGGGCCGGGTAATAAGTTCCTTACCCGGCAGTCTCTCTCAGAGGTCCTAGAGAGGAAAAGAAGCAGGCATTGGCACTCAGCTCAATATAGAATGCATGACAATCAATATATAAATAACCAGAAATCTTTTATTGAAAACATACCCCAATAAAAACATTTAAAAGGCAAAAAACACCAGACAAGAAAAACAATGATTAGCTGTGGTGCTATACAATGATGCAAAGTATTAACCAGCAAAGGACAAAATAGCCATAGGACATATCAATGAGTCCATTCAAAAGATGCAAAAACATACACATAGAATGGCACAGCTGGATAATTGCACAAATGAAATAACCCACCATAACAGAAGTGCATCACTGTTAAGAGCCTAAGTGAGCAAGGTAGCAATCAGAAGTCTGGTGAACCCCCCATACCCAACGCGTGTCGTTCATCAAGTGAGCTTCATCAGGAGAAAATGAGGTGAGTATGAGTTAGAAAGTACAAGTATATATACCTAAATCAATTAAAAACATTAGATACCGGTGTCCATGTGGCATGCTGCGGCGTCCAGGAAGTAGAATACAAGGCAGAAAGCCCTGAGCAATCAAGCGCTGAGTTTCAGTGTGATCTGAGCATGCGTCCAATGATATAGTGAGAAACTACAGAAGGCAGAGAAGTACTGCACATGTGCTGACCAAAGTAGTCAAATACAGAGTAAATCGAGCAGGAAAACTACAAACAACGTATCCCAGCCACACAAAACAGGCATACCACCACAGTATAGCAAGCACTAAAAAGCAGCAGCACACTGATAGATCTACAGTGCTGTGAAGCAGGAATGAGTAGTAAATATCAAAGTAGTATGGCATGAATGAAAAGGGTGAATGTTTGAACACTCAGTAAGAAAAAATATGACCAAAGGAAGGTCAATATGTAAATAAGTACACAGTGCACACTCTGAGATAAAAGGTGCAGCTAAAGTGTACAGAAGCATATACCTGCCTAAACCACAGTGAAAATACAAATATGCAGACATATAGATACATGCATATACATACCTCCCAACCGTCCCGGATACAGCGGGACAGTCCCTCTTCTGAGCCTTTGATCCCGGGTCCCGCCCGTGAGGCTGTTTGTCACGGCTCCACCCACCCACTGTAGCCCCGCCTCGCTGTTTCTCCCTTCTACTATTCATTACAGAGCCGAGCGCGCACCTACTCCTGTGACTGCTGCTGAGGTATGAATCACCCCCTGCAGCAGAGCCCCCCCCCCTGCAGCAGAGCGACCCCCCCTGCAGCAGAGCCCCCCCCCCCCCCTGCACCAGAGCCGACCCCCCCAGTCCTGGAGCCTGCGTTTGTCTGCAGCTGTTCTCCGATTCCCCGTGTGCGGCTTCTCACTGCTGCAGACACGCGGGGAGTCAGGAAGCTGAGGAGAAGACCGTGCAATCAGCACTTATCTCCTGCAGATAGCACTGGCCAGTAATGACCTATGCAGAGTGGCATCTGCAGGCTTCTATTACCGATCAGTGGTCTCCTGCCTGTGGAGCAGAGCTGCTGGGTCCTAGCTTCCCAACAACTTCAGCTCTGCTTTATCCTGGCTCCCCTACCAGTTAAAGGGAACCTGTCAGCAGAAATTTCACAATAAAAATAAAAGATTCCCCTCTGCAGCTCCTGGGCTGCTTCTAGAAAGGTTCCTGTTGTTATTGTGCCCCCTTTGAGACCTACAAAAATACTTTATGAAGTCTTACCTTTTTGTATGCAAATGTGTTTTTATGGTCACGGGGGCGGGCTGTCTGGCGTCCGTTATTCCCCCTCCTGCCGCTTTACGCAGTCCCCCATTGCTCATTTACATACACAAGGACGCCTTCCTCATGTAACTGTCCTCCCGAAGTTTTGCGCATGTGAACGCTTTTTCAGGTGATTGCGCAGGCACGAGATTATGGGCAGCGCTGTGATTGTCATCAGCAGCGTTAACCAAGTACCCGCCCATAATCTCGTGCCCGCACTTTTCCCTCTGACTCCACCGTTATGCGCAAGTGCTGGCCATATGAACCATGTTACCTATTACTGCTTGCACGAGATTATGGGCGGGTACTTGGATGACTTTGCTGATGACAATCACAGCGCCGCCCATAATCTCGCGCCCATGATAATAGGTAACGTGGTTCATATGGCCAGTGCTTGCACATAACGGTGGAGGCAGAGTGAGAAGCGCGGGCACGAGATTATGGGCAGGTACTTGGATGACGCTGCTGATGACAATCACAGCGCCGCCCATAATCTCGCGCCCATGGTAATAGGTAACGTGGTTCATATGGCCAGTGCTTGCGCATAACGGTGGAGGCAGAGTGAGAAGCGCGGGCACGAGATTATGGGCAGGTACTTGGATGACGCTGCTGATGACAATCACAGCGCCGCCCATAATCTCGCGCCTGCGCAATCACCTCAAAAGCGTTCACACTTTGCACAGTGCTTACTCCCGCGAGAGTGGCACTGGGCATGCACAAAACTTCAGGAGGACAGTTACATGAGGAAGGCGTCCTCATGTATGGAAATGAGCAATGGGGGACGGCGTACAACGGCAGGAGGGGGAATAACGGACGCCAGGCAGCCCGCCCCCGTGACCATAAAAACAGATTTGCATACAAAAAGGTAAGACTTCATAAAGTATTATTTTAGGTCTCAAAGGGGGCACAATAGCAACAGGAACCTTTCCAGAATTCATCCCAGGAGCTGCAGAGGGGAATCTTTTATTTTTTTTGCTAAATTTCTGGTGACAGGTTCCCTTTAAAGGGAACCTATCAGGTGCAATCTGCACTCAGAGCCAGGAGCAGTTCTGGGTGTATATTGCTAATCCCTCCCTAACTGTCCCTGTATACACCAGCATAGATAAAGGCATCTATAGAAAAAGTATTTTTAAAGAGCTTATATCTTATGCTAATTAGCGCGGGGACTAGTCCCAAGGGCGTTACTTCACTTGGCTAGTCGGCTCATATAGCGTGTTAGTACTCACACAGGGGCGTAATAACATGCTAACATGCTATGCGAGCCGACTAGCCAAGTGAAGTAACGCCCTTGTGACTAGTCCCCGCGCTCATTAGCATAAGATATAAGATCTTTAAAAATATTTGTTCTTGATCTCTTTATCTATGCTAGTGTATACAGGGACGGTTAGGCAGGGATTAGCAATATACACCCAGAACTGCTCCTGGCTCTGAGTGCATATTGCACCTGACAGGTTCACTTTAAAGGGAACCTGTCACCAGATTTGGGGCCTATAAGCTGCGGCCACCACCAGCGGGATCTTATGTACACATTCTAACATGCTGCATACCTCCCAACCGTCCCGGATACAGCGGGACTTTCACGCTTTACGTTGTTTGTCCCGTTGCCACGGGCGGGACGGCCGGCTCCCGGGCTCCGCCCACCCACTCTCTCTCCGCCTCCCTGCTTTTCCCTCCTACCATCCTAGTAGACGTGGCATAGAGAGGAGCGCTGCCTGTGCTGCTGCTGGTACAGTAAACTAATCTCCCCAGCGCTGATTTCCCTCCCTCCCCCCTCACCCCCTGCCGCCTGTCTGTGCGGGCGCCCCCCTGCCGCCTGTCTGTGCGGGCGCCCCCCTGCCGCCTGTCTGTGCGGGCGCCCCCCTGCCGCCTGTCTGTGCGGGCGCCCCCCTGCCGCCTGTCTGTGCGGGCGCCCCCCTGCCGCCTGTCTGTGCGGGCGCCCCCCCGCCGCCTGTCTGTGCGGGCGCCCCCCCGCCGCCTGTCTGTGCGGGCGCCCCCCCGCCGCCTGTCTGTGCGGGCGCCCTCCCGCCGCCTGTCTGTGCGGGCGCCCCCCCGCCGCCTGTCTGTGCGGGCGCCCCCCTGCCGCCTGTCTGTGCGGGCGCCCCCCTGCCGCCTGTCTGTGCGGGCGCCCCCCTGCCGCCTGTCTGTGCGGGCGCCCCCCTGCCGCCTGTCTGTGCGGGCGCCCCCCTGCCGCCTGTCTGTGCGGGCGCCCCCCTGCCGCCTGTCTGTGCGGGCGCCCCCCTGCCGCCTGTCTGTGCGGGCGGCCCGCCGCCTCATTGTGCGGGCGGCCGGCCGCCTCTCTCTGCGGGCGGCTGGCCGCCTCTCTGTGCGGGCGGCCCGCCGCCTGTCTGTGAAGGCGGCCGGCCGCCTGTCTGTGAAGGCGACCGGCCGCCTCACTGTGGCTGCCTGCGTGTCCGTGCTGGAGGCCCGCCGGCTGCCTGCGTGTCCGTGCTGGAGGCCCGCCGGCTGCCTGCGTGTCCGTGCTGGAGGCCCGCTGGCTGCCTGCGTGTCCGTGCTGGAGGCCCGCCGGCTGCCTGCGTGTTTGTGCTGAATGGGTGTGGATGGGGAGTGGATATGGGCGTGACTGTGAAATGGGTGTGGTTAGGGGGCGTGGCCTAAAAATTTGCCGCGGCGCGCTACGCGCGCCGCAAACTTTCTCCCTCTTTTCCTTCTTTAAAAGTTGGGAGGTATGCATATATATATATATAAACAGGTATATACATACACATACATATACATACAGAAACATTGATCACTAAGGGTATATTGCAAATGAAAACTGACTGGCAGAGATATAGTGTACATATAATCACACAAAGACGCATGAGCAGATCACACAATAAATGGCACAATGATAGCTGTAAGGCAAACAAAGGCAGGCCCACAGTTGGGGGAAAAAAAAAAAGGGGCTTTTCAGAGTGGATCCAGGATGGTATCTTGAAGGAGTGAAGTATGGAGTACGTGGAGATTCATCAAATCCAGAAAGCAGATCCAAAGGTGGCGATGTGACGCCCTGAGCAAGCCAGGGGTCACAGGTCATAACACCACCACACCCTACACCCCGGATAGGTACACCGAAGCTACACCAAAAATCCTTGTTGCCTTCCTCCAGGGGCTGATGTCCACACCAGGGGGTGGGCCAGGCGGTTGGCTCCGCCCACCGAGGAGTTCACAGCCCTGGAGGCGGGAAAACCAGGCAGTGAGAAGTTAGAGTTCAGTTTAGGGAGAGAAGAGTTGAGAGAGAGTTAAGCTAGGGAAGTGAAAGGAAGTGGTAGAGGAGCAAGTGAGAGGAGAAAAGGTGGAAAAGAAAGTGACAGTTGAGAAAGCCTGAAGTTGGTCCGGGTGTGTGCCCCGGACTGAGAACAGCAAGGTTAGCAGACGGCGGTGACTGTCTGCAAGAGAGGCTGCTTGGAGGTTGCCGAAAGGACCGTGGACGGGTGGTGGTCTGGCGGTACCGGAGCGGTATACGAAGAGAAGCCAGCACCATTGGCAGGGGCCTTTCGGATCCCGGCAAGGCTAGGAGTCGCCGTGAATTTGCCAAATCCGTCAGTGAAGGGGACCTCTGGGTCTCCCAACAACCAAGTCCCGATTGAAGGCAACAGTCCAACTGTTAGAGAGAGACACCGCCACCGCCAAGGCACCAGTTTCTCAGGGCCAGCGCCTGCGGGCAAAGAGGGGCTCCTCCGGCACATATCCAAGCCGGGGAGCGGGTTACCGGTGGGAACCCATCGCTACCAACATTTCATTAGGTGCAGGGACAGAGACCGTCACCGTCAACTACCGGGGAAAAGCAACAGCAGCCGTCCGTGGGAACCGTCTTTCCAGCCGTGTGTTTTACCGAGAACTGTGTCACCGTCTCAGGCTGAGTGAGTACCACAGTGCCGTGAGGCACAGCACTGCTCCTGCGTCCCTGCACCCTACCAAGCCCTGCACCGGCCCTGCCATCCAGCATCCCCCACCTCATCACTGGGCCCCGGGACAACCACCCCCTACCCACGGATGGGAGAACTAACAACTTTGCTGCTCCCTGTCACCGCTCCCGGGATCCCCATACAGAGCAGCGGTGGTGTCCATACAATCACCACAACCGTGGGTGGCGTCACGGACAATAAACTATCCCAACAACCAAACCCCTTTCACTCACGGGCGAGGAGCGCCGCTCGAGTCCCCGGGATCCGGCCCATCGCTCGAGCCACCGAGCAGCAGCAGGCCGCAGCAGCAGCGGCAGCCGGACCCTAGCAGTGGGAGAGCGCAGCGTCCCCTCCTCCGCCCGCGACAACTTGGCGTCACGAACAGGATCTTAGCGCTCTGCCGTTGGGTAGAGGTGCGCCTTGTGACCGCCGGAGGTGTCCGGCCGGAAAATTTCAGAAGCCGCCATCTTTGGCGCGAAGAGTTCCCGCTCGAGCGTCTTCTCGAGTAGCAGAGGCGCGAAGGCCAAAACCCCGCCCCAAGAGAGGAGGGGCCGGAAAGAGGCTAAGGGGGACGAAATGGCGACTGAGTGCATGTAGCCGCGGCTATAAGAGCAGGGACGCCAGGACTCTGCAGCCATCTTGTTCCTGGGAGAAGCCGCCAGCAACATGTGGATGCCGTCCCGCAGCACCTTAGCCCCCGCGCCTGGAACCGTGGCGTGGGTGGAGATCCGGACCGCGCAGCTCTACCAGAGGCTGCAGGTCAAAATGCAGCTCCTCATGGAGGAGTGGGAGACCGACATGGCGGATGTCATAGTGACCGTGCGGAGACGCGAGGAGGAAGCGGAGGAAGGGAGGGTGAGTGACCCACGCCCCGATGCCCTTGAAGGGCCGGTCATCGCGGCTGCGGGACCCGGTCTAAACCCTCTCGCCCTGCTGCCTCCCTCGCCACCCGTCTCGGGAGCCGTGACCCCGCCACTAGGCCCGCTACCACCGCAACCGGTAGAGATACCCAGCATGCCCGCCCAGGCGGGCCGACCTGTAGCCGGAGCCCGTAGTCGACCGGAGGTGCTGCCATGGAAAGCCCCGAAAACCGAACCGGAGGCGTCCCCCGAGCAGTCCCCCGAGCCGGAGCCGATAACCCGCTCCGTGCCGAAGGCCCAGCAGAGGAAAGCCCCTGTGCCCATCCCCCACACCTCGGCTGAGGTTGCGCCGGGTTGCCGATGCAAGGCAGCGTCTAAGGCCAAGTCACCGCGGGATCTGCCGCCCAGATCCCCAGCAGTGGGCAATGTCCAACAGGTCTCGTGGGGCCCGACCCGTGCGCCGGAGCTCGCAGCAGCGCCGTACTGGGACAGGGAGCCGGTACCGTTGGGCCTGGAGATTGAAGAAAGGGAAAGAAGGAAGGCGCAGTTCGTGGCCCGTGCAATCCGGGAAAAAGAGAACCTCCGTCAGGCAACTTTCCGTGTCCGGGGCCCGTTGTATGAAGGGCAGGTGAGGCGGTTTGATGTCTGCCGGGGCTATGGATTCATATATGAACCGGGCCTGGAGGCCGAAGTGTTTATAGCCCGGCGGGATGTGAATGCTCACCTGCCAGAGGAGCACCCTGGTCGAAATCTAATGCCGGGCGATTTGGTCCAGTACACCCGACATTGCGGGGAGAGGAGGTGGTTTGCGCTGGACGCCAAGCTGAGGGGCAGCCAGGAGGCCCGGGTGTCCGCCGCACCCTCTCCCCCAACGGATGCGGAAGAATCTGAGTAGGGCAGCGGAGCACCGTTGCACCGTCCCCGTTGGGACTACGTGTGTGTTTTAAAAGTTGAAAGTGTTGAAAAATAAAAATGAAAATGATTACCGAACAGTAACCTGATTGCAACCGTGATTGGAACCGGCCGTTGCCGGCATTGTTGTCCCCGTGGGGACCCTTCAAAAAGTTTTGCATAGGGAACTCTCTATGGACAAGCCCGTGAACTTGCAGGGCAACCACAAACGTTAGTGGCTTGTAAATAAAAATGTTGTTGTTGCAGCCACCGCTATCGCCTCTGGAGAGGCAGGTTGGAGGGAGGGCCCGCAGTGCCCTGCCCTGGGGCCCAGCCACCACAGGAACTGGTGGCTACCCTCTGGAGGGGAAGGACAGATCCCGCTCGGGTAACTGGTTCAGGACTGGGGTCAAGGGGTGCTGCCTGTTTCTTAGGGGCAGCATCAGGGCCAGGTTACTTGGGTGGGAGAGAGCGGCAGCAGCAACCGTTTAAAAATGTTCTGCAACGTTTAAGTACCGTACCTCCCGCTGTGGGATGATGTTTTTCTATTTGTTCAAATGTTTATCTCTTTTCAGAAAAATAAAACCGGTGTTGGACGGGGCAGCCCGCGGACGGTCTGCATTTTGCTAAGGGGGAATGTGACGCCCTGAGCAAGCCAGGGGTCACAGTTCATAACACCACCACACCCTACACCCCGGATAGGTACACCGAAGCTACACCAAAAATCCTTGTTGCCTTCCTCCAGGGGCTGATGTCCACACCAGGGGGTGGGCCAGGCGGTTGGCTCCGCCCACCAAGGAGTTCACAGCCCTGGAGGCGGGAAAACCAGGCAGTGAGAAGTTAGAGTTCAGTTTAGGGAGAGAAGAGTTGAGAGAGAGTTAAGCTAGGGAAATGAAAGGAAGTGGTAGAGGAGCAAGTGAGAGGAGAAAAGGTGGAAAAGAAAGTGACAGTTGAGAAAGCCTGAAGTTGGTCCGGGTGTGTGCCCCGGACTGAGAACAGCAAGGTTAGCAGACGGCGGTGACTGTCTGCAGGAGAGGCTGCTTGGAGGTTGCCGAAAGGACCGTGGACGGGTGGTGGCCCGGCGGTACCGGAGCGGTATACGAAGAGAAGCCAGCAACATTGGCTTGGGCCTTTCGGATCCCGGCAAGGCTAGGAGTCGCCGTGAATTTGCCAAATCCGTCAGTGAAGGGGACCTCTGGGTCTCCCAACAACCAAGTCCCGATTGAAGGCAACAGTCCAACTGTTAGAGAGAGACACCGCCACCGCCAAGGCACCAGTTTCTCAGGGCCAGCGCCTGCGGGCAAAGAGGGGCTCCTCCGGCACATATCCAAGCCGGGGAGTGGGTTACCGGTGGGAACCCATCGCTACCAACATTTCATTAGGTGCAGGGACAGAGACCGTCACCGTCAACTACCGGGGAAAAGCAACAGCAGCCGTCCGAGGGAACCGTCTTTCCAGCCGTGTGTTTTACCGAGAACTGTGTCACCGTCTCAGGCTGAGTGAGTACCACAGTGCCATGAGGCACAGCGCTGCCCCTGCGTCCCTGCACCCCAGCAAGCCCTGCACTGGCCCTGCCATCCAGCATCCCCCACCTCATCACTGGGCCCCGGGACAACCACCCCCTACCCACGGATGGGAGAACTAACAA
Source organism: Anomaloglossus baeobatrachus (assembly GCF_048569485.1). Classification (NCBI taxonomy): domain Eukaryota; kingdom Metazoa; phylum Chordata; class Amphibia; order Anura; family Aromobatidae; genus Anomaloglossus; species Anomaloglossus baeobatrachus. The sequence continues at coordinate 321,101,943 of NC_134354.1, forward strand.
CTTTGCTGCTCCCTGTCACCGCTCCCGGGATCCCCATACAGAGCAGCGGTGGTGTCCATACAATCACCACAACCGTGGGTGGCGTCACGGACAATAAACTATCCCAACAACCAAACCCCTTTCACTCACGGGCGAGGAGCGCCGCTCGAGTCCCCGGGATCCGGCACATCGCTCGAGCCACCGAGCAGCAGCAGGCCGCAGCAGCAGCGACAGCCGGACCCGAGCAGTGGGAGAGCGCAGCGTCCCCTCCTCCGCCCTCGACAGCGATAGGAAGCAGGAAGCTATATAAATATAAATAAATATATAATGAGTGAAAAATGATTCATCCAAGGAAACCTGTGAACAGTAAATCCTCATTAAGACCAGAAGGAGAGACTGTATTTAGCTGCCAAATCCACCTGGATTCCAGTTGGAGAAGGCGTTTGGTCTTGTCACCCCCTCTAATGTTGAATTTAATTTTATCCAAACCAGCGAACCGCAAACCTTTTGGGGAGCTCCCATGTTTGTCAAGAAAGTGCGCAGCAATAGAGGAAAGTTTCTTACCTTTAAGTAGATCACTTCTTGCCAAATTCACTGTGGAGACATGCTTCTGTACACTTTAGCTGCACCTTTTATCTCAGAGTGTGCACTGTGTAATTATTTACATATTGCCCTTCCTTTGGTCATATTTTTTATTACTGAGCGTTCAAACATTCACCCTTTTCATTCATGCCATACTACTGGGAAATCTGGGAAATCACCTTACCAGAAGTCACTTTGCCAGGCCCACTCAACGCATTGGTCGTGGCTTACCCTATGTTGGTTCGTTGCCCTGTGGGGATTGTAATGTTTGCCCGTTAATGATTCCACTTTGGGACACATTTACACACCCCATAGACCACTCTTGCCACAAATTAAAGACCTTCATCAATTGTAAATCTTCGTGTGTTATTTATGTCATCATTTGTCCCTGCAACAAACTTTATGTAGGTGAGACCACACAAGAATTGCGAAGGCGTATACAGAAACATGTCTCCACAGTGAATTTGGCAAGAAGTGATCTACTTAAAGGTAAGAAACTTTCCTCTATTGCTGCGCACTTTCTTGACAAACATGGGGGCTTCCCAAAAGGTTTGCGGTTCGCTGGTTTGGATAAAATTAAATTCAACATTAGAGGGAGTGACAAGACCAAACGCCTTCTCCAACTGGAATCCAGGTGGATTTGGCAGCTAAATACAGTCTCTCCTTCTGGTCTTAATGAGGAGTTACTGTTCACAGGTTTCCTTGGATGAATCATTTTTCAATCATTATATATTTATTTATATTTATATAGCTTTCTGCTTCCTATCGCCACCTTTGGATCTGCTTTCTGGATTTGATGAATCTCCACGTACTCCATACTTCACTCCTTCAAGATACCATCATGGAACATTGATTGACATCCTGGATCCACTCTGAAAAGCCCCCTTTTTTTTTTTCTTTTTTTTTTCCCAACTGTGGGCGTGCCTTTGTTTGCCTTACAGCTATCATTGTGCCATTTATTGTGTGATCTGCTCATGTGTCTTTGTGTGATTATATGTACACTATATCTCTGCCAGTCAGTTTTCATTTGCAATATACCCTTAGTGATCAATGTTTCTGTATGTATATGTATGTGTATGTATATACCTGTTTATATATATGCATGTATCTATATGTCTGCATATTTGTATTTTCACTGTGGTTTAGGCAGGTATATGCTTCTGTACACTTTAGCTGCACCTTTTATCTCAGAGTGTGCACTGTGTACTTATTTACATATTGACCTTCCTTTGGTCATATTTTTTATTACTGAGCGTTCAAATATTCACCCTTTTCATTCATGCCATACTACTTTGATATTTACTACTCATTCCTGTTTCACAGCGCTGTAGATCTATCAGTGTGCTGCTGCTTTTTAGTGCTTGCTATACTGTGGTGGTATACCTGTTTTGTGTGGCTGGGATACGTTGTTTGTAGTTTTCCTGCTCGATTTACTCTGTATTTGACAACTTTGGTCAGCACATGTGCAGTACTTCTCTGCTTTCTGTAGTTTCTCACTATATCATTGCATACCTCCCAACCGTCCCGAATACAGCGGGACAGCCCCGGTTTTATAGTCCAGTCCCGTTCTCACGCCCGGGAGCTCTGTAATCCCGCAGTGTAATGAGAGGCAGCTGCCACGCCCCCGCACTCTGCCGACCACGCCCCCTCCGGATGCAGGCCACACTTTCTGGATGCCTTCCATGGCATCTATGCTGCTGGGCACGCTGCTTTGCTGTCGTCCACGCCCTCTCTGAATGCTGGACACATACACTCCTTGGGATGCCTTCCTTGTCCCCTCCTGCTGCTCGTTCTATGCTGGCCACGCCCCCTTTGCCTGCCTCTTCTGCCCAGGATTCTCACACGTGACCGGCTCTCCACAGCGGCTGCTTCGTTTGTTCTGCAACTGAGGTAAGAGCAGCAGCAGGGAGAGAGCAGTGTGAGTGAGCAGTGTGAGTGCAGGAGGACAGTGCAGAGTGAGTGCAGGAGGGGAGAGCAGAGTGAGTGCAGGAGGACAGTGCAGTGTGAGTGCAGGAGGACAGTGCAGAGTGAGTGCAGGAGGACAGTGCATAGTGAGTGCAGGAGGACAGTGCAGAGTGAGTGCAGGAGGGGAGAGCAGAGTGAGTGCAGGAGGACAGTGCAGAGTGAGTGCAGGAGGACAGTGCAGAGTGAGTGCAGGAGGGGAGAGCAGAGTGAGTGCAGGAGGGGGGAGCAGTGTGCCTGCAGAAGGACAGTGCAGAGTGAGTGCAGGAGAACAGTGCAGAGTGAGTGCAGGAGGGGGGAGCAGGGGACTGCACTTGTCTTCTCAGGTCCCCCTGTACCTGCAATAGAAAAAATCAGAAACAGAGGGGACTCAGAGAAAGCAACCAGAGTAGCCCTCAGTGCCCCCCCAGTGCTGCCATCCTGTGCCCTCAGTGCTGCCATCCTGTGCCCTCAGTTCCCCCCAGTACTGCCAGCCTGTGCCCTCAGTGCCCCGCCGCAGTGCTGCCAGCCTGTGCCCTCAGCACCCCCCCCCCCCGCAGTGCTGCAAGCTTATGCCCTCAGCACCCTCCAGTGCTGCCTGCTTGGGCCCTGAGCATCTTCCACTGCTGCCAGCCTGTGCCCTAAGCATCCCTAGGGCCAGTATGTCAGTATGTATGCCCCACAGGCCACCACTGTCAGTATCTAGGCTCCACAGGCCCCAGTAATGTGTATGGCCCCCCACTGACCCCAGTAATATTTATGCCCCTAGTAATGTGTATGCCCCCCCCACGGACCCCAGTAATGTGTATGCCCCCTCCACTGACCCCAGTAATGTTTATTCCCCTAGTAATGTGTATGCCCCCCCACGGACCCCAGTAATGTGTATGCCACCCGAGTAACATGGATGCCCCCAGTGATGTCTATGCACCCCCAGTAATATGTATACCCCCTGGTGACCCCAGTAACATATATGCCCCACCCAGTGCTGTCTATGCCCCCTGTGCTGTATTTGCCCCCAGCCATCACGCAGTGCGGCCTGCACAGCCACATACCCTGGAGGAGCTGGACGAAGACAAGTGGGGGAGGTGAGTAAGGCTGCTGCCGAGTTCCCCATATTAATACCTCTAATGTGTCTGTGTGTATGATGTGTGTATGACTGTGTGTAGATTTACGTCTGTTCATGTGAATTTTGTAAATTTTTCTTCAAATATATGTGTGTACTAGCTGTACTATCGTCGGTCGGTCTGCCCCCCTCTCTTAGTCACAGCTCACTGGCGTCTCGCTGCACAGCGTTCACACTGCTCCGGCGGCTTTTCCTCTTTTGAAAATGCCGGCCGCTCATTATTCCATCTCATGTTCCCTGCTTTCCCCGCCCACCAGCACCTATGATTGGTTACAGTCAGACACGCCCCCACGCTGAGTGACAGCTGTCTCACTGCAACCAATTACAGCCGCCGGTGGGCAGGTCTATATTGTGGAGTAAAATAAATAATTAAAAGAAACGACGTGCGGTTCCCCCCCCCCCCCAATTTTGATACCAGCCAGGGTAAAGCCACACGGCTCAAGGCTGGAATTCTCAGGATGGGGAGCTCCACATTATGGGGAGCCCCCCAGCCTAACTATCAGCCAGCAGCCGCGCGGAATTGCCAAATCCATTAGATGTGCCAGTCCTGGGACTCTACCCGGCTCATCCAGAATTGACCTGGTACGATGGCAATCGGGGTAATAAGGAGTTAATGGCAGCCCATAGCTGCCACTAAGTCCTAGGTTAATCATGGCAGGCGTCTCCCTGAGATACCTTCCATGATTAACCTGTAAGTTAAAGAAAATAAACACACACATCCAAAAAATCCTTTTATTTGGAATAAAAGACAAAAAAAACCCACCCTCTTTCACCACTTTATTAATTCCCAAATACCCCTCCAGGTCCGACGTAATCCACATGAGGTTCCGCGACGCATCCAGCTCTGCTACATGAAGCTGACAGGAGCGGTCACAGACCAGACCGCTCTCTATCAGCTCCACGCAGCAACTGAAGTGAGCCGCACGATCAGCGATGACGTCACTCAGGTTACCCGCGGCCACTGCTGGATCCTCCAACTGTTACAGCAAGTTGCCCGAGTGACTGAAGTGAGCAGCGCGATCAGCGATGACATCACAGGTGAGTTGCAGTCTCAGAAGGAGTACTCCAGCTGGCCGCGGGTAACTTGAGTGATGGCACCGCTGATCGCACTGCTCACTTCAGTCACTCAGGGGATTTGCGGTCACCGGTGAGTCCTTCACCGGTTGACCGCTAACCAGGACGCGACAGACAGAGCCGCGGGGTGACAATGAAGTCGGGTGAAGTTCATCCGAGTTCATTCTCATTGCGCGACTCTGTCTGCGGGCATGTAGCAGAGCTGAATTGACGGGGGAACGCACTGCCAAAAATGCATGCAAAACACATGGAAAATGCATCCAAAATGCATGCGTTTTGGATGCATTTTTTTTTTTACAAACAGTGTTTACAGAGGGTGTGTTCTTTTCCGCACTGCGCACATACCAAGCTGAGGTCACACTGGCATATCACGTGATGCGATATGCTAATGACCCTCGGCTCCTGCTGTGCTATGAGCGTGAGCCATTACACTGTGATCTGATCCTGCGATCAGATCACAGCTGAGGAGGAGAGGGAGGGATTAAGGATGTCAGGCGTTCAGTTGGGATGAGCCCTGGGCCTTGCTGTCTTTTTAAAGGCGACTGGATCAGTGGACGAGAGCACCCACTGACCCCTGTGTCTCTACAATTGGAACAATCAGAACAGTAAGTTGCCCATATTCACTAATTCCCCCCATTAACCAAAAGCACAGTATTACAGATATTTTATCTAATAGAGCGGATCTGTCATGAAGTCTGCAGTTTTGTACATGGGGCAGATTTAGGGGAAAGATCTGCTTTAAAACAGAATTTTGTGGTCTAAAATATTCTAGTTTAAATGTAACACGGCCAAGTTTGCATTTATATTTTAATTTACTACTTAGAAATAAATCTCTGTATATTTTTTAAATTATTGTTTCTAAAACAATGATTGTCATTGCTGACTGGGCGTGGTTATAGGCGTGGCCTAAAAATTTGCTACGCGCGCCGCATACTTTGTCCCTCTTTCCATTCTTTCAAAGTTGGGAGGTATGTCATTGGACGCATGCTCAGATCACACTGAGACTCAGCGCTTGATTGCTCAGGGCTTTCTGCCTTGTATTCTACTTCCTGGACGCCGCAGCATGCCACATGGACTTGATTTAGGTATATATACTTGTACTTTCTGACTCATACTCACCTCATTTTCTCCTGATGAAGCTCACTTGACGAGTGACACGCGTTGGGTATGGGGGTTCACCAGACTTCTGTTATGGTGGGTTATTTCATTTGTGCAATTATCCAGCTGTGCCATTCTATGTGTATGTTTTTGCATCTTTTGAATGGACTCATTGATATGTCCTATGGCTATTTTGTCCTTTGCTGGTTAATACTTTGCATCATTGTATAGCACCACAGCTAATCATTGTTTTTCTTGTCTGGTGTTTTTTGCCTTTTAAATGTTTTTATTGGGGTATGTTTTCAATAAAAGATTTCTGGTTATTTATATATTGATTGTCATGCATTCTATATTGAGCTGAGTGCCAATGCCTGCTTCTTTTCCTCTCTAGTACCAATTGTTTACAGCAGACTGTGCACCCTCATTTTCTTATATTGGTTGGCTGTGCATTCCCTTTTTCTTGCTTCATTATTCTCTCAGAGGTCCCACATCCAGGGGACCCCTGACCCGGAGGGTAGTCACCGATCTGCATGGTAATGGGGCCTCGGCCTACAACATCCCGCAGGCCCTTCCTCCAACCAGCCTCTCTGGAGACTGCAGGACATGAAAAAGGGTGATCAGGGACTATTTACAAGGCCCAATAGTTTTTGAGTTGGCCTGCAAGTTCTCGGCCTTGTCCTTTTGGTTTAAACGGGGGTAAACTGTAAACGTCTTAAATCAGGTGAGAATCTTGGTTAATTGGCATTCATTCACACAGCTATTTACACAATCACACCCAATGCCCCTAGATTGCGGTCTCCCTGTATCTAAGTGGGGGCTGACCAAAGCTAGGGTGTGTGGACCTTCTGACCCCGATACTCTCGTGTGGGGCAGGAGGAGGAGAGGGGACAACAGGTTCTCCTTCCTGCGTGTCAGGTATGGCTGGCAGAGACCTGCGGGGGCGTGGAGTAGGTGCATCTCTGGGTGTTCGCTCTGGTGTCTCGCTGACGGACCTCTCTGGCTCTATTTCTTCCACGGGTTGTGGGAACATTATCACAGGAACAATCACCGCGCCATTCTGTGTAGGCCAATCAGCCGGGAAATCACCCATCACTGTGTGGATCACCTCTTTTATCTTCTCCACGCTCGGCGCAGGAGTCGGTGCTTCTTCTACCAACCTCAGGGGTTCCGGACACTTCTTCAGGTGGTCCCTGGAAACGGTGGCCATTCCAGGGACTGATCAGGTACATTTTCCGGTCCTCCCACCCAGTAGGTTGGACAACGTAGGGGGTCCTCTCCCACTGGTCATCAAGCTTGTGTGTTCTCCTTTTTCTCTTCAGTACCACATCTCCAGGTTCGAAAGGAGCAGCCTGAGCTCATTTGTTAGTGTTGCTCTTGCCTCTCCCGGCTCTGGCACAGGTTCCTTTCCACATACTCCTGGATCTGCCGATACTGTCTCTGTCCCTTGATGTCCCAGTTGGCAGTGGAAGGAAGAGTTTCAGGCACCTCTATGTCCAATTCTAGGTCCACTGGCAGCTATCCCGGCCGGGCTCTCATCAGGTACACAGGTGTGCACTTGGTGGAGCTGCAGGGGATTTTATTTTACATGTCCACCAAGTCGGGCAGCTTCTCGGGCCACAAATTCCGCTCTTCCAGGGATAGGGTCTTGAGGAGGTTAAGGACCAGATGGTTCATCTTCTCACACATCCCGTTAGTCTGAGCATGATAGGCCATGGTCCGGATCTTCTTGCACCCATACAGGTTGCAGAACTCCTAAAACACCTCTGCTTCAAAGGCCAAGCCCTGGTCCGTGAGTACCCTTTCCGGGTAGCCATGCGGACGGCAAAAGTAGGCCTGAAAGGCTCTGGTGGCAGTGCGCCCTGTTAAATCCTTGACGGGGACAACCACCATGAATCTTGAGTAGTGGTCTACGATGGTCAGGGCATATGTGTATCCGCTCCGGCTAGGTGTGAGTTTGACATGGTCTAGGCGACCAACTCCATGGTCTATGCGACCAACTCCAACGGCTGGTGGGTAACGATTGGCTGCAGCGGGGCCTTCTGGCTGGCTTCGTCCCGTCTTCTCAGCGCACAGGGACCACACTCTCGGCACTATGCCTCCACGGACTCCCGCATTCCCCTCCAATAGAAACGTTCCCTCAGCAGCAACTCCAGCTTCTTCCAGCCGAAGTGCTCGGAGCCATCATGGTAGGCTTGCAGGACCTTGGGCACACATACCTGGGGTACCACCAACTGGCGGACGTTTTCATGGGTTTTCGGGTTAATAAACCCCCTATACAGCTTCCCTTGGTGCAGGTAGAGGTGATCTCTCTCTTTCCACAGTTGCTGAGCTTCGAGAGGGGCTGTGGGTTCCATACTAGAGATGCCTTGGCCAATCACCGTCTTGACAAGCTGGACTGCAGGCCCCTGATCCTGAGCTTCCTGCCACCCCTTGCTGGGCATCGGGTCGAAGTTCACTTGCTGTTTGCCAACACAGGGCTTTCCGTCCTTAGGCTGGTGAAATGCAGGCAGCTCCTCCAGGCCGTCCTCCTCCATCCCTTCATCGGGCAGGTGTGGCATGCGAGACAGTGCGTCTGCGTTGGTGTTCTTGCGGCCAGCCCGGTACTTGATGGTGAAGTCGTAGTTGGATAGGCGGGCCATCTATCGCTCCTCTAGGGCCCCCAACCTAGCTGTGTCCAAATGTGTCAACAGGTTGTTGTCCGTGTAGGCAGTGAACTTCGCTGATGCCAGATAATGTTTAAACCTCTCAGTTATCGCCCAGACGAGGGCCAAGAACTCCAGTTTGAAGGAGCTGTAGTTCTCGGGGTTCCTGTCCGTCGGCCGGAGCTTCCTGCTTGCGTAGGCGATCACTTTCTTCTTTCCATCTTGCACCTGGGATAAGACCGCTCCTAAGCCCACATTGCTGGCGTCGGTGTAGAGGATGAACGGGAGGCCATAGTTGAGATAGGCCAAGATCTCCTCCACAGTCAGGGCCGACTTCAGCTGCTGGAATGATTCTTCATGCTTCTCACCCCAGACAAACGGGGGTCCACGGGCCCTGCCATCTTTGGTCTGTCCCACGAGGAGGTCTTGCATGAGCGTGGCCATCTTCGTTTACCACTTGATAAAGCGCCGGTGAGAGCCCACCAGGCCCAGGAACTGCCTTACCTCTTTCACCGTGGTTGGTTGTGGCCAATTCTGGATAGCAGTGATCTTATCGGCATCCGGGGCCACGCCCTCAGCGCTCATCACATGTCCGAGGTACTGCACTTTGGGTTTCAGCAGGTGGCACTTGGAGGGCTTTAACTTCATCCCGTACTTTGAAAGGGCCGCGAACACCTCTGCCAGGTGCTCCAGATGGGCTTTGTACGTCTTGGAATAAACAATCACATCATCCAGATACAGCAGAACAGTCTCGAAGTTGAGATGTCCCAAGCAACATTCCATGAGCCTCTGGAAGGTTCCCGGGGCGTTGCACAGCCCAAACAGCATACTGTTGAACTCGCAAAGTCCCATTGGAGTAGTGAACGTAGTCTTCTCGCGGTCTTCCTTCACGACCGCCACCTGCCAGTAGCCACTGGTCAGGTCAAGGGTAGAAAAATAATTAGCAGTCCTCAACGCAGTCAGTGACTCTTCAATGTGGGGGAGGGGGTATGCGTCTTTATGCGTCCTCTGGTTGATCTTCCGGTAATCCACACACATTCTCATGGTACCATGCTTCTTCTTCACCAGCACCAACGGGGCTGCCCAGGCACTACAACTATCCCGGATGACCCCTGCCTCTTTCATGTTCCTCAACATGTCTTTGGCGCATTGATGGTGTGCAGGTGGGATCGGTCTGTACCTCTCTCTAATGGGTGGATGTGTACCTGTGGGGATATAGTGCTGAACCCCCTTAATTCTCCCAAAATCTAACGGGTGTTTACTGAATACCTGCCCGTACTCCTGCACTACCCGGTACACCCCTTCTTTGTGATGTGTGGGTGTAGATTCGGTGCCGACATGCAGTTCCCGAAACCACTCCTCTAGCTGTCTGGGTGGGGTGTCGCTACTTGGCTGTGATGCAGTGATGGTGGAAGTTGCTATATGAATGGCCTAGCATAACTGGCCTAGAATAACTTAGCAATGATGGCATAGCCGAGCAGCCTAACCTCTTGCTCTCCGCAGTTCATCACTCTCACGGGCACTCTCCCCTTCTTGACATTAATCACCCCTCTGGCCGCCATCACTGTGGGCCAATGACTGAAGGCAAAGGCTCCACCACGGCTGGGTAATCCTGTCCCTCGGGACCTACTGCTGCCCGGCACCAAGTCATCATCTCACTCCGCGGAGGCACCACTAGAGGCGCTGCGTCCATCACTCGCACGCCACCGATCTCTCCACCTGCCATGCTCACCTGTTGCCACTGCAGGAGAGCCCGTATTTCCCGTTGTAGAGCCTTCTGGTGGCCCCTCCTGCAGTGGCAGACAATTACTGCAACAAGTGTAACACTTCACCCATACAGTTCTCAATCACGTTAGTCCCGAGGACCACCTTCGGTTTACGGTCACTGGAATCATGCTGCACCACAATTATCTCCTGACATTTCAACTCCGTCCTTCCCACAGTCAAAGTCACTTCCTTGAACCCCACCTGGGTCAGAGGGAGTCCATTAGCTGCAATGATGGTTAAGCTATTGTCCGGAGGGGTAAGTTCACTATCAGACCAATACCGTTGGTATAACGTGTAAGGCATAGTCGTTACCTGCGATCTGGTGTCGAGAAGGGCCATGGTTGGGACACCGTCCACTGACAGGGAGATGATGGGGCGACCTCCCACGTACCGATCCCACCAATCAGCTGGGCCTTTAGGATATACTCCTGAGGATGGGCCCTTGGCCTCAGGGGTTGTGTGACGCCCTGGACTAGCCAGGTAGTCACAGACATAACACCTTACACACCCCCACCCCTAGACAGTTACACCAGTCAGACAAAAACCCTTGTTGCCTCCCTCCAGGGTCTGATGTTTACACCAGGTGGGGCAGAGCCAGGCGGTTGGCTCCACCCACCGAGGAGTTCACAGGCCTGGAGGCGGGCAAAGTGACAGATTTGAGTAGACAGTGAAAGTGAGAGGACAGAAACTGTCGGTGTCTGGGTAGGGGCCCAGACACAAACAGCAAGGTTGTCAGACGGTGGTGGCCATCTGCAGGAGTTAGTGAATCTCTGCAGAGCCGTAGGACCGGGGTCAGGTGTTGGCCCGCTGGTACCGAACCAGGGAGCTGAGTGAAGCTAAGCACACAGGCAGGGCCATCGGACCCCGACTAGGCTTGGAGCCGCCGACAACAGTCAAATCCGAGTGTGATAGGAACCCCAGGGGTTTCCCAACGACCAAGACCCGACAGAAGGCAACAGTCCACACCGAGAGGATATACAGCCACCGCCATAGGCTAGAGATCCAAGGGCCAGCGCCTGCGGGCAAAACGGGCTCCTACGGCACCTATACGCCAGGGAGCGGACTACCGGTGGGCAACCACAGGAGTCAGAACATTCTAACAGGTGCAGGGTAAGACAGCCACCGTCAGCCGTCTGGGGAGAGCACAACACTGCAGCCGGCTGCGGGACCCATCCATCCAGCCGTTTGGTTTACCAGAGACTCTGTCATTGATTGTCTGAGTAGTACACCAGTGCCATCCGGCACCGCGCCGCGCTGCCCCAGCAACCCTGCACCCCAGCCATCCAGCCTCCCCGTTACACCACCTGGCCCCGGGACCACCAATCCCTGCCCACGGAGGGGACAACATCCTAGCTGCTCCCTACCATCGCTCCCGGGATCCCCGTCACCAGCAGCAGTGGTGCCCTTATCCCCATGACCCATGGGTGGCATCACGAACTATCTCCCTAAACAAACCACCCCCTTTTCACTCGTGGATGAGGAGCGCTGCTCGAGTCGCCGGGTCCGGCCCACCGCTCGAGCCACCGAGCAGCAGCAGAAGCACCGGACCCGAGCGTGGCGAGCGCATCCCCTCCGCCCGCGACAACTTGGCGTCCTGAACAGGATAGAACCAATCTACCTACCGGTAGAAGTGCGCCTTGCAGTCCCCGCCGGCAGCGTCCGGCCGAAAAATTTGAAGTCCCGCCATCTTTTGGCACGAAGATTTCCCGCTCGAGCGTCTTCCCCGAGCAGGGAAAACGTGAAAGTGAAGCCCCGCCCCCAAAGAGGAAGTGCTAGAAAGAACCAAGGGGGGCGGGTGAAAGCCTGCCTCATGTAACCGAGGGCATAAGAAGCGGGGACGCCAGGACCCTGAAGCACATCCGGTTCCTGGAAGCACCAGCGCTAACATGTCCGTCCCGTCCGGCAAGGTTGGGATTCCAGAGCCCACGCCAGGAACAGCGGCGTGGGTGGAGGCCCGGACCACGCGAATGTGCTGCCGCCTGCAGGCCCAAATCCGATTCCTAATGGAGCGGTGGATGGCCGAAATGGAGGAAGTAGCGGCGGCCGTGCGGAGACGCGAGGTGGAGACAGTGTTGGAGGAGCGGGTAAGCGACCCATGCCCCTGTGTCCCTGAAGGACCGGTCGCTGTGGCTGAGGGGCCCGGTCTGCGCCCGTTCACCCTGCTGCCTCCCCCACCATCCGCACCGGTTGTTGCTTCCCCGCCACTAGGCCCATCCACCCCAGAGGACCAGCCTGTAGGCGTTGCCAGTGAGCGACCAGCACTGCTCCCGCTGCCTTGAAAGATCCCGCGGGAAGTGCCTGTCCGCGAAGGGAAGCCATCGGCCCTAGAAGTGGCCGCAGCCGAGACAGTCCCGACTCCGGCACTCCGTCCGGCTACAGAAGAGGTGGGGGCCGTGAACCGGAAGGCCTAGCAAGTGAGGCCTGCTGTCCCTAAACCCCACGCCTCGGCTGAGGCTGCGCCGGGTCGCCGCTGCAAAGCAGCATCCCAGTCCGCGACATTGCAGGACCCCCCAAAGAAGAAACCGGTAGTGGCCAGTGCGGGGAAGGTCCAGCGGGTTCCGACCCGCACGCAGGGGCATGCAGACGCCCCTTACTGGGACAGAGAGCCGAACCAGCTGGGCTGTGAAATTGCCGCAAGAGAGCAGCAGAGGGCCGAAGTGCTGGCACGCATTATAAAAGAGAAAGATCATCTCCGCAATGCCACCTTCCGGGTGTGGGGCCCGGTGTACGAAGGCCAGGTCAGGCGGTTTGACCCTCAGCGGGGGTATGGCTTTATTTCCGAACCGGGCCTGGAGGCCGAGATATTTGTGGCTCGTCGGGATGTAAACTCCCATCTGCTGACGGGTCACCCAGGTCGTGACCTGCAACCGGGCGACCTGGTGACTAGAGATGAGCGAACCGGTCGCGGTTTGGCTCGAGGGCGGTTCGTCGAACGGAGCTCCCGTTCGAATTCGGTTCGTCGAACCGAACTCGAACCAATAGGCTATAATGGGAGGCAATCACAAACACATAAAAATGCATTATAAATGTACACATACAGTAAATAAACATTGCCATAACACTTACCGGTCCCCGCGATCCCTCCTGCACTCTGTCTCCTGCTGCTATTCCATCCGATGATCGCTGAATCCTCCCGGTGACCGGCACTGCCAGCAGAGAAGCAGGACCTATCGTGACGTCAAAATAGCCATGTGACCAGTCACGTGGCTATTATCTCATTGGCTACAGACTGGTCACATGACTATGACGCGTCATGTAGGACCTGCGAGTGCATCTCTCCGGTACACGGTGCACATTTGTGTATCGCCGTGTACCGGCGATATGCTCTAGCACACGGTCGACTCCCCGTTCCGTTAGGGACCGGCTGACACAGCCGGTCATTAACGGAGATCACCATTGCCATAGCAACGCAGTTAGCGGTGACGTCACCGCTAACCGCGGCTCCGGGAGCACCGTTGCTATGGTAACGCGTCTGTCAGCGTTACCGCTGTTAATGCTAGCAGCACTGATCACTCACGGAGTGAAGGCTGCACGCTGCTTCCCGATTGTAGTGAGGATTGTAGTAAGGATGAGGTGCCCCAGCCCATCAAGTGATGGGCTGGGGCACCTCATCCTCACTACAATCGTCACTACTACTATACTAGTGAGGATTGTAGTGAGGATGAGGTGCCCCAGCTCATCAAGTGATGGGCTGGGGCACCTCATCCTCACTACAATTGTCACTACTACTACACTAGTGAGGATTGTAGCGAGGATGAGGTGCCCCAGCTCATCAAGTGATGGGCTGGGGCACCTCATCCTCACTACAATCGTCACTACTACTACACTAGTGAGGATTGTAGTGAGGATGAGGTGACCCAGTTCATCAAGTGATGGGCTGGGGCACCTCATGCTCACTACAATCGTCACTACTACTACACTATAGAGGATTGTAGTGAGGATGAGGTGCCCCAGCTCATCAAGTGATGGGCTGGGGCACCTCATCCTCACTACAATCCTCACTACAATCCTGAAGTGCAGTTTCTTCAAATTCATTTAAAGGCACTTGGAACGCTGAAATTGCTGCTTATAATTTAAGCCTCTATTAAAAACCTCTTATCAGCGCTGGTTTATTGGGGATGTATGGGACTGACAGGGGGTAATAAAGATGGAGTCTCTAATGTGTCTGTGTATTTATTTCTATTAAAGTATTTTTTCTGTGTGTGGTGTCTTTTTTTTAACCCTTTATTGGAGATTCTTAATGGCCGGGTCAAACGTGCCTGACATTAAGAATCTCTGGCTTAATACTGGCTAGTAAAACAAAGCCAGTATTAAGTCATGATTACCCAACAAGCCACCCGGCTCCAGGGCTGTTGGAAGAGTTGGATAAAGCGCCAGATGATGGCACTTCTATGAGAGCGCCATTTTCTGGGACGGCTGTCTGCTGTACCTGGCTAGCATACAAAAATATGGCGAAGCCCACGTCATTTTTTTGGTGGGCAAAAAACTTCTGCATACAGTCCTGGATGGAGTATGCTGAGCCTTGTAATTCTGCAGCTGCTGTCTGCTCTTCTCCATACAGACAGACAGCAGCTGCAGAACTACAAGGCTCAGCATACTCCATCCAGGACTGTATGCAGAGGTTTTTTGCCCCCTGAAAAAATTATGTGGGCTTCGCCATATTTTTGTATGCTAGCCAGGTACAGCAGGCAGGTACGGCTGCCCCCAACCCCCAGTTGCCTATTTGTACCCGGCTGGGAACCAAAAATAAAGGGAAGCCCTTTTTTTTATTATTTCATGAATTTCATGAAATAATTAGAAAACAAATGACGTAGGCTTCGCCCCATTTTTGTGTCCAGCCAGGTACAACTAGGCAGCTGGGGATTGGAATCCGCAGCACAGGTTGGCCTGAGCTTTCTGGGCCCCACTGCTGCGAATTGCAGTCTGCAGCCGCCTCAGAAAATGGCATTTTCATAGAAGCGCCATCTTCTGGCGCTATATCCAACTCTTCCAGCACCTGCCTGCTATACCTGGCTAGCATACAAAAATATGGCGAAGCTCACGTCCTTTTTTTGTAGTTTTTTGGCAAAAAAAATAAAAAATGCTTCCCTGGATTTTCCATTGCCAGTGAAGGTAACACCAAGCAGTGGGGGTTAGCAGCCAGTAGCTGCTTGGATTACCCTTAGCTAGCAATACAAAAAATGCAGCGGGAGCCCATATATATTTTTTTTAATTATTTATTTAAATAACTAAAAACAAAATGGGCTTCCCTGTATTTTGATTGCTGGACATCACAGTGCTGTAAAAATAAATCTTTAAAAAAATGATGTATCGCTCGCGGTATTTTTGATTCTCAGCGCAGATAAAGCAGACAGCTATGGGTTGCCACCCCCATCTGCCTGCCGTTACCTTGGTTGGCAATCAAAATACAGGGAAGCCCATTAATTTTTTCTATTTAAAAACTAGTTAAAAAAAAAATGACGTTGGGTCCCCCCATTTTTGATAGCCAGCTAGGGTAAAGCAGATGGCTGTAGCCTGAAAACCACAGCTGGCAGCATTACCGTGGTTGGGGATCCAATGTGAAGGTCCCCCCAGGCTCTTTTTTTATAATTATTTTATAAATATTAATAATTACACAAAAAAAGTAGGGTCCCCCCCAAATTGGATCACCAGCCAAGGTAAAGCGGACAGCTGTTGTCTGGTATTCTCAGGGTGGGAAGGTCCATAGTTATTGGGCCTTCACAGCCTAAAAATAGCAGGCCGCAGGCACCCCAGACGTGGCGCATCCACTAGATGCGCCAATCCTGGCGCTTCACCCCAGCTCATCCCGTGCCCTGGTGCAGTGGCAAACGGGGTAATAAATCGGGTTGATACTAGCTGTAAAGTCACCTGAGATCAAGCCCAGCAGTTTGTGATGTCATGGCGTCTATTACATACCCAACATCATAAACTGTCAGTAATAACAAAAAAAAAAAAAAAAAATCGACAAAAGAAATTTATTTGAAAAAACAGTCCCCAAAACATTTCCTCTTTCACCAATTTATTGTAAGAAAAAAAATAAAGGGGTCCCACGACGACTCTGAACCGTCTAGAATATGGGGGGGAGACACTCAGGGAACGTATCCCCCATTTTCTAGGAGTGCGGACCCTTCATGTGAGGAGTGTGGGTGCAATGAATCTGCACTCACTCTCCCCGGGTCCACAGCAGCAGAGTCCATGTCGTAATGGTTGCTACCAAAGCTGCAATGCCCTGCTCATGAGGTAAGGGCATGCCTAATCAGGAGAACTACTGTAGAGGAAGCTCTGCTCACTGGTATATAGGTGCTCAGAGGTAATAATAGATAAAATTAGTGAGTAACCTCGGCACTCTAACTCTCCCAGACTAAGTCAGAAAGTCACAACGGATAGTAATGCAAAATCACTCTTTATTGGTCCGTATTAAAAAAAAAATTTTTTTCATAAGCATATTTTTTTTTGTCCAAAACAAGTTACAAATGACGTTTCGGCCTGAGCCTTCGTCAGATTGGACTTATCTGCTTGTAATCCTGAAAAATGACAATAATCAGTATCACATAAGAGTGAGAGAACAATAACATAAACTCGAACAATGTAGAGGTACAATTGGGATGCAGCAAAAAAATTGCAACACAGCAAGAAATGAAACACATGATACAAATGTCATAATACAGTACAAGGACAATATAGTAATGACAAATATGGGGTCAGAGTAGGCTTAGACAGCTCTGGTACGAAAGAGATGTCAATCATAAAGTAACATGTGCAGTAGGTGTAGAGCTACACTATGCATGGCAGAGCTAATGGGTAGACCGACCATAGAAAAAGAACGGAGAAAAAGTGGAGAAAAAGTGGAGAAAAAGTGGAGAAAAAATGGAGAAAAAATGGAGAAAAAGTGGAGAAAAAGTGGAGGAAATGTGGAGAAAAAAATGGAGAAAAAGTGGAGAAAAAGTGGAGAAAAAAAGTGGAGAAGAAGTGAAGAAGTGGAGAAAAAGTGGAGAAAAAGTGGAGAAAAAGTGGAGAAAAAGTGGAGAAAAAGTGGAGAAAAGGTGGAGAAAAGGTGGAGAAAAGGTGGAGAAAAAGTGTAGAAAAAGTGTAGAAAAAGTGGAGAAAAGGTGGAGAAGAAATGGAGAAAAAGTGGAGAAAAAGTGGAGAAAAAGTGGAGAAAAAGTGGAGAAAAGGTGGAGAAAAGGTGGAGAAAAAGTGGAGAAAATGTGGAGAAAAAGTGGAGAAAAGGTGGAGAAGAAATGGAGAAGTGGAGAAGAAGTGTTTGTTCATGCCAGATGGGAGATAAATCATTTTTTACCGGCGCTGTCATTTACTGTAACGTGATCATCGGTGTACGGTGTATACCTGTGATCACGTGAGCGGGGACCGGAAAAACCATCCTGAATCATGATCTCCAGGGTCTCAGCTAGCCCTGAAACCCCGGAGATTTTCTGACGTCGGGGGGCATTATTCACTTATTACTGCCTGCTGTTTATAAACGGCAGTTCAGAATAAGGCTACATTAACAAGACCGATCCATTTTTGCGGTCTGCAAAAAACAGTCCCTTTTTTTCACGGGTGCATCCGTGTGGCATCCGTTTCCGTTCCGTAGACGGTCCGTATGTCATCTGCTTGTCATCCGTGTGCCTTCCGTTTTTTTTGTGTACTGCAAAAAACCTGAAGGAGGGTAAATGCATAAATTTACCCAGGATCCATAGCTTCATCCTACATGAGGCGGTCACATGTTCACTCCAGTGCAATTTTCTACTGCTTTTCACAGCGTAGAGCGCTCTGGTGATTTTCTTGTGCTTGTGCACTTCATATCAGTCTTTTCTGTCATTATAATGGCAGAAAGACACATAATGTCCCACTCTCCTGCATTTTGTAATTTTGCACCCTTTGGTGCCTTTCATGTGGCACTAAGGGGTGCTTAGCTTTGTATTTAGCCAAAAAAATGAAAAAAAAAAAATGACGTAGGGTTCCCCCTATTTTTGTAGCCAGCTAGGGTAAAGCAGACGGCTGCAGCCTGCAGACCACAGCTGGCAACCTCACCTTGGCTGGTAATCCAAAACTGAGGGCACCCCACGCTTTTATTTTAAATTAAATAAATAATTTAAAAAAAAAAACACGTAGGGGTCCCCCCAAAATTTGATCACCAGCCAAGGTAAAGCAGACAGCTGGGGTCTGATATTCTCAGACTAGGGAGGTCCATGGTTATTGGACTCTCCCCAGCCTAAAAATAGCAGGCCGCAGCCGCCCCAGAAGTGGCGCATCCATTAGATGTGCCAATCCTGGTGCTTCGCCCCAGCTCATCCCGTGCCCTGGTGCGGTGGCAAACGGGGTAATATATGGGGTTAATACCAGATGTGTAATGTCACCTGGCACCAAGCCCTGGGGTTGGTGAGGTCAGGCGTCTATCAGATACCCGACATCACCAACCCAGTCAGTAATAAAAAAAAATAGACGACAAACACATTTTTATTTGAAAAAACACTCCCCAAAACATTCCCTCTTTAACCAATTTATTAGAAAGAAAAACAAATCCAGGTCTGGTGTAATCCAAGGGGTTGCCATGACGATCCACACTGTCCCAGTCAATGAAGAGCAGAATGTTCCCCATTGGCTGGGAGAGCAATGCAGTGACCTGAGCTAACATCAATGGGTCAGCCCAGGTCACTGCAGGGGATGACAAGTGCTGCTGTCAGCGAGGTACATTACCTGCGCTGATCTCCAGCACTGCCGACAGCACCTGTCACTGAGTTCAATGACCGCCGCCTTCACAGCCAAGCATCGCGAGAGGCCCGTGACGTCACCGCTAGTCAGTCTCGGGTCGGAAGCGAGAGAAGGTGATGTGACAAGCGGTGGCCATGGAGGACAGTGACAGCGCTGAGGTCGGGATGGCGGGACTTCATCACCGCAGGTAAGCCGAGCGGGACCATGTGTGCAGAGTGCAGTGTGTGTGTGTGTGTGTGTGTGTGTGTGTGTGTGTGGTGTGTGTGTGTGTGTACGTGTGTACATGCCGCGGGCAGGAGGGGGCGGAGCGAGCTGAGCGGGGAAGTGTGGGCTTCCTGCACGTAACTAGGATAAACAACGGGTTACTAACCAAAGCGCTTTGGTTGGATACCCGATGTTTATCTTGGTTACCAGCTTGTGGCAGGCTGCCAGCGATGGCTCCTGCACACTGTAGCTGTAAAAAGCCCTGCTTTTTGCTGCTAGAACCGTTCTCGAACGTATCTAGAACTATCGAGCTTTAGCAAAAAGCTCGAGTTCTAGTTCGATCTAGAACAGCCCCCAAAATCACTCGAACCTCGAACTGGAGAACCTCGAACCGCGAACCGCGCTCAACTCTACTGGTGACCTACACCCGAAATTGCGGGTAGAGGGGCTGGTTTGCCCTAGATGTGATGAAAAAGGAAGGCCGCGGTGTCCAGATGCGGTCTCGGTCCCCTCCCCCACTGTGCCATCCGGATGTCGAGTTGGAGGAGGCGTATGAGGAAGGCAACCTCAAATGATGGCAGCGGTCCTCCATTGCAACCCAGTTGTCACCTTGGGACCCCCAGCACCGTGTTTCCGTTAAAAGAATGAATGAACACCAATCACCTAAGTTTATCACCTGATCATCAACCAGTTGATTTCCCGGCCGTTGCCGGCAAGTTGTCCTCGTAGGGACTCTGTGTGTTTTCACCGCCCACATGAGAAACTACTCATGAACATGGCCGAGAACTTGCAGGCCACCCACAAACTTGTGGGCTTGTAAATAGTTTGTGGGCCGTTTTCCGTTCCGTGCTGCTTCCGGAGAGGCAGATTGGAGGAGGGACCCGCAGCGGAGCTGGCTGGGGTCCGGCCACCACCGGGACCGGTGGCCATCCTCCGGGGGTCAGGGGTCCCCCTGGACGTGGAGCCCACTGAAATAATGTTCCCGCTCGGGTAACCTGGACCAGGACTGGGGTAAAAGGGTGCTGCCCGTTTCTTAGCGGCAGCATCAAGGTTTAGGTTGCTTGGGTGGGAAAGCGGATGACCATGAACCTGTCAATTAGTAATAAAAATGTTTTTATATCTTTGAAACGTTAAAGTGCCATGCCTCCCATTAGGGAAGAACTGAAAAGTATGCTTGCGTTAAATGTGTACATGTTAATTTATCTTTTACAGAAAAATAAAACTGGTGATGGACGGGCAGCCCGCGGACGGTCTGCATTTCACCAAGGGGGAATGTGACGCCCTGGACTAGCCAGGTAGTCACAGACATAACACCTTACACACCCCCTCCCCTAGAGAGTTACACCAGTCAGACAAAAACCCTTGTTGCCTCCCTCCAGGGTCTGATGTTCACACCAGGTGGGGCGGAGCCAGGTGGTTGGCTCCACCCACCGAGGAGTTCACAGGTCTGGAGGCGGGAAAATTGACAGATTTGAGTAGACAGTGAAAGTGAGAGGACAGAAACTGTCGGTGTCTGGGTAGGGGCCCAGACACAAACAGCAAGGTTGGCAGACGGTGGTGGCCATCTGCAGGAGTTAGTGAATCTCTGCAGAGCCGTAGGACCGGGGTCATGCGTTGGCCCGCCGGTACCGAACCGGGGAGCGGAGTGAAGCTAAGCACACAGGCAGGGCCATCGGACCCCGACTAGGCTTGGAGCCGCCGACAACAGTCAAATCCGAGTGTGACAGGAACCCCAGGGGTTTCCCAACGACCAAGACCCGACAGAAGGCAACAGTCCACACCGAGAGGATATACAGCCACCGCCATAGGCTAGAGATCCAAGGGACAGCGCCTGCGGGCAAAACGGGCTCCTACGGCACCTATACACCGGGGAGCGGACTACCGGTGGGCAACCACAGGAGTCAGAACATTCTAACAGGTGCAGGGAAAGACAGCCACCATCAGCCATCCGGGGAGAGCACAACACTGCAGCCGGCTGGGGACCCATCCATCCAGCCATTTGGTTTACCAGAGACTCTGTCATTGATTGTCTGAGTGAGTACACCAGTGCCATCCGGCACTGCGCCGCGCTGCCCCAGCAATCCTGCACCCCAGCCATCCAGCCTCCCCGTTACACCACCAGGCGCCGGGACCACCAACCCCTGCCCACGGAGGGGACAACATCCTAGCTGCTCCCTACCATCGCTCCCGGGATCCCCGTCACCAGCAGCAGTGGTGCCCTTATCACCACGACCCGTGGGTGGCGTCACGAACTATCTCCCTAAACAAACCACCCCCTTTTCACTCATGGACGAGGAGCGCTGCTCGAGTCCCCGGGTCTGTCCCACCGCTCGAGCCCCCGAGCAGCAGCAGAAGCCCCGGACCCGAGCGTGGCGAGCGCGTCCCCTCCGCTCGCGACAATTGCTTGTTTAACGGACACCATCTGGAGTAGTGCCCGGTCTTATTACACTTGTAGCAGACAGGCGGTCCATACCGGGGATTGTTGTTCCTTCTCCGCTGCATCCAGGGGACGTCCTCCGGGCTGTCGGCAAGCTGTATCTTCTCCGCGTGCTTGACTCTCGTCGGTAGCTGCAGGGCGGCGAGGATCCTGGCGACGTCATCACTCAGGCGCTGAACTTGCGACGACAGATTCCCCGGAGCTCCGGTGGCTGCGGCAGGGGCCGGCAAGGCCAACAAGGGTGGCGCTACCGAGACGGGAGCGGTGTTGGCCGGCTAAGATGGCAGATCGGGGGCCCCAGCATCCGGTCGCTGTAGGTCCTTGATGGCCCGCTCCTTTAGGACTGCAAAGTTCAAGTCTGTGTGTTCCAGAGACCACAGCCATAGTTGCTTATGATCTTCAGCAGACCCCAGCCCCTGCAGGAACTGTTCTACCAGCATTTTGTTACTGTCATCCTCATTAATGGGGTCCACCCGCCTCAGCGTACGCAAGGCCGTCTGTAGCTATAAGGCGTAGTCCCGGATACTGTCCCACAGCCGCTGTCAGCAGTTATAGATCTGCATCCGCAACTCCACTTCTGTGCGGGTCTCAAAAGCAATCTGGAGTTTATCAAAAATGGCGGTACCGAGGCCCAGTCCGCGTCTCCACCCCCTGCTCGGCGGCACCGGTCAGCTGCCCTAGCACTACCGCTGCACGCTGCTTGCCAGTCATGGCAAACAAATCGAGGATCGTGCATATTTTCTTCCGGAACACCTGCAAAGCATCAGGCTTCCCATCATACTGGGGTAGCCAGGCAGCAACGGGAATGTAGGGCAAGAAGATCTGCATTACTTGGGTGACCGCCGGAGCCGCGGCCTCTGCCGCTCTTGCGACCAGGGCGGCCGCCGCCACATTCCCATCATTAGAGTTATAGGGTATTGGTGTGCACTCAGCTAGAGTATGGTTTCATTAGAGGTGCTAGTGTGGGGTCAATAGTCCCAGAACGTATTATGTAATAGACACTGCACTCTTTTGTTGATAAAATGAAGACAAAAAGTTTTTTTCTTTGCAAAAAAGTGATTATTTATTTGATGGCGACAAAAGATGGTGGACGTTTCGGCCCAACGGCCTTTATCATGTATAGTCGCTCCACAAGAGGGCTGTTTCAGAAGAGAACAAGATAATGGAGCAGGATGGAAGGAGTACCACCAAGAATAGTTTATGATACAAGATTTTCCAGAGGATGAAGTCTAGAAGCAGGTTAGATTTCCTTTGGCTGGAAGGAATTTGTGTACATGTATTCCAATGGAAGAGATTTCCAGCTTTTATCTTTATATATTCATGTGGATCACATAGAAGTTTGGGTGGTTGTAAGAGAACATGTATATAAACACCATCTGTAATTAGGTTGCATACAGTGATAAAGGGGTTAAATGCAGAGACATGTTACAGGCATCTACTCGATTAGCTGCAGGCTTAGGGTCATGATAAAGGCTCCTGCAGACTTCTCTCATGTGGAGGAGGAGGTTTTAGACATTGATGGGGTGGATATTTTCCTTCTGCACGCCACCTTCCCAGACTGACGGCCATATCCTGGGAAGGTGGCGGACATCTTCCCGCTTCTCCCCCTTGGTCTTTTTGCGGCCTTCCTCCTGCCGACCGTTAAGTTTCGTTTTCCGGCTTCCGGCTTTGCTTTTCTGCCGTCTTCCCAGGGGGCGGGGCTTCGGCTTTCGCACCCTTTCGTCAGGGAAGAAGACTCTGGCGGGAATCTTCGCGCCAAAAGATGGCGGCAAGATGGCGGATTTTGAAGATTTTACAACTGATCACCGCTGACTGTCCATACAAGGCACACTTCACTAGGTAAGTGAATGGGTAAGTATCCTTTTTGTGACGCCAGAAGTTGAGGTGTGCCACCCCGTGCTCGGTAGCAGCTGAGCCGCTCGGATCCGGACCTTCAGTGGGTGGATCGAGGGTCTCCGGACCCGGGGGTCTCGCGGATACTTCAACCAAAAAGGGTGTTTGTGGTTTGGGGATGTAATTGTACGGCCGGAGCCGTGTTAAGTTCGTGACGCCACCCACGGTGTGTGGTGTGGTTGGACACCACCGCTGCAGTTATGGGTCACCTGGGGGAGATGTTGTACAGCAAGTTGTTAACCTCTCCGTGGGCAGGGATGGTGGCCCCGGCACCCGTTGGGAGAGCTAGGGCGGTGCAGGGAGATGGGCGGCTCGAGGGCACTGATGTTCTCACTGTCAATAACCACACGAGTCTCTGGTAAATCAAGGTGATGGTGGTCGATGCCCGCAGCCAGCTGCAGTCTGGTCCCCCACCCGGTTGGTGGTCTCTATCTTTCTCCCGCACCTTTGTTTGAATGGTGGACTACCTGGGCTTGGAGCTTCAGGAGTCCGCTCCCGGCTTGTGGTCGCCTCAGGAGCCCTTGCCTGCAGACACTGGCCTGTGGGATCTCTGAGCCGTGGCGGTGGCCTGTTTATCCCCCTCGTTGGGCTGTTGTCTTCTTTCAGGCCTTTGGGTGGGCCAGAACTTCTAGTCCTGGCCTCAATCAGTTAATTAACCAAATTCAGTGGTTTCTGGACCTGGCTTCATGGTCTGAGTACACCCTTTTTTGCACAGTTTCCAGTCGGGTCCCCGGGGAAGATACCGGTGGGCAACGACCCTGTCCCGGTACAACCCGGTTCTGCCGAACCGTCTTCCCGTCTCCTGCAGACGGAGACCACCGTCTGCAGGAGAGCCAAAAGCACCAGGGCTCCTACCCTAGCACCTGTTCAATTTGGGTTCTTTCCTCCGCATACAGCTCCAGCACACACCTCTCTCCAACTTGAACTTCAGAACAGAACTACTTCTTTCCAGCCTCAGGCTGTCTGAGACTCCTTGGTGGGCGTCTTCCAACCGCCTGGTTCAGCCCCCTGGTGTGTCCATCAATCCCTGAGGGGGTGACTAGGGTTTAAATGTTTGGCTGTGTGTTACCTATAAGGGACTGGTGTTGTGCGGGGCCCTATCTGTGACTACCTGGCCCGGCCAGGGAGTCACAGTTAGTAAGCTAGCTGGCAGCTCCATAAATTGCCAGGCTACAAAATAAAAAATGCGGACCCAGCTATTGGGCCAGTGTTAGTGTAGTGCTTTGTTAGGTGAGAACTATCCATCTTTAAAAAAAAAAAATAAAAAAAATCCTCTAATTTCTGTTCCATACGGTATGTTAGTGCATTGTCTGATATAGGGGACAGCTTTTTCGGGCAGGGAGAGATTTAAAGCTGTCCTGACATCTGCTACTAATTAATCAACAATCCCAGCACTGCAACATCCCTTGTGTGTATTCTACTAGAAATACGTTTTGCAAATTCCTAAAAAAGGTCCCAAAATTTACCAAAAAATGGGATCAGGTGTAGCGTAGTGCCCTGTCAGCCACCATCTCAATCCTACCAGCACAGTTGTGTCCTTGTGTTGACTTCATAGCGTACATAAACTCTATAGTACTCTACTGCTAAAAAAAACTAGTGTAAGTTTTAAAAAAAAAAAAAATTGCTGTCACGGCCTGTAGTTCTGCCTGAAGCCAAATACCTTCATAGCACCAAACTAGCAACCTGGTGGTGACTTCATATCTTACAGAACCTACATAGTGTCCTGCTCCTACTAAAACACAGTGTCAGCGTTACCAGTTTTTAAATAATACTCGGTGTCAGTGCCTCTACTTCTGCCTGAAGCCAAATACCTTTTATAGCACCAACCTAGCATCCTGGTGGTGACTTCATATCTTACAGAACCTACATAGTGTCCTGCTCTTACTAAAACACAGTGTCAGTGTTACCAAATACTCGGTGTCAGTAGCTGTACTTCTGCCTGAAGCCAAATACCTTCATAGTACCAACCTAGCATCCTGGTGGTGGAGTCTTCTTATCTTACAGAATCTACGGTAAATAGTGGCCTGCTGCTACCAAAACACAGTCTGAGTAGCAAAAAACAATACTAAAATAAAAGTGGTCTCAAACCCTGTTTTCTTTTAGATCTGAAAGACATTCACAACATCTTTGTCGACTCCTCCAAGTGGTACTTTGTCCAATAAAGGTACCTTGCGTTTTTTAGACTTACAGAAACAGCTATCATGGCAAACTATTAACACAAGTTTACCAGCCCGGCATCAGTGTTGTTCCACTACCTGTACAAAAGGTACAGGTACAGGAATTGAGTTCTGTGATAGATAGACCATTATTTTTAATCTTCTCAGATTCCTTAATAACAGGGTCGGTACCGCAGGACTGGCGCATAGCAAATGTGGTGCCAATATTCAAAAAGGGGACAAAAACTGAGCCGGGAAATTATAGGTCGGTAAGTTTAACCTCTACGGTTGGTAAAATCCTTGAGGGTTTCTTGAGAGATGCTATACTGGAGTATCTCAAGAAAAATAACCTTATGGCAGAGTATCAACATGGGTTTATGAGGGATCGATCCTGTCAAACTAATTTGATCAGCTTCTATGAAGAGGTAAGTTCAAGCCTGGACCAGGGAAATGCAGTGGATGTTGTGTATATGGACTTTTCAAAAGCTTTTGATACGGTGCCACACAAAAGGTTGGTACATAAAATGAGAATAATGGGGATAGGGGAAAATATGTGTAACTGGGTTAAAAACTGGCTCAGTGATAGGAAACAAAGGGTGGTTATTAATGGTACGTACTCGGACTGGGTCTCAGTTCATAGTGGGGTACCACAGGGGTCAGTATTGGGCCCGCTTCTTTTCAACATATTTAAAAATGACCTTGTTGGGGGCATGCGGAATAGAATTTCAATATTTGCAGATGATACTAAACTCTGCAGGGTAATCAATACAGAGGAGGATAATTTTATATTACAGGGAGATTTATGTAAATTGGAGGATTGGGCTGAGAAGTGGCAATTGAAGTTTAATGTAGATAAATGTAAGGTCATGCACTTGGGTAGAGGAAATAACATTTATGATTATGTACTTAATTGTAGAACACTGGGTAAAACAGACACAGAAAAAGACTTGGGTGTATGGGTGGATGGTAAACTTCACTTTAGTGGACAGTGTCAGGCAACTGCTGCCAGGGCTAATAAAATAATGGGATGTATTAAAAGAGGTATAAGTGTTCATGAAAAAAATATAGTTCTACCTCTGTACAAGTCACTAGTGCGACCGCACTTAGAATACTGTGTACAATTCTGGTCACCGATATATAAGAAGGACATAGCTGAACTGGAGAGGGTGCAGAGAAGAGCGACCAAGATTATTAGAGGAATGGGTGGGCTGCAATACGAAGACAGGTTATTAAACTTGGGGTTATTTAGTTTGGAAAAACGAAGGCTTAGGGGGGATCTAATCACAATGTATAAATATATGAGGGGACAGTACAGAGACCTTTCCAGAGATCTTTTTACACCTAGTCCTGCGACTGGAACACGGGGGCATCCGCTACGTCTTGAGGAAAGAAGGTTTAATCATAATCACAGACGAGGATTCTTTACTGTACGAGCAGTGAGACTATGGAACTCTCTGCCGCATGATGTTGTAATGAGTGATTCACTACTAACATTTAAGCAGAGCCTGGATGCCTTTCTTGAAAAATTTAATATTACCAGTTATGTATATTAGATTTTATGACAGGGTATTGATCCAGGGAACTAGTCTGATTGCCGGATGTGGAGTCAGGAAGGAATTTTTTTCCCCATTGGAACTTGTTTGCCACATTGGTTTTTTTTTTGCCTTCCTCTGGATCAACATGTTAGGCTACGGGTTGAACTAGATGGACTTAGAGTCTCCCTTCAACCTTAAAAACTATGATACTATGATATGATGATGAAAAGGTCACGTTATAGTATTCACCTTCAAATAATGAAACCCAAAAAAATGGGAAAAAGGGGAGGTAAGGGCCATGGACGAGGTGGTAGTGACAGTGGTGGTCGCCCAAGCAGTGTGACCGAGCCAAAGAAAAAGGTTCCTGCTTTATCTACCTCTTACTTCCAATACCAATTTTCTTGTCTACATGGTAAACCACTCTTGCACCTGGAACAGTGCGAACAGGTAACGGAGTTGACTAGCAAAAAATGCCTCCAGTTACTTGTCGAGTTGAAAATCCCAAGGGTCCACACAGACAGACTTGAGTAGCCCAGAGGCTGGGCCATCGAATCTTCAGCCTGGTCATCCTTCCTCACATCAGTATTCTAAGGAAACATATGACCCCAAAGGAGGTTACTCTGAGGATTACGGGACCCTTCGACCTTTCTTGCCTCTCACCGCGCAACACCACCAATGCAGATGAGGCTGTGATGTGCAGTGATGCACAGATCTTTGAGCACCCAAGGCCAGAAGAAAGCCATGTTGTTGGCCGTGACATGCTGGGCAATCAGGTGGAAGAGTTGGAGGATGATGAGACACAGTTGCTCTCAGATCAGCCTGAAACCTCCATTACCGAAGATGTTGACCTTGAGGAATTTGAAGATGACCTGGTCGATGATGAGGTGACTGATCCAACATGGACGGGTGGCATGGATTGCGAGAGCAGCAGTGCAGAGGAGCATGTGCCTAAAGTCCGCAAAAAGGCTGTAAGAGATAGGGTTTCGACCATTGCCAGAGGTCAACCAACTGTGCACATAACACCACCAACTGTGCCATCTCAGAGTCCAAGGGTCCGTGCTGCGATTGTGTGGGAGTTTTTTTCAAGAGTCCTTCGGACAAAACGATTGCCATTTGTTAAATCTGTCAGACCAAGGTTAGCAGAGGCAAAAATACTTCCAGTTTGGGCACCTCCAGCATGAGAAACCATATGTTAGCCAAGCACACCACTAGGTGGTTGACAGCTCTAGGTAAAAAACACGATTTCCAGACTCAAAACAGTACCACTTCCCCTGGGCTGCCTGCTTCCCAAACTGGTGTGCAAGAAGGTGGCGCTGATGCCTCCTTCTCCCAACCTGATGTTGACCACACTCAATCATCATCGACCACATCCGCTTTAGTATCCCAGCATTCCGATCAATTGTCCATACCACAGACCTTTAAAAAAAAGAGAAAATACCCTGTTACGCACCCAAGGGTAGAAACCATAACTGCACACATTGCACGATTGATAGCCCTTAAGATGTTGCCGTATCAGCTTGTGGGAACAGAGGCTTTCCGCGACCTTTTGGCGGTGGCAGAACATCGGTACTCTGTGACTAGCCGCCACTATTTTGCTCGTTGTGCCGTTCCTGCGTTCCACAATCACAAGTCCGTAACCATCGAACGGGCTCTCACCAACGCCATAACAGGGAAGGTCCACTTAACCACAGACACGTGGACAAGCGGAAGTGGATAGGGATGGCACACTGGGTGCACCTGGTAGCGGCTGGTACAACTTCGACATATACAGGACAGACCAAATGTTTGGACACACCTTCTCATTCAAAGAATTTTCTTTATTTTCATGACTCTGAAAATTGTAGATTCACATTTAAGGCATCAAAACTATGAATTAACACATGTGGAATGAAATACTTAAAAAAGTGTGAAACAACTGAAAATATGTCTTATATTCTAGGTTCTTTAAAGTAGCTACCTTTTGCTTTGATTACTGCTTTGCACACTCTTGGCATTCTCTTGATGAGCTTCAAGAGGTAGTCACCGGAAATGGTCTTCCAACAGTCTTGAAGGAATTCCCAGAGATGCTTAGCTTTTGTTGGCTATTTTGCCTTCACTCCTTCTTTGTCAAATAGCCCTTATACAGCCTGGAGGTGTATTTGGGGCAATTAACCTGTTGAAAAATAAATGATTGTCCAACTAAACGCAAACTGGATGGAGTATCATGCTGCTGCAAGATGCTGTGGTAGCCATGCTTGTTCAGTATGCCTTCAATTTTGAATAAATCCCCAACAATATCACCAACAAAGCACCCCCACACCATCACACATCCTCCTCCATGCTTCACGGTGGGAACCAGGCATGTAGAGTCCATCCATTCACCTTTTCTGCGTCGCACAAAGACATGGTGGTTGGATCCAAAGATCTCAAATTTGGACATATCAGACCAAAGAACAGATTTCCACTGGTCTAATGTCCATTCCTTGTGTTCTTTAGCCCAAACAAGTCTCTTCTGCTTGTTGCCTGTCCTTAGCAGTGGTTTCCTTGCAACTACTTTGCCATGAAGGCCTGCTGCACAAAGTCTACTCTTAACAGTTGTTCTAGAGATGTGTCTGCTGCTAGAACTCTGTGTGGCATTGACCTGGTCTCTAACCTGAGCTGCTGTTAACCTGCTATTTCTGAGGCTGGTGACTCGGATAAACTTATCCTCCGCAGCAGAGGTGATTCTTGGTCTTCCTTTCCTGGGGCGGTCCTCATGTGAGCCAGTTTCTTTGTAGCATTTGATGTTTTTTGCCACTGCACTTGGGGACACTTTCAAAGTTTTCCCAATTTTTCCGACTGACTGACCTTCATTTCTTAAAGCAATGATGGCCACTCGTTTTTCTTTACTTAGCTGCTTTTTTCTTGCCATAATACAAATTCTAACAGTCTATTGAGTAGGACTATCAGCTGTGTATCCACCAGACTTCTGCACAACACAACTGATGGTCCCAACCCCATTTTTAAGGCAAGAAATCCCACTTATTAAACCTGATAGGGCACACCTGTGAAGTGAAAACCATTCCCGGTGACAACCTCTTGAAGCTCATCAAGAGAATGCCAAGAGTGTGGAAAGCAGTGTCTACTTTGAAGAACCTAGAATATAAGACATATTTTCAGTTGTTTCACACTTTTTTGCTAAGTATTTCATTCCACATGTGTTAATTCATAGTTTTGATGCCTTAAATAGGAATCTACAATTTTCAGTCATGAAAATAAAGAAAACTCTTTGAATGAGAAGGTGTATCCAAACCTTTGGTCTGTACTGTAATTCTCACACCCAGAATAGCGGGCCCCACTTCAATCACAGTTTCAGTAGCCTCCTACACAGCAACAACTCCCTCCTCCTCCTAATCTTCATCTGGCTACTGTGCATCCTCCTCAACATCTGCTAGTGTCCAACCGTCGACATCATTCCCCAGCTGGGATCTTTGCAGCACTGCCTCGGCTAAGCGGTAACACACTCTACTGAAGCTCATCTGTATCGGTGACAAATCACACACAGCACCTGAGCTTTTGAAAGCAATAACTGAGCAGACCAATGAGGGGTTTGCGCATCTGGACCTCCATTCAGGGATGGTAGTGTGCGATAATGGTCGTAATCTTGTGGCAGCTTTAAAGCTTGGAAAGCTTGTACACGTTGTAAATTTAGTAGTTCACCACTTTCTCAAAATATACCCTGAGATGCCAGACCTACAAACCAAAGTACGACGTATTAGCACTCATTTACGCAGGTCATCTCCCTCTTTTGTGGCCTGGCAGTGCTGCAGCAGTGTTTACACTTGCCTCGTCAGAGACTAATATGGGACCTCCATACGAGGTGGAATTCAACCTATCATATGTTGGCCAGGATCCATGAGCAGCAGAGGGCAGTATCCCAATTCCAGCTGGAACATGCCCGTCAGACACAGCTGCCAGACATATGTACTGCAGAGTGGGTGTGGATTGCAGACATTGTCAGATCCTAGAGAATTTTGATTACTGTACCAACATTGTGAGCAGTGATGATGCTCTTATCAGCATTACCATTCCACTGATTTGTTTATTGAAATGCTCTCTGGATGGTCTAGCTGAGAAACTGTGGAAAAGAAGCGCACATAGGGTTTTATCTGATATGGGGTTAACGCGGGGAAAGGGACAGGTACTCGCCTGCTTTAGTTGTGACAGGCACAACTCCTTAACGGCAAAAAAGAATAAGAAAGGTGGTAAAGCAGCTGCCCCGATGCAAGCGGTGTTAAAAATTTACTCCTAAATATATTTTTCTTCAAATACGTGATAAGACGCATGAAAGATGGACTTCAAAATGTTTAAAAAATAAATTTATTTTTATATCTAATAAATTGGTTGCCAAAGTTCAGTTACAGAAATGAAAAATTATATTCTTCATTAGCTTACGTAAAGAGTTAATAATAGTCCTTTGTAATCAATAGAAATCTTCATTTATCTTTCCTTGGTTCTTGAATAGATGCAAGGATGATTTGCTGTAGGCCTGACAGCCTATGTCTTGCTTCGTCTTGGGTGAATTCGTTGCACAGGCTCTCAGTAGCCTGACATGTGTGAGCGAGAGACTCCCCCTCCCAGTGTGTGTTATATTTATACAGCTGTCCAAACCCATATAGGGTTATTCTGTTGAGCACAGTTACACATGATGTAATCACTAGAAGCTTCCAGATAAAATGGTATATATATATATATATAAATATATATATATATATATATATATATATATATCATACCATGTCAGCATTTACCTAGATTCGATGCAGATATTCAATACAGGTACCTTTATCTTAATTTAAGTACTGTTCTCGATAAATTCTGCCACTATAGATCTATTATCTGGATGTATTATATTATAAATTATTTAATGAATGTGAACTTTTTACAAGCGGTAAATATAAAAGTTTTAAAAGAAAACGAGTTAAATGCTGCGCTAAAAACCACAGATCCAGTATATATGATGAATTCCTTTTTCTTTATTTTCGCGGGTCAACGCATTTCAAAGACATCTCCGTCTTCTTCATCAGGAGAAATATAAAAGGAATGGCATAGCCTATTGGCAATGCCGTTCCTTTTATATTTGTCCTGATGAAGAAGACTGAGATTTCTTTGAAACGCGTTGACCTGTGAAAATAAAGAAAAAGGAATTCATCATATATATACTGGATCTGTGGTTTTTAGCGCAGCATTTAACTCGTTTTCTATTAAAACCTGCTTTTGTATTTACCTCTGGATGGTCTGACTGACCAAAGTGTTAATGCACCTGAGGTGTCTGTGGATCCAGACTTCACAATGGTAGCTAGTAATCTGCAGAACCTCAGCCAACAGGCTCAGGCCACCTTTGGTCAGCATCATCAGGTTGACGAGGATGATGAAGAACAGGAATGGTTTAAATTTGGTAACCAAGAGATTAACAACTCAAGCTTCAGGACTGTCCAGCATGGATGGCTTGAGGAGCAGCAGGAGGAGGAGAGACAGACTGAGGAGGAGAGGAGGTTTAGGGAGACAGAATGTATTTTTAGCAGTGACACTCAAAGGTTTCCAGTTCGGAGTGTGGCACACATGACACATTTAATGTCATACTGCCTTTCTCATGACTTTCGGCTAGTTCACATTTTAGCAGACAACAAATACTGGTTATGTACCTTCCTTGACCCACACTACAAAGACAACTTCCCTTCGCTACTTGTCGAGGCAAATAAGGATTGTACTACGGAAGCATTTAAGAGTGCTGTAGTGGAACAGTTGATGAAACGATTACCCTCAGATAATGCTGGTGTCAGAGGTAGCATGTCATCTCATGCAACAGGATTACAAGGGAGGGCTACGCATAGTAGGAGCAACACAGGCGGGGGACTAATGTGCCAAAACTGGTCCATTTTCCACAAACCGTCAACTCAGAAACATATACTGGTTGGTGGAACTATAACAAGGAGGGAACACTTAAGTAAGATAGTGAGGGATAATGTAGGTGACTATATCCGTGTACTTTCAGAGTCTACAGGTCCCTTTAACTATTGGGTTTCCAAGCTCAACACTTGGCCAGACCTCACCTTATACACTTTGGAAGTGCTAGCTTTCCCTGCTGTGAGTGTGTTGTCTGAGAGTGTTTTCAGCTCAGTGGGGTCAATAATAACAGATCTTCGCACATGCCTATGCATGGAAAGTGCTGACAGTTTGACGATGATCACAATGAACCAACGATGGATGGCCCCAGAGTATCTCAGGCCGCCTGTTAACAAGAACCAATAATAACTGTAGCCCCAAAATTTGTATTTCTTAAGTTCAAATAAGTTCCATTGTTTCTCAATCAAGACTATTTTGTCTTCTTTTATCTAATGAGACCGCATGACTAATCTAACTTGTTATGCTGCTGCGATTTAATTGTTCAGCCCAATCACCCAGGGC
Organism: Anomaloglossus baeobatrachus; assembly: GCF_048569485.1. Lineage (NCBI taxonomy): Eukaryota > Metazoa > Chordata > Amphibia > Anura > Aromobatidae > Anomaloglossus > Anomaloglossus baeobatrachus. Next base: position 321,135,515 of record NC_134354.1, read on the forward strand.
AATATTTTTCAAGCCTTTGTACATTATACACTGGCACAACCACTGTCCAGGCTTCACTGTCTATAACAATTGGTCAGGCAGTCTCTATTTGTGTTCTTTATTGGTGCTGTGCTCCACGGTGTGTTACACATGGCCCCCTGCAGAATCAGAATTATTTTTAACCTTCGTCCGGCTGAGTAGGCACAATTGTAACTATTCCGTTTTAAAATTGCAATAACTTTTTTTCGAAAAGCTGTAAAGGGCTGAAATTTCGTGACATCTCTGCAGTTTTGGTCCAGAATATATTGGCCAAATTTCAATAAAATATCTCCACCCCCTTCCGAGATAAGGGGTCGAGATATTTTTGCATCCATAACAAGCTGCATAGGTACAAATGTACCCTCATATATTTTGAATGAAGATAATGCAAGGAAAAAAGAATAATATTTTTTTTAATGATCATGCTATTTTATTATTATAAACAAGTAAAACAACTGTTCATTTACATTATAAAAGAAAATGTAAGAAACTTTTTTTATTGGTTTTCTTCGCAAGTAATGCATCTTGTCTTTGCTACCGAGTGTTCATCGCAAATGGGTTTCACACAAACCACACAAGACTTTCTAGACTTACGTTGTTTTCGCCTCAGGTCTCGGCAGATATAGCAACTACCAACAATAGGGGAGGGTCCACGACTGCCATGAGGTATTTGAGGGCCAGCTGCTGCTTGCGATGCTACCAGAATGCATCGTCCAAGCACCAGTTCTACTGCACCTCGAAGAAAATGGTTTCTCATCATCATTCGGTTTGTACTACGATCTTCAATTGCAGGCATACACAGCTGATTTGCGAGATCTTTCAGGAACTTTCTTTGTTGATCCTTTGTCCTGAAGCTTGGATTGTGTTCTCTGTAGATGATGTAGGATGCAAACCCAGTGACGTCAATCATATTGTAGAAAAATGGCAGAGGCCAACGTAATGTTCGTCTTTTCACAGTGTACTCTCCCAACATTTTATCCATAACATCAACTCCGCCTATTGTTTTGTTGTAGTATTTTATTATCTCTGGCTTGGCTGCTAGTCTCTCTTCAACTTCTCCCGTCATGTGCATAGATGATAGAAGCACGACTGATTTGTTCTTCTTTGGTACATATGAACAGACTGTTGCATCATGATTGTAGGCAAAATTTGTCGAGTTTACAGGCCTTTCTTTGGCAGGCTGCATGTTGCTAGGTAGGAACCTTTTGTTTTTTCTCACTGTACCAACTAGTGTCATGTTCCAGGAGTTCAATACCTTAGCTAGTTCCATGGTTGTAAAGAAGTTATTGGTGGTGACATTTCTTCCAGAGCCTTTATACGAGCTCACTAGGTCCAATACTGTTCGTTCACCAATGTTTACTTGTCGAGGACCATCAGTTGGTTTCCCAGTGTAGAGCTGACCTTGTAATGGGTAGGTGTTTGACGAGTCACAAGCCCAGAACATCTTTATGCCATATTTAGCTGGTTTTGAAAGTATATACTGGGTAAATTTAGTATTGTCTCTAAATGGAAATAATTGCTCGTCGACGGTGATACAATTATATGGCTTGTAGGCTCTCTTCAGATTTCTTTTCAGCATTGTCCAGATGTCCCGTATTGGTGCAGATTTATCTGTTTGCACACGTTTTGCACGTGTATTTTCGTTGTCAAATCTGATAAATCTGAGTATTATCTTGAAGTGGTCACGAGACATGGCTGCACGTATAAGAGGCAGAGCAGCAACATTCCACATTTCCTCCAGATTCTCTTTGTTGTCTTTGTGCACACCAGCAGCAATCAGTATGCCCAAAAATGCATGGAGTTCAGTTTCAGTAAATTGCTTGAATGTTGTTTGTGGTGGCCGTTCAGAAGAATCAGGAAAATGTTGTACCAGTTCGTTGTTGTAAGCATCACAAACTCTCTTTGCCTTTCGATTCGTTTCTCGTAATATGATGTCACACATCTCGGGAGTCATGATTGACTTGAATACCTCTTTTGCTGTATACAGGTTGCTGATTGCTGCATGGCCACCTCTTTGTCGTAGGACATTATGAGATTTTGTTTGTGCATTTGGCAGTGGATCACTACACCATTGAGTTTTATCCTTAGCAGTCCAAATGTCGCCTGCACTTTGAGGCACAGACTCATCCTCAACACTTTCGTCTGAGTTGTATTCTTTTTCCTGCTCTATGACCATTTCTTGTTCAATGTCTGAATCTTCTTCAGTAACATCCACTTGTGGTACATAGTTTTCATCATCAGATGCAACATATGGTTCTTCCTCATGCTCAGAATCAGATTCTTCTAGCATTCGCATTATTTCGTCAGACGTAAATCTGTAAATATGAAAAAATGAAAAATAAATAATTTTCCGAAATACTACACAATACTACATTATTGGCTTTTCACAAAATGATACTAACCTGCAAACACGTTTTCTTGGATTATGGCGGAAACTAGATCCAGCATCACTATCACTCATGATGACTTGGTAGATGAATGTTGGCTTCGTAATTTAGTTCACTAACACGTAGCAAGTAGAATGAAACTCGATTCTAAAGTGCAGATAAAAAAGTAAATTATTTCTAGTGATAATTATTTATAAATGTCATTTATATATTATGTAACCCGTATACAGTTTCAGAATTTTCATTCCATCTTCAACTGTTTTTTCGACCAATAGGAAAATTGTAACAGAGCCACCATCTTTATTTTGAGCTGAATATAAGGAAAACATCGTAAAACAATATGTAGATACTAATTATTACCCATTTTTCATATAAAAATCATACCTATAGTGATAAGTTTCATACAAAATATATGTAAGCCAAGTCCAGGCTTAAAGACAATTTCTGACTGTTCTGTCCCCACATAAGGCGAATGAAGGTATAACTGGCAGTTAGATGCTGTGAGGCTTTCCTATCTTCATATCCAAGAAATTGAAGACTTCACAAGCCTAGAAATGTGTGTGCTCACAGCAATGAGATGAACAGCAAAATGGCTACTGAGAGAAGGGAGGCAGGAAGAGAAGTAGAAGCCACTCTCAGTTTGAATCAACTTAATTGACAGCAACATAAGTGAGCAGTAACAACACTGGCCAATAGATATCAGCATAACATTTGTAGCTGAATGAACTTTAGTTTCTGAAACCAAGTAAAGGAGAAAGTCTTCCCACAGTGGAGGTATATATGAAGGTACAATTGTACCTCTGCAGCCTGTTAACGTTGTAAAATTATGCAGCCTGACGAAGGTTAAATCCTTGGCATGTTATGGACTGTTGCAAATCCTACCAATTTTTAAAAAGTAAAGAAAAGCAGTTGGGAGTACCTTCTGATGCTGTGCTCCATGGTGTCTGAACCATTCTCCCCTGAAGAAACTGAATTTTTTTAAATCCTCAGTGTTAGCTAGTGGAATAAAGCCTGAGTTCAAGAGTGAAACAACTGCCATTTCCACCTTGCTGCATGCTTCTTAAACTGCGGTCTAGAAAGCAGGCAATGATACCCCCTGCTCCCAACCTGCTTTTGGCCAGATGCAATCATCATCAACAACATTAGTTTCGATGTCCCAGCGTGGAGTTCATTTGTCCATAAAACAGACATTACTGATTAATTTGAATAGAATTTGAATAGAGGGCCACTGAAGCCGGTGGTATTGGTGGAGGAGGAGGGCAAGGCCAACACCCAAATGGCCACATTGGCAATAGCACTGTTAAGTGTTATGGAGTATGTATTCCAACTTTCACAATAATGACATTGGGGATGCAGAAAACTACAAATGACTGCCATCCCTCCCCAATGTATGTTACAGGGCCCACCTGAGAGCCCTAAGAAGTGTGAGCTTTGAGGACAGCCAGTGGCCCTTCCTACATTTGAGTAGAGGGCCACTGGTGCCGGTGGTGCTGGTGGAGGGCGAGGGCAAGACGAACATCCCAACGGGCACATTGTAGTTGACCTTTTAAAGTGCTGTCAAATATGTCCCAAAAAAGGAGTTGCGAGACAGGCACCAATATAATGTATAAGTTAGAGCCGTTTCTAATCGAAAAAGGGAGAAAAATGTAAAAAAATGAAACGTGTGAACATATGCTCAAGTGGGTTTTTTTAGGTCGGGGCTTGATTTTACATTTTATTAAAGTGATTAGGGACTGCAAACTGTTTCTTATCAATATCCCCTCTTTTACTTTGGTTTGAAAGCTGTTCTGGCGACTATGTAAATCCGCATGCTGCTCTGAGCATGTTATTCCAAGACACCAGAAATGCAGTCACGCACCTTCTACAGGCTGTGCCCATGCCGTTTCTGCCTTTTCCATCTATTTCAGCCTTTTCCTCAGTCACCACAGCTCACCCTTAGGTCCAACGTGAATTTATATGGGTTCCCATAGACTTACATTTTGCGTCGAATATTCGCGAATACGTGAATAGCGGCGACCTATCCTTCGGATATCCATCGAAGCAGATATTTTGGTATCATCCCTATTAATAAACATCCGTTGGGGAGATAGAGAGGTTATGTTAAGAACAAGGGAGGATATTTATGTTGGGAACTGAGGCCCCATTAGGGTTAAATATTAGAAATGAAATGATGCTTCATTGTTGATTGTATATTCATATGTTTTTACTGCATGGTATTATATACTGTTGTGTTTGCATTAATTTTTCAAAATTTGATGATGCTGTCCACATGTATCCTTTTTATTTTAAAACCCTTTTTTCCCTTTTTTTTTTTCTTTTTATTGATTGGTTTTAACTCTTAGGCCCGTTTCACACGTCAGTGAAAAACACTGACGTTCTTCACTGAAGTGTAAAACATGCACATGTCCCTCCGTGTTCCGTGATTCACGGCACACGTGGGTTGTCCATGTGCAATCCATGATCCCGTGACTGCATATGGGCATTACTCACCTGCCTTCACTGCTGCTGTCCATGGTGCTGAAGTCTCTGGCTCTGCAGCGTCCGCCCACCGCTCTCAGCACCTACTTCCTGGTCGGGTTTTCCTGCTCTCATGAATATTCATGAGCCAGGCAGAAGCTGCCGAGAACAGAGGCTGCTGAGCGAGTCACAGGCAAGGTAAGTTGAAAATATTTAATATTTAATATGTCCGTGATTTTCTGGTACGTGTTTCACTGATCACACACAGATCACACCATAGTGTGGTCTGTGGGTCATCAGTGATGCCAGAAAAAAACTGACTTGTCTCCATGCAGAATCACGGCCACGCATGCGCACTTGCACGGAGACACGTTCAGTGAAAAATCACTGATGTGTGAGCAGACCCATTGATTATAATGGGTCTGTGTATGTCAGTGATTCTGGTACGTTTAAAAAAAAGCACAAACGTACCAGAATCACTGACGTGTGAAAGGGGCCTTACTTGTATGGAATGGGGTTGCAACCCACTTGGTGCATCAGGTGTTTCACCTCCTGCACTTATGAGTTTGCTTCAAGATCACCACAGATCTTGTGTCTGTTCATACTCACCAAGTTTAAGAGCGATTCGCTGGAAGCGCATCTGGTGGTGGTCATGCAATTACACAGGTCTGCAAAAAAAAATTTTTTCGAGAGCTGTTTTAGTTATTCCACGTAATCTCTATGTTTTTGAGTGCGTTGAATCCGACAATGACCTCCGTTTTGTCATAGGACATCACGTTTTCTGATAATTTAAGTAACTATTATTATTATTATTATTATTATTGTTAAATAAGACAATACCTCAAAATAAATAATGAAAATAGACTCATAAAATTAATTTATTACAAATGTTTCATGAAAATCATTTTTTCAGGAAAGTTGTCAAGGTGGGAATGGAGGAAATGCACTTTCAAACTCATCAGGCAACCTAAAGCTTGAAATGCTTTCAGCATTCATTCGACGATTTGTTTCTAGTCAGGGTCTTTGTTATTGCCTAAAAATTTCTCTACGACCTCTTTAAATGCAATCCACCCTTCTTTTTCAGGATGCGTCATGGTATTGATAAATTCTTGATCAGCTATAAGCCTTCTAATGTCTGGTCCGACGAACACACCTCCCTTCAATTTTGCCTCCGAGAAGCCTGGAAACTTGGCGACCAAGTATTTGAAGCATTCTCCATCTTTTGGAAGTGATTTTACGAATTGCTTCATCAGTCCCAATTTGATGTGGAGAGGTGGTAGAAGAACTTTATGGGGAGGAACCAAAGTTTCTCGGAGGACATTTTTTTTACCAACTGTGAGTACCCTCGGCTGCCAATTTTTCTTGGTTCACTGAGTTTGTCGGTCTCAACTGTCCCATAGACACAGAAAACAAGGGTGTTTGATATACCCAGCTTGTTGCCCGAGCAGCATGCACAAGACTTTCAAATCCCCGCACACTTGCCAACCGTGGTTAAGTTTCCAAAGAACCAATTCCAAGTTCTCGTAGGTTTCCTTGAGGTGTACGGAATGACCTACAGGGAGTAAAAGTGCTTTGAGACTTCTTTTTGAAGAAACTATAAAAAGACGCCATTGTGCTGAATCATATTGGATTTTGAATTGACCCATCAAACCTTCGACGTCGATGCAATAAACCAACTTATCTTCCTGGGTAAAGTAAGGAACGAACTCGTCTTCACGATGTCTGAACCATGAAAAAGACACTCCTGGCAACAATAAATTTTTGCTTTTGAGCCTTGAGCCAAGTAACTCAGCAGCATCTTTGGGAAGATTTAAGTCTCCTACCAAATCATTCATCTCCTCCTGGGAAAAGAATTTTGGTCTTGTATCATCTTCAAAGTCAGAACTTGATTCATCTGGTTCAGGTATGACTCCACCTTCATCGGACATATTTATCTCTTCCAAGGTAGCAGGGGCCTTGGGTACTGGTATATCTGTGCCATGGGGGATGGGACGAATTGCTGAGTGAATATTGGGGTATGAAATGGAATGCTTCCATTTTGAATTATACCCTTTCAAATCGCATGAACAAAAGTAACAATCGTCACTATGGTTCTTTTGCTCTCGCCATACCATAGGAATCTCATAACGGAAAGCTTTTTTCTTACCCTTGAACCAATTTCGGAGGTCCTCAACACACCGTTTGCACACTTTATGAGGCGCCTAAGCTTTATCTTGATCTCCAAGCTTTAGTCTGAAATATGCAAAGTATACTTTTTTCACAAAGTCTGTAATATTCAGCTATTGCTTCAACACTGTATATTCACCACAAATGTAACAGAAACTGTCAGGCGAATTAATACACTTCCGCTGAGCCATAATGCTAATTTTGGGAAACATGGTTGAATATAAAGAGCTAACACGAACTGAGATTAAAAAGTGTGAACAGGTGAGAACAAAGATAAAACAATTGAAACAAGCCCGGGCATGTCAGAGCCCGCTCATTCAGCTTGCAAAATGTTGATGCTGGATTCATTAGCTCACTCTGAAAGATCTTTGTTTTGAAAGTTATATTTTTTTGGCATTATATATCTTCAATTCATTGATGTGAATTAATTAATAGTAATTTTGACTTTCAAAACCCTTAAAAAAAAAAAATTATGAAAAATTTGAAGATAATTTTGCATTTTGTGGCAAATCCTGATGTCCAGGATTTTTTTCAATATTTTTTTCATTTTCAGCACACCAAAATACATGGAAATTAGATGAAAATAATCAAACAGCTTTATAGTCGTAGACCTGTGTTATCGGACCTGCTGTATCTGTGACGCCCTGGACTCTCCAGGTCGTCCCAGGTAGACACAACAACACTACACACCCCCTTCCCAGTTAGGTAACAGCAGTCAAACTAAAAGCCTTGTCACCACCCTCCAGGTTTGATGTCCACACCAGGGGGGTGGAGCCAGGTGGTTGGCTCCACCCACCGAGGAGTTCACAGGTCTGGAGGCGGGAAAACAGTGAGTAGTAGTCTATCTCACGCTCGGGAAGAGTAAAGTTCAAGTCCAAAAGCAGACCTGTGCTCAGGCCTGCCAAAGACTACTCCGGTGGCTGGGTTGGAGCCCAGTCACCATTGGCAAGGAGGCAGACGGTAGTGGCCGCCTGCAGGAGACCGGGAATACGACCGGTGGAACCGTAAGAGACCGAGACAGGGTAGTGGCCCGCTGGAACCGAACCGGGGAGCCAACTGGATACCGGAGCACTAGGCAGAGTACTCAGACCCCGAACTAGGCTAGAAGCCACCATTATAGTCAAATTAACTGATTGCGGTCTGGACCTCAGGGGTTCATTCCCACCTAAGTCCCGATTGAAGGCAACAGCCCAACCGTTCCGGATAAGTGCCACCGCCAAGGGCAAGAGATCCAAAGGGCCAGCGTCTGCGGGCAAACGGGCTCCTACGACAGATACACGTCGGGGAGCGGACTTCCGGTGCCTAGGCACAGGAGTCAAGATTCACACACAGAGGTGCAGGAGAAAGGCGGACATTAACAACCTAATCTGGGAAAAGCTGCAGCCGGCTGCGGGTGCTGTTCATCACTCCGTTTGGTTTACCAGTGACTCCAGTGTCTTGTATCAGAGTGAGTACACCAGTGCCATCCGGAACCGCGCCGCGCTGCACCGCAACACTACACCCAGGTCCCGGCCCACTGGACCCCAGGACCAACATCCCCTACTCACGGAGGGGTCAACACCTAGCTGCGCTACTACACCGCTCCCGGGGGCCCCCACACCTTCACCGCAGCGGTGGTGTCTACAATCACCACAACCCGTGGGTGGCGTCACGAACTATCACTTCAAACCAAACACCCAAATCCCTGCGTGTAGCGCCAACTCCCTTGCAGAGCGACGTGACCCCCGGGTCCGTGAGAGGCTCGAGCCACCACCCGCAGTGCGAGCACAGATCCGAGTGGCTCGGCGGTCGCAGCCGAGCCCGCGGGGCGGTGCACATCACATTTCATTTCTATTTGGATGTTATTTTTTTAAAGAATTTTTCATTAAAATTGGAGTTTTATTTAAGTATTGTGGATGCTGGAACACTTCATTTTCTTTATCGTTCCTTTGGGAGACCCAGACCATGGGGTGTTTAGCTTCTACCTCCGGAGGACACACAAAGTACTACACTTAAAAGTGTAGCTCCTCCCCCTGAGCTTATACACCCCCTGGTGAGCAGACCCAGCCAGTTTATCGCTTTGTGTTCAGGAGGCATACATCCACACATGCATTCTCATATGATTTTTTCCTTTTGGAACGAGATTGAAGAGTGGGGTCCACGTCTGGACCCCTGGCATGTCCCTTCTCACCCCACTGTGTCGGCGGTGTTGTAAGGTTGATTCCTAGGCTGGAGCCTTACATGCCGTGCTCCTTCACCATCCCTCCTGGGCTCTGGCTTGAAGTGGGAGCCAGCACGGTCTCCATGCTTGGCAGGAGACCGGTCTCCATCCGCAGCCCTTCAGGACCCTGCTGGACCGGAGCACTCATCCCCAGGGACTTGGCCCTGCGTCTCAGCAGCTAAGTACCTGAGACGTTTAGATTTCGGGGTCCCTGTACTTTATTGTTGGGGGAGAGTGTGTTTATTGTGTTTACTGACATTTCCGGCGGGTTCTCTAGCTGTCGCCTGAGAACCGCGCCGATGGTGCCTGTGCATCCGCTCAAATTTAGGCCCCGGCTTCGCCGGAGGCCTAGTTTCTGTTTCACTGCCCTCGCATGTCACTCATGCAGAGGGACAGGCTCGGCTCCTCCCGGCGGCCCTTCTGTACAGGGGAGGGACACTCCCCACTGCAGTGTGTGTTCCCTCCCCTGTAGGTCCCTATGGCCCTCCAGATCCCGCTCCTCAAGCAAGTCCCGCTCCGGCGGCCATTTCTCAGCGTTCTCTCTGCGATCAGTCACTGCAGCGCTCGTCTGCAGCATCTCTGCTGAGGTGCTGTGCTTAGGAGTCCGGGCTTTGGGATCTGGAGGGCACACAACACCGCTCCAGCGGTCTGGTAAGCCACAACCGGTCTCCGGTTGTGGACCTCTGTATATACTCTCTGGGGTTCATTCTCTGGTAGAGCCCCCACTCCAGCAGCATGTCTCACACGAGGAGCAAGGCCCCAAAGCTTTATGCTGTATGCGCTGCATGTAAGCTCCTGCTGCCTGAACCGAGCACCTTCCCACATTGTGATGCCTGCTCTAACTTGGCGGTGCCACAGCCTGGAGTCTCACCCCCAGTGGTTTCTCAGGCTGCTCCTGCTCCTGTGGCTGAACCCCCGGCTTGGATAGAATCCTTTTCTAGGTTTATCTCCCAGTCTTTTGCTGAGTCCATGGGACTTCTGTCCAGGACGTTGATGAATATGCATCAGCCCCCTTCACAGGGTGCCTCTGCTGCTAGGGGTCCCTCAGGACCGGAGCTCACAGAGGATTCATCATCAGGGCCCAGACCCCATCCTCCTAAGAAGAGATGCAGGGTTCCCTCTCCCTCCTCCTCCCATGGCTCTGATTCCAGAGCTGACTCGCAGGATGAGGAGGATGCCTTTACAGGGGGCTCGGAGTCTAACTCCATGTGCCCCATTGATCTGTCCGAAAGTGACTCAGATCTTAGTGACTTGATTGCTTCTATTAATTCTGTACTGGATCTCAATCCGCCAGTATCAGAGGAGCAACCCTCTCTGGCAGAAAAGCACCAGTTTACCTTGCCTAAGAGAGCAAAGAGTGTGTTCTTTAACCACTCCAGTTTTCAGGCCGCTGTGACCAAGCCCAGGGCCTGTCCTGACAAGCGCTTCCCAAAGCGTGGTTCTGATGACCGTTTTCCCTTTCCACCTGAGGTGGTCAAGGAGTGGGCTCAGTCCCCAAAGGTAGACCCTCCGGTGTCTAGGCTCGCAGCCTAGACCGTTGTGTCGGTGGCTGATGGCACTTCCCTTAAGGATTCCACTGTGTATGAAGCAGCGGGGGCCGCATTTTCTCCGACTTTTGCAGCAGTGTGGGTTCTCAAGGCCATCTCTGCTTCTCTAGAGGAGATGCATTCCCTCACCAGGGAATCTATGCCCGAAATGGATGCCTTAACTTCCCAAGCTTCGGCCTTTTCATCCTATGCCATGTCTGCCATGCTGGAGGCTTCTCACCGCACTGCGGTGGCTTCGGCTAATTCCCTCGCTATCCGCAGAATCTTGTGGCTTCGAGAGTGGAAGGCAGATGCTTCTTCAAAGAAGTACCTTGCTGGGCTCCCTTTTGCTGGGTCCCGGCTGTTCGGAGAACAGCTGGATGAAATTATTAAGAAAGCTACTGGCGGGAAGAGTACTTCCATGCCTCAAACTAAAGCCAGGAAACCTGCCCAGGGTAGGAATCAGTCGAGGTTTCGCTCCTTTCGTTCCTCCAACTGGTCGTCCTCTAAGCCCTCGGCCTCGTCCGCTAACTCAGACAAGGACCAGAAATCCAACTGGCGCCCAAAAGCGCGTCCACAGAAGACCGCAGGAGCTGCTGCCACTAAGGCAGCCTCCTCGTGACTATCTGCCCGCTCCAGCAACGTCCTTAGTCGGTGGCAGGCTCTCCCACTTTGGCGACGCTTGGTTTCAACAAGTCTCCGATCAGTGGGTGAGAGATATCATCTCCCACGGCTACAGGATAGAATTCTCTTCCAGTCCGCCAAACAGATTTTTTCTCTCAACTCCCCCCTGCTCCAAGGCCGCCGCCTTCGCACAGGCCATGGCAGCCTTACAGGCCAATGGAGTAATTGTACCGGTTCCCGCCCGGGAACGGTTCAGAGGTTTCTACTCAAATCTCTTCCTAGTTCCCAAAAAGGATGGTACCTTCCGGCCCATCCTGGATCTGAAGCTTCTCAACAAGCATGTTCAGGTGCGGCGCTTTCGCATGGAGTCTCTGCAATCAGTCATTGCCTCTATGTCCCAAGGGGATTTCCTGGCATCCATCGACATCAGAGATGCCTATCTGCATGTGCCAATTGCAGTGTCACACCACGGTTGGCTACGTTTTGCAGTAGGAGAAGATCACTTCCAATTCGTGGCTCTCCCCTTCGGGTTGGCCACGGCCCCTCGGGTATTCACCAAGGTCATGGCAGCAGTGATTGCAGTTCTGCACCTCCAGGGGTTGGCAGTGATTCCTTACCTGGACGACCTTCTAGTCAAGGCTTCATCCAGCGCACACTGTCAGCGGAGTGTCTCGCTCACTTTCTCCACTCTAGCTCAATTCGGGTGGCTGGTCAATCTGCCCAAATCCACTCTGACTCCGACCCAGAGTCTCACGTACCTAGGGATGCAGTTCGAGACCTTGACGGCACTTGTGAAGTTGCCCTTAGTCAAACAGCAGTCCCTCCAGCTAGCGGTGCGCTCTCTGCTGAGGGCCCGCCGTTATACCCTCAGGCGTCTGATGCAGGTGCTGGGTCAAATGGTGGCGTCCATGGAAGCTGTTCCCTTTGCCCAGTTCCATCTGCGCCCCCTGCAGCTGGATATTCTCCGCTATTGGGACAAGCGGCCTTCCTCCTTACACAGGTTAGTGGCTCTGTCGCCACAAACCAGGAGCTCTCTTCAGTGGTGGCTTCGGCCTCTCTCCCTGTCCCAGGGGCGCTCCTTCCTGGCCCCGTCCTGGGTGATTCTCACCACGGATGCCAGTCTATCCGGCTGGGGAGCGGTATATCTCCACCACAGAGCTCAGGGCACTTGGACTCCGTCCGAGTCAGCCCTTTCAATCAATGTGCTGGAAACCAGAGCCGTGCTTCTAGCTCTCCTAGCTTTTCACCACCTGTTGGCGAGCAGGCACATTCGAGTCCAGTCAGGCAACGCGACAGCGGTTGCCTACATCAATCACCAAGGTGGGACACGCAGCCGCCTGGCGATGTTAGAGGTACAACGCATCCTTCAATGGGCGGAGGACTCCAAGTCCACCATATCCGCAGTCCACATCCCAGGCGTGGGAAACTGGGAGGCAGATTATCTCAGTCGTCAAACCGTGGATGGTGGCGAATGGTCCCTTCCCCCGGCAGTGTTTCAGTCAATCTGCCGCAAATAGGGCACTCTGGACGTGGACCTAATGGCATCCCGTCACAACAACAAGGTTCCCGTTTACGTGGCTCACTCCCACGACCCTCAGGCATTCGCCGCAGACGCACTGGTTCAAGACTGGTCCCAGTTTCGTCTGTCCTACGTGTTTCCCCCTCTAGCTCTCTTGCCCAGAGTTCTGCGCAAGATCAGAATGGAGGGCTGTCGAGTCATCCTCATTGCACCGGACTGGCCCAGGTGAGCTTGGTATCCAGACCTGCTCCATCTGTCCGTAGAGATGCCATGGCATCTCCCGGACCGTCCAGACCTACTCTCACAAGGTCCGTTTTTCCGCCTGAATTCTGCGGCTCTCAAATTGACGGCGTGGCTCTTGAGTCCTGGATCTTGACGGCTTCTGGTATCCCTCCTGAAGTTATCTCCACTATGACTCGGGCCCGTAAGTCTTCCTCCGCTAAGATCTATCACAGGACTTGGAAAATTTTCCTGTCCTGGTGTCGCTCTACTGACCATCCTCCTTGGCCATTCTCCTTGCCGACCCTTCTGTCTTTTCTACAGTCCGGTTGTTACGGGGGGACTGGCAGATTAGGACCAGGGGGTATATATCCTAATCGCCAGTCGGGGCCCACCGTGCTCCAGATAATAAAGGAGCTGCTGGCACCTGAGGGTTAGGCGGAGACTATAGAGCTGGATGGCTCTGAGATAACCCAGGAACTCTGGGAACCGGTCACGTGTGTTGGGACACGTCAGACCGGACGACAACCCGATTAGCGTTTTGGTGCACCTAGCGCTACACCAACCACGTGTGCAGGAAACACGTCAGGCCGGGTGGTAACCAGGTAGCGTTGACCGGAAGACCGCCACGAAAGCGCCCTGTCGGCCACGTGTGTAGGACACGTCAGGCCGAGCGGTCCTCCGATTAGCGTTTCTGGCCACCTCTCGACTGGCCACGTGTGTGTAGGACACGTCAGGCCAGATGGGTACACCAGTAGCGTTGACCGGGAAGCCGAGGAGGATAAGGAACACCCTGTTAACTCCACAGGGGTCCTGGGGTACACTGTCCGTGTGCGTAGGGGGCACAACCGGACAGGTGGCGCAGCAGGTGCATTGTCCGTGTGCGTAGGGGGCACAATCGGACAGGAAGCACAGCAGCCGCAACCCAGTTAATGCCACTGGGCTGCTATAGCAAGACTGGAACGGCAGGAGGGAAGCACGGCGCCTGACCCTGATGTGCCGAGCCACGAATCTTGGCGTGACAGGCACCGTTCGCCTAACCCTACCTACCGCTTCCCAACATAGGCTTATGCCGCAATGAGGCTCTAACATTGAGGTGTGCTCTGACTGAGCAAATGTGAAGACTGCGCACCTCCATGTTGTCTCCAGCCCCTTTTATAACCTGGGTCCACCCCAAACCCAGGGTGGAACCACCAAGGTCCAATAGCAGAGTGCCATGTCATCAGTGACGTCACATGCGACCTATCCGGAACCGCCACGTCATTGATGACCTCATGGCAGCCACGCCCCAAACACTTCACCAGTCATCGTCTGACGACCAATACTGAGGTGCCAGATCATAGGGGCGGGCCTCTGCGAGCCAGTCCGGAGTTGCCACGTCATCAGGACACCTGACACCCTCTGCCCTATCAGGGCCTGCCACCTCACGGACATGCTCAGTGAGGTCCTTACCGGACCTAGCCTCTGATGCACTAAGTGCCTGAGCATGCTCAGTAGCCTGAGCCACAGGCTTAGAAAGCAGACTATCAGTTTGAGCATGCTCAGTAGGCACATCCCAGAACTTAGACACAGCACGAAGTCCAAGTACCTGTGCAAAGAGGCTGTTAGGGTTAATTGTGGGAGCATGCTCAGTAGCCTGAACTGAGGACTTAGTCTCAGACATAACACAATCAGGCTGAGCATGCTCACTAGGCAAAACATCGGGCTTAAACTCTGGCTGGGGTAAATCGGCGCACGCATGTGCACTAGCCGCCTCTCCACACTTAGACGTGGTGGAAGGAACAGCCAACTGGACGACCCGAGGCACGGCCAAGAACGGCAGCCGGCGCCTGGGCGCAACAGGAACCGCAGCAGGCTGCTTGCGGCTATGGCGGCGCCGGTTCGTAACAGTACCCCCCCCTCTAGCGGCCCTCCCACTCGAATGGTCTATAGTCGCCACAGATACCACTGAGCGACGGACGGAAGATGGAGACATGCAGTGGGAGCTACAAGACTCGCTCCACCGCGTAATCACCCCAGACGACCAGTCGATATGTGGGGAATGTTGCTTCAACCAAGGAATACCCAGCAGAATATCATCTGCACCCTTAGGGAGAACCAGAAATGAAATGGTCTCCCTATGCCCAGATGACATGGCAAGGGTAATGGGCACTGTTCGCTGGTGAATTACCTTGGGCAACAAGGACCCATCCAATACACGGACTCTCACTGGCCTTGGCATTTGCACCAGTGGGATGGCATGCCGCCGGGCAAAAGAGGAGGAGATGAAACTATCCCCAGTGGGACATAGAATCTTCTGGTTCTGCTAAAAGCTATAAGTTCTTATCTACTATTCAAGACCATTTCCTCTCTCAGATGGTAGGTGAACCGACCAAGGGAGCTAATTTGCTAGATCTGGTCCTGTCAAATAGACCGGATACAATTTCAGATCTACAGGTCCAGGAGCACTTGGGCACCAGCGATCATAATATGGTAAGCTTCAACATAATATTCAATAGAACATTTCAAAGGGGGAATGCTAAAACCTGGAATTTTAGGAAAGCTGATTTCAACAAATTAAGGGAAGAGCTTAAATGTGTAGATTGGGACAAAGTCATGGTAACTGGGGATACCGAACATAAATGGGTTAAGTTTAAGGATATACTACTAGAGTCCTGTAAAAAACGTATACCCTCTGGTAATAAAATGTCCAGGAATAAAAAGAAACCACTATGGATAAATAAGACTGTACAAAGTATAATAAAACAAAAACAAAGGGCATTTAAAATCTTAAAGGCTGAGAATACAGAAATAGCATTGCAGGAGTATAAAGATATCAATAGGAAATGTAAAAAAGAAATCAAACAAGCAAAATTAGCTACTGAAACAAAAATCGCCAATGACATTAAAATAAATCCCAAAATCTTTTATAAATACATTAATGCCAAAAGGAAAACAAAGGATAGTATCGGCCCCTTAAAATATAATAACAAGTTAGTTATAGAGGACAAACAAAAGACTGAGATATTAAATAGGCATTTCTCATCTGTATTCACCAAGGAACTGACTGTACCAGGGATCATTCAACAAGTGAAAAATCAAAGTCCACCACCCGATATAATTAATTTAACACAAGATGAAGTACGCCTACGTCTGAGTAAATTAAACATTGAGAAATCCCCAGGGCCAGATGGCATTCATCCACGAATATTGAGGGAATTGAGCTCCGTAATCGACAGACCGCTGTATCTCATCTTTTTAGACTCACTTGTAACAGGGTTGGTGCCTCAGAATTGGAGGATTGCTGATGTGGTACCGATATTTAAGAAAGGTAAGAGGGTAGATCCAGGCAACTACCGTCCAGTAAGCCTGACATCAGTAGTATGCAAAGTTTTTGAGGGCATTTTAAGGGATGACATGCAAAAATATATTGCAGAAAATAATATGATAACTGACAAACAGCATGGATTCATGAAAGATAAGTCGTGTCTAACCAACCTGTTGGGGTTCTATGAGGGGGTAAATTCAAACCTGGATATTGGTAATGCAGCTGATGTGATTTATTTGGACTTTGCAAAGGCATTTGATACTGTACCACATAATAGCCTTATACTAAAGCTCCAGAAGCAAGGACTAGGGGACACAATATGCAACTGGGTAAGGAATTGGCTAAAAGATAGGAAACAAAGAGTAGTCATAAAGGGTACATTCTCTAAATGGGCTATAGTCAGCAGTGGGGTGCCGCAGGGATCTGTACTTGGACCAATTCTTTTTACTCTCTTTATTAATGACCTTGTTGATGGGATTGATAGTACAGTGTCAGTCTTTGCCGATGACACAAAACTATGTAGGATATTAAAAACTGACCTGGATAGTACAATATTACAAAAAGATCTGGATAAGATGTCAGAATGGGCAGATACTTGGCAAATCAGATTTAATGTTGATAAATGTAAAGTAATGCACCTAGGACGGAGTAATCCTATAGCTGCGTATACATTAAATGGAAGTAAACTCGGGCCTACAGAACAGGAGAAGGACTTGGGTATTCTCATTACAAATAAGCTGAGCAGCAGCACTCAATGTCAAGCAGCAGCTGCTAAAGCAAACAAGATTCTAGGGTGTATAAAAAGAGAGATTAGATCCCGTGATCTCAACGTATTATTACCCCTCTATAAATCACTTGTAAGGCCACATCTGGAATATGGGATTCAGTTTTGGGCTCCACATTTTAAAAAGGACATTCAGAAGTTAGAGTCAGTTCAAAGGTGGGCAACTAGACTATTACAAGGAATGGAAGGCCTCCCATATGATGACAGGTTGAAAAAAGACGTCTCAGAGGAGATCTCATTTATATGTATAAATACATGTGTGGTCAATATAAAGGACTGGCACATGACTTATTTCTTCCAAAGACAGTACTAAGGACCAGGGGGCACTCACTGCGAGTGGAAGAAAAGCGATTCCGACAGCTAAATAGGAAAGGGTTCTTTACAGTTAGAGCAGTCAGACTGTGGAATGCCCTACCACAAGAGGTAGTAATGGCAGATACTATAACAGCTTTTAAAAAAGGGCTGGATGATTTCCTCAGTACACAAAACATTGTTGGTTATAAATGACTTAGTGACTAAATGTAGAACTGGTGGAGGAAGGTTGAACTAGATGGACCTAGGTCTTTTTTCAACCTAAGTAACTATGTAACTATGTAACCTGTGTCCACACTTGCCCTTGTGGACCATGTTGACCCCTTAAAGGAAATGGACGCGGGAAATGTCACCCTAATGGATGACGCAGAGTCCAGTCTACCTTCAGCTATGGTCACCAATCGCGGTTGCTTACCCTGACGCTTTGGGCAACGGTTGGCATAATGACCATACTGCCCACAAGCGAAACAGGAAACGCCCTTGCGACTCGAAGTCCTAGCAACACCAACCCTAGCGATGTCCATAGGGACAGAGATGTCCTCTAAGGGAGGTGCAGTAGGAGAGACCACTACAGTGGCAAAACGACCCTCTGACCTGCGCTCCAGCTGACGTTCGGAGGTCCGCAGGTCAATGCGGGTAGCCAGAGTCATGAGGGCCTCAAGGGTAGTTGGTACCTCACGCAACGCTAATGCGTCCTTCTCGTGCGAGGCTAATCCCCTCCAGAACAGTGGAATGAGAGTCCTCTCTGACCACCCCAGTTCTGCAGCAAGTGTCCTGAAACTCACAGCATATTGACTTGAGGAGGTACGCCCCTGCTCCAAAGTCAGTAGCTGTAGGGCCGAGTCGTGAGTGACCTGAGGCCCCAGGAACACTTGTCGCAAGGACTCCAAAAACTCCTTAGAGTCCTGTACTATGGGGTCATTCCTCTCCCACAATGGTGTAGCTCACTCCAGTGCTCTATCAGAGAGCAAGGAGATGATAAACCCCACCTTCGACCTCTCTGTAGGAAACCGTGCAGCCAACAGCTCTAGATGGACTGAGCACTGGTTCACGAATCCCCTACATGCCTTGCTGTTCCCCGTAAACTTGTTGGGCAGAGAGAGGTGAGGGAGGGTTGGAGTAGGCTTGGTGACTGACACCATTGCAGCTGCTTGAGCCACCACATCATCCATATCAGCAGCAAGAGCAGACTTCTCCAGAGACCTCACTCTGGCATCAAGCTGCAGCATGAACTGACGTAGCTGCTCCATCTCCGCCATGCCAGCCAGACCCTGGCGCAGTCTTACTGTTGCGGGGGGACCGGCAGATTAGGACCAGGGGGTATATATCCTAATCGCCAGTCGGGGCCCACCGTGCTCCAGATGACAAAGGAGCTGCTGGCACCTGAGGGTTAGGCGGAGACTATAGAGCTGGATGGTCTTGAGATAACCCAGGAACTCTGGGAACCGGTCACGTGTGTTGGGACACGTCAGACCGAACGACAACCCGATTAGCGTTTTGGTGCACCTAGCGCTACACCAACCACGTGTGCAGGAAACACGTCAGGCCGGGTGGTAACCAGGTAGCGTTGACCGGAAGACCGCCACGAAAGAGCCCTGTCGGCCACGTGTGTAGGACACGTCAGGCCGAGCGGTCCTCCGATTAGCGTTTCTGGCCACCTCTCGACTGGCCACGTGTGTGTAGGACACGTCAGGCCAGATGGGTACACCAGTAGCGTTGACCGGGAAGCCGAGGAGGATAAGGAACACCCTGTTAACTCCACAGGGGTCCTGGGGTACACTGTCCGTGCGCGTAGGGGGCACAACCGGACAGGTGGCGCAGCAGGTGCGTTGTCCGTGTGCGTAGGGGGCACAAACTGACAGGTGGCGCAGCAGGTGCGTTGTCCGTGTGCGTAGGGGGCACAATCGGACAGGAAGCACAGCAGCCGCAACCCAGTTAATGCCACTGGGCTGCTATAGCAAGACTGGAACGGCAGGAGGGAAGCACGGCGCCTGACCCTGATGTGCCGAGCCACGAATCTTGGCGTGACAGGCACCGTTCGCCTAACCCTACCTACCGCTTCCCAACATAGGCTTATGCCGCAATGAGGCTCTAACATGGAGGTGTGCTCTGACTGAGCAAATGTGAAGACTGCGCACCTCCATGTTGTCTCCAGCCCCTTTTATAACCTGGGTCCACCCCAAACCCAGGGTGGAACCACCAAGGTCCAATAGCAGAGTGCCATGTCATCAGTGACGTCACATGCGACCTATCCGGAACCGCCACGTCATTGATGACCTCATGGCAGCCACGCCCCAAACACTTCACCAGTCGTCGTCTGACGACCAATACTGAGGTGCCAGATCATAGGGGCGGGCCTCTGCGAGCCAGTCCGGAGTTGCCACGTCATCAGGACACCTGACACCCTCTGCCCTATCAGGGCCTGCCACCTCACGGACATGCTCAGTGAGGTCCTTACCGGACCTAGCCTCTGATGCATCAAGTGCCTGAGCATGCTCAGTAGCCTGAGCCACAGGCTTAGAAAGCAGACTATCAGTTTGAGCATGCTCAGTAGGCACATCCCAGAACTTAGACACAGCACGAAGTCCAAGTACCTGTGCAAAGAGGCTGTTAGGGTTAATTGTGGGAGCATGCTCAGTAGCCTGAACTGAGGACTTAAGCGGGCTTTACACGCTACGACATCGCTAATGCGGAGTCGTTGGGGTCACGGATTTTGTGACGCACATCCGGCCGCATTAGCGATGCCGTTGCGTGTGACATCGATAAGCGATTTTGCATCGTTGCAAAACCGTGCAAAATCGCTAATCGGCGACACGGGGGTCCATTCCCAATTATCGTTACTGCAGCAGTAACGAGGTTGTTCGTCGCTCCTGCGGCAGCACACATCGCTGCGTGTGACGCCGCAGGAGCGAGGAAGCTCTCCTTACCTGCCTCCCGGCCGCTATGCGGAAGGAAGGAGGTGGGCGGGATGTTACGTCCCGCTCATCTCCGCCCCTCCGCTGCTATTGGGCGGCGGTTCAGTGACGTTTCAGTGACGTCGCTGTGACGCCGCACGGACCGCCCCCTTAGAAAGGAGGCGGTTCGCCGGTCACAGCGACGTCGCCGGACAGGTAAGTATGTGTGACGGGTCTGGGCGATGTTGTGCGGCACGGGCAGCGATATGCCCGTGTCGCACAACAGATGGGGGCGGGTACCCACACTAGCGATATCGGGACCGATATCGCAGTGTGTAAAGTAGCCTTTAGTCTCAGACATAACACAATCAGGCTGAGCACGCTCACTAGGCAAAACACCGGGCTTAAACTCTGGCTGGGGTAAATCGGCGCACGCATGTGCACTAGCCGCCTCTCCACACTTAGACGTGGTGGAAGGAACAGCCAACTGGACGACCCGAGGCACGGCCAAGAATGGCAGCCAGCGCCTGGGCGCAACAGGAACCGCAGCAGGCTGCTTGTGGCTATGGCAGCGCCGGTTCGTAACAGTACCCCCCCCTCTAGCGGCCCTCCCACTCGAATGGTCTATAGTCGCCACAGATACCACTGAGCGACGGACGGAAGATGGAGACATGCAGTGGGAGCTACAAGACTCGCTCCACCGCGTAATCACCCCAGACGACCAGTCGATATGTGGGGAATGTTGCTTCAACCAAGGAATACCCAGCAGAATATCATCTGCACTAGAGATGAGCGAACTGGTCCCGGTTCGGCTCGAGGCGGTTCGCCGATTGGAGGTCCCGTTCGAGTTCAGTTCGTCGAACGTTCGACGAACCGAACTCGAACGTATAGGCTATAATGGGAGGCAATCACAAACATATAAAAATGCATGATAAATGTACACAAACAGTTAATAAACATTGCCATAACACTTACCGGTCCTCGCGATCCCTTCTGCACTCTGTCTCCTGCCGCTATTCCATCCGATGATCGCTGAATCCTCCCCGTGACCAGCACTGCCAGCAGAGATGCAGGACCTATCGTGACGTCAAAATAGCCATGTGACCAGTCACGTGGCTATTATCTCATTGGCTACAGACTGGTCACATGACTATGACACGTCATGTAGGACCTGCGAGTGCATCTCTCCGGTACACGGTGCACATATGTGTATCGCCGTGTACCGGCGACATGCTCTAGCACACGGTCGACTCCCCGTTCCGTTAGGGACCGGCTGACACAGCCGGTCATTAACGGAGATCACCGTTGCCATAGCAACGCAGTTAGCGGTGACGTCACCGCTAACCGCGGCTCCGAGAGCACCATTGCTATGGTAACGCGTCTGTCAGCGTTACCGCTGTTACCGCTGACAGCCAGCACTGATCACTCACGGAGTGAAGGCTGCACGATTGTAGTGAGCATTGTAGTGAGGATGAGGTTCCCCAGCCCCAAGTGATGAGCTGGTGAACCTCATCCTTCCTCACTACAATCGTCACTACTACTACACTAGAAAGAAGACAGAAGAGCAGGATCGTGGAGGGCTGACAGGGGGTAATAAAGATGGAGTCTCTAATGTGTCTGTGTATTTATTTCTATTAAAGTATTTTTTCTCTGTGTGGTGTCTTTTTTTAACCCTTTATTGGAGATTCTTAATGGCCGGGTCAAACGTGCCTGACATTAAGAATCTCTAGCTTAATACTGGCTAGTAAAACAAAGCCAGTATTAACTCATGATTACCCAACAAGCCACCCGGCTCCAGGGCTGTTGGAAGAGTTGGATACAGCGCCAGATGATGGCGCTTCTATGAGAGCGCCATTTTCTGGGACGGCTGCGGACTGAAATCCGCAGCAGAGGCGCCCAGAAACCTCGGGCTAACCTGTGCTGCGGATTCCAATCCCCAGCTGCCTAGTTGTACCCGGCTGGACACAAAAATGGGGCGAAGCCCACGTCATTTGTTTTTTAATTATTTCATGAAATAAGTGAAATAATTAAAAAAAAACGGGCTTCCCTATATTTTTGGTTCCCAGCCGGGTACAAATAGGAAACAGGGGGTTGGAGGCAGCCCGTGGCTGCCTGCTGTACCTGGCTAGCATACAAAAATATGGCGAAGCCCACGTCATTTTTTTGGTGGGCAAAAAAATTCTGCATACAGTCCTGGATGGAGTATGCTGAGCCTTCTAGTTCTGCAGCTGCTGTCTGCTCTTCTCCATACAGACAGACAGCAGCTGCAGAACTACAAGGATCAGCATACTCCATCCAGGACTGTATGCAGAAGTTTTTTGCCCCCTGAAAAAATTATGTGGGCTTCGCCATATTTTTGTATGCTAGCCAGGTACAGCAGGCAGGTACGGCTGCCCCCAACCCCCAGTTGCCTATTTGTACCCGGCTGGGAACCAAAAATAAAGGGAAGCCCTTTTTTATTATTTCATGAATTTCATGAAATAATTAGAAAACAAATGACGTAGGCTTCGCCCCATTTTTGTGTCCAGCCAGGTACAACTAGGCAGCTGGGGATTGGAATCCGCAGCACAGGTTGGCCTGAGCTTTCTGGGCCCCACTGCTGCGAATTGCAGTCTGCAGCTGCCTCAGAAAATGGCATTTTCATAGAAGCGCCATCTTCTGGCGCTGTATCCAACTCTTCCAGCACCTGCCTGCTATACCTGGCTTGCATACAAAAATATGGCGAAGCTCACGTCCTTTTTTTGTAGTTTTTTGGCAAAAAAAATAAAAAATGCTTCCCTGGATTTTCCATTGCCAGTGAAGGTAACACCAAGCAGTGGGGGTTAGCAGCCAGTAGCTGCTTGGATTACCCTTAGCTAGCAATACAAAAAATGCAGCGGGAGCCCATATATATTTTTTTTAATTATTTATTTAAATAACTAAAAATAAAATGGGCTTCCCTGTATTTTGATTGCTGGACATCACAGTGCTGTAAAAATAAATCTTTAAAAAAATGACGTAGCGCTCCGCGGTATTTTTGATTCTCAGCGCAGATAAAGCAGACAGCTATGGGTTGCCACCCCCATCTGCCTGCCGTTACCTTGGTTGGCAATCAAAATACAGGGAAGCCCATTAATTTTTTCTATTTAAAAAATAGTTAAAAAAAAAAATGACGTTGGGTCCCCCCATTTTTGATAGCCAGCTAGGGTAAAGCAGACGGCTGTAGCCTGAAAACCACAGCTGGCAGCTTTACCGTGGTTGGGGATCCAATGTGGAGGTCCCCTCAGGCTCTTTTTTATAATTATTTTATAAATATTAATAATTACACAAAAGTAGGGTCCCCCCCAAATTGGATCACCAGCCAAGGTAAAGCGGACAGCTGTGGTCTGGTATTCTCAGGGTGGGAAGGTCCATAGTTATTGGGCCTTCATAGCCTAAAAATAGCAGGCCGCAGGCACCCCAGACGTGGCGCATCCACTAGATGCGCCAATCCTGGCGCTTCACCCCAGCTCATCCCGTGCCCTGGTGCAGTGGCAAACGGGGTAATAAATCGGGTTGATACTAGCTGTAAAGTAACCTGAGATCAAGCCCAGCAGTTTGTGATGTCATGGCGTCTATTAGATACCCAACATCATAAACTGTCAGTACTAACAAAAAAAAAAATCGACAAAAGAAATTTATTTGAAAAAACAGTCCCCAAAACATTTCCTCTTTCACCAATTTATTGTAAGAAAAAAAATAAAGGGGTCCCACGACGACTCTGGACCGTCTAGAATATGGGGGGGAGACACTCAGGGAACGTATCCCCCATTTTCTAGGAGTGCGGACCCTTCATGTGAGGAGTGTGGGTGCAATGAATCTGCACTCACTCTTCTCGGGTCCACAGCAGCAGAGTCCATGTCGTAATGGTTGCTACCAAAGCTGCAATGCCCTGCTCATGAGGTAAGGGCATGCCTAATCAGGAGAACTACTGTAGAAGAAGCTCTGCTCACTGGTATATAGGTGCTCAGAGGTAATAATAGATAAAATTAGTGAGTAACCTCGGCACTCTAAATCTCCCAGACTAAGTCAGAAAGTCACAACGGATAGTAATGCAAAATCACTCTTTATTGGTCCGTATTAAGAAAAAAAATGTTTTCATAAGCATATATGTTTTTGTCCAAAGCAAGTTACAAATGACGTTTCGGCCTGAGCCTTCGTCAGATTGGACTTATCTGCATGTAATCATGAAAAATGACAATAATCAGTATCACATAAGAGTGAGAGAACAATAACATAAACTCGAACAATGTAGAGGTACAATTGGGATGCAGCAAAAAAATTGCAACACAGCAAGAAATGAAACACATGATACAAATGTCATAATACAGTACAAGGACAATATAGTAATGACAAATATGGGGTCAGAGTAGGCTTAGACAGCTCTGGTACGAAAGAGATGTCAATCATAAAGTAACATGTGCAGTAGGTGTAGAGCTACAGTATGCATGGCAGAGCTAATGGGTAGACCGACCATAGAAAAAGAACGGAGAAAAAGTGGAGAAAAAGTGGAGAAAAAAATGGAGAAAAAGTGGAGAAAAAGTGGAGAAAAAGTGGAGAAAAAAATGGAGAAAAAGTGGAGAAAAAGTGGAGAAAAAGTGGAGAAAAAGTGGAGAAAAAGTGGAGCACCCTTTGGTGCCTTTCATGTGGCACTAAGGGGTGCTTAGCTTTTTATTTAGCCAAAAAAAGGAAAAAAAAAATGACGTAGGGTTCCCCCTAGTTTTGTAGCCAGCTAGGGTAAAGCAGACGGCTGCAGCCTGCAGACCACAGCTGGCAACCTCACCTTGGCTGGTAATCCAAAACTGAGGGCACCCCACGCTGTTATTTTAAATTAAATAAATAATTTAAAAAAAACCACGTAGGGGTCCCCCAAAATTGGATCACCAGCCAAGGTAAAGCAGACAGCTGGGGCCTGATATTCTCAGACTAGGGAGGTCCATGGTTATTGGACTCTCCCCAGCCTAAAAATAGCAGGCCGCAGCAGCCCCAGAAGTGGCGCATCCATTAGATGCGCCAATCCTGGTGCTTCGCCCCAGCTCATCCCGCGCCCTGGTGCGGTGGCAAACGGGGTAATATATGGGGTTAATACCAGATGTGTAATGTCACCTGGCATTAAGCCCTGGGGTTGGTGAGGTCAGGCGTCTATCAGATACCCGACATCACCAACCCAGTCAGTAATAAAAAAAAATAGACGACAAACACATTTTTATTTGAAAAAACACTCCCCAAAACATTCCCTCTTTAACCAATTTATTAGAATGAAAAACAAATCCAGGTCTGGTGTAATCCAAGGGGTTGCCATGACGATCCACACTGTCCCAGTCAATGAAGAGCAGGATGTTCCCCATTGGCTGGGAGAGCAATGCAGTGACCTGAGCTAACATCAATGGGTCAGCCCAGGTCACTGCAGGGCATGACAAGTGCTGCTGTCAGCGAGGTACATTACCTGCGCTGATCTCCAGCACTGCCGACAGCCCCTGTCACTGAGTTCAATGACCGGAGCCTTCACACCAAGTCTCGCGAGAGGCGGGCAGGAGGGGGCGGTGCGAGCTGAGCGGGGAAGTGTGGGCTTCCTGCACGTAACTAGGATAAACATCGGGTTACTAACCAAAGCGCTTTGGTTAGATACCCGATGTTTATCTTGGTTACCAGCTTGTGGCAGGCTGCCAGCGATGGCTCCTGCACACTGTAGCCGTAAAAAGCCCTGCTTTTTACTGCTAGAACCGTTCTCGAACGTTTCTAGAACTATCGAGCTTTTGCAAAAAAGCTCGAGTTCTAGTTCGATCTAGAACAGCCCCCAAAATCACTCGAGCCCCGAACTGGAGAACCTCGAACCGCGAACCGCGCTCAACTCTAATCTGCACCCTTAGGGAGAACCAGAAATGAAATGGTCTCCCTATGCCCAGATGACATGGCAAGGGTAATGGGCACTGTCCACTGGTGAATTACCTTGGGCAACAAGGACCCATCCAATACACGGACTCTCACTGGCCTTGGCATTTGCACCAGTGGGATGGCATGCCGCCGGGCAAAAGAGGAGGAGATGAAACTATCCCCAGCACCTGTGTCCACACTTGCCCTTGTGGACCATGTTGACCCCTTAAAGGAAATGGACGCGGGAAACGTCACCCTAATGGATGACGCAGAGTCCAGTCTACCTTCAGCTATGGTCACCAATCGCGGTTGCTTACCCTGACGCTTTGGGCAATGGTTGGCATAATGACCATACTGCCCACAAGCGAAACAGGAAATGCCCTTGCGACTCGAAGACCTAGCAACACCAACCCTAGCAATGTCCATAGGGACAGAGATGTCCTCTAAGGGAGGTGCAGTAGGAGAGACCACTACAGTGGCAGAACGACCCTCTGAACTGCGCTCCAGCTGACGTTCGGAGGTCCGTAGGTCAATGCGGGTAGCCAGAGTCATGAGGCCCTCAAGGGTAGTTGGTACCTCACGCGACGCTAATGCATCCTTCACGTGCGAGGCTAATCCCCTCCAGAACAGTGGAATGAGAGTCCTCTCTGACCACCCCAGTTCTGCAGCAAGTGTCCTGAAACTCACAGCATATTGACTTGAGGAGGTACGCCCCTGCTCCAAAGTCAGTAGCTGTAGGGCCGAGTTGTGAGTGACCTGAGGCCCCAGGAACACTTGTCGCAAGGACTCCAAAAACTCCTTAGAGTCCTGTACTATGGGGTCATTCCTCTCCCACAATGGTGTAGCCCACTCCAGTGCTCTATCAGAGAGCAAGGAGATGATAAACCCCACCTTCGACCTCTCTGTAGAAAACCGTGCAGCCAACAGCTCTAGATGGACTGAGCACTGGTTCACGAATCCCCTACATGCCTTGCTGTTCCCCGTAAACTTGTTGGGCAGCGAGAGGTGAGGGAGGGTTGGAGTAGGCTTGGTGACTGACACCATTGCAGCTGCTTGAGCCACCACATCATCCATATCAGCAGCAAGAGCAGACTTCTCCAGAGACCTCACTCTGGCATCAAGCTGCAGCATGAACTGACGTAGCTGCTCCATCTCCGCCATGCCAGCCAGACCCTGGCGCAGTCTTACTGTTACGGGGGGACCGGCAGATTAGGACCAGGGGGTATATATCCTAATCGCCAGTCGGGGCCCACCGTGCTCCAGATGACAAAGGAGCTGCTGGCACCTGAGGGTTAGGCGGAGACTATAGAGCTGGATGGCTCTGAGATAACCCAGGAACTCTGGGAACCGGTCACATGTGTTGGGACACGTCAGACCGGACGACAACCCGATTAGCGTTTTGGTGCACCTAGCGCTACACCAACCACGTGTGCAGGAAACACGTCAGGCCGGGTGGTAACCAGGTAGCGTTGACCGGAAGACCGCCACGAAAGCGCCCTGTCGGCCACGTGTGTAGGACACGTCAGGCCGAGCGGTCCTCCGATTAGCGTTTCTGGCCACCTCTCGACTGGCCACGTGTGTGTAGGACACGTCAGGCCAGATGGGTACACCAGTAGCGTTGACCGGGAAGCCGAGGAGGATAAGGAACACCCTGTTAACTCCACAGGGGTCCTGGGGTACACTGTCCGTGTGCGTAGGGGGCACAACCGGACAGGTGGCGCAGCAGGTGCGTTGTCCGTGTGCGTAGGGGGCACAATCGGACAGGTGGCGCAGCAGGTGCGTTGTCCGTGTGCGTAGGGGGCACAATCGGACAGGAAGCACAGCAGCCGCAACCCAGTTAACGCCACTGGGCTGCTATAGCAAGACTGGAACAGCAGGAGGGAAGCACGGCGCCTGACCCTGATGTGCCGAGCCACGAATCTTGGCGTGACAGGCACCGTTCGCCTAACCCTACCTACCGCTTCCCAACATAGGCTTATGCCGCAATGAGGCTCTAACATGGAGGTGTGCTCTGACTGAGCAAATGTGAAGACTGCGCACCTCCATGTTGTCTCCAGCCCCTTTTATAACCTGGGTCCACCCCAAACCCAGGGTGGAACCACCAAGGTCCAATAGCAGAGTGCCATGTCATCAGTGACGTCACATGCGACCTATCCGGAACCGCCACGTCATTGATGACCTCATGGCAGCCACGCCCCAAACACTTCACCAGTCATCGTCTGACGACCAATACTGAGGTGCCAGATCATAGGGGTGGGCCTCTGCGAGCCAGTCCGGAGTTGCCACGTCATCAGGACACCTGACACCCTCTGCCCTATCAGGGCCTGCCACCTCACGGACATGCTCAGTGAGGTCCTTACCGGACCTAGCCTCTGATGCATCAAGTGCCTGAGCATGCTCAGTAGCCTGAGCCACAGGCTTAGAAAGCAGACTATCAGTTTGAGCATGCTCAGTAGGCACATCCCAGAACTTAGACACAGCACGAAGTCCAAGTACCTGTGCAAAGAGGCTGTTAGGGTTAATTGTGGGACCATGCTCAGTAGCCTGAACTGAGGACTTAGTCTCAGACATAACACAATCAGGCTGAGCATGCTCACTAGGCAAAACACCAGGCTTAAACTCTGGCTGGGGTAAATCGGCGCACGCATGTGCACTAGCCACCTCTCCACACTTAGACGTGGTGGAAGGAACAGCCAACTGGACGACCCGAGGCACGGCCAAGAACGGCAGCCAGCGCCTGGGCGCAACAGGAACCGCAGCAGGCTGCTTGCGGCTATGGCGGCGCCAATTCGTAACACCGGTCTGCAGCTAGGACTGTCCCTCAACTCTCTCAAGGGACAAGTCTCAGCTCTGTCAGTTCTGTTCCAGCGGCGTCTCGCTCGGCTGGCTCAGGTCCGCACCTTCATGCAAGGCGCGTCTCACATCATTCCGCCTTACCGGCGGCCCTTGGATCCCTGGGACCTTAATTAGTTCTCACGGTTTTGCAGAAACCCCCCTTTGAGCCTCTTAGGGAGGTCTCTTTGCATCATCTTTCACAAAAAGTGGTTTTTCTGGTGGCCATAACTTCCCTCAGGAGAGTCTCTGATTTGGCCGCGCTCTCTTCGGAGTCACCTTTTTTAGTTTTTCATCAAGACAAGGTGGTTCTCCGTCCGACTCCGGATTTTCTTCCTAAGGTGGTCTCTCCTTTCCACCTTAACCAGGACATTACCCTACCTTCCTTTTGTCCGGCTCTTGTTCATCGCTTTGAAAAAGCGCTGCATACTCTGGATCTGGTGCGTGCGCTCCGGATCTATGTGTCTCGCACCGCTGCTCTTAGGTGGTGCACTTCTCTTTTTGTGCTAACCACAGGTCGGTGCAAGGGCCTCTCTGCTTCTAAGCCGACCTTAGCCCGTTGGATTAGATCGACCATTTCGGACGCCTACCAGAGTTCTCAGGTGCCTCCCCCGCCGGGGATCAAGGCACATTCGACCAGAGCTGTTGGTGCCTCTTGGGCTTTCAGGCACCAGGCTACGGCTCAACAAGTCTGTCAGGCTGCCACTTGGACTAGCCTGCATACCTTTTCGAAGCACTACCAAGTGCATGCTCATGCTTCGGCAGATGCGAGCTTGGGCAGACGCATCCTTCAGGCGGCTGTCGCCCATTTGTGAAGTTAGGTTCTGCCTACTTCTTGCCTTTTTTCGGTTTATTTCCCACCCAGGGACTGCTTTGGAACGTCCCATGGTCTGGGTCTCCCAAAGGAACGATAAAGAAAAAGAGAATTTTGTTTACTTACCGTAAATTCTTTTTCTTATAGTTCCGTATTGGGAGACCCAGCACCCTCCCTGTTGCCTGTTGGCAATTTTCTTGTTCCGCGTGTTATCACCGGCTGTTGTCGTGGACAGAGTCTACGGTTGTTCCGGCTTTTGCTCTGTTCTACTTGTGGGTGGCTATTCTCCTTCAGCTTTTGCACTAAACTGGCTGGGTCTGCTCACCAGGGGGTGTATAAGCTCAGGGGGAGGAGCTACACTTTTAAGTGTAGTACTTTGTGTGTCCTCCGGAGGTAGAAGCTAAACACCCCATGGTCTGGGTCTCCCAATACGGAACTATAAGAAAAAGAATTTACGGTAAGTAAACAAAATTCTCTTTTTTCTCATCTGTGCCTGACGCTGAGCAGAAGCAAGATCTTGTGCTTCTTACTGCCGACAATCGGAGCGGTCTCTGGGGTGAGCTGGACTTTTTTTTCTACCATTATTTTGGCAAGCAGCACCATTTTCTTATCTCCTTATCTTTATTTGTGGATGTTGCTGCAGCCAATCATGGCATAGCAAATATCCAAAAGGTTCAGACAGAAGGGCTTATGTGACTGGCTGCCTAAGTCACATGTCCATGTGCATATACATTGTGGACATGTTACGTCAGCACTATTTTATAAACTGATAAACAGTGAGCTTAGTTAGGGGTTAAATGTTAGGTGACCCAGACTTCGCAGGGGAGCCATTCTCCTCACTTGCCCAGCTGCTTCACATCCTCCTCTTCTGCCCCGGGGTCTGACAGAGCCTCCCCCAGCTTACAGGCCACACTCAGGCATACTGGGAGTGAGGAAGTGATCCTTGAGGTCAGCTATTATCTTTAAAACGTTGCCTATCCTTAGTGCATTCATATTCTCAGGTTCCGTACCTACTACTGTGTCTAGTTCAGGGATTCATGTCCTAGTACCAGTGTCTCGTTCAGCTAACTTTTTTCTCTCCTTAGAGGTTGCTTGCTGCCACATCTGAGCTAACGCGTAACAGAGATCAGAGGCTTTGCAGTCTGTCAGAGCCGACTCCATTGGTCCTGGCTGCCGTGTATTTATGCCCCCTGTGGCTGTGCCAGACAAATCCTGTATAGGGGTTAGCTCCAGGTTAGCTCCTCCAGGGGCGTTCTGTGTATGGCCCAGTGGGTCCACACCGAGATGCTCTCTGCCCCTCGGTGGCAGTAACACTAGGTAGTTGAGATAGATAGGAGAGCAGTAGTTTAGAATAGGGATGTGCAGTGTAGGTGAGCTTAGTTAGGGGTTTACTGCTAGGTAGTTGAGATAGATATGAGACCAGCAGTTTAGAATAGGGACATGCAGTGTAGGCAAAGGTGTGTGTGTGTGTGCTACAAATTGGCACATACCAGGCTCGGTCTGGCCTGCCGGGGCCCTCAGTGGGCCCCTGTGCCTTATATAGTGTGGGGGCCGGGCAGTTTATAGCGCCGTGGGGCTGCCTGTTTTTCGGGGCCGATGTTATGTGCGGCAGACTGGGCAGGGCCCCCACGCTGTGATGGCCCCCGCTCCCACGCTCTGAGGGCCCCCCAGCCTTTCAATCACAAACTGCAGCAATAGCACAAGTTCCGTACTATCACTGCAGTTTGCGCGGCTGCAGAAGGACCTGTGGTGACATCACAGTTATGTGATATCACCGTAGGTCCTGCACTGTGGAAGTCCCAGACCTGTGCTGGAGACCGCGCCGCTATTCAAAT
This sequence comes from Anomaloglossus baeobatrachus, assembly GCF_048569485.1. Lineage (NCBI taxonomy): Eukaryota > Metazoa > Chordata > Amphibia > Anura > Aromobatidae > Anomaloglossus > Anomaloglossus baeobatrachus. Next base: position 321,167,301 of record NC_134354.1, read on the forward strand.
TTACGCGCATCTCTCAGACGCGCGTACATGTGAACAGTGCGGCCGGTGTCAGGACTGTGGTGGGGGAGCTGCTCAGCCCCGCACCGACACAGCGGCCGTCATCACACTGCCGCTGGGGCAGCAGAGAAGAGGACGCGCAGGCAGGAGGTAAGCGCTCAGGAGAGCCGAAGAAAAGAATATATATATATTCTCACCTCTCCTCGTTCCCGCGGTGCTCCAGCTGTTTCTTCCAGACCGCAAGACACAGACCCCTCTGTGATCCCGTCCTCTGCACGGAGCCACCGCTGGCGCTGCAGGTGAATTATTGGCTTTACTGCAGTTAAATGCTTTACGGCGCCGCAAAGCATTTAACTGCAGTACAGCCATGATGGCATCCAGCGGCGGCGGCTCCGTGCAGAGAACGGGATCACCAAGTCGGTCTATGAGCCTGCGGACTGGTAAGGTAAGGACAGCGCAGGAACAGAGGACAGGTGAGAATTAGGGTAAGTTCACACAGTGTGTTTTTCGCTGCGTTTTTGCGCGTTTTTCGGGTGCATTTTTGCTCAGAAAACTGCATGACTTTGAAGCCCCAGCAAAGTCTATGAGTTTTCATTTTTGCTGTCTGCACACAGCATTTTTTTTTAGCTGCGTTTTTGTGGTGCCCACAAAAACGCAGCATGTCAATAATTTTTGCGTTTTTCACTGCGTTTTCCACCCATTGAGGTCAATGAGATGTTCAAAAACGCAATGAAAAACGCATATTGCAAATATAGCTGCATTTTAGTGCGTTTCTATGACTAAAAACGCAGCTATAAATGCAAGGGGTGGGCAGTAAAGTGACACATACAGGAAGAGGATTCCTTCTGTTAGTAAACACAGAAGAGTGAATCCTCCTGGTACCGTCACCGCTGCTTCCACCTCCTGCTGGCCGCCATGTCCGCTCCAGTGCGGCGCCATGTCCGGGCGGGAGATGGAAGCGGCTGAAAATCAAAAGTGAACAGTAGAAAAAAAAAAATGTCATACTCACCTGTCCCGGCACATGTCCGCTCCATTCTCCTCTTCCCGGTACCACCACCCCTGCTCCAGCTGTGTGCAGACTCCCACGCACATCCGATGGATGCAGGGACCTGCCACTGATCAGCTGATACGGTCACCTGAGCTCCGGCATGCAGCCTAGACTGTACCGCGAGCGCCGAGTGACTGATTCCCCGGCGCTTGCAGTCAGTTCATGACAGCTACAAACAGGCTGTGCTGATCTCCGGAGTTCAGATGAGAGCACCGGAGATCACCCCCGCCTGTCTGCAGCTGACATGAACTGAACCGCAAGCACCGGGGAATCAATCACTCGGCGCTCGCTGTACAGTCTCGGCTGCACTCCGGAGCTCAGGTGAGAGCTCAGGAGTGTAATGCAAGGTACCTGAATCCAGGCCTGGCATTACTGGAGTTTCCTTCGGTAGCCAGTCTGACGCTGCGTGACAGAAGTGAGTAGTTTTTGTTTGTTTTTTTTTGGTTTTTTTGCACTGATGCATCAGCTGATTGTATAAAAGCCGTTTATGCAATCAGCTGCTGTGTCATGTGATTCAAGCCCTTGAACCAGACACATCATCTGATCGCTTTGCCTTCCAGATATTGGATCCGGATTGGACGGCGCGGGACCCTTGACCCAGGATTACTGCGGAGGGGGGGTTCTTTATTACAATAAAGATGGCATCACTAATTGTGTTTTATTTCTAATAAAAATATTTTTCTGTGTGTTGTGTTTTTTTTTTTATCTGTACTAGAAATTCATGGTGGCTATGTCTAATATTGGCGTGACACCATGAATTTTCGGGCTTAGAGACAGTTGATAATATACAGCTGGCCCTAACCCCATTAGGGCAGCTGGAAGAGTTGGATACAGTGCCAGAAAATGGCGCTTCTATGAAAGCGCCATTTTCTGGGGTGGCTGCAGACTGCAATTTGCAGCGGACGTGCCCAGAAAGCTTGGGCACCCTGCATTGCGAATTCCAATCCCCAGCTGCCTAGTTGTACCTGGCTGGACACAAAAATTGGGCAAAGCCCACGTCATTTTTTTTTTATTATTTCATGAAATAAAAAAAAAAAAAGGTGCTTCCCTGTTACACCTCGTGGCTCTCCTGTTGCAAGGAATGATGTGGTCTTCCATTTTTTGCCTGCCACAAGCCCTCCTGCTCAGCAGCGCCAAAGGTCTGGGAGACTACACAATATGCAGGAGGTGCCTGCTCAGAGAGGCAGCAGGAGTGTGGCACCTCGTGGTTCTCCTGTTGCAAGGAATGAGGCGGTCTCCCATTCCTTGCCTGCCGCAAGTCCTCCTGCTTAGCAGCACCGAAGGTCCGGGAGACTACACAATGTGCAGAAGTTAGCTGCTCAGGGAAGCAGCAAGACTCCCCTTATCTCTGCACATTGTGAAACCGAGAAGCGGGAAGATGAACATGTGCACTACGTGGCATGTCCTGATTCGCCCACTGACGTCACGTGGCTTGATGACGAGGCTGGTGATGTGGTGAACCCTGACTGGCCGGGCTGGGACGTCGTGGATCCTGATTGGGTCAAATCCGTCATCTTCGCCTCGCGCCCGCTCTTGAGTGGAGCTGCACCTTTTTAAAAGCTCCTCCTGCCAATATGGCGGCGCGTGACCGTCCTCTATTGTTGAATGATTGGCAGCGTGCTGCTACGCCGCTGTGCAGTCATTTTTGTATAATTGTGGGCTTTGCCCTTGCTGCCCCGGCAGTGCCTTGTTTGCAGGCCGTGTTCCTGCCCTTGCTGCTCCGGCAGTATCTTGTTTGCAGGCCGTGTCCCTGCCCTGGGTGAGCTCCTCGAGACTTTTTCAGACTTACCTGGTTCTTGAAGCACACGTGAGTGGGCACCGCTGTGCTACCCTCGTGCCACAATTCCCTGACTTTACTCTGGCACACGTGCGCGGGCACCACTGTGCTTCCTCGTGTAACAGGTACACCGTGAGCCCCATGCCATACAACCCTCACGGGTTGGGGCGAACCGGTGTACGCAGATCGTCTGTGACGTAACAGACGATCGCCAGCAGCAACCCGCTCACTCTTCATCAACCATAGCAGCGGTTCCCTAGACTGCACAGTGGACCTTGACCGGCAGAAGCTGTCCTTTACCATCTTGGCACGCTTCCCCGGGTCCCCCTCGTAACACTTCCCTATATTTTTGGTTCCCAGCCGGGTACAAATAGGCAGCTGGGGTTTGGGGGCAGCCCGTACCTGCCTGCTGTACCTGGCTAGCATACAAAAATATGGCGAAGCCCACGTAATTTTTTGGGGGGGCAAAAACTCCTGCATACAGTCCTGGATGGAGTATGCTGAGCCTTGTAGTTCTGCTACCCCTGCCTCTCCCTCCAGCATCCAGTCCTGGATGGAGGATGCTGAGCCTTGTAGTTCTGCAGCTGTCTGCTTTCCTGCATACACTAGTGGAGAATGAAGAACATATTGAAGAAGGAAATTAAATCAGACCTTTTCCCCTTTTTTTTTCAACAATCTTTAATGGCATTGTTCACTGATAAAAAAAACCCGCAATGAGCAAAAACGCAGCAAAACGCGGTAAAAATGCATGCGTTTTTTACCGTGGGTGCGTTTTGTCCTTTGTTTGCCGAAAAAAACGCACAAAAACGCAGCATCAAAAAAAACGCAGTGTGTGAACTTATGCTAACGTGTGTGTGTGTGTGAACAACGGCATAATAGGGGACAGGAAGGGGACTGGAATGAGGACATTACTAAACGATGGGGGGCCCATTCATACACTGCACAAGGATGGGGGGGCCGTTGGTACACGACACACGGATGGGGGGGCCCGTTACCTATATACAGATCTCTTGCTTATAAAGTCATCTGTGATCACTGTATTACCTGTACACTGACACTATATACAGAGCTCCTGTGCATAATGTCACTGATGGTAATATCAGGGTTATTAGTATTGTGGTTTTTATTCATGGTCATTTCTTGTAGTATTTAGTATTATTTGGTAGTCTAGTCATAGTGTCGTGGTATTTCTCCATTGTATGTGGTAATATTTGGTTACTATATGGTCTAATTACGGTGTGGCGGTATTTATCCCTTGTGTGTGGTTGTATTTGGTCACTATGTGGTGGTAATATGTTATCTGGTCACGGTGTGGCGGTATTTCTCCCTTGTCTAGAGTTTTGTACCATCCTGAGCCTAAGTGCTCATGCAACCACACTGAGCATGTGCGTGATGTCATTGATGACAAGGCGGCCACTGATTGGTCACCATTGACATCAGCGTTGAAGTGGCAGCCGCTGATTGGTCATCATGACTTCAGCAATGACGTGGCAGCCCCTGTATGGCTGCAGCCGACGCCATTACCACATGCTATGTGGTTTGGGCCAGGGTGGCGGCTATAAAAGGTCGGCAGCTCCACCCATCGGGGCGCGAGGATCATTTTGTATGCTGACAGTGAAGGCAGCTTTCCCTGCTGTCAGGAGTGACTGAGTTCCAGTGCCAATGTAAGTCTGCAGTGCCTGTGGCAGACTTGTGTATATGTGCAGTGTGATTCTGACTTTAGGGCAGACATCGGTACCAGGTACTCTTATCTAGGTACAAACTGTGTCTCGGCATGGTGAGGGTTTAGAGTCCTTCCGATCAAAGGTGCCCCCTACGCACACGCCCGGTCTGCAGTGGCAGACTTGTGTGTATGCGTGTGCCAGGTTTGGGTACCCAGTGACGCTAATTGGGTAGCTTTCCCGGTCTGATGTGCCCCCGTACGCACGTGATGGGCTCAGTGGTTACATTACAGGTTTGTCGTGTCTCTACACACGTGACCATTTTCTGTTGCGTTTCTTTTGGTTTAGACATGTCCTTACTAGAGATGAGCGAACCGGTCGCGGTTCGGCTCGAGGTTGGTTCGCCGAACGGACCTCCCGTTCGAGTTCGGTTCGTCGAACGTTCGACGAACCGAACTCGAACTGCATAGGAAACAATGGCAGGCAATCACAAACACAGAAAAACACCTAGAAAACACCCTCAAAGGTGTCCTAAAGGTGACAAACAACTCAAACACATTGGAAAGTGACAAGGACATATACTCATGCGAAAACAAAACAGCTGGACAAGGAAAAAGAGGAGGACACACAGATATAGGCATGGCACGCCATTCTAAAATCATGTAAAACACCGCAAGGTGACTCCAAGCATAGTCTCCCTTTTTTTCCAAAAATTGGGCCCCACACCCACCCACCCATTCAGTGGCAGCAGTTGGGCCCCAGTTGTACACTTCACAGCTAGATTTGCATCAAGCACATTCAAAAATACGCCATTCTTATCCGTCCCCAGGATGACACCGGGGTAGGTAGCAAAGTCTTTGCTGACCCATGACTTGTTCATCTTGGCTTCTTTTAAAAACACAGCAAGCAAGGGTTACTCCAAGCGGAGTCTCCCTTTTTTCCAAAAATTGGGCCACACAGACACCCACCCCATCAGTGGCAGCACTTGGGCCCTAGTTGCAAACAGGATGTTTTGATTTGCATCAAGCACATTCAAAAATACGCCATTCTTATCCGTCCCCAGGATGACACCGGGGTAGGTAGCAAAGTCTTTCCTGATCCCAGCTCTGTTCATCTTGGCTTCTTTTAAAAACACAGCAAGCAAGGGTTACTCCAAGCGGAGTCTCCTTTTTTTCCAAAAATTGGGCCCCACACACCCACCCATTCAGTGGCAGCAGTTGTGCCCCAGTTGTACACTTCACAGCTAGATTTGCATCAAGCACATTCCAAAATACGCCATTCTTATCCGTCCCCAGGATGACACCGGGGTAGGTAGCAAAGTCTTTCCTGATCCCAGCTCTGTTCATCTTGGCTTCTTTTAAAAACACAGCAAGCAAGGGTTACTCCAAGCGGAGTCTCCCTTTTTTTCCAAAAATTGGGCCCCACACACCCACCCATTCAGTGGCAGCAGTTGTGCCCCAGTTGTACACTTCACAGCTAGATTTGCATCAAGCACATTCCAAAATACGCCATTCTTATCCGTCCCCAGGATGACACCGGGGTAGGTAGCAAAGTCTTTGCTGACCCATGACTTGTTCATCTTGGCTTCTTTTAAAAACAATGTAAGCAAGGGTTACTCCAAGCGGAGTCTCCCTTTTTTTCCAAAAATTGGGCCCCACACACCCACCCATTCAGTGGCAGCAGTTGTGCCCCAGTTGTACACTTCACAGCTAGATTTGCATCAAGCACATTCCAAAATACGCCATTCTTATCCGTCCCCAGGATGACACCGGGGTAGGTAGCAAAGTCTTTCCTGATCCCAGCTCTGTTCATCTTGGCTTCTTTTAAAAACACAGCAAGCAAGGGTTACTCCAAGCGGAGTCTCCCTTTTTTTCCAAAAATTGGGCCCCACACACCCACCCATTCAGTGGCAGCAGTTGTGCCCCAGTTGTACACTTCACAGCTAGATTTGCATCAAGCACATTCCAAAATACGCCATTCTTATCCGTCCCCAGGATGACACCGGGGTAGGTAGCAAAGTCTTTCCTGATCCCAGCTCTGTTCATCTTGGCTTCTTTTAAAAACACAGCAAGCAAGGGTTACTCCAAGCGGAGTCTCCCTTTTTTTCCAAAAATTGGGCCCCACACAGACACCTTATCAGTGGCAGCACTTGTGCCCTAGTTGCAAACAGGATGTTTTGATTTGCATCAAGCACATTCCAAATCAACAAGCATTTACTCTCCCCAGGATGACACAGGGGTAGTAAATTCCTTCTGGATCCATGACTTGTTCATTTTGATGAACGTCAGTCTGTCCACATTGTCACTGGACAGACGCGTGCGCTTATCTGTCAGCACACACCCAGCAGCACTGAATACACGTTCAGAGACAACGCTGGCAGCTGGACACGACAAAATCTCCAAGGCGTAAGTTGCGAGCTCTGGCCATTTTTCTAGGTTTGAAGCCCAAAAGGAGCAAGGCTCCAGTTGCACAGTCATGGCATCGATGTTCATTTGGAGATACTCCTGTATCATCCTCTCCAGCCGTTGACTATGTGTCAGACTTGTTGTCTCTGGTGGCCTTGCAAAAGAGGGTCTAAAAAAATTATGAAAAGATTCCATAAAATTGCTGTTACCGGCACCAGATACGGTCCTACTGGTACGGGTAGACTGTTGAAGATGACGAGACCGTCCCATGTTTGTCAAGTTACAACTGGGAGATTCACTCCCTGCACCTGCACGGTTGTTTGGTGGAAAAGCCGAGCTAAGATCTAGTAACAGCTTCTGCTGATACTCCTGCATACGTGCGTCCCTTTCTATGGCTGGAATTATGTCACAAAATTTGGACTTGTACCGGGGATCTAATAGTGTGGCAATCCAGTAGTCATCATCACTTCTAATTTTGACAATACGACTGTCATGTTGGAGGTAGTGCAACAAAAAGGCACTCATGTGTCTTGCGCAGCCATGCGGACCAAGTCCACGCTGTGTTTGTGGCATAGAGGTGCTACCCGTTCTTTCTTCCTCTGACATTTGACCCCAACCTCTTTCAACTGAAATTTGACCAAGGTCTCCCTCATCCGCTGAGTCTTCCATGTCCATGGACAGTTCGTCCTCCATTTCTTCATGTTCTCCTGCACCTTGCTCAACATTTCGCCTGCTACTATGCGCCCTTGTCGATCCCTGTCCCCCATGGTCCCATGCCTGCTGCGTTGGTGATGATGAACGTCTGGACCTTGGTGATGTTGTTGTCCCTTGCGCATATGAATCCTCCTGTAGTTCCTCCCCTTCATGTTGTCCCACCCCCTGACTCCGAATAGTGTTTAGCGTGTGCTCCAGCATGTAAATGACTGGAATCGTCATGCTGATAATGGCATTGTCAGAGCTAAACATATTCGTCGCCATGTCGAAACTGTGCAGAAGGGTGCATAGGTCCTTGATCTGAGACCACTCCATCAGGGTGATCTGCCCCACCTCTGCATCTCGTTGGCCCAGGCTATACGTCATGACGTATTGCACCAGGGCTCTGCGGTGCTGCCACAGTCGCTGTAACATGTGGAGAGTTGAATTCCAGCGTGTCGCCACATCGCATTTCAGGCGATGAACCGGCAGGCCGAAAGACTTCTGGAGCGATGCAAGTCGCTCAGCTGCGGCGCTTGAACGGCGGAAGTGAGCAGACAGTTTTCGTGCCCTGTTCAGAAGGCCATCTAGGCCGGGATAGTGTGTTAAAAATTGCTGCACGACAAGGTTCAACACGTGAGCCATACAAGGTACGTGTGTCACCTTGCCCAGGCGAAGGGCCGCACCCAGGTTTGCAGCATTGTCGCACACGGCCTTACCAGGCTGCAGGTTGAGTGGAGACAACCATTTATTAAACTCGGACCGCAGAGCTGACCACAACTCCTCAGCTGTGTGACTCTTATTACCAAGACATGTCAAGCTAAAGACCGCCTGATGCCGTTGCGCTCTGCTGCCAGCATAGTAATGAGGGGTGCGTGATTCCTTCTGCGCAGTGAGAACGCTGGTGGCCTGACCAGGCAGGCTTGGGGCGGAGGTGGAGGACCCAGATGAGGTGGAGGATGCAGAAGCAGTGGCGGAACTTGGACAGACAGAGGATTGACACACAAGTCGTGGGGACGGCAAGACTTGTGCAGCAGACCCTTCACCATCTATCACCATAGTTACCCAGTGCCCAGTCAGCGACATGTAACGTCCCTGTCCATGCTTACTGGTCCAAGTATCGGTGGTGAAATGCACCCGTTGACACACAGAGTTTCTCAAGGAAGCGGTGATGTTGTGTGCGACATGCTGGTGTAGCGCGGGCACACCTTTCTTAGAGAAGTAGTGGCGACTAGGCATCTGGTACTGGGGCACAGCGACAGACATAAGGTCTCTAAAATCCTGTGTGTCCACTAGGCGGAAAGGCAGCATTTCGGTAGCCAACAGCTTACAGAGGGATAGAGTCAACCTCTTAGCTTTGTCATGGGTCGGAGGAAGTGGCCTTTTATTTGACCACATCTGAGGGACAGAGATCTGGCTGCTGTGTGTAGACGGTGTTGAGTAGGGTGTCCCTGGAAAAATGCAGGTTTGTGAGGAAAGTGCAGGCGGAGACATGATGTTGCCTTCATCCAACGTTGGTGCTATCGATGTCTGAGAGAGCTGTACACACTCACTTGTTTCCCCTTCCAAACCAACTGACGACCTTACAAGCAAACTGCCTGTTGCGGTTACAGTGGTGGAAGTTTTGCGTGGAAAAACAGGTGTGACAGCTGTCCCCACAGTCCTAGAAGATGAAGAGCGCGCGGATGCACTGGAAGGGGCGGGCGGTGGATGGTTCGCTCCGCTAGGCCGCATTGCAGCACGGTGAGCTTCCCACCGGGACTTATGATATTTAGTCATGTGACGATTCATGGAAGAAGTTGTCAAACTGCTGAGGTTTTGACCTCTACTAACAGAATCATGACAAATGTTACATATCACATGAGTTGGGCGATCTTTTTCGATGTGAAAAAAGGACCAGGCTAGGCAAGGCTTAGAGGCCATGCGACCTGTTGATCCACCCCGAATAATGCTCATAGGCAGAGTGGTGGCTGAGGATGCAGTTGTAGACGTGCTACCAGTGCTCCGACTCTGTCCAGGAAGGCGCAAGGTAACTTCGTCGTCGGTTGCATCCTCCTCCACCGCCTCTGTTGACCTCCTCGAGTGCCTGACTGGGGGTTGACAGTAGGTGGGATCTAGAACGTCATCATCAATTGTTGTGTTTGCACTCCCCTCCCCCTCAGACCGAGCCTCTTCTTGCCCTGACCGAATATTTAAGTTGTCATCCCAATCGGGTATCTGCGTCTCATCTTCATCAGTATGTTCCTCATTGTCTATAACCACAGGTGTTACAGTTTGTGACAAAGGGTCAACATTATGCTCAGAAACTTGGTCCTCACGGCCTGAATCTGAGTCACAAAGGTTCTGGGCATCACTGCAGACCATTTCCTGTTCTGTACTCACTGTAGCTTGGGAGCAGACCTCTGATTCCCAGGCTATAGTGTGACTGAACAGCTCTGCAGACTCAGCCATCTCAGTTCCACCATACTGTGCAGGGCTGATGGAGACTTCAGAGCTGGGAGAAATCAAGTGTGATTGGGATGACAACTCAGAGGACTGGTGTTTTTTGGATGCGGTACTTGAAGTGGCTGAGAGGGCACTTGTTGGACCACTTGAGATCCATTCAAGCATTTTCCTTTTTTGCCCATCATCTACCTTTGTTCCTCTTGTTCGTGTCCGTAAAAAAGGGAGCACATCGGATTGTCCACAATAAATAGTAGACATCTTACTTTTGCTAGTAGATGGTCTATCTTCAGCAGATGATAATGGAGCTTTGCCACCTTCCCCACTGACAAAACCTTTTTTGCCTTTTCCACCACGCCTCTTCCCCTTTCCACCAGCATCTGTCATTTTGCCACTCATGTTGATTGCGACAAGATTGTGGACTGAAAATGTGGTAGTAAAAATTGAGAGGTGGTGAAGATTGCAGTGGTGGTCTAGCTTTATTAACAGCAGAATAATAAAGAATAAATATCCCTGACAATGTAACTTAGTTATAATTAGTTGGAGTGTGCAACGCAGGCAGACGTGCTGCAAATGTCTTGGCACTAGTGGGACTATAGCAAAGTCCAATAGCCACGTATAGGATGCCACTAGGTACACTGAGTGTGTGATAGTATAATGGCTTAGTTATAATTAGTTGGAGTGTGCAACGCAGGCAGATGCGTTCTGCAAATGTCTTGGCACTAGTGGGACTATAGCAAAGTCCAATAGCCACGTATAGGATGCCACTAGGTACACTGAGTGTGTGCTAGTATAATGGCTTAGTTATAATTAGTTGGAGTGTGCAACGCAGGCAGATGCGCTCTGCAAATGTCTTGGCACTAGTGGGACTATAGCAAAGTCCAATAGCCACGTATAGGATGCCACTAGGTACACTGAGTGTGTGCTAGTATAATGGCTTAGTTATAATTAGTTTGAGTGTGCAACGCAGGCAGATGCGTTCTGCAAATGTCTTGGCACTAGTGGGACTAAAGCAAAGTCCAATAGCCACGTATAGGATGCCACTAGGTACACTGAGTGTGTGCTAGTATAATGGCTTAGTTATAATTAGTTGGAGTGTGCAACGCAGGCAGACGTGCTGCAAATGTCTTGGCACTAGTGGGACTATAGCAAAGTCCAATAGCCACGTATAGGATGCCACTAGGTACACTGAGTGTGTGCTAGTATAATGGCTTAGTTATAATTAGTTGGAGTGTGCAACGCAGGCAGACGTGCTGCAAATGTCTTGGCACTAGTGGGACTATAGCAAAGTCCAATAGCCACGTATAGGATGCCACTAGGTACACTGAGTGTGTGCTAGTATAATGGCTTAGTTATAATTAGTTGGAGTGTGCAACGCAGGCAGACGTGCTGCAAATGTCTTGGCACTAGTGGGACTATAGCAAAGTCCAATAGCCACGTATAGGATGCCACTAGGTACACTGAGTGTGTGCTAGTATAATGGCTTAGTTATAATTAGTTGGAGTGTGCAACGCAGGCAGACGTGCTGCAAATGTCTTGGCACTAGTGGGACTATAGCAAAGTCCAATAGCCACGTATAGGATGCCACTAGGTACACTGAGTGTGTGCTAGTATAATGGCTTAGTTATAATTAGTTGGAGTGTGCAACGCAGGCAGACGTGCTGCAAATGTCTTGGCACTAGTGGGACTATAGCAAAGTCCAATAGCCACGTATAGGATGCCACTAGGTACACTGAGTGTGTGCTAGTATAATGGCTTAGTTATAATTAGTTGGAGTGTGCAACGCAGGCAGACGTGCTGCAAATGTCTTGGCACTAGTGGGACTATAGCAAAGTCCAATAGCCACGTATAGGATGCCACTAGGTACACTGAGTGTGTGCTAGTATAATGGCTTAGTTATAATTAGTTGGAGTGTGCAACGCAGGCAGATGCGCTCTGCAAATGTCTTGGCACTAGTGGGACTATAGCAAAGTCCAATAGCCACGTATAGGATGCCACTAGGTACACTGAGTGTGTGCTAGTATAATGGCTTAGTTATAATTAGTTGGAGTGTGCAACGCAGGCAGATGCGTTCTGCAAATGTCTTGGCACTAGTGGGACTAAAGCAAAGTCCAATAGCCACGTATAGGATGCCACTAGGTACACTGAGTGTGTGCTAGTATAATGGCTTAGTTATAATTAGTTGGAGTGTGCAACGCAGGCAGATGCGTTCTGCAAATGTCTTGGCACTAGTGGGACTAAAGCAAAGTCCAATAGCCACGTATAGGATGCCACTAGGTACACTGAGTGTTTGCTAGTATAATGGCTTAGTTATAATTAGTTGGAGTGTGCAACGCAGGCAGACGTGCTGCAAATGTCTTGGCACTAGTGGGACTATAGCAAAGTCCAATAGCCACGTATAGGATGCCACTAGGTACACTGAGTGTGTGCTAGTATAATGGCTTAGTTATAATTAGTTGGAGTGTGCAACGCAGGCAGACGTGCTGCAAATGTCTTGGCACTAGTGGGACTATAGCAAAGTCCAATAGCCACGTATAGGATGCCACTAGGTACACTGAGTGTGTGCTAGTATAATGGCTTAGTTATAATTAGTTGGAGTGTGCAACGCAGGCAGACGTGCTGCAAATGTCTTGGCACTAGTGGGACTATAGCAAAGTCCAATAGCCACGTATAGGATGCCACTAGGTACACTGAGTGTGTGCTAGTATAATGGCTTAGATATAATTAGTTGGAGTGTGCAACGCAGGCAGACGTGCTGCAAATGTCTTGGCACTAGTGGGACTATAGCAAAGTCCAATAGCCACGTATAGGATGCCACTAGGTACACTGAGTGTGTGCTAGTATAATGGCTTAGTTATAATTAGTTGGAGTGTGCAACGCAGGCAGATGCGCTCTGCAAATGTCTTGGCACTAGTGGGACTATAGCAAAGTCCAATAGCCACGTATAGGATGCCACTAGGTACACTGAGTGTGTACTAGTATAATGGCTTAGTTATAATTAGTTGGAGTGTGCAACGCAGGCAGATGCGTTCTGCAAATGTCTTGGCACTAGTGGGACTATAGCAAAGTCCAATAGCCACGTATAGGATGCCACTAGGTACACTGAGTGTTTGCTAGTATAATGGCTTAGTTATAATTAGTTGGAGTGTGCAACGCAGGCAGATGCGCTCTGCAAATGTCTTGCCACTAGTGTGACTATAGCAAAGTCCAATAGCCACGTATAGGATGCCACTAGGTACACTGAGTGTGTGCTAGTATAATGGCTTAGTTATAATTAGTTGGAGTGTGCAACGCAGGCAGACGTGCTGCAAATGTCTTGGCACTAGTGGGACTATAGCAAAGTCCAATAGCCACGTATAGGATGCCACTAGGTACACTGAGTGTGTGCTAGTATAATGGCTTAGTTATAATTAGTTGGAGTGTGCAACGCAGGCAGATGCGCTCTGCAAATGTCTTGGCACTAGTGGGACTATAGCAAAGTCCAATAGCCACGTATAGGATGCCACTAGGTACACTGAGTGTGTGCTAGTATAATGGCTTAGTTATAATTAGTTGGAGTGTGCAACGCAGGCAGATGCGCTCTGCAAATGTCTTGGCACTAGTGGGACTATAGCAAAGTCCAATAGCCACGTATAGGATGCCACTAGGTACACTGAGTGTTTGCTAGTATAATGGCTTAGTTATAATTAGTTGGAGTATGCAACGCAGGCAGACGTGCTGCAAATGTCTTGGCACTAGTGGGACTATAGCAAAGTCCAATAGCCACGTATAGGATGCCACTAGGTACACTGAGTGTTTGCTAGTATAATGGCTTAGTTATAATTAGTTGGAGTGTGCAACGCAGGCAGATGCGCTCTGCAAATGTCTTGGCACTAGTGGGACTATAGCAAAGTCCAATAGCCACGTATAGGATGCCACTAGGTACACTGAGTGTGTGCTAGTATAATGGCTTAGTTATAATTAGTTGGAGTGTGCAACGCAGGCAGATGCGTTCAGCAAATGTCTTGGCACTAGTGGGACTAAAGCAAAGTCCAATAGCCACAGATAGGATGCCACTAGGTACACTGAGTGTTTGCTAGTATAATGGCTTAGTTATCAGTTGGAGTGTGCAGAGGACAAGAGGGTACAGTGGCAGGATTGTGGTGCTCTGGGTAAAGGAATGGAAGCCTGCCTTTCTATTCCCTCCTAATAGGGAAATGCAGGGAGGAAATCCCTGACCTTGGCTGCACAGACGCTGACGCTGTTTTCAGGACCTGTCACCTTAACTCTGACCCTGCCGGTTTGAGCCCTTAAAAGGACTGCTAGAAAGTGCTATCCCTATGCTGTCCAGCGCTGTGTATGGAGCGCATACAGCTGTATCAGCGATAGGACTCAGGAAGGAGCTGCGACAGTGATGTCTGACACCAAGGACGCAGAAGAGATAATGGCGTCCTGGAGGAAAATGTCCGGTTTTATAATGCAGGGACATGTGAAATGCAGATCCTATCACACATGCCGTTGCTTCTCTGGCTCAAAGTCCACTTAGCTGTGTGTGTGTCTGTGATTGGCTGACATGCTGGCCCGCCCCACAAGACGCGCGCGCTTAGGGAAGGAAGACAAGAAAAAAAAAAAAAATGGCCATTATAGAAACAGCAGTGATCTGAAGGCGCTGTTCACGCACACTATACACTGAAATGTGATAATAGTTTGATTCACAGAGTGACTTACACTATTACAGCAGAAACCAAGCTATGATTTAGCTGTTTTTTGGCTGCTAGAACCGTTCTCGAACGTTTCTAGAACTATCGAGCTTTTGCAAAAAGCTCGAGTTCTAGTTCGATCTAGAACATGCCCCAAAATCACTCGAGCCTAGAACTGGAGAACCACGAACCACGAACCGCGCTCAACTCTAGTCCTTACACACGTGATCATTGCGTGTACACCTGTGAGGTGTACGCTCGGGTCCGGGGCTACTGCTGCTCGGTGGCTCGAGCGGTGGGCCTGACCCGGGGACTCGAGCAGCGCTCCTCACCCACGAGTGAAAAGGGATGGTTTGTTTGGGGAGATAGTTCGTGACGCCACCCACGGGTCGTGGTGATTATGGGCACCACCGCTGCTGGTGACGGGGATCCCGGGAGCGATGGCAGGGAGCAGCTAGGATGTTGGTTCCCCCTCCGTGGGTAGGGGTTGGTCATCCTGGGGCCCGGTGGTGATACAGGGAGGCAGGGTAGCTGGGGTGCAGGGTTGCGTAGGCAGCGCGGCGCGGTGTAGATGGCACTGTTGTACTCACTCAGGCACAGATTCACAGAGTCTCTGGTAAACCAAACGGCTGGATGGACGGGTCCCGCTACCGGCTGCAGTGTCTTTGCTCTCCCCGGACAGGTTGATGGTGGCTGTCTTTCCCTGCACCGTTTTGTATGTATTGACTCCGATGGTTTCCCAACGGTAGTCCGCTCCCCGGCGTGTATGTACCGTAGGAGCCTGTTTTGCCCGCAGGCGCTGGCCTTTGGATCTCTAGCCTATGGCGGTGGCTTTTTATCCTCACTGTGTGGACTGTTGCCTTCTATCGGGTCTTGGGTGTTAGGAAACCCCTGGGGTTCCGGTCACTCTCGGATTTGACCGTTGTCGGCGGCTCCTAGCCTAGTCGGTGTCCGATGGCCCTGTCTTTGTGCTTGGTACAAATCTGCTCCCCTGCTCGGTACCGGCGGGCCACCGCCCGTCCCCGGTCCTACGGTTTTGCTGACTTGCACCACCTCCTTCAGACGGCCACCACCATCTGCCAACCTTGCTGACAGTGCCTGGGCTCCTACCCAGACACTAGCAGTTTCTCTGCTGTCACTTTCAACTCCACTACTCAACTCCTCCACTCCACTTGAACTCCAAACTCAACTAACTGCTTTTTCCCGCCTCCAGGCCTGTGAACTCCTCAGTGGGTGGGGCCAACCGCCTGGCTCCGCCCCACCTGGTGTGGACATCATACCCTGGAGGGAGACAACAAGGATTTTGTTTGACTGATGTAGGCTATCCAGGGGAGGGTGTGTGTGTGATGTTATGTCTGTGACTACCTGGCTAGTCCAGGGCGTCACGCATGCTACAAGTAGGAGTGTGCTTTACAACATCTCTTTAGTTTCATTTGTGGTTTCCTGAGTTGCTGTATTTCTTCCTTCTGTCCTTAGTGGCATTAACACCTGCCCAGCGGACGTGGGGCGACGATTGATATTATATTATTTTTTATCTTTTATTTCAATTGTCCCCTATGTAACATAGGTATTGGTAGTTAGCCATGCGTGGCCTAAAAAGTTGCTAAGAAAATATATAAAAAGTGGTCCTTGACAATTTTAATTGCCAGCTCAAAATTCAGCAAACAGTTATAGGTATTGTTACTTGTTAATGCTTGGCCTAAAAAAGTTGCTAGGGAAGTATCAAAAAGCCAGGGAAGGAGTCTTGCGAGGATAATTTGCATATTCCCAGTGCCTTCTGGGATAAGTGAAGAGTCACCGCGAGCTCAAGGAGAACCGGGTTTTGGCCGTTACAGCCGGAAGGAAGACTTCTGAAAGCCAGGGAAGGAGTCTTGCGAGGATAATTTGCATATTCCCAGTGCCTTCTGGGATAAGTGAAGAGTCACCGCGAGCTCAAGGAGAAATGGGTTTTGGCCGTTACAGCCGGAAGAAAGACTTCTGAAAGCCAGGGAAGGAGTCTTGCGAGGATAATTTGCATATTCCCAGTGCCTTCTGGGATAAGTGAAGCGTCACCGCGAGCTCAAGGAGAACCGGGTTTTGGCCATTACAGCCGGAAGGAAGACTTCTGAAAACCGCGTGCCTAGCGGCTCGCGAATTTTAGCCTGTCTTCTTCATTGTGAGCGTGAGTGAGCAAAGTGTGAGCAAAAGTAAGTGTGAGTAGAATTGTTTGTATTTAGTTGTTTAATTACTTAACATTTGTTTAGTGCTATCCCCATTAGAAAATGTGCTCCACTATTGCTAATGCGATCCAGTGTACATCTTGTCTCATGTATGCAGTCCTTGAAAAACCGTTCGAGGGTGCATACTGTTGTTCGAGATGTGCGCAAGTTGCACATTTGGAAGCCCAGATACTGGATCTAAATGAGCAGCTGGCAACTCTGAGATGCATTAGCAATATGGAAAGGAGTGTGCTGCTCACTGAGCAGCAGCTTGCTGGGTCAGATGTGGGGGAGGATCATAGTAGGGAGCGGCAGGACGGTGAGGTAGGTAGCTGGGTGACAGTTAGAAAGGGGGGTAAAGGGAAAAGTGCTAGGAAGGCTAGTCCTGAACTGACACACCCCAATAGGTTTGCAAACTTGGCAGATGAGGGGGATGTCACTACAGGGGTAGCATTGCTGCAGCAAGGCATGACCTCTGAACGCCAGAGGAGTGTCTGCTCCAGTAAGGGGGGGAATGGGAGTGCAGGGCAGGCAAGACAGGTACTGGTAGTGGGGGACTCAATTATTAGGGGGACAGATAGGGCAATCTGTCACAAAGACAGGGATCGCCGAACAGTGTGTTGTCTTCCTGGCGCTCGAGTTCGGCACATCGCTGATCGGGTTGACAGATTACTGGGAGGGGCTGGGGAGGACCCAGCGGTCATTGTACACATTGGCACAAATGACAAAGTTAGAGGTAGGTGGAAGGTCCTTAAAGATGATTTCAGGGAATTAGGTTGTAAGCTTAAAGCATGGACCTCAAAGGTGGTATTTTCGGAAATACTACCTGTGCCACGAGCCACACCAGAAAGGCAAAGAGAGATCAGGGAGGTTAACAGGTGGCTCAGAAATTGGTGTAGGAAAGAGGGTTTTGGGTTCCTGGAGAATTGGGCCGACTTTTCAGTTGGCTACAGATTCTATGCTAGGGATGGGCTGCATCTTAATGGGGAAGGTGCAGCTCTGCTGGGGCAGAAAATGGCTAGAAGGTTGGAGGAGTGTTTAAACTAGGAATGGGGGGCGAGGGTATTCACTTTATAGAAGGGGAATGTAGTGCAGATAGTGACCAGGGCACAAGTAATGAAATTGGGGGTGGTACGGGGGGAAGGGTTAGGACAGTTACTACAGTAAGCAGGAATACAGGTACAGAGTCATACGTAACGTGCATGTACACTAATGCCCGAAGCCTCACAAATAAGGTGGAGGAATTAGAATTAATATTGTTGGAAGAAAATTATGATATAGTGGGGATATCAGAGACATGGCTGGATGAGAGCTATGACTGGGCTGTTAATTTACAGGGTTATAGCCTATTCAGGAATGACCGTACAAATAAGCGAGGGGGAGGTGTGTGTCTATATGTAAAATCATCCTTAAAACCCATCCTGCGTGACAACATATGTGAGGGTACTGAGAATGTAGAGTCCCTATGGGTGGAGATAAGGGGGGGGAGAATGAATAATAAAATACTGATAGGGGTGTGTTATAAGACGCCGAATATTATGCAAGAGGTAGAGAATCTCCTCATAAAGCAAATTGATAAAGCAGCGAGTCTCGGAGAGGTAATTATTATGGGGGACTTTAACTATCCTGATATAAATTGGGGAACAGAAACTTGCAGTTCCAGCAAAGCAAATAGATTTTTGATAACAATGAAAGATAATTACCTTTCACAAATGGTACAGGACCCCACAAGAGGGGGAGCACTACTAGACCTTGTACTAACCAATAGGCCAGACCGCATATCAAATATACAACTTGAGGGTTACTTGGGGAATAGTGATCACAAAATAATAAGTTTTCATGTATTCTTTAGTAAGATGTCTAGTAGAGGGGCTACAAGGACACTAAACTTCAGGAAAGCAAATTTTAAACGGTTGAGAGATGATCTTAGTGCAATAAACTGGGATGATGTACTAAGTAATAAAAGTACACAAAGCAAATGGGAGACTTTTATGAGCATCCTGAATAGGGCTTGTGCAGAAAATATACCCTATGGGAACAAACATGCTAGAAATAGGAGGAAACCCCTATGGCTAAATAGAGCTGTAAGGGAAGCAATAAAAGAAAAACAGAAAGCCTTAAAAGAATTAAAGAGGGTAGGTAGTGATGAGGCATTATATAATTATAGAAAATTAAATAAAATATGTAAAAAGCAAATTAAGTTAGCTAAGTTTGAGACAGAGAGACTCATTGCGAGAGAAAGTAAAAATAATCCTAAAATATTCTTTAACTACATAAACAGTAAAAAACTGAAAAGCGATAGTGTTGGCCCCCTTAAAAATAGTCTTGGTGAAATGGTGGAAGGGGATGAGGGTAAAGCCTACCTGCTGAATGACTTTTTTTCTACGGTTTTTATACAAGAAAATGCCATGGCAGATGACATGACCAGTGATACCATAAATTCACCCTTGAATATTACCTGCTTAACCCAGCAGGAATTACGCCGCCGCCTCGAAATCACTAAGGTTGACAAATCTCCGGGCCCGGATGGCATACACCCCAGAGTACTACAGGATTTGAGTTCTGTGATAGATAGACCATTATTTTTAATCTTCTCAGATTCCTTAATAACAGGGTCGGTACCGCAGGACTGGCGCATAGCAAATGTGGTGCCAATATTCAAAAAGGGGACAAAAACTGAGCCGGGAAATTATAGGCCGGTAAGTTTAACCTCTACGGTTGGTAAAATCCTTGAGGGTTTCTTGAGAGATGCTATACTGGAGTATCTCAAGAAAAATAACCTTATGGCAGAGTATCAACATGGGTTTATGAGGGATCGATCCTGTCAAACTAATTTGATCAGCTTCTGTGAAGAGGTAAGTTCAAGCCTGGACCAGGGAAATGTAGTGGATGTTGTGTATATGGACTTTTCAAAAGCTTTTGATACGGTGCCACACAAAAGGTTGGTACATAAAATGAGAATAATGGGGATAGGGGAAAATATGTGTAACTGGGTTAAAAACTGGCTCAGTGATAGGAAACAAAGGGTGGTTATTAATGGTACGTACTCGGACTGGGTCTCAGTTCATAGTGGGGTACCACAGGGGTCAGTATTGGGCCCGCTTCTTTTCAACATATTTATAAATGACCTTGTTGGGGGCATGCGGAGTAGAATTTCAATATTTGCAGATGATACTAAACTCTGCAGGGTAATCAATACAGAGGAGGATAATTTTATATTACAGGGAGATTTATGTAAATTGGAGGATTGGGCTGAGAAGTGGCAATTGAAGTTTAATGTAGATAAATGTAAGGTCATGCACTTGGGTAGAGGAAATAACATTTATGATTATGTACTTAATTGTAGAACACTGGGTAAAACAGACACAGAAAAAGACTTGGGTGTATGGGTGGATGGTAAACTTCACTTTAGTGGACAGTGTCAGGCAGCTGCTGCCAGGGCTAATAAAATAATGGGATGTATTAAAAGAGGTATAAGTGTTCATGAAAAAAATATAGTTCTACCTCTGTACAAGTCACTAGTGCGACCGCACTTAGAATACTGTGTACAATTCTGGTCACCGATATATAAGAAGGACATAGCTGAACTGGAGAGGGTGCAGAGAAGAGCGACCAAGATTATTAGAGGAATGGGTGGGCTGCAATACCAAGACAGGTTATTAAACTTGGGGTTATTTAGTTTGGAAAAACGAAGGCTTAGGGGGGATCTAATCACAATGTATAAATATATGAGGGGACAGTACAGAGACCTTTCCAAAGATCTTTTTACACCTAGGCCTGCGACTGGAACACGGGGGCATCCGCTACGTCTTGAGGAAAGAAGGTTTAATCATAATCACAGACGAGGATTCTTTACTGTACGAGCAGTGAGACTATGGAACTCTCTGCCGCATGATGTTGTAATGAGTGATTCACTACTAACATTTAAGCAGAGCCTGGATGCCTTTCTTGAAAAATTTAATATTACCAGTTATGTATATTAGATTTTATGACAGGGTATTGATCCAGGGAACTAGTCTGATTGCCGGATGTGGAGTCAGGAAGGAATTTTTTTCCCCATTGGAACTTGTTTGCCACATTGGGTTTTTTTTTGCCTTCCTCTGGATCAACATGTTAGGCTACGGGTTGAACTAGATGGACTTAGAGTCTCCCTTCAACCTTAAAAACTATGATACTATGATACTATGATACTATCTAAAAAGTGGTTGTTGCAATTTTAATTGCCTTCTCAAAATTCTGCAAACACATTTATAGGTATTGTTACTTATTAGTACCTGGCATCTAAAAAGTGTTTCTTTTCAACTTAAATTGCCTGCTCAAAATTACACAGTGATACACATGTATAGGTTTTGGTAGTAGTGGCTCCTGAAAATTTGCTATTGAACAAGCTAAAAATGTCTTCTTGGCACTTTTCCATGTCTGCTCCAAATTACTCAGTGATCTGCATTTGTAAGTAGTGGTACTTTTTAGTGCCTTCTTAATATTGCCAGCTAAGGCAGGAAATAAATAATTTAACTTTTGTGTTAGATGTCTGACACGTGTGGGCATAGGGTTGAAAAACAGTGGCGCTGTTGGACTTTATTTTTATTTTTCATTTAAAACTGGTCAACGGTGGAGGTTAAGATCGATGTGGGTCTCCTCAGGCTGGATTTGCAAAATCTGAGAGAGCGGGTAAAGGAGACGGAGCAGCGGATCTCCACGCTGGAGGACGACGCAAGAGCGACGCCGGGCAGATTATCCTCTTTGGAAAGCGCGGCAAACAACTGGGCACAGAGGGCTGATGATCTGGAAAATCGCCTGCGTCGCAACAATTTAAGAATCCTAGGGATGCCGGAGAGAGCAGAAGGGAGCGACCCATGTAAGTTCATGGAAACATGGCTCTCCGAAACTTTCCCTGATGCGACGCTGTCAGCGGCCTTCGCCATTGAAAGAGCCCACCGGGTGCCGGCCAGACCTCCTCCCCCAGGAGCGCAGCCAGACCCCTCCTGGCCCGACTGTTGAGCAGCAGGGATAGAGATGCGATCCTTGGTGCGGCGAGACGCAAGGGCCCGATCTTACACAACAACGCTTCCATATTGATCTTCCCTGACTTCTCTGCGTCTCTTCAGAAAACAAGGGCATCCTTCATCCAAGTGAAAAAACGCCTTAGAGAACACCAAATTGCTTACTCCATGATCTTCCCAGCCCGTCTCAGAGTGGTTCATCAAGAGCGCTCCCTTTTCTTTACTTCTCCTGCGGAGGCGGATGATTGGATCAACACACTGAAGAGGAAGCGCTGATGCGTTACAGTTATGGGCGATGCCTGGAGGGTCGTTGTTGTGCTGGCGTCGCGGTTTTGATCCGCTTATTTCTTCTTCTTCGGAGTGAGGTCGGTAATGCGATTCTAATTCCTGGGACGTCGTGTCCGAAATCGCTGTTGCGATCGCTTTATGATCATCCTATGCAGGTATTCGGCGTCCCGTGTTACTGAAGGCGCGAAATATTTTTGTTTTCCTCTCCTCTTCTGTCATGTGAGTGAAGCGGGGCTCGGGATCGCCGTTGCGTCCGCGCCCTGATCTCCTGGTTCCAGTTCGCTGAGAAGCTGATGAACTTATCAGGATGCGCTGGTGCGCTTGTGGCCCTCCGGAAGCTTGTGAGCTACTGGGTGCGATCATTATTGGCCTTCCATTGAGCCGGTTTCCAGGTCGGCCCCCCTCGGGTCTGGGAAGCTGGAGGTCGCGTCTTTGGATGTGACGTGGCCGGCGATCACTGTGATCATTGCTAAGTCCAGTCTGAGCTCCAGATCACTCGGTCGCTGGTGCGTCGCTGGTGGGACCGGACCGAGGCGAAATCAGGCGGGACTTGGGCCAGACCGCTGTTGCGGCACCAAAAACACTTGCAAGCGAACTCGTATCATCCTGTATTTTTTGATCTAACATGGGACTTTATTTTGGGTTCGCAACATTTGGCAACGCACTTAAGTTCATAATGCTGAATTTTGTTTTTAGAGCTGTATTAAGTTTCTAAGGTCACCATACATCATAATATCTTATAACCTAAGGTTACCTGCAAATTTTCCTCTCATTTCTTCCACACTTCCATTTCTTCTCTCCCCCTTCCCCCTTTTTGCTTAATTCCTCATCCCCCCTCATCCCACCCCCCTACCCCCCCTTGTTCCCTTACTCCCTTTCTACTCTAAGTCATCCCCTCGCTCCTCTCTCCAGCTACCCCTTCACCCTTCCTTCTCTCCCCCCCCCAGTTTCCTCCCATTTTTGCCCTCCGCTACCTCTTTTCCTCCTCACATCTTTATATTCTCCCTCCCTCATCCTCTTTCTTCCTCTCTCTTATCTTTTTTTCTCCTCTCTCTCTCTCCTCCCCTTGCCCTCTTTCTTTTTCACATTTCTCCTTCTTCCCCCCTTTTTCTCTCCCTTATTTCTATACCCATCTATTCTTGGTCCTTTTATTTATGCATGATTAAAGGCTATGTTGCAGGGTAATTCAATTTATTGGACTGCAGGAGAAGCTTAAGTCCTTGTTTGAGGACACCCCCGTACCAAGTACACCATCTAGCCACGTTGGTTCACCCTAGTCGTTGCTAGGGACAATCTCTCCTGGTCGCACTACTGGACCAGTTCTGATCGGCTGAGTGAGTGCAGCCGATTGTTTGTATTTAAGGGTACGTTTACCCAAGTTCTACTGTAGGTTAAGTTTTTGACATTTTCCATTCAATTTAGCAAGTGGTATCTTTCAATGGCTTTAAGCTTGATGACATGGAATGTTAGGGGACTGGGCACATCCAGGAAAAGGGCGGCAGTATTCGCACATATCAAAAGATCCAAAGCTCAGATCGAATGTTTACAAGAGACCCATTTATTGTTGGAGACCACTAGAGTGCTTCAGAAGCCTTGGGTTCAATGGTCAGCTCATTCTGTTCATTCCTCATATTCTAGGGGAGTATCGGTACTAATCCACAAAGCACTGCGGTGGGACCTGGGTAAGATTATAAAGGATAATGATGGGAGGTATGTGTTTATCCAGGCTCATATCGATGGGGTAATGATAGTGATCCTAGCCATATACATCCCCCCTGCGATGGGAATCTCGATTCTGTATGAGGCGGCTAAGTTTGCCTCACAATTCCCACAAGCCTTGGTGCTCTGCATGGAGGACTTTAATTTGATTAATAACCCAGGACTGGATAGATTCAACACCCGACAGGTCCCGATCTCCCCTACGATACAAACTAGACTGAGTGCATTCCTATAGGAGGTGGGATGGTGCGACATGTGGCGGTTTTATAACCCAGCACTGAGAGAATACACATGTTATACTCCCGGGAAAACTCTTTATCTCGAATTGATTACATCTGTGGAAACGAAAGAGTCTGTGCCCATATACAATCGGTATGTCACCTGCCCAGATCAGTATCAGATCACTCCCTGGTATTTGTAGGCATTAAATGGGAAGGATGTAAATCTCGTAAAGTGTCACGGAAGATTAACCCTTGGTGGCTTTCACTCTTTGGAACCAATGATAGGATTCCTGATCAGCTCAGGGCATACACTGAGACGAACTCCGTGGAAGAGAATCACTCGGCCTATTGGGATGCGCTTAAGGCGTATTTGAGGGGATGCTGTCACTCCTCTATCTCCTACCTCAAGAAACAGGCGGCCAGAGAGGAGGAGGAATTGGCCACTCAAAATAGAGTGCTCGAAAATAGATTCATCTCGGACCCTTCTGAGGAAAACAGATCTCAATGGCTACAGGCTGGGAGGAAATATCTTTTGTACTTGCAAGATAAGGCTAAGAGACATGTCTTCTTCAAGAACCAGAGATATTTTGAGCAAGGGAACCAATCCAGTAGTTTACTAGCGTTCTTGGTGCATCAATCCAATAGTTCACCTGCGGTCCTTAAGATTAGAGACCCTAGCGGCGAATCAGTCACTTCCGTCAATGGTATTCTAGAGGTGTTCTTGGACTTCTATAGGAACCTATATGAGTCCAGGCTGGTCGTGTCAAGGGAGGAGATCGCTGATTATTTACGAGATCTGGAGTTTCCCAGATTGACTTCGGCCCAGAGATCGGCCTTGGATGAGCCCATTAGTATGGAGGAGATGGTGGAGGCGATGGGAGCCCTCAATAGGGGTAGGGCGTCTGGGCCAGACGGACTCCCGATTGAAATATTTGACAAATATCAGGGGGAGCTGGCTCCAGCCCTCCTGGAGATGGTTGAGGCTTAATTCCGCAGGGGACGGTTGCCTGACTCTTTCCATGAGGCAACCATCGTTCTACTATTGAAACCAGATAAGGACCCATTGGATTGTGGCTCGTACAGACCTATCTCTTTGTTGAACTCTGATTATAAAATTCTTACCAAAATACTAGCAACGGCCCTTCGCCGTGACAATGTGACACACGTGCCTTGTGTGGCTCACGTGTTGAATCTAATTCTCCAACAATTTTTAAAACACCATCCCGGCCTACATGGCCTTGTGCAGCGGGTACGCTCGCTATGTGCTCACTTCCATCGTTCGCACACAGCAGCTCAACAACTTTCGTCATTCCAGAAATCTTTAGGTCTGGTGGTTAAACGCCTGAAATGCGATGTGCCGACACGCAGGAATTTGAATCTGCACATATTGCAGCGTTTGTGGCAGCACTGCCGAACCCTGCTGCAATACGTTATGACATATAGCCTGGCCTAACTTGATCCAGAGGTGGTGCAGATCACGCTGCTGGAGTGGTGTCAGATCAAGGACCTATGCACCCTTCTACACAGTTTACAAATGTCGACGAAGATGTTTAGCACTGGCTATGCCATTCTCAGCATGACAATTCTGGTCATCTACATGATGGAGCACACTGTAAGCATTATTCGGAGTCAGGTGTTGGGACAAGATGAAGGGGAGGAAGTACAGGAGGAGTCATATGCGGAAGGGATAACAAAATCTACGAGGTCCAGATGGTCAGCGGCACCTAGGCGGCAGTCATGGTGGGGGAGAGGGATTAACAAGGGCGCATAGTATCAGCAAAAAGTGTTGAGGAAGGTGCAGGAGCCCATGAAGAAATGGAGGACGAACTGGTGATGGGCATGGAAGACTCAGCAGATGAGTGAGAGCTTGCTCACATTTCGGTTGTGTGAGGTTGGGGGGAGAGGGCAGAGGAAGGAGGCACGATTCTCACCTCTCTGCCACCAACACACCAAGGACTTGGTCCTTCTGGATGCATAAGACACATGAGCGCCTTCTTGCTGCACTACCTACAACATGACCCTCGGATTGTACGAATTCGAAGTAATGCTAACTACTGGGTTGCCACACTGTTAGATCCCCGGTACAAGACAAAATTTGGTGAAATAATCCCTGCCATAGAAAGGGACGCACGTATACAGGAGTATCTGCAGAAGGTGGTACGCAATCTTAGATCTGCTTTTCCACTAAACACCAGTGCTGCACAGAGTGAATCTCAATGATTTGTCATGGATAGGAGGAAATGGTCTTTTACTTGTCCACATCTGAGGGACCGAGGGCTGGATGCTGTGCTGAGATGGCATTGAGTACGGTGTCCCTGCAGAGTTGCACTTTTGGTCATATACCAAATGAGTTGAAAAAGGACAGATGCTGGTGGAAAGGGGAATAGGTGTGTTGGAAAGGGGAAAAAAGTTTTTGTCCGTGGGTTTGGTGGTTAAGCAAAAGTAACATTTGCTGAAGAAACACCATCTGTTACGGTGGGACTGGCAGATTTGGATAAGGTGGTATATACTATGTTACCGCTATATAACGAAAATTAATAAGAAAATAAAGAGAAAGGTATATATCCCCATCAGCAGTCAGTGTCCACCGTGCTCCCAGATGGAAAAGGAGAGGTTGGCAACTGGAAAGTTAGGTGGAGGATACAGAGCTGTCTGGCTATGAAACTAATAGTAGCCTGAACCGAGTTAGACGCCACTCGGATCTGGAGACTGGGAGCCCTGTTAGCGTCACAGGGTCCACACACCCACCCAGCCCAGGAACTCCCTGTTAACATCACAGGGGCCATTGAGTACGCTGACCGTGTGCATTGGGGCCACACCTGTGGACAGCAGGCGCATCAGCAGCAGCAGGCCTGTTAATGCCACTGGGCTGCACAAGCAGGACTGGTAGGACAGGAGCTGGTCTTAACCGTTCTGCGTTACCAACTGTGGTGGCGGCCTGCATCGACGCCCTATCCCTGCCTACCTCTGGCCTAAAGCTGCAATGGGTTCAACACATGGAGGTGTGCTCTTTCGGCGCATAATAGAAGACTGCGCACCTCCTTGTTGGCTCCATCCCGTTTTATAACCTGGGTCCGCCCCAAACCAGGGTGGACCACAATGCACCTCCTGGAGACAAAAGCAGAGTGACACGTCATGAGTGGCATAACTAGCGTCCTATTTGGAACCGCAACTTCAATAATGACCTCATGGCTGCCACGACACAAACACCTCACCAGTCATCGACTGACCATCAATAATGAGGTGACAAGTCATAGGGGCGGGCCTCAGCAAGCCATTTGGGAGTGGCCTGGCCACATCGTCAGGACACCTGATGCCCTGTGGTCAATTGTGAGGGGAGTCATTTTGGAGTTTGGTGAGGAGTACTGTAACGCCAGTGAGCAGCATCCTGTGCCACAGACCAACATTCTTACGGTGCTGTCTATACTGCTTACCGTGAGAGGAGCGTAAAGTCTGTATTTCTGGCAACTGGACATCACAGTACCCGGGTACGGTAGGCTGTGCCCAGACAATAATGCGGGCACGCAACACTTTGTTTTATTAGCAAAACACATATCTGTTCTGGGTAGGCCGACTATTTATAGACAATAAGACTTGCTGACTCTGCACTGTCAAATTGTCACGTACAGTTTAAATCATAGAGGGACAGCGACACATGTTTGCATTGACTGTTGATTTTCAAGATTTCCATGACTGTGTTGCAGAGCTGTGTGGTTTGCATTCACACTGTTAGCATCTGCCTTATCTGTGAGGCTTCAGCTAACAAGGGTATTCAGGGGGGTAATGTATTTTGTCTATGTTTAGGTAGATAACTGGGAAGCTCTTGTGATGCGCCACTGGTAAGTCGTGTTCGCACACACACACACACACACACGCACAAACACACAATTACTGCTACGCAGAGGGATTAGCAGGTAGTAGGCAACGGAATAGATTGTTCAATTATTTAAATTGAATGCATGGTTCTTAAGTTTGTTTTGGTAAAGTTAAACAATCATTTATCAACCCAACTGCCTAGAGTCCTTTTCCTGTTGCCTGGTTTTGCTGCATACTGGGGAGCCCACCCTGTACATGACTTAAAATGAAGCATAAGTCGCAATGTGAATTTCACTGTGCTACAATGCGGCCTAGCGTGCCTGTGCAACCACCGCCTGCCCCATCAAGTGCATCTGCGTGCTCTTCATCCTCTGTGACTGTGCGGACAGCAGTCTCACATGGTTTTTCACACTGAACTTCCACCCCTTTACACGCAACAGGGAGTGTGATTGGCAGGTCATCACTTGTTTTGGAAGTGGAAACAGATGGTATTGTTGAGCTGTCAGACATCGAGAAAACCAACATTGGATGCAGGCTACATTATATCCACACCTGCACCTTCTTCACAGATTGGCTGGACTACCTGCAGTTAATAATTGCATTCCAGAAATGGAAAGGAGTGTAGAATGCACATGTGTTGTGTTGTACCTTGCTTGGCAGCAAAGGAACACTAACTTAGTATTACAGACAATTTTAGGAAGGCAGAAAAAGAGTCAGCTCTTTGGGCAAATTAAATAGAGTGGCAAAAGTGGACAGGTGGGTACAGTGGCCGTGTTCTGTGGGTACCAGGACAGTAAAGGAAGCCTCACTTTCTATCCCTCCGAATGATCAAATGCAGCAAGGAATTCCCTGAGTTTGCTATAAAATTGGCGTAGCAAAATGTGCATGAGGGTGTCATGCAGAGGTGCTGCAAATAGCTTTTCACCAGTGGGACACTAATGGAAGTCCAACAGCCACTTTTAGGATGCCACTAAGTTTACTCAGTGTTTGCTAGTATAATGGCTTAGTAACAATGAGTTTGAGTGTGCAATGCAGAGGTGCTGGAAATAGATTTGCAATAGTGGGACACTAATGGAAGTCCAACAGCCACTTTTTGTATGCCACTAAATGGCAGCATTTTTTGCTATTATTATAGCTTATTAAAAACAGAGCAGGAGGGTGTCATGCAGAGGTGCTAGAAATAGCTTGGCACCAGTGGGGCACTAATAGAAGTCCAACAGCCACTTCTTGTATGCCACTAAATGGCAGTATTTTTTGCTATTATTATAGCTTATTAAAAACAGAGCAGGAGGGTGTCATGCAGAGGTGCTAGAAATAGCTTGGCACCAGTGGGACACTAATGGAAGTCCAACAGCCACTTCTTGTATGCCACTAAATGGCAGCATTTTTTGCTATTATTATAGCTTATTAAAAACAGAGCAGGAGGGTGTCATGCAGAGGTGCTAGAAATAGCTTGGCACCAGTGGGACACTAATGGAGTACAACAGCCACTTCTTGTATGCCACTAAATGGCAGCATTTTTTGCTATTATTATAGCTTATTAAAAACAGAGCAGGAGGGTGTCATGCAGAGGTGCTAGAAATAGCTTGGCACCAGTGGGACACTAATGGAGTACAACAGCCACTTCTTGTATGCCACTAAATGGCAGCCTTTTTTGCTATTATTATAGCTTATTAAAAACAGAGCATGTCATGGGTGTCATGCAGGGTGTCATGCAGAGGTGCTAGAAATAGCTTTGCACTAGTGAGACAATAATGAAGTCCAACAACCACTTTTAGGATGCCACTAAGTTTCCTCAGTGTTTGCTAGTATAATGGCTTAGTAACATTGAGTTTGAGTGTGCAATGCAGTGGTGCTGCAAATAGCTTTGCACCAGTGGGACACTAATGGAAGTCCAACAGCCACTTTTAGGATGCCACTAAGTTTCCTCAGTGTTTGCTAGTATAATGGCTTAGTAACAATGAGTTTCAGTGTGCAAAGGGCAGGAGGGTACAGTGGCAGGGTTGTGGGTCTGGGTAGAGGAAAGGAAGCCTCACTTTCTATCCCTCCTAATGGGGAAATGCAGCGAGGAAATCCCTGACCTTAGCTACACAGACGCTGTCATCTTGTGTAGTTGTTAAAATCTGTTTTCACGGACCTGACTGTCACCTATGGCTCTGACCCTGCCGGTATTAGCCCTTACAAGGGCTGAAAGAAACTTCTATCCCTATTCTGTATAACGCTGTGTATAGAGCGTACACAGCAGTATCGGAGACAGGAGCTACGCCAGCGGTGACTGACACCAAGACGCAGAAGGCAGATAATGGCGTGCTGGAGGAAAATGTCCGTTTTTATAATGCAGGGACATGTGACATGGACATCCTATCACACATGCCGTTGCTTCTCTGGCTAAAAGTCCACTTAGCTGTGTGTGTGTCTGGGATTGGCTGACATGCTGGCCTGCCCCACTACACGCGCGCGCTTAGGGAAGGAAGACAAGGAAAAAAAAAAATGGCGATCGCCATTATCCAAACAGCAGTGATCTGAATGCGCTGTTCCTGCACACTATACGCTGCAATTTCATAATAGTGTGAGTCACAGAGTTACTTACACTATTACAGCGGAAAGCCAGCTAGTAATTAGCTTGTCTTTTTGCTGCTAGAACCGTTCTCGAACGTATCTAGAACTGTCGAGCTTTAGCAAAAAGCTCGAGTTCTAGTTCGATCTAGAACAACCCCCAAAATCACTCGAGCCGCGAACTGGAGAACCTCGAACCGCGAACCGCGCTCAACTCTACTCGTCAGACCACACTTGGAGTATTGTGTGCAATTTTGGGCACCGGTGCTAAAGAAAGACATTACTGAACTTGAAAGGGTTCAGAGGTGGGCTACTAAAATAATAAATGGAGTGGGTGCATTACAATACACGGAAAGGTTATCAAAAGTAGGTCTATTTACTCTAGAAAAGAGAAGACTTAGGGGAGACCTAATAAATATGTACAAAGATATCAGAGGGCCATATAGAGATCTCTCCCATGATCTGTTTGTACCAAGGACTATGACAAGAACAAGGGGGCATTCTCTTCGATTGGAGGAAAGAAAATTCCTACATCAGCATAGAAGAGGGTTCTTCACGGTAAGAGCAGTGAGGCTCTGGAACTCTCTTCCTGAGGAAGTGGTGATGGCCAACTCACTGAATGAATTTAAGAGAGGAATGGATGCTTTT
The DNA here is from genome assembly GCF_048569485.1 of Anomaloglossus baeobatrachus. Lineage (NCBI taxonomy): Eukaryota > Metazoa > Chordata > Amphibia > Anura > Aromobatidae > Anomaloglossus > Anomaloglossus baeobatrachus. The sequence goes on from NC_134354.1 coordinate 321,198,452, forward strand.
CTTGATAGCAAAAGTATAGAACGTTATAAATAGCATAATCTTACAGGTAGATAGAAGAGTGACCTAGATTATTAGAGGAATGGATGGGCTGCAACACCAAGACAGGTTATTAAACTTGGGGTTATTTAGTTTGGAAAAACAAAGGCTTAGGGGGGATCTAATCAAAATGTATAAACATATGAGGGGACAGTACAGAGACCTTTCCAAAGATCTCTTTACACCTAGGCCTGTGACTGGAACACGGGAGCATTGGCTATGTCAATGTCTTGAGGAAAGAAGGTTTAATCATAACCACAGACGAGGATTCTTTACTGTACGAGCAGTGAGACTATGGAACTCTCTGCTGCATGGTGTTGTAATGAGTGATTCACTACTAACATTTAAGCAGAGCCTGGACGCCTTTCTTGAAAAATATAATATTACCAGTTATGTATATTAGATTTTATGACAGGTTGTTGATCCAGGGAACTAGTCTGATTGCCGTATGTGGAGTCAGGAAGGAATTTTTTTCCCCATTGGAGCTTATTTGACACATTGGGGGTTTTTTGCCTTCCTCTGGATCAACATGTTAGGCTACGGGTTGAACTGGATGGACTAAAGGGGGCTTTACACGCTGCGACATCGCTAATGCGGAGTCGTTGGGGTCACGGAATTTGTGACGCACATCCGGCCGCATTAGCGATGTTGCTGCGTGTGACACCGATGAGCGATTTTGCATCGTTGCAAAAACGTGCAAAATCGCTCATCGGTGACATGGGGGTCCATTCTCGATTATCGTTACTGCAGCAGTAACGATGTAGTTCGTCGCTCTTGCGGCAGCACACATCGCTATGTGTGACGCCGCAGGAATGAGGAAGCTCTCCTTACCTGCCTTCCGGCCGCTATGCGGAAGGAAGGAGGTGGGCGGGATGTTACGTCCCGCTCATCTCCGCCCCTCCGCTTCTATTGGGCGGCCGCTCAGTGACGTCGCTGTGACGCCGCACGGACCGCACCCTTAGAAAGGAGGCGGTTCGCCGGTCACAGCGACTTCACCGGGCAGGTAAGTATGTGTGACGGGTCTGGGCGATGTTGTGCGGCATGGGCAGAGATTTGCCCGTGTCGCGCAACAGATGGGGGCGGGTACCCACACTAGCGATATCGGGACCGATATCGCAGTGTGTAAAGTAGCCTTTAGAGTCTCCCTTCAACCTTAAAAACTATGAAACTATGAAACAGGGACAGTCCTTTTAGCCTTAACTTTGCAAATCAGGTGAAAGCCTCGGGTGATTAGTGCTCATTCATCCAGCTATTTACACAATCAACATATTGCACCCCTAAATGGCAGTTTCCCTATATATACCTAAGCGGCGGCCTACCTAGGTTAGGGTGTGTGGACCTTCTGGGGCCGGTACTGTCGATGGGAGACAGAGGGGACAACTGGTCCCTCTTTCCGTGTGTCAGGCGTGGCAGATAGAGATCTATGGGGTCGTAGGATAGGTGCATCCCTGGGCGCCTGGTCGGGTGGCTCACTGGCGGGCATCTCCATCTCTCTTTTTTCCACAGGTTGTGGGAACATTATCACGGGAACAATCACCACGCCATTCTGCATAGGCCAGTCTGCTGGGAAGTCGCCCATCACGGTATGAATCACTTCTTTCTTCTGTTCCCCGCTCAGCACGGAAGTTGGAGTCTCATCTATCAGCCTTAGGGGATCTGGGCATCTCTTCAGGTGGTCCCTGAAATAGTAGCCGTGGTCTTCCCCTTGTCGCGACTGATCAGATAGGTCTTTTCACTTTCCCATCCAGTGGGTTGTACGACATATGGGGTCCTCTCCCACTGGTCGTCGAGCTTATGTGTCCTTCTTTTGCGCTTTAGTACCACATCCCTGGGTGAAAAGGGGGAAGCTGGAGCCCATTTGTTAAAGTGCTGCTCTTGTTGTTTCCGGCTCTGGCGCAGATTCCTTTCCACATATTCCTGGACCTGTCGATACTGCATCTGTTTCTTGGCATCCCAGTGGTTAGTGGAGGAGAGGGCTTCTGGTGCTTCTATGTCCATCTCCAGGTCTACGGGCAGCCGTCCCGGTCGGGCTCTCATTAGATATGCGGGCGTGCACTTTGTGGAGCTACAGGGGATGTTATTGTACATGTCCACCAGGTCAGGTAGCTTCTCAGGCCACAGGTTCCTCTCCTCCAGCGGTAGTGTCTTGAGTAGGTTCTGGACCAGGTGGTTCATTTTCTCACACATCCCGTTGGCCTGGGCATGGTATGGCGTAGTCTGAATCTTCTTACACCCATACAAGTGACAGAACTCTTGGAACACCTCCGCTTCAAAGGACGAATCCTGGTCTGTGAGCACCCTTTCCGGGTAGCTGTGCGGTCGGCAGAAGTAGGCCTGGAAGGCTCTGGCTGTGGTACGGCCCATCAAATCTTTAACTGGGACAACCACCATGAACCTGGAGTAATGGTCTACGATGGTCAGGGCATATGTGTACCCGCTTCGGCTGGGTGTGAGCTTGACGTGGTCCAGGGCAACCAACTCCAATGGCTGGTGGGTGACGATCGGCTGTAGGAGGGCCTTCTGGCTGGCTTCATCCCGCCTTCTTAGTGTGGGACCACATTCTCGACACCAGGCCTCCACAGACTCCCGCATCCCACTCCAGTAGAACCGCTCTCTCAACAGCATCTCTAGTTTCTTCCAACCAAAGTGCCCTGCACCATCGTGGTAGGCCTTCAGGACTTTGGGCACACTGGCTTGGGGAACCACCACCTGGCGGACTTTCTCATGGGTTTTTGAATTGATCATCTCCCGGCACAGTTTCCCCTGATGCAGATGCAGCCGCTTTCTCTCCTTCCACAGCCGTTGGGCTTCTGAGGGGGCCGCGGGATCCATCCTGGAGGAGCTCTGCGCGATCATGGCTTTAACCAGCTGGACCGCAGGTTCCTGATCCTGGGCCTCCTGCCACCCCTGGCCGGGTAGCGGGTCAAGATTCACCTGCTGTTGGTTAGCGCAGGGCTTCTCATCTCGGGACCAATGGAATGCGGGTAGCTCAATTTCCTCAAGGTCATCGTTTTCCACCCCGTCATCTGGTAGGTGCGGCATTCGGGACAGCACATCTGCATTGGTGTTCTTGCGGCTGGCCCTGTACTTGACAGTGAAATCGTAGTTGGACAGTCGAGCCATCCACCGCTGCTCCAGGTCACCCAGCTTGGTTGTGTCTAGATGTGTCAATGGATTGTTGTCCGTGTAGGCAGTAAACTTCGCCGCTGCGAGGTAATGCTTGAATCTCTCAGTTATTGCCCACACAAGGGCTAAGAACTCGAGCTTGAAGGAACTGTAATTTTTGGGGTTCCTTTCCGTCGGCCGGAGTTTTCTGCCAGCGTAGGCGATCACCTTTTCCTTCCCATCCTGCACCTGGGACAGGACCGCACCCAAGCCCACATTACTGGCGTCGGTATAGAGGACGAACGGGAGACCGTAATCTGGGTAGGCCAGGATTTCTTCGCCCATCAGTGCTGTCTTCAAGAAACCTGTATGTCAGAAACCTCCAGATCCAAGGCTACGCCTTCGGCACTCACCACATGTCCGAGGTATTGCACCTTGGGTTTCAGCAGATGGCACTTTGACGGCTTCAACTTCATCCCGCACTTGGAGAGGGCTGCAAACACTTTTGCCAGGTGCTCCAGGTGAGCTTCGTACGTTTCGGAATTCATGATCACGTCGTCCAGATACAATAGGACAGTCTCGAAGTTGAGATGCCCCAAGCAGCATTCCATAAGCCGTTGGAAGGTCCCCGGGGCATTGCACAGCCCAAACGGCATACTGTTGAACTCGCAGAGTCCCATGGGGGTAGCTAATGCGGTTTTCTCACAGTCTTCTGGTGCGACCGCCACCTGCCAGTATCCGCTGGTAAGGTCAAGGGTACAGAAATAATTAGCAGTTTGTAGTGCGGCCAGCGACTCTTCAATGCGGGGAAGAGGGTAGGCATCTTTATGCGTTATCTGGTTAATCTTCCGGTAATCCACACACATCCTCATGGTACCGTCTTTCTTCTTCACCAGGACCAACGGAGCTGCCCAGGGACTACAACTATCCCTGATGACCCCTGCCTCCTTCATGTTCCTCAACATATCTTTGGCGCATTGATAGTATGCTGGTGGTATTGGCCTATACCTCTCCTTGATAGGTGCATGTGTACCTGTGAGGATATGATGTTGAACCCCTTTAATCCTCCAAAAATCTAGCGGGTGCTTGCTGAAAACCTGCCTATACTCCTGTACTACCCTGTATACCCCGTCTTTGTGATGCACTGGGGTAGATTCGGTGCCGACATGTAGCTCTCAGCACCACTCCAGTAGTGGCGGAGATGGGGTATCACTACTCATGTCGGGTGTAGAGATGGTGGGGGTGGTCTCATGGATGGCGTGGGGGTTGATGGTAAACAGCTTGGCTATGGTGGCATAGCGGTGGAGCATATCTTCCTCCCCACAATTCAGCACTCTCACAGGCGCTCTCCCCTTTTGATGTCAATCACCCCTCTGGCTACCATTACCGTGGGCCAGTGCTCCGAAGGCGAGGGTTCTACCAACGCCGAGTAATCCCGTCCCTGGGGGCCTACTGCTGCCCTACACCAGATCATCATCTCGCTCCTTAGTGGGATCACCAAAGGGGCGGCATCCATCACCCGCACTCCACCAATCTCTCCACCTGTCAGGCTCACTTCCTGCTGCTGCAGGAGGGCCCGAATCTCACGTTGCAGGGCCCTCTGTCGACCCCCTCCTGCAGTAGCAGACAGTTGCTGCAGCAAGCTCAACACCTCTCCCATACAGTGCTCAATCACATTGGTCCCGAGGACCACTTTTGGGTTACGGTCACTGGACTCATTCAGCACCACAATCATCCCTTGTTGTTTCAGCTGGGTCCGTCCCACAGTCAAGGTCACTTCCCTAACTCCCACTTGGGTCATAGGGAGCCCATTGGCCGCAATAACGGTCATGCTATCATCGGGAGGGGCAAGTTCACTATCGGCCCAATATCGTTGGTACAATGAATAAGGCATAGTGGTTACCTGCGATCCAGTGTCCAGCAGGGCCATGGTCGGGACGCCGTCCACTGCCAGGGAAAAGATGGGGCGGCCTCCTACAAACCGATCTCTCCAATCATCCGGGCCACAGGGGTCTACTCCTGAGGACTGGCTCTTGGCCCCAGGGGTTGCTCGTTTAACGAGCATCGCCTAGAGTAATGCCCAGGCTTGTTGCACCTGTAGCACACAGGTGGCCCATACCACGGATCGGTGTTCTTCCTCCGCTGCATCCAAGGGACGTCCTCTGGGCTGTCGGTGAGCTGGATTTTCTCTGGGGGCTTAACTCTCGTCGGGAGCTGGAGGGTGGCGAGGATCCGGGTAAGATCTTCATTCATGTGTCGGACTTGCAAGGCCAGCGCCTCTATTGTCCCGGCGGGTGGAGCAGGGGCCGGTAGAGCTAAGGGAGGGGGTGCCACCGACACGGGGGCAGTTTCAGCCGGCCAAGGGACCACGTCGGGAGCGCTGGCAGTTGGTGCTTGCAGGGCTTTGATGGCCCGCTCCTTTAGTACTGTAAAGTCTAGGTCGGCGTGCTCCAGAGTCCATAATCGCAACTGCTTTCGGTCTTCAGCAGACCCCAGTCCCTGCAGAAACTGCTCCACTAGCATTTTGTTGCTGTCGGCCTTGCTGATGGTGTCCACCCACCTCAGAGTCCGAAGGGCCGTCTGCAAGCGCAAGGCATAGTCCCTGATGTTGACCGCGGGCCGTTGCCGACACTGATAGAACTGCATCCGCAACTCAGCCTCGGTACGGGTTTCAAAGGCGGTCTGGAGTTTTTCAAAGATAGTGGTAACTGAGGCCCGGTCCACGTCTGTCCAGGTCTCCGTCTCCTGCTCAGCCGCGCCTGTCAGCTGCCTGAGCACTTCCGTCGCACGTTGTCTGCCAGTCATGGCATACAAGTCAAGAATCGGGTTGATCTTTTTTCGAAACACCTGTAAGGCGTCAGGCTTCCCATCGTACTGGGGTTGCCAGGTAGCATCGGGCACGTATGGCAAGGAGATCGGCATTACCTGGGCGACCGCTGGACCCGCGGCCTCCCCTGCTCTTGCGACCGGAGCGAGGGCCGCCGCGTTCCCCTCTTCGGGCGCCACCACTCCTGCAGCTGACACACCTTCACCGTCTCCAGTAGGCGCGGACATCTTCCTCCCGTCCCCCTTGGTCTTTTTACAGCACTTCACCTTTTTGGGGGTGGGGATTCACTTTTTGCGCCTTCACTGCTCTGGAAGACGACTCGAGCGGGAAATCTTCACGCCCAAAATGGTGGATCTTCAGATTTTTCAGCGGGACACCGCTGACTGAGATCACAAAGCGTACTTCTACCGGTAAGTAGACTGGTTCAATCCTGTTCGTGACGCAAAGTTGTCAGGGCCGGGGGCCAGCTTCCCCGGCGCGGGGACCTTCTCCTCGGTGGCTCAAGCGGGGCCGGACCCGGGGATCGAGCAGCGCTCCTCGCCCACAAGTGAAAAGGGGATTTGGATTTGGTTTCGGGATAGAGTTCGTGACGGTGGGCACCACCGCTGCTGGTGACAGGGTTCCTGGGAGCGATGGTGGGGAGCAGCTAGGTGTTGACCCCTCCGTGGGTAGGGGCTATTGGTCCCGGGGCCCGGTAGGAGGTGGGGCTCCCGTAGGATGGGGTTCGCAGGGTGCAGGGTTGCGGTGCAGCGCGGTGCCGGATGGCACTGTTGTACTCACTCAGACACAGATGGACAGAGTCTCTGGTAAACCAAATGGCTGGATGGACGGGGCCCGCAGCCGGCTGCAGTGTTCTCTGTGGATGGGTTGATGGTGGCTGTCATTTCCCTTCACCTGTGTTTTGTGTCTTGACTCCAATGCCTGGGCACCGGGAGTCCACTCCCCGACGTATACGTGCCGGAGGAGCCCTTTTGCCACAGACTATGGCCCTTTGGATCTCTGGCCCTTGGCACTGGCACTTATCCAGAATGGTTGGGCTGTTGCCTTCAATCGGGACTTGGATGGGAATGAACCCCTGAGGTCCAGACCGCAATCAGAAAATTTGACTAAAGGTTAGCTTTAAACCTAGTCGGGGTCTGAGTACCCTGTCTGGTGCTTGGCTCCAATCGGCTCCCCAGTTTGGTACCGGCGGGCCGCCGCCCGACCCCGGTGCTACGGTTCCGCTGACCTTCACCAACTCCTGCAGATGGCCACCACCGTCTGCCGACCTTGCTGGAAGTGCCTGGGCTTCAACCCAGACACCAACAGTTTTCACTCCTCTCTCACTACTGCCCACAACTGGACTGACTACTGTGTTTTTCCCTCCTCCAGCCAGTGAACTCATCGGTGGGCGGGGCCAACCACCTGGCTCCTCCCCACCTGGTGTGGACATCAACCCTGGAGGGTGGCAACAAGGGTTTAATGTTTGACTGGTGTAACCTGTCCAGGGAAGGGGGTGTTGTATGATGTTGTGTAGTGACCTGTGACCCCTGGGGTCCAGGGCGTCACATTAGCAACCTTATGCATATCCATACCTCTCAACCATCCCGGATACAACGGGACTATCACGCTTTGTAGAGTTTGTCCCGTTGCCCCGGGCGGGAGGTCTTTATCCCGTGGCCCACCCACTCTCTCCCCGCCTTGCTGCTTTTCCCTCCTACCATCCTAACACGTGTCTTGAGCATTACAGAGCAGAGCACGCTACGCTAGTCTCTGTGCTGCTGCTGCTAAGGTAATGAATGTCCCCAGCGCTGATTCCTTCCCCCTCAATCCCCCCTCTTCCCTCCCCCTCCCCCTCCCTCCCCCCCTCCTCCCTCCCCTCCAGTCCGGAGCCTGTGCTCCTCCAGCTGTTTCTCTGACTCCTGTGTGTTTGTGTCCTGATCTATCGTGTGTGCAGTGTTTGCTTCTCAATGCTGCAGGCACACGGTAGATCAGGACATTGGGGAGAAGACAGTGTGTACTTACCACTTGTGTCCTCTCCTGCAGGTGCACAGCACTGGCCGGTAATATGCAATGATAGAAGCATTGCCAATGCTTCTATCAGCTACCGACCACATGATCTCCTGCCTGGCAGAGCTGCTGCATCTTAAATTCACACCTCCGGTTTTGCAGAGTCGGCCAATCCGGCTCTAAAACCTATGCAACGGATGCGGCGACAAAACCGCATCCTTTGCATACGTTTTTTACATGCGGCCCGTCCGGTTTTTGCCGCTTGCGGCAGGCTACTGAGCATGCGCAGTGAAAAAAAACGCATGCGGTGTCCATAGGCATGCATTGCAAATCGCAAATTGCGGCGCGATTCAGTTTTTTTTGTTGGACAAAAAAACATGCCAGGCACCGTTCCATCCGGCTGCCGCATCGGTTAAATCTGCCGCATGCGGCAAAAACCGGACCAAACGCAAGCCCATGCGGCACAATACGGCACTAATGTAAGTCTATGCAGGAAAAACTGCAACCGGCGGCAAAAAAAAACGGTTGCGTTTTTCCTGCAGAGCGCCGTATTGTGCCGCACGGCAAAAACTGGATGTGTGAAAGCAGCCTTAGGCTAAGTTCACACATCAGTTTTTTCCAATCAGGCACAATCCGGTTTGTGCCTGATGCAACGGATCCGTCTCAGATTGTGAAAAAACTGATGCGACGGATCCGTTTTTTGTTTCTTTTTGTTTTTTTTGTTGTGCTGAGAGAGAGACAGAGACCCCACCATCACTGCACAAACACCGGCACTACCTCACACGCATCATCACCGCACACGCCAGCACTACCCAGCACGCATCATCACCGCACAGGCAGGCACTACCTCACACGTATCATCACCGCACACGCCAGCACTACCCAGCATGCATCATCACCGCACAGGCAGGCACTACCTCACACGCATCATCACCGCACACTCCAGCATTACCCAGCACGCATCATCACCGCACAGGCAGGCACTACCTCACACGCATCATCACCGCACACCCCTGCACTAGCGCACGCATTATGCGTGGAGCTGATAGAGAGAGGCGGTGTTCTACTGCCATTCCTGTCAGCTTCATGTAGTAAAGCTGAGAGCGTCGTGGGACCTCTGTGGATTACGTCGGACCTGGAGGGGTATTTGGGGATTTTAATAAAATGGTGAAAGAGGGTGTTTTTTTTGTCTTTTATTCCAAATAAAGGAATTTTTTGGGTGTATGTGTTTATTTACTTTCACTTACAGGTTAATCATTGGGGGTCTCTCATAGACGCCTGCCATCATTAACCCCTTATTACCCCGATTGCCACCGCACCAGGGCAATTCGGGAAGAGCCGGGTAGAGTCCCTGGACTGTCGCATCTAATGGATGCGGCAATTCCAGGCGGCTGCTGGCTGATATTTTTAGGCTGGGGGCTCCCCATAACGTAGAGCTCCCCATCCTGAGAATACCAGCCTTCAGCCGTGTGGCTTTATCTTGGCTGATATCAAAATTGGGGGGGGACCGCACGCCGTTTTTCTTTTAATTATTTATTTATTTCACTGCACAATATAGACCTGCCCGCCGGCGGCTGTGATTGGTTGCAGTGAGACAGCTGTCACTCAGCGTGGGGGCGTGTCTGCCTGCAACTAATCATAGGCGCCGGTGTGCGGGGAAAGCAGGGAATACGAGATTGAATAGTGAGCGGCCGGTGTGGAGACACGGGGCTCAGTGGTTGCTCTTGTCCACTGAACCAGCCACCTTTAGAAAGACAGCGTGGCTCAGGGTTCATCCCAACTGAACGCCGGCCTCCTTAACCGTGGGCGTAACACTACTCAGACAACACAAGGTGAGGGAACCACAATAATTAGACTTTATTGGATCCCCAAACAATTAATGGCACATAACACATAACCAGCAAAACACACAAATGTAACAGGCAACAGAGTCTCACCCTTCCGCTGGCTCACCAGGGATTTAGAATGTCCATGCCTCAGAGGTTCCAGGGCTATTTACTCCAATCCAGCAGCATCCCGCTTTTGGCGGGCACCCACCGAGAAAGGAATAATGCCAGATTTAAGAAGCTGTCTGAGGTCTGCAAAGTCTGTAACAGGTGACTGAACTGTCCCAACCTGAGTGTCCTCCTTAGGTAGTCCTGGTATGATGTTACAATCCTGGCAGCCGGAGTCGAAATCCCTAGGCTGTGGATATGGTCTCCAACCGGAACCGGAGTCCCTAGATTGAAGCCATAAGATATCCTGATCCTCTAGTCAGCTCCTTAGAGCTTAGACTGGATCCATCAGCATCCATCAACAACCACCTGGTGGCTTAAAGAAATCCCTTTTATAGCCACAGCCTTCCACTTGGATACAACCTCCCACGTCCTCATCGATTAGTTGGACAAGATCGCCTCTCCCATTGGATGAATCTCAAGCTGCATGGACAATGTTCATCCAAATGATGTCTACAGAAAGACTGAGGGTATACATGTAGTCTGGAAGTCACCGACGAGACAATGGCTACTAAGGTAATCACATTAGCAATACACAACTACAATACAGTGATTACTGGAAAAGTCTGAAGAAACAATACGTCTGGCTTTCAGTGGCCAACACAATTACATGAGTCCACAAGAGTCTTGTAAAAACAATGAGGGACTTATCCCCCGTCTATAAACAATCTATCATCCTGTCTGGCTGAATGTTAAGAAACTTTAACCCATGAGAGGCATTGGGTGTCCATGTCGTCACATTCCTTCCCCTTCTTAATATTAGCCAGACATGATAGGCTTCCGATCATCCTTCTCCTCTTGACGGGAAAGCCCATCCGCATTTCCATGGTTCTTGCCTTGTTTATGGGAGATGGAAAAATTGTAAGATTGTAATGCCAGACTCCACCTGAGCAAGCGTCCGTTGTCCCCGGCAGTGCGATTTAGCCAACTCAATGGATTGTGGTCAGTGAGGACTGTGAACTCATTGCCATAGAGGTAGGGATGCAATTTTTTCAGAGCCCAGACTATGGCCAGGCATTCTTTTTCTATGGTGGCGTAAGCCCTCTCTTGGTCCAACATGGACCGAGGAGAATCATTGGATGTCATTTATCTCGACTTCGGTAAAGCATTTGACACTGTCCCACATAAAAGACTGATAAGTAAAATGAGAAAGCTTGGGCTCGGGGAAAATGTGTGTAGATGGGTAGGTAGCTGGCTTAGTGGTAGAAAACAAAGAGTGGTCATTAATGGCACATACTCAGATTGGGCCAGGGTTACTAGTGGGGTGCCACAGGGGTCTGTATTGGGCCCCCTACTATTTAATATATTTATTAATGATCTGGTGGATGGTTTACAGAGTAAAATATCAGTATTTGCAGATGATACAAAACTATGTAAGGTAGTTAACACAAAGGAGGACAGTTTGCAACTACAGATGGATTTGAGTAAATTGGAGAATTGGGCTGAAAAATGGCAAATGAGGTTTAACACAGATAAGTGTAAGGTTATGCACATGGGAAGGAGAAACAGATGCTACGATTACTTACTAAATGGGAAACTGCTGGGGAAATCAGACATGGAAAAAGACTTAGGCATCTTAGTGAATAAGAATCTAAATTGGAGTGCCCAGTGTCAGGCAGCAGCCACCAAAGCAAATAGGGTGATGGGATGCATTAGAAGAGGTCTGGGGGCATGAGATGAAAACATCATTCTCCCTCTGTACAAATCACTCGTCAGACCACACTTGGAGTATTGTGTGCAATTTTGGGCGCCGGTGCTGAAGAAAGACATTACTGAACTTGAAAGGGTTTAGAGGCGGGCTACTAAAATAATAAATGGAATGGGTGCATTACAATACACGGAAAGGTTATCAAAATTAGGTCTATTTACTCTAGAAAAGAGAAGACTTAGGGGAGACCTAATAAATATGTACAAATATATCAGAGGGCCATATAGAGATCTCTCCCATGATCTGTTTGTACCAAGGACTATGACAAGAACAAGGGGGCATTCTTTTCGATTGGAGGAAAAAAATTCCTACATCAGCATAGAAGAGGGTTCTTCACGGTAAGAGCAGTGAGGCTCTGGAACTCTCTTCCTGAGGAAGTGGTGATGGCCAACTCACTGAATGAATTTAAGAGAGGAATGGATGCATTTCTTGTTAGCAAAAGTATAGAAGGTTATAAATAGCATAATCTTACAGGTAGATAGAAGAGCGACCAAGATTATTAGAGGAATGGGTGGGCTGCAATACCAAGACAGGTTATTAAACTTGGGGTTAGTTAGTTAGGAAAAACAAAGGCTTATGGGGATCTAATCACAATGTATAAATATATGAGGGGACAGTACAGAGACCTTTCCAAAGATCTCTTTACACCTAGGCCTGCGACTGGAACACGGGGGCATCCGCTATGTCTTGAGGAAAGAATGTTTAATCATAATCACAGATGAGGATTCTTTACTGTACGAGCAGTGAGACTATGGAGCTCTCTGCCGTATGATGTTGTAATGAGGGATTCACTAGTAAAATTTAAGCAGAGCCTGAATGCATTTCTTGAAAAATATAATATTACCAGTTATGTGTATTAGATTTTATGACAGGGTGTTGATCCAGGGAACTAGTCTGATTGCCGTATGTGGAGTCAGGAAGGATTTTTTTTCCCCATTGGAGCTTATTTGAGACATTGGGGTTTTTTTACCTTCCTCTAGATCAACATGTTAGGCTACGGGTTCAACTAGATGGACTTAGAGTCTCCCTTCAACCTTAAAAACTATAACAGTTTCCGAGAGAGGTAAGCTATCGGATGTTCCTCGCCGTTGTCCCCCACTTGGCTAAGTACAGCTCCTAGTCCTGTGTCCGATGCGTCTGTTTGGACGATGAACCTGCGACAGAAGTCAGGAGCAGTCAGGACTGGGCTCTGGGTCAGCCGGTCTTTCAATTGGAAGAACACAGTTTCACATTCTGGGGTCCAGATAAGGTTACGGGCATATCTTTTGGTGGTGAGGTCAGTGAGCGGTTTTGCTATGGTACTGTAATTGGGGATAAACTTTCGATAATAGTTTGCTATTCCTAGAAACGCGCGGACCTGTTTTTGATTGACCGGGCATGGCCACTGGGTAATGGCTTCTACTTTTGCAGGTTCGGAACGAATGCACCCACTTCCCACTCGATGTCCCAGGTATAGCACTCTGGCCATCCCCATTTGGCATTTGTCAGGTCGGATGGTGAGCTGGGCTTTGGCTACCCTCTGCAGCACCTGGGACACGTGCTGAAGATGCTCTTCCCAAGTGTCGCTGAAGATAGCGATGTCATCCGAATAGGCCTGGGCATACCCCTAACTTCCCTCTAGTAAATGGTCTACCATCCTCTGGAAGGTGGCTGGGGCATTTTTCATCCCAAAAGGCATGCTGGTAAACTCAAAGAGGCCAAAAGGGGTTATGAAGGCCGATTTCTCTTGAGCGTCTTTTGTGAGTGGGATCTGCCAGTATCCCTTGCTCAAATCGAGGGTAGATATAAACCAAGACCCCCCTAACCTATCTAGTAGTTCATCCACCCGGGGCATGGGGTAAGCATCTGTAATTGTGACCTCATTGAGCAGTCTATAGTCCACACAGAAAAGAGGACTCTTGTTCTTTTTTGGCACCAACACCACACTGGCAGCCCATGGGCTATGGGAGGGAACTATGACTCCGATATTTAGCATGTCATCCACCTCAGCTTTCATCATTGCCAACACAGGAGGGGTCACCCGGTAGGCGGGTTGTCTTAGTGGGGTGGCCGCCCCCGTATTGACATGATGCTGTACCAGGGGGGTTCTACCAGGCTGACTTGTGAACAGGGTTTCGTATGTTCCGAGTATGTCTGATATCTGTCGCTTCTGTGATGGACAAAGCTGTTCCCCCAGTGATACCTCTTTTACCCCCATTTCCCTTTTCGAGTCCACTAATAAGTCTGGAATCTGGTCCAACTCTGGGTCATCTACCTCTGGACAACAAACTGCTAAATTGGTGACCTCTCTTTCCTCATAAGCTTTTAGCCTGTTGATGTGGTAGGTAGTGATGAGCGAGTACTAAAAAGCTCGGGTACTCGAGGCTCGGGCCGAGCATACCAAGATACTCGTGTACTCGGCCCGAGCACCGAGCCCAATGTTATCCTATGGGAGACCCGAGTATTTTTATGAAATGACCCCCGGCAGCATGTAGAAACCCTAAAAATGTCACAAAAGTCTCAGAAGAGTGCTCAAATGGCATGGAAACAGCATGGGGAAGACCCCTTGAAGCATTTATCTTTCAAAAGTCACAGCTGTGAACAATTTTGTCCGCGTTTTACGCCATTTTTACGGACTCACCAGAAAACCTTCCAAAATGACACCAAAATGAATTTTCATGGCGGAAATGTTAAGGGCACATACCCAATAGTGAGATAGAGCTGGTGTATGTTACTTTTGGAGATTACATGAAAGATTTTACGTGAAAACATTGTGTGGCACTCCGATGTCCCTGAGAAGAGACGTACATGAAGGCCTCTTGAGTCTAATGTGCCCATTTTGAGGAAGTGGGTCTATTGTAGTATAGCCCTTTGGCAGGGCAGCCAAATATTGTGAGGCTCCACGTTGTCCCTGGATAGAGACGTGCATGAGGGCCTGTAAACCTGAAGTGCCCATTGTAAGGAAGTGGGTCTATTGTAGTATAGCCCTTTGGCAGGGCAGCCAAAAATTGGGAGGCTCCACGTTGTCCCTGGATAGAGACGTGCATGAGGGCCTGTAACCCTGAAGTGCCCATTGTAAGGAAGTGGGTCTATTGTAGTATAGCCCTTTGGCAGGGCAGCCACAAATTGGGAGGCTCCACGTTGTCCCTGGATAGAGACGTGCATGAGGGCCTGTAAACCTGAAGTGCCCATTGTAAGGAAGTGGGTCTATTGTAGTATAGCCCTTTGGCAGGGCAGCCAAAAATTGGGAGGCTCCACGTTGTCCCTGGATAGAGACGTGCATGAGGGCCTGTAACCCTGAAGTGCCCATTGTAAGGAAGTGGGTCTATTGTAGTATAGCCCTTTGGCAGGGCAGCCAATAATTGGGAGGCTCCACGTTGTCCCTGGATAGAGACGTGCATGAGGGCCTGTAAACCTGAAGTGTCCATTGTAAGGAAGGGGATCTATTGTAGTATAGCCCTTTGGCAGGGCAGCCAAAAATTGGGAGGCTCCACATTGTCCCTGGATAGAGACGTGCATGAGGGCCTCAAAACATTGTTCCCATTGCAAAGGAGCGGGTCTCCTGTCGTTGTAATGTCCATTCTGAAAGAATGGGCGAAAAAATTTACCACTGGGGGTATACCTGAAACAAAGGCCTAACTATTGTAACGGTCATCATGGTGGCGCATGAGGAGAAGGAGGAGCAGTCCAGCGATTATCCAAAGTCCAGAAGTGTGTACCCATGGGTGAGTGGAGGTACATGGCAAATTCCCGTTTCAAACTTTAAATTCTGCTCTCATTTGCTGGTGGTGTGGTGAAGTCTGGCCCAATCCAACCCTTGTCAGCATTTTCAATTGACAGGCGGGTGCGTTTATCTGTAATGATTCCACCTGCGGCACTAAAAACACGCTCTGACAAAACGCTAGCGGCAGGGCAGGCCAGGACTTCCAAGGCGTAGAGAGCCAATTCATGCCACGTGTCCACCTTGGATACCCAATAATTGTAAGGCACAGAGGAATGTCGGAGTACAGTTGTTCGATCTGCAAGGTACTCCTTGAGCATCTGGGCAAACTTAGGATTTCTTGTGGCACTACCCCGCACCTCAGGGGCTGTGGTACGTGAGGGGCTGAGAAAACTATCCCACATCTTAAAGACTGTTCCCCTACCTCTGGCGGATTGGACTTGTGCCTCTCTCGGCTGTACACCTTGGTTGTCCACTGATTCCTGACCTATGCCGCTAGCGTTTTATTAGGGGAATTCTTTGCCTACTTCCGTGACTATGGCCTTCCGGAACTGCTGCATTTTGGTTGACCTCTCCGCCTCGGGAATAAGAGACATAAAGTTCTCCTTGTAGCGTGGGTCTAACAGTGTTACCAACCAGTAATGATTGTCGGCCAAGATGTTCTTAACGCGAGGGTCACGAGACAGGCAGCTTACCATAAAGTCAGCCATGTGCGCCAGACTCTTAACAGCCAGTACTTCAGTATCCTGACCAACACAATGACTGAACATGCTGTCCTCCTCCTCCTCCTCCTCATCTACCCTGTCCTCTGGCCAGCCACGCTGAACCGAGGATATGACTAGTGTGCATGTCATATCCTCAATTTGGCCGGAGAGTTGCTCCATGTCTTCATCCTCCTCCTCGTCATAGTCCTCCACTGCACGTTGTGATGAGACGAGGCTGGGCTGTGTGTTATCACCCACACCCACTACTGTTTCTTGCTGCAACTCATCGCGCTCCGCCTGCAATGCATCATGTTTGTTTTTGAGCAGAGACCGTTTTAGAAGGCAGAGAAGCGGTATGGTGACGCTAATAATGGCGTCATCACCACTCACCATCTTGGTGGAGTCCTCAAAGTTTTGGAGGATGGTACATAGGTCGGACATCCATCTCCACTCCTCAGGTGTTATGTGTGGAGTTTGACCCATTTCCCGACGGCTTAGGTGATGCAGGTACTCAACAACTGCCCTCTTCTGCTGACATATCCTGACCAACATGTGCAGAGTTGAATTCCAACGCGTGGGGACATCACACACCAGTCTGTGAGCCGGAAGATGCAAACGGCGCTGAAAGCCGGCAAGGCCGGCTGAAGCAGTAGGTGACTTTCGAAAATGTGCAGACAGGCGGCGAACTTTTACCAGCAGATCAGACAGCTCTGGGTATGACTTTAGAAACCGCTGAACCACGAGGTTGAGCACATGGGCCACGCATGGAACATGTGTCAGCTGGCCTCGCCTCAAAGCCGCCACCAGGTTCCGGCCATTGTCACACACAACCTTTCCTGGCTTTAGGTTCAGAGGTGTGAGCCAGTGATCTGCCTGCTGTTTCAGAGCTGTCCACACCTCTTCTGCATTGTGGGGTTTGTCACCTATGCAGATTAGCTTCAGCACAGCCTGTTGCCGCTTCGCCGAGGCAGTGCTGCAGTGCTTCCAGCTTGGGACTGGTGTGGAGGGTAAAGTGGATGAGGATGCGCAGGAGGAGGAGGAGGCTGAAGAGCATGACATTCCGGAGCTGTAGAGTGTGGGTGAAACCCTGACTGAGGTAGGGCCTGCAAACCTTGGTGTGGGAAGGACGTGTTCCGTCCCTCGCTCAGACTGGGTCCCAGCTTCCACAATATTAACCCAGTGTGCCGTCAACGAGATGTAGCGGCCTTGCCCACAAGCACTTGTCCACGTGTCTGTGGTTAGGTGGACTTTGGGTGAAACAGCGTTGTTCAGGGCACGTGTGATGTTTTGTGACACGTGGTTATGCAACGCGGGGATGGCACACCGGGAGAAATAGTGGCGGGTGGGGACCAAGTAACGTGGGACAGCTGCCGCCATCAGGTCGCGGAATGCTTCTGTCTCCACCAGCCTAAAAGGCAACATTTCCAGCGCAAGCAGTCGTGAAATGTTAGCATTTAGAACTGTGGCATGTGGGGCGTTGGCAGTGTATTTGCGCCTGCGTTCAAAGGTTTGCTGAATGGATAACTGAACGCTGCGCTGGGACAAGGACGTGCTTGATGATGGTGTTATTTCTGCGTAGGCAACTGCAGGTGCATGACCGGAGGAGGCTTGTTCGCAGGCAGCATGGACAGGGGATTGGCTCGCATGCACAACAAGCGATGACGTAGCAGTGACATCAGCAATCACTGCTCCTCGACTCTGTTGTACTTCCCACAAAGTCGGGTGCTTGGCTGACATGTGCCTGATCATGCTGGTGGTGTTCAGGCTGCTAGTTTTGGTACCCCTGCTGATGCTGGCACGGCAGGTGTTGCAAATGGCCTTTTTAGAATCATCTGGAGCCAACTTAAAAAACTGCCAGACTTGGGAAGACCTAACATTTGTACAGGCACCTTGTGTCGTGTTGTTGTTCCGGGGAACGGTTGCCTGACTTCTGCCTGGAGCCACCACCCTGCTTCTTACTGCCTGTTTGGATGCTACGCCTCCCTCCCCCTGTGCACTGCTGTCCTCGCTCTGCATATCCTCCTGCCAGGTTGGGTCAGTTACTGGATCATCCACCACGTCGTCTTCCTCTTCCGCACCCTGCTCCTCCTCCTGACTTCCTGACAATTGTGTCTCATCATCGTCCACCCCTTGTTGAGACACGTTGCCAACTTCGTGAGAACGTGGCTGCTCAAATATTTGGGCATCTGTACATACGATCTCCTCATGACCCACTTCAACATGAGCTGGCGAGAGGCCAGAATGTGCGAATGGAAACGTGAACAGCTCTTCCGAGTGTCCAAGTGTGGGATCAGTAATGTCCGAGGACGTGTACTCAGCCTTGTGGAAGGAGGATCAGGTTCTGAAATGTGCGGTGCAGTATCACGGCTACTGACACCTGACCGTGTGGAAGACAGAGTGTTTGTGGTGGTGCCAATCTGACTGGAAGCATTATCCGCTATCCAACTAACAACCTGTTGACACTGGTCTTGGTTCAAGAGCGGTGTACTGCTGCGGTCCCCAAGAATTTGGGACAGGACGTGCGAGCGACTAGATGTGGCCCTTTGTTGTGGCGAAATTGGAGCTTGCCCACGACCTCGGCCTCTGCCTGCACCACCATCACGTCCACCTCCTTGTTCCTTGCCAACGCCCTTGCGCATTTTGCAATGCTGTGCTGACGTGTATTCACTAGACTTGTGCGTTATATCCAAGTTTGTGCAAATCGTAAATCGTGCACCTGTACGCTGCCACCGACAGGCACACACGTGCGGTTTTTAAATGCAAGCACGGACGCACTAAGAACCTAACAGGTTTTTAGGAGCGACAATTACTGAGAAGTCTGACACTATCAGACACTGCTGACTGACATGTATTATACACTAGACTTGTGCGTTATATCCAAGTTTGTGTAAATCGTGCACCTGTACGCTGCCACCGACAGGCACACACGTGCGGTTTTTAAATGCAAGCACGGACGCACTAAGAACCTAACAGGTTTTTAGGAGCGACAATTACTGAGAAGTCTGACACTATCAGACACTGCTGACTGACATGTATTATACACTAGACTTGTGCGTTATATCCAAGTTTGTGCAAATCGTGCACCTGTACGCTGCCACCGACAGGCACACACGTGCGGTTTTTAAATGCAAGCACGGACGCACTAAGAACCTAACAGGTTTTTAGGAGCGACAATTACTGAGAAGTCTGACACTATCAGACACTGCTGACTGACGTGTATTATACACTAGACTTGTGCGTTATATCCAAGTTTGTGCAAATCGTGCACCTGTACGCTGCCACCGACAGGCACACACGTGCGGTTTTTAAATGCAAGCACGGACGCACTAAGAACCTAACAGGTTTTTAGGAGCGACAATTACTGAGAAGTCTGACACTATCAGACACTGCTGACTGACGTGTATTATACACTAGACTTGTGCGTTATATCCAAGTTTGTGCAAATCGTGCACCTGTACGCTGCCACCGACAGGCACACACGTGCGGTTTTTAAATGCAAGCACGGACGCACTAAGAACCTAACAGGTTTTTAGGAGCGACAATTACTGAGAAGTCTGACACTATCAGACACTGCTGACTGACGTGTATTATACACTAGACTTGTGCGTTATATCCAAGTTTGTGCAAATCGTGCACCTGTACGCTGCCACCGACAGGCACACACGCGCGGTTTTTAAATGCAAGCACGGACGCACTAAGAACCTAACAGGTTTTTAGGAGCGACAATTACTGAGAAGTCTGACACTATCAGACACTGCTGACTGACGTGTATTATACACTAGACTTGTGCGTTATATCCAAGTTTGTGCAAATCGTGCACCTGTACGCTGCCACCGACAGGCACACATGTGCGGTTTTTAAATGCAAGCACGGACGCACTAAGAACCTAACAGGTTTTTAGGAGCGACAATTACTGAGAAGTCTGATACTATCAGACACTGCTGACTGACGTGTATTATACACTAGACTTGTGCGTTATATCCAAGTTTGTGCAAATCGTGCACCTGTACGCTGCCACCGACAGGCACACACGTGCGGTTTTTAAATGCAAGCACGGACGCACTAAGAACCTAACAGGTTTTTAGGAGCGACAATTACTGAGAAATCTGACACTATCAGACACTGCTGACTGACGTGTATTATACACTAGACTTGTGCGTTATATCCAAGTTTGTGCAAATCGTGCACCTGTACGCTGCCACCGACAGGCACACACGTGCGGTTTTTAAATGCAAGCACGGACGCACTAAGAACCTAACAGGTTTTTAGGAGCGACAATTACTGAGAAGTCTGACACTATCAGACACTGCTGACTGACGTGTATTATACACTAGACTTGTGCGTTATATCCAAGTTTGTGCAAATCGTGCACCTGTACGCTGCCACCGACAGGCACACACGTGCGGTTTTTAAATGCAAGCACGGACGCACTAAGAACCTAACAGGTTTTTAGGAGCGACAATTACTGAGAAGTCTGACACTATCTGGACTGTTTTAGACTGTGTACACCAGCCCCAGATATGATGAAGGCTGGTATACGGTCACCAATAGGAATGGCTATATACCCTGCCTGCCTGCCTGCCTGTATACTGCTACAATAGTCCTGACAAGGACTCTTCTGGTCACTAGCCTGTATTCCGACCTGGCTATACCCTGCCTGTATACAGCAACAATAGTCCTGAGAAGGACTCTGCTACTGTACTCCGACCTGGCTATACCCTGCCTGCCTGTATACAACTATAATAGTCCTAAGAAGGACTTCTGGTCACACTGTTTGCAGCCCTGCTACGGAAATAGCTATAAAGGGCCGCAAACCTTTCCCTGAAGCAGCAACACTCTCCCTGCACTGACTGTCTGGATGGCTGTGTGCAGAGCACAGTGCGCCCACCGGTATAAAGGCACGGTCACGCTGTGCAGGCCGGCCAATCACTGCAATTCCACAACTAACAGGGCTGTGGCATTGCAGTGGTCTGCCAGCCAATCCCTGCATGAGGGCTGCCTCTCAAAAGAGCGCCAACATGCAGGGATGAAGACCACGAGTACAGCACGAGTATCGCGAGATTACTCGGTCCCCGCCGAGTAGCCCGAGTACAGTGATACTCGTGCGAGTACCGAGTAGTAACAAGCATACTCGCTCATCACTAGTGGTAGGTACGCTCACGAACATCTGCTCGATCCAGGGCCACGGTGTAGTCAGTATTGCCACATTTCTTGGTAATGGTGAATGGACCCGCCCACATGGCTTGCAGCTTGTTTTTCCGTACCGGTACTAGTACTAGGACCTTCTGTCCACAGGCAAATTCTCAGGGTCGGGCAGTGCTGTCGTAACATCATTTTTGCCTTTCCTGAGCCACTTCTAAATTCCCGTGGGCTAACGCCATAAGGTGCCTCATCCTTTCCCTAAACTTTTGAACATAGTCCAGTATGGGAACCTCTTCTGTGGGGAAGGTGCCCTCCTAACTCTCTCGTACCAACTCTAGGGGCCCTCGTACCTTTCGGCCGTACAGCAATTTGAAGGGGGAGAACCCAGTGGAGTCTTGCAGCACCTCCCGGTAAGCAAAAAGGAGCTGCTGCAGGTTTTTCTTCCAGTCCCCCCCCTCAGACTCCACATAACGGCTAATGAGCTGCTTGAGCGTTCCGTTGAAGCGCTCACACAATCCATTTGTTTCAGGATGGTAGGGGGTGGTACGCATGGGACGGACTCCATGTTTCTCCCACAGGGTCTGAATCAATTCACTCTGGAACTGTGCCCCCTGGTCAGTCAATACTACCTGTGGGAACCCTACCCGGCTAAAGATGTCCAGTAGAGCCTGAGCCATGTGCTCTGCATCTATGGAGGATAAGGCAATGGCTTCTGGGTAGCGGGTGGCAAAGTCTACCAGGGTGAGGATGAATCTTTTTCCACTGCGGCTGGGGATGGCTAAGGGGCCTACTATGTCAATGGCAACTCTCTGGAACGGTTCTCCTATCAAGGGCATGGGTTGGAGTGGGGCACGACATGGGGCTCCTCCCATACGTTGACACACTGGGCAAGAGGCTCTGTATTTTTGAACTTCTTGAGTGACCTTTGGCCAGAAAAAACTATGCAGCAGGCGGGCCCGGGTCTTTCTGGCCCCCATGTGCCCAGCCGCAGGAACATCATGAGCTAATCGCAATAGTTGGGGTCGGTATTGCTGGGGTACCACAAGCTGATGTACACGGGTCCAGGGTTTTTCTGGGCAGGATGCAGGCTTTTCATGATATAAGAGGCCTTTTTCCCATCTATACACCTCCCCCTGATTTCCTCCCCCAGGTTGAGCGGCCGCACTACGGATACGCTCTAGGGTGGGGGTCTGTCAGTTGGGCTTCCCTGAATTCCTTACGATCTATCTCCCCCCAGTCAATGGCCACAGTTGGGTCTGAGGTACTCACATTCGTTGGCTCTGAGCAGGACGCTGAAGATTGAGCAGGAGGAGGGTTCTCCTCGGATGGGTTGATAGAAACACTTGCACCAGGATGGTGTTTGGCTTGGCTGCGGGTGATGGCGGTGACAAACTGGCTGGATAGTCCTTGTCCTAGGTCATTTCCCAAAATAACAGGGGTTGGGAGGCCGGCCATGAGCCCTACTTCAACCTCTCCTTGGTCAGTTCCCCAGTCCAACTGCACTTGTGCCAGAGGGATGTTCGAGCGCTGGCCCCCAGCAAGGGTGATGGTCACTTTACGGCCAGGTAAATGATGTTCTGTGGGAACGATATCTGGGCTGACCAGGGTGATGGAAGATCCAGTGTCTCGAAGTCCCTGAGCCTGTTTATCACCGACCTTGACCGTCTGGATGTGGCGATGGAGGTTCGCTGGTGTACGGTGTCCGGCTTGCCGTAGGGTGTGGACTGGGTAAACCACTTCCTTAGCTATTGGTGTTTCTCGGGAGTAGCATTCCTCAAGTCTCGTTGGTTCATCTCGGCATATGTTGACTGGTTGGACTGGCAAACGGGCTCCAGGCATGGGGCCCCGACTTTGAAGACACTCTTTGGCCATGTGTCCAAGGCGCCCACACGTATAACAACGCCGTGGGTTAGACAAGTCACCGGCCCTGTTGGTAAACCTTCGTCTTGTTGGGGCTTCTGTGGTGTAATCAGTTAGTCCAGCATGGGAGTCTGGGGGTCGCTTGGATCCATGGTTGAGGGACCTCCTCGGATCTGTAGGTCTATTGGGCCTCCAGCTGGGTCGGTTGGCTGTAAATTCATCAGCCAATCGCGCTGCTTGCTCTGGGGTTTCGGGCTTCCTGTCAGCTACCCATTCTCGGATTTCCCAGTCCATCTTCTCCAACTGTTCGAGCACCATCACATCCCGGAGGGCAGCAGCGGAGTGGGAAGCCCGACCATCGAGCCAGCGATTACAGTGTCGTCGGAGTTGACTGCCGAATTCGACATACGAGACACCCTGGCGAGTCATAGTCCGGAACTTAGTGCAATGTATCTCGGGTGTTATGGTAAAAAGGGCGAACAAAGTGTCCTTAATAATTCCGTAGTCCGAGCAGTCCTGAGGGCCAAGCGACCGGACAGCCTCCTGGGCCCGGACCGGCAAGCTTGTCCACAGGTATTTGGACCACTCAGCTGGGGGCACCTGGTGCATACGCATTAGCAAGTGTTCATCTATGTCAGTCCTGGAATCATTAAACACTGGCACGTCCCTGTAGCGAAGACGACTTCCTTGGTGGTGGTCTATCCTGGAGGTAGGTGCTGGTGGTAAGGAAATTGGAACTCCCAACACGAATTGCAGAACTCCAGCCCTCTCTTCCCTTGAAGCTTCAGGCCCCAATGCAGCCAACAATGCTTTGGCTCGGACCATTTGGGACCAAGTTGATTCCCGATTGTCACTAGATCCATGATGCGGCACATAGTTTAAATCCTCTGGGTCAATATCGGCGGGATCCTCATCGTCCTCTGCATCATTCTGGGCATCCCAACGGACTAATTTCCGGATCAAGTGTGACCGAGTGTCAGCGTTCCTGTAGTCAATCTTTCGCCTCTGGCACAGATCCTGTAGCATCCATTTACTGCAGCGGTCGTAACTCCTCTCTTGTCCTTGTCCCATGGCTGAGCTGGTGGGGTTGGACATGGCAGCGTCCGAAACCTGAATGCCTCCCCTATGGTGTGCTGGGTATGTTTATGTGCCTCCCTGGTTGTTGAGCCCTGGACGGTGTTCGAAAACACCAGTCCGCTGCAGCTCCCCTAGGTAAACCAGGCTGAGTAGTATCCCACTGCTGCCACCAATTGTGGAGACACGGGGCTCAGTGGTTGCTCTTGTCCACTGAACCAGCCACCTTTAGAAAGACAGCGTGGCTCAGGGCTCATCCCAACTGAACGCCGGCCTCCTTAACCGTGGGCGTAACACTACTCAGACAACACAGGGTGAGGGAACCACAAAAATTAGACTTTATTGGATCCCCAAACAATTAACGGCATTAACCGGAGTCCCTAGATTGAAGCCATAAGATATCTTGATCCTCTAGTCAGCTCCTTAGAGCTTAGACTGGATCCATCAGCATCCATCAACAACCACCTGGTGGCTTAAAGAAATCCCTTTTATAGCCACAGCCTTCCACTTGGATACACTGCGTCCTCATCGATTGGTTGGACAAGATCGCCTCTCCCATTGGATGAATCTCAAGCTGCATGGACAATGTTCATCCAAATGATGTCTACAGAAAGACTGAGGGTATACATGTAGTCTGGAAGTCACCGACTAGACAGAGGCTACTAAGGTAATCACATTAGCAATACACAACTACAATACAATGATTACTGGAAAAGTCTGGAGAAACAATATGTCTGGCTTTCAATGGCCAACACAATTCATGAGTCCACAAGAGTCTTGTAAAAACAATGAGGGACTTATCCCCCGTCTATAAACAATCTATCATCCTGTCTGGTAAATGTTAAGAAACTTTAACCCATGAGAGGCATTGGGTGTCCATGTCGTCACAGCCGGCATTTTCAAATCAGGAGAAGCCGCCGGAGCAGTGTGACAGCCGTGCAGCCCTGCGCCGGTGATTGGTGAGTGGGTGAGAGTGAGTGAATAAGTCAGTGAGTTAGACAGTGAGTGAGAGAGTTTGAGAGTGAGTGATTGATTTTCTGACAAGCAATGAATTTATATCACTTCTGGGCATGCTCAGAAGAAAAACCGGATACGGTACATGCTTCCGTCATTTGAAGCATGACACCGAATCCGGCTCGCATAGACTTTCATTATGCACCATACCGCACAGCGCCGCACCTAGAGCTATGCATTTTTTTGCCGCTGGCAAAAAACGTTCCTCTCTGCGTCCTGTGCGGCCGCCGGAGTGATGATTTTTGCCGCATCAGACAAAAACTGGATCAAACGCAAGTACATGCGGCACAATCCGGCGCTAATAAAAGTCTATGAGGAAAAACCACACCCGGTGGCAAAAAAAAAAACCAGATGCGTTTTTCCTGCAAGACGCCGGATTGTGCCGCACAGCAAAAACCTGATGTGTGAAAATACCTTGAGCTGCACACCCTGTTCAGCTCTCCTAGGTCCTAGCTGCCTGCACACTCTGTTCAGCCCTCCTCCTGGGTCCTAGCTGCCTGCACACCCTGTTCAGCTCTCCTCCTGGGTCCTAGCTGCCTGCACACCCTGTTCAGCTCTCCTCCTGGGTCC
Source organism: Anomaloglossus baeobatrachus (assembly GCF_048569485.1). Lineage (NCBI taxonomy): Eukaryota > Metazoa > Chordata > Amphibia > Anura > Aromobatidae > Anomaloglossus > Anomaloglossus baeobatrachus. The sequence goes on from NC_134354.1 coordinate 321,224,175, forward strand.
TAGCTGCCTGCATACCCTGTTCAGCTCTCCTCCTGGGTCCTAGCTGGCTGCACACTCTGTTCAGCTCTCCTCCTAGGTCCTAGCTGCCTGCACACCCTGTTCACCTCCCCACCTGGGTCCTAGCTGCCTGCACACCCTGTTCAGCTCTCTTCCTGGGTCCTAGCTGCCTGCACACCCTGTTCAGCTCTCCTCCTGGGTCCTAGCGTCCTGCACACCCTGTTCAGCTCTCCTCCTGGATCCTAGCTGCCTGCACACCCTGTTCAGCTCTCCTTCTGGGTCCTAGCTGCCTGCACACCCTGTTCAGCCCTCCTCCTTGGTCCTAGCTGCCTACACACCCTGTTCAGCTCTTATCCTGGGTCCTAGCTGCCTGCACACCCTGTTCAGCTCTCCTCCTGGGTCCTAGCTGCCTGCACACCCTGTTCAGTTTTCCTTCTGGGTCCTAGCTGCCTGCACACCCTGTTCAGCTCTTCTCCTGGGTCCTAGCTGCCTGCAAACCCTGTTCAGCTCTTCTCCTGGCTCCTAGCTGCCTGCACACCCTGTTCAGCTCTCCTCCTTGGTCCTGGCTGCCTGCACACCCTGTTCAGATCTCCTCCTGGGTCCTAGCTTTCTGCACACCCTGCTCAACCCTTCTCCTGGGTCCTAGCTGTCTGCACACCCTGTTCAGCTCTCCTCCTGGGTCCTAGCTGCCTACACACCCTGTTCAGCCCTCCTCCTGGGTGCTAGCTGCCTGCACACCCTGTTCAGCTCTCCTTCTGGGTTCTAGCTGCCTGCACACCCTGTTTAGCCCTCCTCCTGGGTCCTAGCTGCCTGCCCACCCTGTTCAGCCCTCCTCCTGGGTAATAGCTGCCTACACACCCTGTTCAGCTCTTCTCCTGGGTCCTAGCTGCCTGCACACCCTGTTCAGCTCTCCTCCTGGGTCCTAGCTGCCTGCAAACCCTGTTCAGCTTTGCTCCTGGGTCCTAGCTGCCTGCACACCCTGTTCAGCTCTTCTCCTGGGTACTAGCTGCCTGCACACCCTGTTCAGCTCTCCTCCTGGGTCCTAGCTGCCTGCACACCCTGTTCAGCTCTTTTCCTGTGTCCTAGCTGCCTGCACACCCTTTTCAGCTCTTCTCCTGGGTCCTAGCTGCCTGCACACCCTGTTCAGCTCTCCTCCTGGGTCCTAGCTGACTGCACATCCTGTTCAGCTCTCCTCCTGGGTCCTAGCTGCCTGCAAACCCTGTTCAGCTTTCCTCCTGGGTCCTAGCTGCCTGCACACCCTGTTCAGCTCTTCTCCTGGGTCCTAGCTGCCTGCACACCCTGTTCAGCTCTCCTCCTGGGTCCTAGCTGACTGCACATCCTGTTCAGCTCTCCTCCTGGGTCCTAGCTGCCTGCACACCCTGTTCAGCTCTCCTCCTGGGTCCTAGCTGCCTGCACACCCTGTTCAGCTCTTTTCCTGTGTCCTAGCTGCCTGCACACCCTTTTCAGCTCTTCTCCTGGGTCCTAGCTGCCTGCACACCCTGTTCAGATCTCCTGTGTCCTAGCTGCCTGCACACCCTGTTCAGCTCTCCTCCTGGGTCCTAGCTGCCTGCACACCCTATTCAGCTTTCCTCCTGGGTCCTAGCTGCCTGCACACCCTGTTCAGCTCTCCTCCAGGGTCCTAGCTGCCTGCAAACCCTGTTCAGCTCTCCTCCTGGGTCCTAGCTGCCTGCACACCCTGTTCAGCTCTTCTCCTGGTTCCTAGCTGCCTGCACACCCTTTTCAGCTCTCCTCCTGGGTCCTTGCTGCTTGCACACCCTTTTCAGCTCTCCTCCTGGGTCCTAGCTGCTTGCACACCCTGTTCAGCTCTCCTCCTGGGTCCTAGCTGCCTGCACACCCTGTTCAGCTCTCCTCCTGGGTCCTAGCTGCCTCCACACCCTGTTCAGCTCCCCTCCTGGGTCCTAGCTGCCTTCACACCCTGTTCAGCACTTCTCCTGGGTCCTAGCTGTCTGCACACCCTGCTCAGCTCTTCTCCTGGGTCCTAGCTGCCTGCACACCCTTTTCAGCTCTTCTCCTGGGTCCTAGCTGCCTGCACACCCTGTTCAGCTCTCCTCCTGGGTCCTGGCTGCCTGCACACCCTGTTTAGCTCTCCTTCTGGGTCCTAGCTGCCTGCTCACCCTGTTTAGCTCTCCTCCTGGGTCCTAGCTGCCTGCACACCCTGTTCAGCCCTCCTCTTGGGTCCTAGCTACCTGCACACCTTGTTCAGCTCTCCTCCTGGGTCCTAGCTGCCTGGACACCCTGTTCAGCTCTTCTCCTGGTTCCTAGCTGCTTGGACACCCTGTTCAGCTCTCCTCCTGGGTCCTAGCTGCCTGCACACCCTGTTCAGCTCTCCTCCTGGGTCCTAGCGGCCTGCACACCCTGTTCAGCTCTCCTCCTGGGTCCTAGCTGCCTGCACACCCTGTTCAACTCTTCTCTTATGTCCTAGCTGTCTGCACACCCTGTTCAGCTCTCCTCCTGGGTCCTAGCTGACTGCACACCCTGTTCAGCTCTCCTCCTAGGTCCTAGCTGCCTGCACACCCTGTTCAGCCCTCCTCCTGGGTCCTAGCTGCCTGCACACCCTGTTCAGCTCTCCTCCTGGGTCCTAGCTGCCTGCACACCCTGTTCAGCCCTCATCCTGGGTCCTAGCTGCCTGCACACCCTGTTCAGCTCTCTTCCTGGGTCTCAGCTGCCTGCACATCCTGTTCAGCTCTTCTCCTGGGTCCTAGCTGCCTGCAAACCCTGTTCAGGTCTCCTCCTGGGTCCTAGCTGCCTGCACACCCTGTTCAGCTCTCCTCCTGGGTCCTAGCTGACTGCACATCCTGTTCAGCTCTCCTCCTGGGTCCTAGCTGCCTGCACACCCTGTTCAGCTTTCCTCCTGGGTCCTAGCTGCCTGCACACCCTGTTCAGCTCTTCTCCTGGGTCCTAGCTGCCTGCACACCCCGTTCAGCTCTCCTCCTGGGTCCTAGCTGCCTGCACACCCTGATCAGCTCTTCTCCTGGTTCCTATCTGCCTGCACACCCTTTTCAGCTCTCCTCCTGGGTCCTAGCTGCTTGCACACCCTTTTCAGCTCTCCTCCTGGGTCCTAGCTGCTTGCACACCCTGTTCAGCTCTCCTCCTCGGTCCTAGCTGCCTGCACACCCTGTTCAGCTCTCCTCCTGGTTCCTAGCTGCCTGCACACCCTGTTCAGCTCCCCTCCTGGGTCCTAGCTGCCTGCACACCCTGTTCAGCTCTTCTCCTGGGTCCTAGCTGCCTGCACACCCTGTTCAGCTCTCTTCCTGGGTCCTAGCTGCCTGCACACCCTGTTCAGCTCTCCTCCTGGGTCCTAGCTGCCTGCACACCCTGTTCAGCTCACCTCCTGGGTCCTAGCTGCCTGCACACCCTGTTCAGCTCTCCTCCTGGGTCCTAGCTGACTGCACATCCTGTTCAGCTCTCCTCCTGGGTCCTAGCTGCCTGCACACCCTGTTCAGCTTTCCTCCTGGGTCCTAGCTGCCTGCACACCCTGTTCAGCTCTTCTCCTGGGTCCTAGCTGCCTGCACACTCCGTTCAGCTCTCCTCCTGGGTCCTAGCTGCCTGCACACCCTGTTCAGCTCTTCTCCTGGTTCCTAGCTGCCTGCACACCCTTTTCAGCTCTCCTCCTGGGTCCTAGCTGCTTGCACACCCTTTTCAGCTCTCCTCCTGAGTCCTAGCTGCTTGCATACCCTGTTCAGCTCTCCTCCTCGGTCCTAGCTGCCTGCACACCCTGTTCAGCTCTCCTCCTGGGTCCTAGCTGCCTGCACACCCTGTTTAGCTCCCCTCCTGGGTCCTAGCTGCCTGCACACCCTGTTCAGCTCTTTTCCTGGGTCCTAGCTGCCTGCACACCCTGTTCAGCTCTCTTTCTGGGTCCTAGCTGCCTGCACACCCTGTTCAGCTCTCCTCCTGGGTCCTAGCTGCCTGCACACCCTGTTCAGCTCTCCTCCTGGGTCCTAGCTGCCTGCACACCCTATTCAGCCCTCCTCCTGGATCCTAGCTGCCTGCACACCCTGTTCAGCTCTCCTTCTGGTGCCTAGCTGCCTGCACACCCTGTTCAGCCCTACTCCTGGGTCCTAGCTGCCTACACACCCTGTTCAGCTCTTCTCCTGGGTCCTAGCTGCCTGCACACCCTGTTCAGCTCTCCTCCTGGGCCCTAGCTGCCTGCACATCCTGTTCCGCTCTCCTCCTGGGTCCTACCTCCCTGCACACCCTGTTCAGCTCTCCTCCTGGGTCCTAGCTGCCTGCACACCCTATTCAGCCCTCCTCCTGGGTGCTAGCTGCCTGCACACCCTGTTCAGCTCTCCTTCTGGGTCCTAGCTGCCTTCACACCCTGTTCAGCTCTCCTCCTGGGTCCTAGCTGCCTGCACACCCTGTTCAGCTCTCCTTCTGGGTCCTAGCTGCCTGCACACCCTGTTCAGCTCTCCTCCTGGGTCCTAGCTGCCTGCACACCCTGTTCAGCTCTTCTCCTGGTTCCTAGCTGCCTGCACACCCTTTTCAGCTCTGCTCCTGGGTCCTAGCTGCTTGCACACCCTTTTCAGCTCTCCTCCTGGGTCCTAGCTGCTTGCACACCCTGTTCAGCTCTCCTCCTCGGTCCTAGCTGCCTGCACACCCTGTTCAGCCCTCCTCCTGGGTCCTAGCTGCCTGCACACCCTGTTCAGCTCCCCTCCTGGGTCCTAGCTGCCTGCACACCCTGTTCAGCTCTTCTCCTGGGTCCTAGCTGCCTGCACACCCTGTTCAGCTCTCTTCCTGGGTCCTAGCTGCCTGCACACCCTGTTCAGCTCTCCTCCTGGGTCCTAGCTGCCTGCACACCCTGTTCAGCTCTCCTCCTGGGTCCTAGCTGCCTGCACACCCTATTCAGCCCTCCTCCTGGATCCTAGCTGCCTGCACACCCTGTTCAGCTCTCCTTCTGGGTCCTAGCTACCTGCACACCCTGTTCAGCCCTACTCCTGGGTCCTAGCTGCCTGCCCACCCTCTTCAGCCCTCCTCCTGGGTCCTAGCTGCCTACACACCCTGTTCAGCTCTTCTCCTGGGTCCTAGCTGCCTGCACACCCTGTTCCGCTCTCCTCCTGGGTCCTAGCTGCCTGCACATCCTGTTCCGCTCTCCTCCTGGGTCCTTCCTCCCTGCACACCCTGTTCATCTCTCCTCCTGGGTCCTAGCTGCCTGCACACCCTATTCAGCCCTCCTCCTGGGTGCTAGCTGCCTGCACACCCTGTTCAGCTCTCCTTCTGGGTCCTAGCTGCCTGCCCACCCTGTTCAGCCCTCCTCCTGGGTCCTAGCTGCCTACACACCCTGTTCAGCTCTTCTCCTGGGTCCTAGCTGCCTGCACACCCTGTTCAGCTCTCCTCCTGGGTCCTAGCTGCCTGCAAACCCTGTTCAGCTTTCCTCCTGGGTCCTAGTTGCCTGCACACCCTGTTCAGCTCTTCTCCTGGGTCCTAGCTGCCTGCACACCCTGTTCAGCTCTCCTCCTGGGTCCTAGCTGCCTGCACACCCTGTTCAGCTCTCGTCCTGGGTCCTAGCTGCCTGCACACCCTGTTCAGCTCTTTTCCTGTGTCCTAGCTGCCTGCACACCCTTTTCAGCTCTTCTCCTGGGTCCTAGCTGCCTGCACACCCTGTTCAGATCTCCTGTGTCCTAGCTGCCTGTACACCCTTTTCAGCTCTCCTCCTGGGTCCTAGCTGCCTGCACACCCTGTTCAGCTTTCCTCCTGGGTCCTAGCTGCCTGCACACCCTGTTCAGCTCTCCTCCTGGGTCCTAGCTGCCTGCACACCCTGTTCAGCTCTCCTCCTGGGTCCTAGCTGCCTGCACACCCTGTTCAGCTCTTTTCCTGGTTCATAGCTGCCTGCACACCCTTTTCAGCTCTCCTCCTGGGTCCTAGCTGCTTGCACACCCTTTTCAGCTCTCCTCCTGGGTCCTAGATGCTTGCACACCCTGTTCAGCTCTCCTCCTGGGTCCTAGCTGCCTGCACACCCTGATCAGCTCTCCTCCTGGGTCCTAGCTGACTGCACACCCTGTTTAGCTCCCCTCCTGGGTCCTAGCTGCCTTCACACCCTGTTCAGCACTTCTCCTGGGTCCTAGCTGCCTACACACCCTGTTCAGCTCTTCTCCTGGGTCCTAGCTGCCTGCACACCCTTTTCAGCTCTTCTCCTGAGTCCTAGCTGCCTGCACACCCTGTTCAGCTCTCCTCCTGGGTCCTGGCTGCCTGCACACCCTGTTTAGCTCTCCTTCTGGGTCCTAGCTGCCTGCTCACCCTGTTTAGCCCTCCTCCTGGGTCCTAGCTGCCTGCACACCCTGTTCAGCCCTCCTCTTGGGTCCTAGCTGCCTACACACCCTGTTCAGCTCTTCTCCTGGGTCCAAGCTGCCTGCACATCCTGTTCAGCTCTCCTCCTGGGTCCTAGCTGCCTGCAAACCCTGTTCAGCTTTCCTCCTAGGTCCTAGCTGCCTGCACACCCTGTTCAGCTCTTCTCCTGGGTCCTAGCTGCCTGCACACCCTGTTCAGCTCTCCTCCTGGGTCCTAGCTGCCTGCACACCCTGTTCAGCTCTCCTCCTGGGTCCTAGCTGCCTGCACATCCTGTTCAGCTCTTTTCCTGTGTCCTAGCTGCCTGCACACCCTGTTTAGCTTTCCTCCTGGGTCCTAGCTGCCTGCACACCTTGTTCAGCTCTCCTCCTGGGTCCTAGCTGCCTGCACACCCTGTTCAGCTCTCCTCCTGGGTCCTAGCTGCCTGGACACCCTGTTCAGCTCTTCTCCTGGTTCCTAGCTGCCTGCACACCCTGTTCAGCTCTCCTCCTGGGTCCTAGCTGCTTGCACACCCTTTTCAGATCTCCTCCTGGGTCCTAGCTGCTTGCACACCCTGTTCAGCTCTCCTCCTGGGTCCTAGCTGCCTGCACACCCTGTTCAGCTCTCTTCCTGGGTCCTAGCGGCCTGCACACCCTGTTCAGCTCTCCTCCTGGGTCCTAGCTGCCTGCACACCCTGTTCAACTCTTCTCTTATGTCCTAGCTGTCTGCACACCCTTTTCAGCTCTCCTCCTGGGTCCTAGCTGACTGCACACCCTGTTCAGCTCTCCTCCTAGGTCCTAGCTGCCTGCACACCCTGTTCAGCCCTCCTCCTGGGTCCTAGCTGCCTGCACACCCTGTTCAGCTCTCCTCCTGGGTCCTAGCTGCCTGCACACCCTGTTCAGCCCTCATCCTGGGTCCTAGCTGCCTGCACACCCTGTTCAGCTCTCTTCCTGGGTCTCAGCTGCCTGCACATCCTGTTCAGCTCTTCTCCTGGGTCCTAGCTGCCTGCAAACCCTGTTCAGGTCTCCTCCTGGGTCCTAGCTGCCTGCACACCCTGTTCAGCTCTCCTCCTGGGTCCTAGCTGACTGCACATCCTGTTCAGCTCTCCTCCTGGGTCCTAGCTGCCTGCACACCCTGTTCAGCTTTCCTCCTGGGTCCTAGCTGCCTGCACACCCTGTTCAGCTCTTCTCCTGGGTCCTAGCTGCCTGCACACCCCGTTCAGCTCTCCTCCTGGGTCCTAGCTGCTTGCACACCCTGTTCAGCTCTCCTCCTGGGTCCTAGCTGCCTGCAAACCCTGTTAAGCTCTCCTCCTGGGTCCTAGCTGACTGCACACCCTGTTCAGCTCCCCTCCTGGGTCCTAGCTGCCTTCACACCCTGTTCAGCACTTCTCCTGGGTCCTAGCTGCCTGCACACCCTGTTCAGCTCTTCTCCTGGGTCCTAGCTGCCTGCACACCCTTTTCACCTCTTCTCCTGGGTCCTAGCTGCCTGCACACCCTGTTCAGCTCTCCTCCTGGGTCCTGGCTGCCTGCACACTCTGTTTAGCTCTCCTTCTGGGTCCTAGCTGCCTGCTCACCCTGTTTAGCCCTCCTCCTGGGTCCTAGCTGCCTGCACACCCTGTTCAGCCCTCCTCTTGGGTCCTAGCTGCCTACACACCCTGTTCAGCTCTTCTCCTGGGTCCAAGCTGCCTGCACACCCTGTTCAGCTCTCCTCCTGGGTCCTAGCTGCCTGCAAACCCTGTTCAGCTTTCCTCCTAGGTCCTAGCTGCCTGCACACCCTGTTCAGCTCTTCTCCTGGGTCCTAGCTGCCTGCACACCCTGTTCAGCTCTCCTCCTGGGTCCTAGCTGCCTGCACACCCTGTTCAGCTCTCCTCCTGGGTCCTAGCTGCCTGCACACCCTGTTCAGCTCTTTTCCTGTGTCCTAGCTGCCTGCACACCCTGTTTAGCTTTCCTCCTGGGTCCTAGCTGCCTGCACACCTTGTTCAGCTCTCCTCCTGGGTCCTAGCTGCCTGCACACCCTCTTCAGCTCTCCTCCTGGGTCCTAGCTGCCTGGACACCCTGTTCAGCTCTTCTCCTGGTTCCTAGCTGCCTGCACACCCTGTTCAGCTCTCCTCCTGGGTCCTAGCTGCTTGCACACCCTTTTCAGATCTCCTCCTGGGTCCTAGCTGCTTGCACACCCTGTTCAGCTCTCCTCCTGGGTCCTAGCTGCCTGCACACCCTGTTCAGCTCTCCTCCTGGGTCCTAGCGGCCTGCACACCCTGTTCAGCTCTCCTCCTGGGTCCTAGCTGCCTGCACACCCTGTTCAACTCTTCTCTTATGTCCTAGCTGTCTGCACACCCTGTTCAGCTCTCCTCCTGGGTCCTAGCTGACTGCACACCCTGTTCAGCTCTCCTCCTAGGTCCTAGCTGCCTGCACACCCTGTTCAGCCCTCCTCCTGGGTCCTAGCTGCCTGCACACCCTGTTCAGCTCTCCTCCTGGGTCCTAGCTGCCTGCACACCCTGTTCAGCCCTCATCCTGGGTCCTAGCTGCCTGCACACCCTGTTCAGCTCTCTTCCTGGGTCTCAGCTGCCTGCACATCCTGTTCAGCTCTTCTCCTGGGTCCTAGCTGCCTGCAAACCCTGTTCAGGTCTCCTCCTGGGTCCTAGCTGCCTGCACACCCTGTTCAGCTCTCCTCCTGGGTCCTAGCTGACTGCACATCCTGTTCAGCTCTCCTCCTGGGTCCTAGCTGCCTGCACACCCTGTTCAGCTTTCCTCCTGGGTCCTAGCTGCCTGCACACCCTGTTCAGCTCTTCTCCTGGGTCCTAGCTGCCTGCACACCCTGTTCAGCTCTCCTCCTGGGTCCTAGCTGCTTGCACACCCTGTTCAGCTCTCCTCCTGGGTCCTAGCTGCCTGCACACCCTGTTCAGCTCTCCTCCTGGGTCCTAGCTGACTGCACACCCTGTTCAGCTCCCCTCCTGGGTCCTAGCTGCCTTCACACCCTGTTCAGCACTTCTCCTGGGTCCTAGCTGCCTGCACACCCTGTTCAGCTCTTCTCCTGGGTCATAGCTGCCTGCACACCCTTTTCAGCTCTTCTCCTGGGTCCTAGCTGCCTGCACACCCTGTTCAGCTCTCCTCCTGGGTCCTGGCTGCCTGCACACCCTGTTTAGCTCTCCTTCTGGGTCCTAGCTGCCTGCTCACCCTGTTTAGCCCTCCTCCTGGGTCCTTGCTGCCTGCACACCCTGTTCAGCCCTCCTCTTGGGTCCTAGCTGCCTACACACCCTGTTCAGCTCTTCTCCTGGGTCCAAGCTGCCTGCACACCCTGTTCAGCTCTCCTCCTGGGTCCTAGCTGCCTGCACACCCTGTTCAACTCTTCTCTTATGTCCTAGCTGTCTGCACACCCTGTTCAGCTCCCCTCCTGGGTCCTAGCTGCCTTCACACCCTGTTCAGCACTTGTCCTGGGTCCTAGCTGCCTGCACACCCTGTTCAGCTCTTCTCCTGGGTCCTAGCTGCCTGCACACCCTTTTCACCTCTTCTCCTGGGTCCTAGCTGCCTGCACACCCTGTTCAGCTCTCCTCCTGGGTCCTGGCTGCCTGCACACTCTGTTTAGCTCTCCTTCTGGGTCCTAGCTGCCTGCTCACCCTGTTTAGCCCTCCTCCTGGGTCCTAGCTGCCTGCACACCCTGTTCAGCCCTCCTCTTGGGTCCTAGCTGCCTACACACCCTGTTCAGCTCTTCTCCTGGGTCCAAGCTGCCTGCACACCCTGTTCAGCTCTCCTCCTGGGTCCTAGCTGCCTGCAAACCCTGTTCAGCTTTCCTCCTAGGTCCTAGCTGCCTGCACACCCTGTTCAGCTCTTCTCCTGGGTCCTAGCTGCCTGCACACCCTGTTCAGCTCTCCTCCTGGGTCCTAGCTGCCTGCACACCCTGTTCAGCTCTCCTCCTGGGTCCTAGCTGCCTGCACACCCTGTTCAGCTCTTTTCCTGTGTCCTAGCTGCCTGCACACCCTGTTTAGCTTTCCTCCTGGGTCCTAGCTGCCTGCACACCTTGTTCAGCTCTCCTCCTGGGTCCTAGCTGCCTGCACACCCTCTTCAGCTCTCCTCCTGGGTCCTAGCTGCCTGGACACCCTGTTCAGCTCTTCTCCTGGTTCCTAGCTGCCTGCACACCCTGTTCAGCTCTCCTCCTGGGTCCTAGCTGCTTGCACACCCTTTTCAGATCTCCTCCTGGGTCCTAGCTGCTTGCACACCCTGTTCAGCTCTCCTCCTGGGTCCTAGCTGCCTGCACACCCTGTTCAGCTCTCCTCCTGGGTCCTAGCAGCCTGCACACCCTGTTCAGCTCTCCTCCTGGGTCCTAGCTGCCTGCACACCCTGTTCAACTCTTCTCTTATGTCCTAGCTGTCTGCACACCCTGTTCAGCTCTCCTCCTGGGTCCTAGCTGACTGCACACCCTGTTCAGCTCTCCTCCTAGGTCCTAGCTGCCTGCACACCCTGTTCAGCCCTCCTCCTGGGTCCTAGCTGCCTGCACACCCTGTTCAGCTCTCCTCCTGGGTCCTAGCTGCCTGCACACCCTGTTCAGCCCTCATCCTGGGTCCTAGCTGCCTGCACACCCTGTTCAGCTCTCTTCCTGGGTCTCAGCTGCCTGCACATCCTGTTCAGCTCTTCTCCTGGGTCCTAGCTGCCTGCAAACCCTGTTCAGGTCTCCTCCTGGGTCCTAGCTGCCTGCACACCCTGTTCAGCTCTCCTCCTGGGTCCTAGCTGACTGCACATCCTGTTCAGCTCTCCTCCTGGGTCCTAGCTGCCTGCACACCCTGTTCAGCTTTCCTCCTGGGTCCTAGCTGCCTGCACACCCTGTTCAGCTCTTCTCCTGGGTCCTAGCTGCCTGCACACCCCGTTCAGCTCTCCTCCTGGGTCCTAGCTGCTTGCACACCCTGTTCAGCTCTCCTCCTGGGTCCTAGCTGCCTGCACACCCTGTTCAGCTCTCCTCCTGGGTCCTAGCTGACTGCACACCCTGTTCAGCTCCCCTCCTGGGTCCTAGCTGCCTTCACACCCTGTTCAGCACTTCTCCTGGGTCCTAGCTGCCTGCACACCCTGTTCAGCTCTTCTCCTGGGTCATAGCTGCCTGCACACCCTTTTCAGCTCTTCTCCTGGGTCCTAGCTGCCTGCACACCCTGTTCAGCTCTCCTCCTGGGTCCTGGCTGCCTGCACACCCTGTTTAGCTCTCCTTCTGGGTCCTAGCTGCCTGCTCACCCTGTTTAGTCCTCCTCCTGGGTCCTTGCTGCCTGCACACCCTGTTCAGCCCTCCTCTTGGGTCCTAGCTGCCTACACACCCTGTTCAGCTCTTCTCCTGGGTCCAAGCTGCCTGCACACCCTGTTCAGCTCTCCTCCTGGGTCCTAGCTGCCTGCACACCCTGTTCAACTCTTCTCTTATGTCCTAGCTGTCTGCACACCCTGTTCAGCTCTCCTCCTGGGTCCTTATTGACTGCACACCCTGTTCAGCTCTCCTCCTAGGTCCTAGCTGCCTGCACACCCTGTTCAGCCCTCCTCCTGGGTCCTAGCTGCCTGCACACCCTGTTCAGCTCTCCTCCTGGGTCCTTGCTGCCTGCACACCCTGTTCAGCCCTCATCCTGGGTCCTAGCTGCCTGCACACGCTGTTCAGCTCTCTTCCTGGGTCTCAGCTGCCTGCACATCCTGTTCAGCTCTTCTCCTGGGTCCTAGCTGCCTGCAAACCCTGTTCAGGTCTCCTTCTGGGTCCTAGCTGCCTGCACACCCTGTTCAGCTCTCCTCCTGGGTCCTAGCTGACTGCACATCCTGTTCAGCTCTCCTCCTGGGTCCTAGCTGCCTGCACACCCTGTTCAGCTTTCCTCCTGGGTCCTAGCTGCCTGCACACCCTGTTCAGCTCTTCTCCTGGGTCCTAGCTGCCTGCACACCCCGTTCAGCTCTCCTCCTTGGTCCTAGCTGCCTGCACACCCTGTTCAGCTCTTCTCCTGGTTCCTAGCTGCCTGCACACCCTTTTCAGCTCTCCTCCTGGGTCCTAGCTGCTTGCACACCCTTTTCAGCTCTCCTCCTGGGTCCTAGCTGCTTGCACACCCTGTTCAGCTCTCCTCCTCGGTCCTAGCTGCCTTTACACCCTGTTCAGCTCTCCTCCTGGGTCCCAGCTGCCTGCACACTAGAGTTGAGCGCGGTTCGTGGTTCGTGGTTCTCCAGTTCTAGGCTCGAGTGATTTTGGGGCATGTTCTAGATCGAACTAGAACTCGAGCTTTTTGCAAAAGCTCGATAGTTCTAGAAACGTTCGAGAACGGTTCTAGCAGCCAAAAAACAGCTAAATCATAGCTTGGTTTCTGCTGTAATAGTGTAAGTCACTCTGTGAATCAAACTATTATCACATTTCAGTGTATAGTGTGCGTGAACAGCGCCTTCAGATCACTGCTGTTTCTATAATGGCGATCGCCATTTTTTTTTTTTTTTTTCTTGTCTTCCTTCCCTAAGCGCGCGCGTGTTGTGGGGCGGGCCAGCATGTCAGCCAATCACAGACACACACACAGCTAAGTGGACTTTGAGCCAGAGAAGCAACGGCATGTGTGATAGGATCTGCATGTCACATGTCCCTGCATTATAAAACCGGACATTTTCTTCACGGACGCCATTATCTGCCTTCTGCGTCTTTGGTGTCAGACATCACTGTCGCAGCTCCGTCCTCCTGAGTCCTATAGCCGATACAGCTGAATGTGCTGCATACACAGCGTTAGACAGCATAGGGAGAGCACTTTATAGCAGTCCTTTTAAGGGCTCAAACCGGCAGGGTCAGAGAGCCATAGGTGACAGGTCCTGCAAACAGCAACAGCGTCTGTGTAGCCAAGGTCAGGGATTTCCTCCCTGCATTTCACCATTAGGAGGGAATAGAAAGGCAGGCTTCCATTCCTCTACCCAGAGCACCACAATCCTGCCACTGTACCCTCCTGTCCTCTGCGCACTCCAACTCATTATAACTAAGCCATTATACTAGCAAACACTCAGTGTACCTAGTGGCATCCTATCTGTGGCTATTGGACTTTGCTATAGTCCCACTAGTGCAAAGACATTTGCAGAGCACGTCTGCCTGCATTGCACACTACAACTTTTTTAAACTAAGCAATTTTACTAGCAAACACTCAGTGTACCTAGTGGCATCCTATCTGTGGCTATTGGACTTTGCTATAGTCCCACTAGTGCAAAGACATTTGCAGAGCACGTCTGCCTGCATTGCACACTCCAACTTTTTTAAACTAAGCCATTATACTAGCAAACACTCAGTGTACCTAGTGGCATCCTAAACGTGGCTATTGGACTTTGCTATAGTCCCACTAGTGCAAAGACATTTGCAGAGCACGTCTGCCTGCATTGCACACTACAACTCATTGTTACTAAGCCATTATACTAGCAAACACTCAGTGTACCTAGTGTCATCCTATACGTGGCTATTGGACTTTGCTATAGTCCCACTAGTGCAAAGACATTTGCAGAGCACGTCTGCCTGCATTGCACACTCCAACTTTTTTAAACTAAGCAATTTTACTAGCAAACACTCAGTGTACCTAGTGGCATCCTAAAGGTGGCTATTGGACTTTGCTATAGTCCCACTAGTGCAAAGACATTAGCAGAGCACATCTGCCTGCATTGCACACTCTAACTTTTTTAAACTCAGCCATTATACTAGCAAACACACAGTGTACCTAGTTGTATCCTAAACGTGGCTATTGTACTTTTGTCTATTCACAGTATTGGAACGATATTTGCAGCACGTCTGCCTGCATTGCACACTCTAACTTTTTTAAACTCAGCCATTATACTAGCAAACACACAGTGTACCTAGTTGTATCCTAAACGTGGCTCTTGTACTTTTGTCTATTCACAGTATTGGAACGATATTTGCAGCACGTCTGCCTGCATTGCACACTCTAACTTTTTTAAACTCAGCCATTATACTAGCAAACACACAGTGTACCTAGTTGTATCCTAAACGTGGCTATTGTACTTTTGTCAATTCACAGTATTGGAACGTTATTTGCAGCACGTCTGCCTGCATTGCACACTCAAACTTTTTTAAACTCAGCCATTATACTAGCAAACACTCACTGTACCTAGTTGTATCCTAAACGTGGCTATTGTACTTTTGTCAATTCACAGTATTGGAACGTTATTTGCAGGACATCTGCCTGCATTGCACACTCAAACTTTTTTAAACTCAGCCATTATACTAGCAAACACTCACTGTACCTAGTTGTATCCTAAACGTGGCTCTTGTACTTTTGTCAATTCACAGTATTGGAACGTTATTTGCAGGACATCTGCCTGCATTGCACACTCAAACTTTTTTAAACTCAGCCATTATACTAGCAAACACACAGTGTACCTAGTTGTATCCTAAACGTGGCTATTGTACTTTTGTCTATTCACAGTATTGGAACGATATTTGCAGCACGTCTGCCTGCATTGCACACTCTAACTTTTTTAAACTCAGCCATTATACTAGCAAACACACAGTGTACCTAGTTGTATCCTAAACGTGGCTCTTGTACTTTTGTCTATTCACAGTATTGGAACGATATTTGCAGCACGTCTGCCTGCATTGCACACTCTAACTTTTTTAAACTCAGCCATTATACTAGCAAACACACAGTGTACCTAGTTGTATCCTAAACGTGGCTATTGTACTTTTGTCAATTCACAGTATTGGAACGTTATTTGCAGCACGTCTGCCTGCATTGCACACTCAAACTTTTTTAAACTCAGCCATTATACTAGCAAACACTCACTGTACCTAGTTGTATCCTAAACGTGGCTCTTGTACTTTTGTCTATTCATAGTATTGGAACGATATTTGCAGGACATCTGCCTGCATTGCACACTCAAACTTTTTTAAACTCAGCCATTATACTAGCAAACACACAGTGTACCTAGTTGTATCCTAAACGTGGCTCTTGTACTTTTGTCTATTCACAGTATTGGAACGATATTTGCAGCACGTCTGTGTTACGGTTGCTGCGAGCACTGGAGACTATGTCCAGATTTCTTGCTACTGCACATGTGCGAGCGCCGGAGACTAAGTCCAATCTTGGAGCCATTGCACATGTGCGGGTGACATCATCGCTGACACGAGGTCACATGTCTCTGACACCTTCTATGCCGATTGGTCGCTGGTCATGTGCTTGTGACGTCTTGCTCGGTGATAGGCCAGCATGACGTCACTCCTGTCGTTCTGGCAGCGGATTGGCTCTGGTGTCCTCCATCTTGGATGGGGCACAGAGTCTATATAAGACCCTGACACACGCCGCATGGTGCTCAGTCCTCTTGGTTCATGCATATGAGTAGACGCTCTGTGCGCGTTCCTCTAGGCATTCCTCTGTCTATGCTAGGTGAGCGCTACCGGCAGGGTAGCGTTCTTATACCTTACAGCTTCGGCTGCTGTCCGTATCCTTACCTCTTAGGGGAGAGGACATAGGCAGGTGCCTGAGGCACATGGTCTGGCTGGGCCTTGTGATTCTACTCGTAGGTGGACGTTGCCGCTAGGGTAACGTTCCTTATACTGCATCTGGCAGTTGTTCGTATCCTCGCACACTAGGGGAGCGAACAGAGGTAGGAGCTTTGTGCGGCTTACGCTGCTGTTCGTCTCTTTTGCACCACTAGAAGAGCGGACCTAGGCAGGTGCCATATTTAGTGGTTCGTGTCCTCGCACACTAGTGGAGCGAACGCAGGTAGGAGCTTTGTGCGGCTTACGCTGCTGTTCGTCTCTTTTGCACCACTAGAAGAGCGGACCTAGGTAGGTGCCATTTCGCACACATTGCCTTTGTCTCTGTGATTATTAACAGAGATCATTCCACACACCCTCCAAGTAAGGGAGGAATTGCTTTACTTATTATATCCTTCTGTGAGTTAACAGAGGTATTGCACTCTGCCATAGTCTGCAGCAAAGTCTTTGCACGGTGGACCCTGACTGTCTGATACTCCTTTCGGTTATTATCAGACAGCCCCCCGTAACATTAGGACTGAGCCAAGGGTCTGGCAGTTATGGCAGAATATCAGCAGTTACACCGTTACATACAAGTACTTGAGTCACGGCTCAAGAGTATAGAGGATAAACCTCAGACCATGGTGACATCTGCACATGATCCTCGACTTGCTCTGCCAAACAGATATTCTGGCGATGCCAGATCATGTCGTGGTTTCATTAGTCAGTGTCAGATACACCTAGAGGTCAACTCTTCTCGCTTCTCTACGGAGAGGTCCAGAGTAGGCTTTATCATCTCCTTACTTCAGGACAAAGCCTTAGAATGGGCGACTCCCCTATGGGAGCGCTCTGATGTGGTTACTCTGAGACATCAAGACTTTCTTGATGCTCTTAAGGCGGTATTCATGGGTCCGCAGGTTACCCATGATGCGGTCCTGAGACTGTTAGATCTATCTCAGGGTTCGTTATCCACTAGTTCTTATGCCATTGCTTTTAGAACTCTGGTGGCAGAACTAGATTGGCCAGAGAAGGTGTTGATTCCTATCTTCTGGAGAGGGTTGGCAGGCTATGTCAAGGATGCTCTTGCTACTCGTGAGGTCCCTGCTTCTCTGGAGGACTTGATCACAGTAGCAACGAGAATCGATGTACGCCATAAGGAACGTAGACTCGAGGTCTCTTCCTCACGCCCTAAGCATCGGGCTATTCCAGTTGTTGAGGGTCCACTATCATCTTCCTCAGCATCTGAAACATCTCCCACTCCTATGGAGTTAGGTCATACGTTCTCCAGACTACGCAAGTCTGGTCCTCCTATATGTTACGTATGTCGTCAGGCTGGGCACTATGCCAACAAGTGTCCTAGTCGTCAGGGAAACTCCCTGGCCTAGTAACCATTAGAGGGGGGTTACTAGAGACGTCTTCTGCACCCTCTAAGTGTTGTATCCCAGGTCAGCTCTCGTTATCTGAGAATACATGGCCTATTATGGCTTTTGTGGATTCCGGAGCTGACGGGATTTTTGTGTCCTCAGGATTTGTAAAGGGACACAATATTCCCTCTATCATGTTAGAGGCGCCTATTCCTGTCCGTGTTGTTAATGGAACTATGTTGTCTGACTCCATTACATTGAGGACAGTTCCCTTGCGCCTTTCCCTGTCTCAGGGTCACATAGAGGAGATTTCTTTTCTTGTTTTGCCTGAGGGTATAGACGACGTCCTTCTGGGTCTTCCATGGCTTCGGACTCATGCTCCTCACATTGACTGGGAGTCTGACAGCATTATTAGTTGGGGTTCGAAATGTCAGTCCCGATGTCTTCCCTTACCACCTAAGGTCGTTGCGGTTGCATCCACTGATCTCTCTCCCATACCTACACCATATTTGGATTTCGCTGACGTGTTCTCCAAACAGGGTGCTGAGGTTCTTCCACCCCATAGGCCGTATGACTGTGCCATAGACCTTATCCCAGGTTCGGTTCCACCTAAAGGCAGGGTTTACCCCCTGTCGATACCTGAGTCGGAGGCCATGTCGACCTATATAAGAGAGAGTTTAAAGAAGGGGTTCATTCGTAAGTCTGTCTCTCCCGCGGGAGCTGGGTTTTTCTTTGTTCGGAAGAAAGAGGGTGATTTGCGTCCCTGCATAGATTACCGGGGTCTCAACGCAATCACAATAAAGAACAAATACCCATTACCTTTAATTTCGGAGCTCTTTGACAGACTGAGAGGAGCTCAAGTTTTTACGAAGTTGGATCTGCGGGGTGTGTATAACTTGGTACGAATTCGAAAGGGTGACGAATGGAAGACCGCTTTTAACACCCGAGACGGTCACTATGAATACCTCGTCATGCCTTTTGGGTTATGTAATGCACCCGCAGTATTTCAGGACTTCGTAAACGATGTGTTCAGGGATTTACTGTTATCCTCAGTAGTGGTGTATCTGGACGACATCCTGATTTTTTCTCCTGATCTGGAGACTCATCGTCAGGATGTCGTTCGTGTCCTTTCCCGTTTAAGGGAGCACTCATTGTTTGCTAAACTCGAGAAATGTGTATTCGAGCAATCCTCATTGCCTTTTTTGGGTTACATTATCTCACAAGAGGGTCTGGCTATGGATCCTGCGAAGCTCTCTGCTGTCCTGCAATGGTCCGAACCTCATTCCTTGAAGGCGGTGCAACGCTTCTTAGGATTCATAAATTATTACAGGCAGTTCATACCCCATTTTTCTACTTTGGTGGCCCCTTTGGTGGCCTTGACTAAGAAAGGTGCTAATCCCAAAGCCTGGTCTACTGAGACATCTCAGGCTTTTGAGGCAGTAAAAAGACACTTTTCAACTGCTCCCGTTCTTCAAAGACCCGATGAGAGTAAGCCCTTCCTCTTAGAGGTTGATGCCTCTTCAGTGGGTGCTGGTGCGGTCTTGTATCAAAAGAACGGTGCAGGTAGAAAAAGGCCGTGTTTCTTCTTTGCTAAAACCTTTTCACCAGCAGAGAGAAACTATACCATTGGGGATAGGGAACTGCTCGCCTTGAGATTAGCCTTGGAGGAGTGGCGTCACTTGCTGGAAGGAGCGAAACATCCTTTCCAGGTCTATACAGACCATAAGAATCTGACGTACTTACAAACCGCCCAGCGTCTGAATCCTCGCCAAGCCCGCTGGTCCTTGTTTTTCTCCCGCTTTCACTTCTCCATCAACTATCTGTCTGGGAGTAAGAATAACAAGGCAGACGCCCTGTCTCGCTCTATGCTTTCTACCGAGGAAGAGATTGACGAACCTCGTCTTATCCTTCCCTCCAGGGTTTTTCATACGCTCTCCCCTGTGACGTTAGACCAAATCCCACCGGGCAAGACCTTTGTTCCGCCTGATCGACAGAATGATATACTGTCATGGGCCCACACCTCAAAGGTGGGTGGGCATTTTGGTATTAGGCGGACACGAGAGTTACTGGAGAGGTGGTATTGGTGGCCACACTTAGCCAGCCACGTCAAGAGATATGTCGGTTCCTGCTACTCGTGTGCTCGCAACCGTCCATTACGGCAGAGACCGGCTGGGCTCTTGCATCCTTTACCAGTGCCAGATAGACCATGGGAGGTGGTAGGCATGGACTTTGTGGGTAATCTTCCAAGTTCACAGGGACATAGATTTGTGTGGGTCATTACGGACCATTTCTCCCGGATGGTTCATCTCGTACCGTTATCGAGAATCCCATCTTCCAGGGTACTAGCCAAACTATTCCTCAAGCATGTCTTTAGGCTTCACGGGATGCCAGATCGTATCATTTGTGATAGAGGCCCGCAATTTACTTCCCGTTTCTGGCGAGATCTTTGTAGCCTTCTGCAAATTGAGTTGAATCTCTCTTCGGCATACCATCCGGAGACTAATGGTTTGGTTGAACGTACCAATCAATCTATGATTATATACCTTCGACACTTTGTTGCTGAGAACCACGATAACTGGTCCTCCCTCCTACCCTGGGCAGAATTTGCCCTTAACAATTCGCTGGCTGAGGCCACTGGGCAGACACCGTTCGTACTCAATAATGGGCAACACCCTAGGGTACCGGTACCATTTCCCGCTGCTGCACCTCCTCCTCTTGTGGCCGACTGGGCAACTAATGCCAGAGAGGTTTGGGATCGGACTCAAGAGTCGATCCAAGCAGCTAAGGACCGTATGAAGACGGTGTCCGATCGGTTTCGTCGCCCGGCTCCTGTCTTTTCTCCAGGGGACTTTGTGTGGCTCTCTGCAAAACACGTGAGACTTAGAGTGAGCTCTGTCAAATTTGCTCCTCGCTTCCTGGGTCCTTATGAGGTTCTTCGACAGGTAAATCCTGTAGTCTATCAATTGAAGTTACCTGTCCATCTTAGGATTCATGACAAATTCCATGTCTCACTGCTAAAGCCGGCTATTTTACCTCACGCTCGTGAAGCGCACTCTCCTGCCTCTGATTCCTCTCGCTTTAGCTATGAGGTACGAGCCATAGTAGGTTCTAAGATGGTTAGAGGGCGCAGGTTCTTCTTGATAGATTGGGAGGGCTATGGCCCGGAACATCGCTCTTGGGAGCCCGAGGAGGCTGTCCATGCTCCCGACTTAGTTGCCGATTACCTGCGTCGCCGGGAGGGGGGCCCTTGAGGGGGAGGTACTGTTACGGTTGCTGCGAGCACTGGAGACTATGTCCAGATTTCTTGCTACTGCACATGTGCGAGCGCTGGAGACTAAGTCCAGATTTCTTGCTACTGCACATGTGCGAGCGCCGGAGACTAAGTCCAATCTTGGAGCCATTGCACATGTGCGGGTGACATCATCGCTGACACGAGGTCACATGTCTCTGACACCTTCTATGCCGATTGGTCGCTGGTCATGTGCTTGTGACGTCTTGCTCGGTGATAGGCCAGCATGACGTCACTCCTGTCGTTCTGGCAGCGGATTGGCTCTGGTGTCCTCCATCTTGGATGGGGCACAGAGTCTATATAAGACCCTGACACACGCCGCATGGTGCTCAGTCCTCTTGGTTCATGCATATGAGTAGACGCTCTGTGCGCGTTCCTCTAGGCATTCCTCTGTCTATGCTAGGTGAGCGCTACCGGCAGGGTAGCGTTCTTATACCTTACAGCTTCGGCTGCTGTCCGTATCCTTACCTCTTAGGGGAGCGGACATAGGCAGGTGCCTGAGGCACATGGTCTGGCTGGGCCTTGTGATTCTACTCGTAGGTGGACGTTGCCGCTAGGGTAACGTTCCTTATACTGCGTCTGGCAGTTGTTCGTATCCTCGCACACTAGGGGAGCGAACAGAGGTAGGAGCTTTGTGCGGCTTACGCTGCTGTTCGTCTCTTTTGCACCACTAGAAGAGCGGACCTAGGCAGGTGCCATATTTAGTGGTTCGTGTCCTCGCACACTAGTGGAGCGAACGCAGGTAGGAGCTTTGTGCGGCTTACGCTGCTGTTCGTCTCTTTTGCACCACTAGAAGAGCGGACCTAGGTAGGTGCCATTTCGCACACATTGCCTTTGTCTCTGTGATTATTAACAGAGATCATTCCACACACCCTCCAAGTAAGGGAGGAATTGCTTTACTTATTATATCCTTCTGTGAGTTAACAGAGGTATTGCACTCTGCCATAGTCTGCAGCAAAGTCTTTGCACGGTGGACCCTGACTGTCTGATACTCCTTTCGGTTATTATCAGACAGCCCCCCGTAACAGTCTGCCTGCATTGCACACTCTAACTTTTTTAAACTCAGCCATTATACTAGCAAACACACAGTGTACCTAGTTGTATCCTAAACGTGGCTCTTGTACTTTTGTCTATTCACAGTATTGGAACGATATTTGCAGCACGTCTGCCTGCATTGCACACTCTAACTTTTTTAAACTCAGCCATTATACTAGCAAACACACAGTGTACCTAGTTGTATCCTAAACGTGGCTATTGTACTTTTGTCAATTCACAGTATTGGAACGTTATTTGCAGCACGTCTGCCTGCATTGCACACTCAAACTTTTTTAAACTCAGCCATTATACTAGCAAACACTCACTGTACCTAGTTGTATCCTAAACGTGGCTATTGTACTTTTGTCAATTCACAGTATTGGAACGTTATTTGCAGGACATCTGCCTGCATTGCACACTCAAACTTTTTTAAACTCAGCCATTATACTAGCAAACACTCACTGTACCTAGTTGTATCCTAAACGTGGCTATTGTACTTTTGTCAATTCACAGTATTGGAACGTTATTTGCAGGACATCTGCCTGCATTGCACACTCAAACTTTTTTAAACTCAGCCATTATACTAGCAAACACACAGTGTACCTAGTTGTATCCTAAACGTGGCTCTTGTACTTTTGTCTATTCACAGTATTGGAACGATATTTGCAGCACGTCTGCCTGCATTGCACACTCTAACTTTTTTAAACTCAGCCATTATACTAGCAAACACACAGTGTACCTAGTTGTATCCTAAACGTGGCTCTTGTACTTTTGTCTATTCACAGTATTGGAACGATATTTGCAGCACGTCTGCCTGCATTGCACACTCTAACTTTTTTAAACTCAGCCATTATACTAGCAAACACACAGTGTACCTAGTTGTATCCTAAACGTGGCTCTTGTACTTTTGTCTATTCACAGTATTGGAACGATATTTGCAGCACGTCTGCCTGCATTGCACACTCTAACTTTTTTAAACTCAGCCATTATACTAGCAAACACACAGTGTACCTAGTTGTATCCTAAACGTGGCTATTGTACTTTTGTCAATTCACAGTATTGGAACGTTATTTGCAGCACGTCTGCCTGCATTGCACACTCAAACTTTTTTAAACTCAGCCATGACTGATGGACTAGTGAATTGCGCTCCTGGAAACCTAATAAATAAGACACCACACACTGCGTGACATGGATTAAAATTTTGGCCACAGCAGCCCTTTATTTTTAATAAGAAAAAACATCAACAAGAAAAAACAAGATTATCGGCCCAGAGATGTGGTTGTTATAAATCCCAGCCCCATATCCCCCTCCGCCGTGTACACCTAGCTCAAGGGGGAATCTGGGTATACCCCTTGATCATTTTCCTTGTGTCCGCTGAGCTCCTCCCCAGGGACCCATCTATTCCACTGTCCACTGAGCTCCTCCCCAGGGACCCATATTCCACTGTCCGCTGAGCTCTGGCCCAGGGACCCCATTAAAAACATAATTCTCCAACCAACAAAGAGGGGGTTTAAACAACCACATCCCGCCGCCGCCAAATGCTGCTGTAACATACAATATTAAAATGTTAATACAATATTAATATGTTGATATGACATTGTCAATTTGGATACATTACTGATAACAATTGATACAATACGATACAATACTAATAATGTTGATAAAATACCGATGATGTTGAATAGCAATAACATTGTTAGAATATTGACAGTGTTGCAAAGTCCTGATATTGATACATTTCCCTTTATTATAGGGAGGGTGGGTGGGACAACTGCTTGTTCAGTCTTTGAGTCCAGGACAAAGGAATGACACCTTAACATGGGACCTATTTCTTATATGGCCCCTGCCCCCATCTCTCCTCCTGCTCGCTCACCCCCACCACCACATTCCTTAGGTAAAACCCCCATCCCTTACTCCTTAACCCTTTCCTGGATCTATCACTGCCTCAGTCATGTACGTTACGGCTATCTGCCTTCACTCTGCTTGACTGATGGACTAGTGAATTGCGCTCCTGGAAACCTAATAAATAAGACACCACACACTGCGTGACATG
The DNA here is from genome assembly GCF_048569485.1 of Anomaloglossus baeobatrachus. Lineage (NCBI taxonomy): Eukaryota > Metazoa > Chordata > Amphibia > Anura > Aromobatidae > Anomaloglossus > Anomaloglossus baeobatrachus. The sequence continues at coordinate 321,247,642 of NC_134354.1, forward strand.
GATTAAAATTTTGGCCACAGCAGCCCTTTATTTTTAATAAGAAAAAACATCAACAAGAAAAAACAAGATTATCGGCCCAGAGATGTGGTTGTTATAAATCCCAGCCCCATATCCCCCTCCGCCGTGTACACCTAGCTCAAGGGGGAATCTGGGTATACCCCTTGATCATTTTCCTTGTGTCCGCTGAGCTCCTCCCCAGGGACCCATCTATTCCACTGTCCACTGAGCTCCTCCCCAGGGACCCATATTCCACTGTCCGCTGAGCTCTGGCCCAGGGACCCCATTAAAAACATAATTCTCCAACCAACAAAGAGGGGGTTTAAACAACCACATCCCGCCAAGACTCGCTCTTGTGACACCTTACAAGAGTGAGTTCCTCCACAACTTAATGGCTCGTTCTACTCCTTCTTGTATTCCCAACATCCATATATCAATGCCAATGTCATTAAGATGTACCTTATCATCTCTCCAAAAATGTTCCTTTGTATTTTCCAGCATCTGGTGACGTATGGCCACCCCTCCGTTTTCCAACACAAATTTTGTTATTTTTTTATTAACTTTTATCCTTGTATTATTGATGCGAGCCACTGATCGCGCTGTTCTCCACATTTGTCTAGCTACTATATCCGACCAGACCACCACTGTTTCTGGGTAAGACCTCCATAAATTCAACATATCAAGCTTTATGTTCTTAACTAAATGTCTTGATGTTCTTATTGCTAAATCATTACCACCTAAATGGATAAGTAAGACGTCCGGGGGGCGGTAGAACTCCACATGATACTGGATTTCTCTCAACAGCTGATGCCACTGCATTCCCCTCTTTCCTATCCATGTCACCCGTGCCAAGGAACTGGGCAACCCCAACTGTTTGCCATTAGGCCTGACTGCTGCACGTAAGGCCCCCCAAAAAACAATTGAATGTCCCATGATCCAAACCAGGCATTGCTGTTCAGCTAAAACAAAAAACAAAAACACAATTATCACACAATTGTCTAAATGAAGACGCAACTACTATAAGATTACCACAATGTACACATATATATATATACATGTACGCCATTTATAATAAATGTAATCGAATGTAACTCTTAAATCTGCTCGATTCCCATCTCCCAATTTTTTTAACTATGTCAGGCTCTAAGCCCCATCTAGCAGCTTCTGTGGCTGCTCCTATCCTAAATGAGTGTGAAGTGAATGCATTTGGAGACTCTCCCAATATTGTCAGGCATTTTTTAAGAACTGCTGTGAATTGAAATTGTGACAATGACTTACAATCCTCATGAATTGCTTAAAGGAAACAATGTGATCCATTTTCCTCTACCCTGTTGATCAGTTTTTGACTTTGCCAGAAAACATTCTAATCTGTCTGTGTACTGATGCACGTCCTCGTCTTGTAGACCCCCACTTCTGGTGGAGCTACTCGACACCAACTCGCTGATTCTCAAAAGCGCCAAAAAAAAGGCCAGTGTGAATGCACAACTAAAGAGAAACACTTCAAACGGACTGCTCCAGACTCAGCCTAGTACACTCAGTATCTGCTGCAATAACTGGAAAGAAATCGGACGCCGTTTATCTCTGGTCTTCTTACAACTTTTTCTGTAACCCTTTAGGGCCTGCTTAACTAAAAAATGCTTTGTGTAATCAGTGAAGTCGTGAAACTTAAACCAAAAAGCTAATCCAGACATTTTACTATCAATAGTGGACAATGAAGTACCGTCCACAAAGGCCCTGCTAATGTAAAATAACAACAAGGAAACATTGTCATGTAACCTGGCATCATGTCCCACTAGAGCACACAAGTCTCCCATTCCCTCCATGCTGACTGGTACCTCAGCCATGTGCTTACACCCACAGACCGTTCTATCAGAGCGTATGCGGTGTCACTGGCAGTGACCATAGAAAATCCGGACACTTCTTGCCTTGTACCTCTGCCATCGGGGCTAACGAACGGAATCTGTCCCACTGAAAACGAGACAGAGCATCAGCCACAGAATTGCAAACACCGGGGACATGCACAGCTGTAATCTGACAATTTGACTTTAAACAGCGCAGCACTAGATGACGCAGCAACGTAACAACAGGCAGGGAAGAAGCTGATTGTTTGTTGATGACTTCTACAACTCCCAAGTTATCACAATGAAATCTCACTTTTCGGTTTTGGAAAATATTGCACCAAATTTCACAAGCAACCACTATGGGGAACAATTCAAGGAGTACTAAGTTTCGTATTAACCCATTGTTTCTCCAACTATCTGGCCACCTATCTGCACACCACTGTCCAGAACAATATGCACCAAAACCAGTTGACCCCGCTGCATCAGTGTGGATGTCTAGATCAAAATTTGAAACCGGTGGTCTGATCCACAATGACCTCCCATTAAACTCCATTAAGAACTGTTCCCATACCGCCAGATCGTCCTTTAATGTTCTAGCCAGCCGCACAAAGTGATGTGGAAAGGTTATGCCTGAGGTAGCTGCAGCTAGGCGCCTACAAAAAACTCTACCCATTGGAATAATGCGACACGCAAAGTTCATTTTTCCTAACAGCGATTGTAGATCCTTTAATCTGATCTTACGGTGGGATCTAGCTTCTCTGACTGCCTCCAGCAGATCACTGACCTTGTCATCCGGTAATCTGCACTCCATTGCTTCACTGTCAATCAAAATTCCTAAAAACTTGATAAGTGTAGACGGGCCTTCTGTTTTAGCTGATGCTAACGGTACTCCAAAACACTTAAAAACCGACTGAATCGCTGCCAATAATGAAGCACAAACAAATGACTTTGGTGGACCAATACATAGGAAATCATCTAGATAATGCAGGACAGAACGCACGCCGGCTTCCTTCTTTACTACCCACTCCAAAAATGTGCTAAATGATTCAAACAAGGAGCATGAGATGGAGCAGCCCATGGGTAAACACAAGTCTACATAAAACATTCCCTGCCACTGACAACCCAAGAGATGGAAGCTTTCTGGATGGACTGGTAAGAGTCTAAAGGCAGCTTCAATGTCTGTTTTTGCCATTAAAGCTCCTCTGCCGTACTTCTGAACCCATGCAATCGCTGTATCAAATGAAGTATACGAGACTGTGCAAAGTTCCTGATCGATTCCATCATTAACTGAGCTTCCATGAGGGAGGGACAGATGATGGATCAGCCTAAACTTATTGGGTTCCTTCTTTGGGACCACTCCCAATGGAGAGACCCTTAAGTTTTCTATTGGCATTTTGGGGAATGGGCCTGCCATGCGGCCCAGGTCAATTTCTTTGTTTAGTTTTGTGGAGACAATGTGAGAATATGTATAAGCTGAAGCAAGGTTACGAGAACAGGTTAATGGGCCTGAAGTAGATGGGATCTTAAAACCTTCTGAGAAACCCTCCCCCAGCAATTGTGCTGCTTTTCTATCAGGGTACCTGCTTAGATAGCCCGCCCGCCATCTCCCCGAGTCTAATTGGGGTTTCCCCCTTTTTGGTTAATCTCTGCTGTTGGGGTTTTATTTCGTTTAAAGCATTTTGATAGGCTATGGTTTCCACTACAGAAGCTGCATTCATGTTTGTACCTGCATGTGTTTCCGAATCTGCACTGGCTATCATTGAACTGCCAGCAGCAACCTTTTCTGTTTGCTGCCGACAATCCGATTGCTGATGATCTGCCGACATAGCCCTGAAAGGGCTGATTAACCCCACGTGGCGCTGTCATGAGACGCATCCATAAACTAATATCTTTGTGATCCCAACGAATCCCTTGTCGACCAGCCTTTCGTTGGCGAAACTGCTCATCATAGCGCAGCCACGCTAAACCTCCATACACACGGTGCGCCTCCCCGATAGAATTCATGTAACAAAATAAGGCAGAGCAATGTTCAGGAGTTTTTTGGCCTATTACACTTGCTAATATGGCAAAGGCATGGAACCAATTGCTAAATGTTTGGGGGATGAGACAATACCGTCTTTCTTGTTCCTCTCTTTTCCTCTCATCAAACCTTACTCTATCCAAGTTATATTTTTCTAAGGGCAATAATGAAAATATTTCCACATATTCGTCGGCCCAAATCTTCTCCCTAACCTCCTGTTTCAAATGAATTCCTAGAGGACCCTCAAAACATACATATAATTCTCCTTTTGCTGCATCAGATAATGGAACCCCTTGTGAAATTACTGCGTCCTCCTGTGTGTCTGGATCAGCACACGACTGACTTACCACCTCCGGTGTCCGGGGACCATTCCCGCACCATGCAGCAATAGGAGAAGAGGTTATGGGTAAGCTAGACTGACTCAAAGCCTCCTTAACCCCGGACACTAATTGCTGTACTACTGAATTAAGATCCCATCCTACATTCCCGGGAACTGCACCCCCAACTGCGCCCACTGGACTCATTACAGGTGTTGTTACACTAGATATAGGACAAGAAAAAGTGTTCTCACCAATACCTGGCTGCGTCCTAGGTTGACCAGCCGTTCGTGACGTATTAGTTATAGTCTCTACAGCCCCTCCATTATTGAAGTGCTGCGTGCTGCTGCCCTCTAGTGGGGAGTCGTTATCTGTGTCATAGTCATTGTCTGGAATCTCTTCTGAGTCTTGTAGCTGTAGATTTATTGCCTGACTCCAATCCTGAGCCGGCCGAAGAAGTCTTTGTCTGGTTAAAGTACTTTTGCGCAGTTGTCTTTTTGGATTCCTACCACTCCTCGTGTAATGAGAACCCGGATCCGGAAATGTTGTGTGTCCTAAGCCAATCCCCCCGTGTTGGTTTATTTCCTGGGGTGAGGCCGTATGATGTCCTCTAGAATGATGCAAAGTTTGTTGAGGAAGTTCTATGGATTCATGGTGGGCTGTCGTCACGTCAGTTGTAGCTTGTGTGGCTGCTTCTCTGGCTGGCACCTCAGTAGAGCTGGACTTTCTCCTTGCACTTCTTGGTGTCTCTCTGGTTAGATGGTCGGGCTCTTTTCTCTGTCCCTTGTTATTCTTGTACTGTAGTTTCCTTCCTGGTTTGTAAGATGGATCAGAGGCCGTGCTGCGCTTTGCTCTTTTCCTAGAAGTAACGGAAGGACTTATGATTCTATTGTGAGTCCTATTGGCCATTTCAGAAGTTAGTCTCTCAGGAGGTCTGGATCTTCTTAGAGTTTGATGTTCAGAAAGTTCAGAAGGGACAGATGCTGTATCCCGGGCATTCTTCAGCAATTCGTCTAGCTGGGCCTGAATCCATTCGGGCCTACATGTCAAAGCCGCGGCCTGAACGCTCTTCAGCAAGGCATCCACAACTGCTTGTTCAGTCTTTGAGTCCAGGACAAAGGAATGACACCTTAACATGGGACCTATTTCTTATATGGCCCCTGCCCCCATCTCTCCTCCTGCTCGCTCACCCCCACCACCACATTCCTTAGGTAAAACCCCCATCCCTTACTCCTTAACCCTTTCCTGGATCTATCACTGCCTCAGTCATGTACGTTACGGCTATCTGCCTTCACTCTGCTTTATACTAGCAAACACTCACTGTACCTAGTTGTATCCTAAACGTGGCTCTTGTACTTTTGTCAATTCACAGTATTGGAACGTTATTTGCAGGACATCTGCCTGCATTGCACACTCAAACTTTTTTAAACTCAGCCATTATACTAGCAAACACACAGTGTACCTAGTTGTATCCTAAACGTGGCTCTTGTACTTTTGTCTATTCACAGTATTGGAACGATATTTGCAGCACGTCTGCCTGCATTGCACACTCTAACTTTTTAAAACTCAGCCATTATACTAGCAAACACACAGTGTACCTAGTTGTATCCTAAACGTGGCTCTTGTACTTTTGTCTATTCACAGTATTGGAACGATATTTGCAGCACGTCTGCCTGCATTGCACACTCTAACTTTTTAAAACTCAGCCATTATACTAGCAAACACACAGTGTACCTAGTTGTATCCTAAACGTGGCTCTTGTACTTTTGTCTATTCACAGTATTGGAACGATATTTGCAGCACGTCTGCCTGCATTGCACACTCTAACTTTTTTAAACTCAGCCATTATACTAGCAAACACACAGTGTACCTAGTTGTATCCTAAACGTGGCTATTGTACTTTTGTCAATTCACAGTATTGGAACGTTATTTGCAGCACGTCTGCCTGCATTGCACACTCAAACTTTTTTAAACTCAGCCATTATACTAGCAAACACTCACTGTACCTAGTTGTATCCTAAACGTGGCTATTGTACTTTTGTCAATTCACAGTATTGGAACGTTATTTGCAGGACGTCTGCCTGCATTGCACACTCAAACTTTTTTAAACTCAGCCATTATACTAGCAAACACTCAGTGTACCTATTGGCATCCTAAACGTGGCTATTGTACTTTTGTCTATTCACACTACTGCAAATCTATGTGCAGCACCTCTGCATGACAACCTCGTGCTCTGTTTTTAATAAGCTATAATGATAGCACAAAATACTGCCATTTTGTGGCATCATAGAACTGGCTGTTGTATTCCATTAGTGCCCCACTGGTGACAAGCTATTTCTAGCACCTCTACATCACACCCTCATGCACATTTTGCTACGCTAATGTTATAGCAAACTCATGGAATTCATTGCTGCATTTCATAATTCGGAGGGATAGAAAGTCAGGCTTCCTTTAGCTTTTCCTTCTGTTCATAGACAGCATCTCCAAGACAAATTTCCCCTCCACGTCTAAGTGTGGAGAGGCAGCTAGTGCGCATGCGTGTGCCGATGTACCCCAGCTGCAGCCTAATTACAGTGTTTCGCCTAGTGAGTATGCTCAGCCTGACTGTGCCATTCCTGACGCTAAGTCTTCATTTCGGGATACAGCGCATGCTCCCACACTAAGTGTGAAAAGCCTCTTTGCACAGGTGCTTGCATTCCGTGCCGGGTCTAAGTCCTGTTTTGTGCCTAGACACCATGCTAAAGCTGATAGTCTTTTTTCAGAGACTGTATTTCATGCTACTGAGCATGCTCAGGCACTTCCTGCATCAGAGACTAGGTCCGGTAATGAACTCTTTGGCCCTGGCCCTGATGTGGGGGTCCCATATAGACCACAGGGCATCAGGTGTCCTCCCAAATGGCTTGCAGAGGCCCACACCTATGACTTGTCACCGCATTATTGATGCTCAGACGATGACTGGTGAGGTGTTTGGGTCATGACAGCCATGAGGTCATCATTGAAGTTGCGTTTCCAAATAGGACGCTAGTTATGCCACTCATGACGTGTCACTCTACTTTTGTCTCCAGGAGGTGCATTGTGGTTCACCCTGGTTTGGGGCGGACCCAGGTTATAAAAGGGGCTGGAGCCAACAAGGAGGTGCGCAGTCTTCTATTATGCTCCGAAAGAGCACACCTCCATGTGTTGAACCCATTGCGGCTTTAGGCCAGAGGTAGGCAGGGATAGGGTGGTGGATGCAGGCCACCACCACAGTTGGTAACGCAGAACGGTTAAGACCAGCTCCTGTCCTAACAGTCCTGCTTGTGCAGCCCAGTGGCATTAACAGGCCTGCTGCTGCTGATGCGCCTGCTGTCCACAGGTGTGGCCCCTACGCACACGGTCAGCGTACTCAATGGCCCCTGTGTTGTTAACAGGGAGTTCCTGGGCTGGGTGGGCATGTGGACCCTGTGACGCTAACAGGGCTCACAGTCTCCAGATCCGAATGGCGTCTAACTCGGTTCAGGCTACTATTAGTTTCATAGCCACACAGCTCTGTATCCTCCACCAAACCTTCAAGTTGCCAACCTCTCCTTTTCCAACTGGGAGCACGGTGGACACTGACTGCTGATGGGGATATATACCTTTCTCTTTCTTTTCTTATTAATTTTCGTTATATAGCGGTCACAGATTATATACCACTTTATCCAAATCTGCCAGTCCCACTGTAACAGATGTTGTTTCTTCAGCAAATGTTACAGTTGCTTAACCACCAAATCCACGGACCAAAATTTTTTTCCCCTTTCCAACACACCTGTTCCCCTTTCCAACAGCATCTGTCCTTTTTCAACTCATTTTGGGATATGACCAAAAGTGCAACTGTGCAGGGACACCGTACTCAACGCCATCTCAGCACAGCAGCCATCCCTCGGTCCCTCCGATGTGGACAAGTAAAAGACCATTTCCTCCTATCCATGACAAAGCGTTGAGATTCACTCTGTGCAGCACTGGTGTTTAGTGGAAAAGTAGATCTAAGATTGCGTACCACATTCTGCAGATACTCCTGTATACGTGCGTCTATTTCTATGGCAGGAATTAGTTCGCCAAATTTTGTCTTGTACCGGGGATCTAACAGTGGGGCAACCCAGTATTCAGGATTACTTCAAATTCATACAATCCGAGGGTCATGTAGGTAGTGCAGCAAGAAGGCGCTCATGTGTCTTGTGCATCCAGGAGGACCAAGTCCTTGGTGTGTTGGTGGCAGAGAGGTGAGAATCGTGCATCCTTCCTCTGCCCTCTACCCACAACCTCGCACAACCGAAATGTGAGCAAGCTCTCACTCATCTGCTGAGTCTTCCATGCCCATCGCCAGTTCGTCCTCCATTTCTTCATGGGCTCCTGCACTTTCATCAACACTTTTTGCTGATACTATGCGCCCTTGTTAATCCCTCTCCCTCACCATGACTGCCGCATAGGTGCCGCTGACCATCTTGACCTCGTAGATCTTGTTATCCCTTCCGCATATGACTCCTCCTGTACTTCCTCCCCTTCCTCTTGTCCCAACACCTGACTCCGAATAATAATTACAGTGTGCTCCATCATGTAGATGACCAGAATTGTCACGCTGAGAATGACATTGCCAGTGCTAAACATCTTCGTCGACATTTCAAAACTGTGTAGCAGGGTGCATAGGTCCTTGATCTGACACCACTCCAGCAGCGTGATCTGCACCACCTCTGGATCAAGTTATCCCAGGCTATATGTCTTACCGTATTTCAGCAGGGCTCTGCGGTGCTGCCACACACGCTGCAACATGTGCAGATTCCAATTCCTGCGTGTCGAAACATCGCATTTCCGGCGTTTAACTGCCAGACCCTAAGACTTCCGGAGTGATGAAAGTTGTTGAGCTGCTGTGTGCGCACGATGGAAGTGAGCACATAGCGAGCGTGCCCGCTGCACAAGGCCATGTAGGCCGTGATGGTGTTTTAAAAATTGCTGGAGAATTCGGTTCAACACGTGAGCCATAAAAGGCACGTGTGTCACATTGCCCTGAGGATGGCCCGCAGCCAGGTTTGCATCATTGCCGCACACGGCTGTTAAGTCACCAACGGAGTCCGCTCCGTCAATTTGTACTCCGGTCGCCAGGTGACAACGTGTTCCTTTCATGAATATTGCTGATGATGGGAGAGTAGTCGATGCCAGCGGCGCAGGTGGACGCAGGTTATGCTCACCCACTGGGCTGCATTACCTTGACAAATGCAGAATCTCTGGCTGAATGTAGCTGGTGGGTATCTCACAGATGAAATACCATCATTCAGCTACAACCAATGGGAAGACACCACACCCTTTTTTATGCCCATCCTGTCTGCAGACCACTGCCAGACATAGCTATGAACCTCTGGTTAATTTTACCCCCAGTTCAGTTTTATGATTTTGTGTGCTTGTTACCTGACTACGTTTCCTGCTTGCTGTTTATGTACCTTGTTGGCCGATACGCATTTCACCTCTGCTTGTTTCCTGATTAAGTCCTGGCCGTCCCATTCTGTTCCTGTTCCTCAATTAATGTTTTGACCCTGCCTGACTACTATTCTCTGTAATAGCGGTGTGACTCACATTTCCCATACATTTCAAAGTAAAACTTTGACCGCCTGATGGCATTGAGCTCTGCTGCCAGCATAGTAAGGAGGTGTGTGGTAGTCCTTGTGCGCAGTTGCAAGGAAGGGTGGCCTGACCACACAGGGTTTGCGCCAAGGTAGAGGACCCACACGAAGTTGAAGAGGCAGAAGCAGTGTATTAACTTCTACATACAGAACAAGGATTGAAACAACTCGTGGGGACGGCAAGACTTGTACAGCAGACCCTTCTCCATCTCTCACCATAGTTTGCCAGTGCCCAGTCAGTGACATGTAATGACCCTGTCTATGCTTACTGGTCCAAGTATCTGTGTTGAAATGCACCCTGTCGCACACAGATTTTCTCAAGGAAGTGGTGATGTTGTGTGCGACATGCTGGTGTAGCGCGGGCATGCTTTTCTTGGAGAAGCAGTGGTGATTGGGCATCTGGTACTGGGGCACAGCGACAGACATAAGGTCTGTAAAATCCTGTGTGTCCACTACGCGTAAAGGCACTCACGCTGAGACAGCATCTTAGTGTAGTCACCGCCTCTAGTCCCCAGGTGAACGACATCAATACCCCTGACTCTAAATTCCTTGGGATTACACCCATGTTCCAGTTTGTGGTGTCGGGGCAGAGTCTTCATCTGGGGATCATCAAGACCGATGTCCACCGCAGCCAAGATGCCCCTCACATGCTCACGTGTGCGGATCCTCAATTCACGAGTGGTGAGGCCCACATAGATTTTGCCACAGCCACATGTGGCGTAGTATATGACATTGCATGTACGGCAAGTAATATGATGTTGTATTGTAAATTCAGTATTGCCGTCAGCTGATAGGAAAGAGGATGCCCTTACCATATTGCGACATGCAATGCAAGAGCCGCATGGGAAAAATCCTTTTAAGGGTTCCCCCCCACCAAAAATGCGAGGTATATTGGCCACATAGTGGCTCTGAACCAACTTGTCACGTAGGTTGGGTGCACGCCGAGAGGTCACTAAAGGAATAGGTGGTAATAAATCCCCAATGGATGGATCCATTTTCAGAACACCCCAGTGACGTCTAAGTATTGTACACATCTCCTGCCAACGATCATTAAAAGTAGAAATGAAACGTGCGGGCGGAAAAGATTCCTCCTTCTGTTTAGGTTTGGGTACCAAAAGATCGGTACGCACTGCCTGCCGCGCACGTCCAAAACCACGGCGCACACTCCTCCCACTATAGCCTCTGGACGTAAATCTCTCCCGGAGATCCAGGGCCTGCTCCTTAAAGAGGGCATCGGTGGAACATACCCTCTTTGCCCTCAAATATTGCCCAACCGGGATTGCAGAGATCGTGGAGGGAGTGTGCGCCGAGGACGCATGCAGGAGGCTATTGACCGATGTTTTCTTGCGGCATATAGTTGTTTGGATCGAGCAGTCGGGATGCACCATGATACGAATGTCCAAAAAATCTATTGTTTTTTTATCGCAGTTGTAAGTAAGTTTGATGTTAGAATCATTCAAATTTAAATCATGAATAAATAGTGAAAAATCAGAAAAAGTGCCCTTCCAAAAAATCAAAATGTCGTCAATAAAACGGAGCCAGCACTGCGCCTGGGACACGGCGGGCACGCCCTCGCCGAAAACCTCCCTCTCCCAAAAACCCAAAAATAGGTTTGCGTACGAGGGCGCGCACGCCGCGCCCATCGCAGTGCCGCGCTCTTGTAGAAAAAAACGATCTTTAAACAAAAAATAATTGTGAGTTAAAATAAACGAAAGTAACTCCAAAATTAATTCGACCAATGGTGCATCCAGACTGCTCATCTCCAAAAAGAATCTCACCGCCCGCAGTCCATGTTCGTGTTTTATCGAGGAGTAGAGTGACTCCACGTCTACTGTGGCCAAAATGACGTCAGGTTCCACAAAGATCCCATCGATCTGCCGCAGGACGTCCATGGTGTCCCTGACATAAGAGGGCAAAGTCTGAACCAAAGGATGCAGGTAATATTCAATAAACCTGCAAACCGGTTCAGACAGCCCCCCAATGCCAGAGACAATGGGACGCCCCGGGGGGACCAGGGGGTCTTTGTGGACTTTAGGTAATAAATAAAAAGTAGGAATTTTGGGGTTCCTTACTAATAGTCCATCCATGATTTTTTTTTGGATGATCCCTTTTTGAAAGGCCAAGTCAATGATTTTGAAAAGATCCGCCATGTAGTTATTCGTCGGGTTAGAGGCTAAGGAGGAATAGGATGATATGTCCCTCTACTGTCTAAAGGCTTCCCGTTCGTACATCTTAACGGGCCAGAGCATCACATTCTCCCCTTTATCTGCTGGTTTAATAACCACATCAGGCAGATTACTCAGTTCCTTAAGAGCTCTCCTCTGCCCAGCTGTTAGATTATCCCTCCTCCTACCACTGCCATCCAGGGTCTTGAGATCATTGGCTACCAACTTATGGAAAATCTCAACGGCAGGGCATAGGGAGAAAGGGGAAAAAGTGGTCGACCTCGGGTAGATGGATTTTGGGAAACTGCCCTTACTGACAGAAGGGGAGGGATCCTCCAACTCCTCCAAGATGGCCAATGCCTCACTCTCCAACATACCTACATTGGCTCTTTGTATATCCTTATTTGCGTGCAATTTTTGTATGACCAGCTTACATGAAAATAGGTTCAGATCCTTCAATGCTGTAAAGTAATTGAAGGGACTATTGGGAACAAAAGACAGCCCCAGTTCCAACACCTCAATTTGGGGCCCAGTAAGTGTAATACTTGAGAGATTAATTACCTCCAAGTTGTTACTTTTGTTCCTACTCTTCTTCTCAAGGGGTTCAGGAGGAGTAATCTTTCTCTTTGTAGCAGCCACTACAGATTGCTTCATTTTGTTGGAATTCCACTTACTCACAAAGGGAGTCATGAAACCTCTCTTGTCAGATCCGTCCTCATCCATAGATGAAAGAGAGGACATAGAAGAAGATCTAATTTGATTGGAGAATTGAGAGGGTTTCCTCCTCTTTTGGGAATGTTTCCATTTATATACAAAGTTGCTACGATAGTCTCCCATGTCACGCTTATATTTTTTGGTTATAGCTTCAATTATATCTTTCTCCCATTTAGTGAATGATTTCTCCAGATCAGTGTTTAATTTCTTAAGGGAATCCTCAGATAATTTAACAGAAAGATCTTTTCTGAGATCCTCAATGTCGCCCTCTAGTTTGGAGAGTGTTCTGTCATTCATTTTGATCAACAGCCCCATGAAGCCCCTTGAGCATTTAGTGGCCAGATCCTCCCACTCCCCCTTGATGTCCTCATCTTCTACATTAAAGGAGGGGAACACCTGGACTCTCAGCCCTCTTGGTATAAGTCCTTTAGCTAGGTAGCGCTCCATGAACGCCTTGTTCCACCATACTCTGGTTTTATGTTTTAAAGAAAATTTTAACTTTTCAATAGAGCTATCTGTCTCTCTGGAGTTCTGTATATCAACATTCTCTGGTTCTTCACCAAACACCTGTTCCAATTTGTTTTGCCACGTGCTTTCACGCGCAATGTCCATCTGTCCCTTAGAAAATGCTGTGGGTACACACAGTATATAAGTTAATGAACAAATAAATAGGGTAACAGATGGATATTCAGTACAATATAGAAGGCCACTCAAAATAGCAATGAATAAATATGGAAGGCTGAGTTCCAAAACATCTTTTTTAGTTCCAAAAAGATGACTAGTACACCCACATAAATAGCAGATATTTATTACAAATAATTCACATATAAATAGGGGTACTGTTAATAGAAAAACTGGATTCATAAAAATACAAAGTAGTGAAGGTTTAAAGAACAAACAGAGATCACCCTTCCAGGGACCCAGACAACATTGATCAGATGTTCTGTATAGGCAGACATACTGCGCAACCCATGGGGTAAAGTCTCTTAGTGAGGCCCACCAAAAGTATAACACACAAAGGGGCCCATAGGTTGTGCATGGATTAGAGCAACTGCTTACCCATATTAAGTGTCTATATAATAGCCGTGTCCAGGGTCCGGTCAGGAAAAGGGAGAAACGCCCCGACGCGTTTCGCTTGTAGTGCTTCCTCGGGGGGCGATGTGAGCCAGTGTGGTGTGTCCCATGTATATATAGCTACCATAATTGTCTCCAGATAGCCGCCGTCTAAATGCCGCATGCGCTGCGACTGGGCCCGCACCACGCGCGTCACTTCCGGGTCTCCCGGCGGAAGTGACGTTCACAATGGGAACGTCACCACCCACCGACCGGAGCTCCTCAGTGCGCGCGCGTCTGTAGGCAGCACAGGGCATGCGAAGCCCACGCGGCCATCTTGGGTAGTGGTAGAATCCCCATGTAAGTAACGGGTTTTTGCCCATAGTGTGGAGAGGATGTCACGTCAACGTCAAGGCACGTGAAGTACGCGCGGCCATCTTAGGTGCTGGTAAAGTCCGGATATAAATACAGGGATTTGCCCATAATGTAGAGAGAGAATCACGTCATAATCAGGCGGAGAAAAGAGCATCATAAATATCTTAAGTGTAAAGATGCTAACCGCTATTCTACGGTGATACCCTCAATGGGGAAAGCCAATAGAAAAAGTATGAAAAAATAAATAATAATAATAAAAATAATAGAGACCCTCTGGATCCACCACATGTCCCGACTCATTTTAAGAGGTAACGAAGGAACACACTGCGTGCCCATGATTACAATCCAGGCACCAAATCCAGAATGTAGAGTTCCATATACAATGGCCTGAGATCACGTAGTCCACCCATGGAATTTACATAGACCAATCATTGATCCCAGGTCATGGTAACACATCCACCCTTGCATGCCAGCATAAATGAATCAGGGGCATGAAGGTGGATCCAAGGGGGATCACTGGGTCAATAGACATTTTTATACAAGAAAATGTCATCACACAGAAGATGACCAGAAGGTATAGACCATAGATTCCATATGATGACATACATCGTATTAAATACTCCATGTAATCAATAAAGCAACATGTATTATAACAGATGTCCCCATTCACAAAAATATATAAATTTATTTCTTATTTACTTATACTACTATCATTCTCAATAATCACTATTGTATCTCCATATAATTATACATATTAAACAGTATAGATATAAATATATGTTGCCAGGAAAGGGAATCCAAAATCTTGACCGTAGAGGGCATAGGCGAGACGAAGTTTAGTGTCTCCACATCATATAATCCAATATGGCAGGGCAGTCAGCACATGTAAACATATAGGGAAACAGCCTTTTGGTTCACATCTCAGAAAAAAAGAGAAAAGAAGGGAATTAAAATCACAATAAATTAAAAACAGCGGGACACAGAGAAGGTGAACCGCCACCAGAGAGACAGTTGCAAATCTATAAAAATGAGGAAAAACTCATTTTCTCATTCAAACCAGATGGTGTTAGGGTGCCCAAGCGCACTATCCAGCTACACTCACGCTGAGACAGCATCTTAGTGACTACACTGAACAGGGTGTGCAGGCAGCTAGGACCCAGGATGAGGGCTGAACAGGGTGTGCAGGCAGCTAGGACCCAGAAGGAGAGCTGAACAGGGTGTGCAGGCAGCTAGGACCCAGGAGGAAAGCTGAACAGGGTGTGCAGGCAGCTAGGACCCAGGAGGAAAGCTGATCAGGGTGTGCAGGCAGCTAGGACCCAGAAGGAGAGCTGAACAGGGTGTGCAGGCAGCTAGCACCCAGGAGGAGGGCTGAACAGGGTGTGCAGGGAGGTAGGACCCAGGAGGAGAGCGGAACAGGATGTGCAGGCAGCTAGGACCCAGGAGGAGAGCTGAACAGGGTGTGCAGGCAGCTAGGACCCAGAAGGAGAGCTGAACAGGGTGTGCAGGCAGCTAGCACCCAGGAGGAGGGCTGAATAGGGTGTGCAGGCAGCTAGGACCCAGGAGGAGAGCTGAACACGGTGTGCTGGGAGGTAGGACCCAGGAGGAGAGCGGAACAGGATGTGCAGGCAGCTAGGGCCCAGGAGGAGAGCTGAACAGGGTGTGCAGGCAGCTAGGACCCAGGAGAAGAGCTGAACAGGGTGTGTAGGCAGCTAGGACCCAGGAGAAGGGCTGAACAGGGTGGGCAGGCAGCTAGGACCCAGAAGTAGGGCTGAACAGGGTGTGCAGGCAGCTAGGACCCAGAAGGAGAGCTGAACAGGGTGTGCAGGCAGCTAGGATCCAGGAGGAGGGCTGAATAGGGTGTGCAGGCAGCTAGGACCCAGGAGGAGAGCTGAACAGGGTGTGCAGGCAGCTAGGACCCAGGAGGAGAGCTGAACAGGGTGTGCAGGCAGCTAGGACCCAGGAAGAGAGCTGAACAGGGTGTGCAGGCAGCTAGGACCCAGGAGAAGAGCTGAACAGGGTGTGCAGACAGCTAGGACCCAGGAGGGGAGCTGAACAGGGTGTGCAGGCAGCTAGGACCCAGGAGGAGAGCTGAACAGGGTGTGCAGGCAGCTAGGACCGAGGAGGAGAGCTGAACAGGGTATGCAAGCAGCTAGGACTCAGGAGGAGAGCTGAAAAGGGTGTGCAAGCAGCCAGGACCCAGGAGGAGAGCTGAAAAGGGTGTGCAGGCAGCTAGGAACCAGGAGAAGAGCTGAACAGGGTGTGCAGGCAGCTAGGACCCAGGAGGAGAGCTGAACGGGGTGTGCAGGCAGCTAGGACCCAGGAGAAGAGCTGAACAGGGTGTGCAGGCAGCTAGGACCCAGGAGGAAAGCTGAACAGGGTTTGCAGGCAGCTAGGACCCAGGAGGAGAGCTGAACAGGATGTGCAGTCAGCTAGGACCCAGGAGGAGAGCTGAACAGGGTGTGCAGGCAGGTAGGACCCAGGAGGAGAGCTGAACAGGGTGTGCAGGCAGCTAGGACCCAGGAGGAGAGCTGAACAGGGTGTGCAGGCAGCTAGGACCCAGGAAGAGAGCTGAACAGGGTGTGCAGGCAGCTAGGACCCAGGAGAAGAGCTGAACAGGGTGTGCAGGCAGCTAGGACCCAGGAGGGGAGCTGAACAGGGTGTGCAGTAGAGATGAGCGAACCGGTCCCGGTTCGGCTCGAGGTCGGTTCGCCGAACGGACCTCCCGTTCGAGTTCGGCTCGTCGAACGTTCGACGAACCGAACTCGAACTGCATAGGAAACAATGGCAGGCAATCACAAACACAGAAAAACACCTAGAAAACACCCTCAAAGGTGTCCAAAAGGTGACAAACAACTCACAACACAACACAAACACATGGGAAAGTGACAAGGACATATACCCATGTGAAAACAAAACAGCTGGACAAGGAAAAAGAGGAGGACACACAGATATATGAGTATATGCAAAGAAACATCGATTCCATTATTGTGCAACTTGAGCCCTGCTCAATTTAGGCTTCCAATCTGGATAAATTGCCTGAGCTCGCCACGTACGCCTTGGGGATCTTGTCGTGTCCTGCAGCCAGCGTTCTCTCGGAACCTGTCTTCAGTGCTGCTGGGGGTCTGCTGGCAGATAAGCACACGCGTCTGTCCACTGACAATGTGGACATGGCTCTCAGAGGACTTTTCTTCCCCTGGGTCAGCCAGGGGACGGGAAAGGCATGCGTATTTTTGAGAGTGCTTCATACAAAGCATCTTTTTCTTTTTCAAAAGGGGGCTCAACCGATGCCAGTCAAGTGGGGTGTGTGTGGCCCAGTTAGTGGAAACGAGGGAGACTGTGGTTGGAGTCCCCTCGCTGTGTCTCTAAAAGAACCAAGATGAACAAGTCATGGCTCTTAGAGGACTTTTCTTCCCCTGGGTCAGCCAGGGGACGGGAATGGCACGCGTATTTTTGAGAGTGCTTCATGCAAAGCATCTTTTTCTTTTTAAAAAGGGGGCTCAACCGATGCCAGTCAAGTGGGGTGTGTGTGGCCCAGTTAGTGGAAACGAGAGAGACTGTGGTTGGAGTCCCCTCGCTGTGTCTCTAAAAGAACCAAGATGAACAAGTCATGGCTCTTAGAGGACCTTTCTTCCCCTGGGTCAGCCAGGGGACGGGAAAGGCACGCGTATTTTTGAGAGTGCTTCATGCAAAGCATCTTTTTCTTTTTCAAAAGGGGGCTCAACCGATGCCAGTCAAGTGGGGTGTGTGTGGCCCAGTTAGTGGAAACGAGGGAGACTGTGGTTGGAGTCCCCTCGCTGTGTCTCTAAAAGAACCAAGATGAACAAGTCATGGCTCTTAGAGGACTTTTCTTCCCCTGGGTCAGCCAGGGGACGGGAAAGGCACGCGTATTTTTGAGAGTGCTTCATGCAAAGCATCTTTTTCTTTTTCAAAAGGGGGCTCAACCGATGCCAGTCAAGTGGGGTGTGTGTGGCCCAGTTAGTGGAAACGAGAGAGACTGTGGTTGGAGTCCCCTCGCTGTGTTTTACATGCTTTTAGAAGGGCATGACATGGCTTGGAGGTTGACTTTCATCATATGCAAACTGTTGGCTACCAAAATGCTGCCTTTCCAACAACTGTGGTTATAGGCAATGAGGAACATACTGATGAAGATGAGACGCAGATACCCGATTGGGATGACAACTTAAATATTCGGTCAGGGCAAGAAGAAACTCGGTCTGAGGGGGAGGGGAGTGCAAACACAACAATTGATGATGAAGTTCTAGATCCCACCTACTGTCAACCCACAGTCAGACACTCGAGGAGGTCAACAGAGGCGGTGGAGGAGGATGCAACCGACGTCGAAGTAACCTGGCGCCTTCCTGGACACAGTCGGAGCACTGGTAGCACGTCTACAACTGCATCCTCAGCCACCACTCTGCCTCTGAGCATTATTCGGGGTGGATCAACAGGTCGCATGGCCTCTAAGCCTTGCCTAGCCTGGTCCTTTTTTGACATAAAAAAAGATCGCCCAAATTATGTGATCTGTAACATTTGGCATGGTTATCTTAGTAGAGGTCAAAACCTCAGCAGTTTGACAACTTCTTCCATGAATCGTCACATGAATAAATATCATATGGCCTGGTGGGAAGCTCACCGTGCTGCAATGCGGCATAGTGGAGCCAACCATCCACCGCCTGCCCCTTCCAGGGCATCCGCGCGCTCGTCATCTTCTAGGACTGTGGGGACAGCTGTCACACCTGTTTTTCCACCCACAACTTCCACCACTGTAACCGCAACAGGCAGTTTGCTTGGTAGGTCGTCAGTTGGTTTGGAAGGGGAAACAAGTGAGTGTGTACAGCTCTCTCAGACATCGATAGCACCAACGTTGGATGAAGGCAATATCATGTCTCCGCCTGCACTTTCCTCACAAAGCTGCATTTTTCCAGGGACACCCTACTCAACACCGTCTACAGACAGCAGCCAGATCTCTGTCCCTCAGATGTGGTCAAATAAAAGGCCACTTACTGCGACCCATGACAAAGCTAAGTGGTTGACTCTATCCCTCTGTAAGCTGTTGGCTACCGAAATGCTGCCTTTACGCGTAGTGGACACACAGGATTTTAGAGACCTTATGTCTGTCGCTGTGCCCCAGTACCAGATGCCTAGTCGCCACTACTTCTCTAAGAAAGGTGTGCCCGCGCTACACCAGCATGTCGCACACAACATCACCGCTTCCTTGAGAAACTCTGTGTGTGAACGGGTGCATTTCACCACCGATACTTGGACCAGTAAGCATGGACAGGGACGTTACATGTCGCTGACTGGCCACTGGGTAACTATGGTGATAGATGGTGAAGGGTCTGCTGCACAAGTCTTGCCGTCCCCACGACTTGTGTGTCAATCCTCTGTCTGTCCAAGTTCCGCCACTGCTTCTGCATCCTCCACCTCATCTGGGTCCTCCACCTCCGCCCCAAGCCTGCCTGGTCAGGCCACCAGCGTTCTCACTGCACAGAAGGAATCACGCACCCCTCATTACTATGCTGGTAGCAGAGCGCAACGGCATCAGGCGGTCTTTAGCTTGACATGTCTTTGAAATAGGAGTCACACAGCGACTGAGTTGTGGGCAGCTCTGGAGACTGATTTTGATAAATGGTTGTCTCCACTCAACCTGCAGCCTGGTAAGGCCGTGTGCGACAATGCTGCAAACCTGGGTGCGGCCCTTCGCCTGGGCAAGGTGACACACGTGCCTTGTATGGCTCACGTGTTGAACCTTGTTGTCCAGCAATTTTTAACACACTATCCCGGCCTAGATGGCCTTCTGACCAGGGCACGGAAACTGTCTGCACCGCCTCTAGTCCCCAGGTGAACGACATCAATGCCCCTGACTCTAAATTCCTTGGGATTACACCCATGTTCCAGTTTGTGGTGTCGGGGCAGAGTCTTCATCTGGGGATCATCAAGACCGATGTCCACCGCAGCCAAGATGCCCCTCACATGCTCACGTGTGCGGATCCTCAATTCACGAGTGGTGAGGCCCACATAGATTTTGCCACAGCCACATGTGGCGTAGTATATGACATTGCATGTACGGCAAGTAATATGATGTTGTATTGTAAATTCAGTATTGCCGTCAGCTGATAGGAAAGAGGATGCCCTTACCATATTGCGACATGCAATGCAAGAGCCGCATGGGAAAAATCCTTTTAAGGGTTCCCCCCCACCAAAAATGCGAGGTATATTGGCCACATAGTGGCTCTGAACCAACTTGTCACGTAGGTTGGGTGCACGCCGAGAGGTCACTAAAGGAATAGGTGGTATTAAATCCCCAATGGATGGATCCATTTTCAGAACACCCCAGTGACGTCTAAGTATTGTACACATCTCCTGCCAACGATCATTAAAAGTAGAAATGAAACGTGCGGGCGGAAAAGATTCCTCCTTCTGTTTAGGTTTGGGTACCAAAAGATCGGTACGCACAGATCGGTACGAGCAGTGAGACTATGGAACTCTCTGCCGCATGATGTTGTAATGAGTGATTCACTACTAACATTTAAGCAGAGCCTGGATGCCTTTCTTGAAAAATTTAATATTACCAGTTATGTATATTAGATTTTATGATAGGGTATTGATCCAGGGAACTAGTCTGATTGCCGGATGTGGAGTCAGGAAGGAAATTTTTTCCCCATTGGAACTTTGGGGGATACTATGGATACTATTGGATACTATGATACTTTTATAGCAAACAGTGCTGAAAATTAGTGTCATCCCCAAAGTGTCTGCCATACTAATTCTGTGTTCTACTGGTGCCAAGCAAGTCCCAGCACCTCTGCATTCAACCCTCATGCACATTTTGCTACGCTATTTTTATAGCAAACATTGCTGAAAATTAGTGGCATCCACAAAGTGTCTGCTATACTAATTTTGTGTCCCACTGGTGCCAAGCACGTCCCAGCACCTCTGCATTCAACCGTCATGCACATTTTGCTACGCTATTTTTATAGCAAACAGTGCTGAAAATTAGTGGCATCCACAAAGTGTCTGCTACACTCATTTTGTGTCCCACTGGTGCCAAGCAAGTCCCAGCACCTCTGCATTGAACCCTCATGCACATTTTGCTACGCTATTTTTATAGCAAACAGTGCTGAAAATTAGTGGCATCCACAAAGTGTCTGCTATACAAATTTTTGTGTCCCACTAGTGCCAAGCAAGTCCCAGTACCTCTGCATTCAACACTCATGCACATTTTGCTACGCTATTTTTATAGGGCATCCACAAAGTGTCTGCTATACTAATTTTGTGTCCCACTGGTGCCAAGCAAGTCCCAGCACCTCTGCATTCAACCCTCATGCACATTTTGCTACGCTATTTTTATAGCAAACAGTGCTGAAAATTAGTGGCATCCACAAAGTGCCTGCTATACTAATTTTGTGTCCCACTGGTGCCAAGCAAGTCCCAGCACCTCTGAATTCAACCCTCATGCACATTTTGCTACGCTATTTTTATAGCAAACAGTGCTGAAAATTAGTGGCATCCACAAAGTGCCTGCTATACTAATTTTGTGTTCCACTGGTGCCAAGCAAGTCCCAGCACCTCTGCATTCAACCCTCATGCACATTTTGCTACGCTATTTTTATAACAAACAGTGCTGAAAATTAGTGGCATCCACAAAGTGTCTGCTATACAAATTTTGTGTCCCACTGGTGCCAAGCAAGTCCCAGCACCTCTGCATTCAACCCTCATGCACATTTTGCTACGCTATTTTTATAGCAAACAGGTAAGCATGTGTGACGGGTCTGGGCGATTTTGTGCGCCACGGGCAGCGATTTGCCCGTGTCGCACAACAGAAGGGGGCGGGTACCCACACTAGCGATATCGGGACCGATATCGCAGTGTGTAAAGCCCTCTTAAGTCTTGTATTTGGTGGGATCCACAGTATGCAGCAAAACCACGCAACATGAAAAGTACTGTTTGCAGTTGGGTTCATAAATGATTGTTTCACTTTCCCAAAACAAACAATAAGAACCATGCATTAACTTGAAATAAGAGAACAATCTATTCAATTGCCTATTGCTTGCTAAGCCATCTGCGTAGCAGCAGTAAGTGTGTGTGTGTGTGTGTGTGTGTGTGTGTCCGAAGACAACTTACTAGTGGTGCATCAGAAGAGCTTCCCAGTTATCTACCTAAACATAGACAAAACACATCCCCCACCCTGAATACCCTTTTTAGCTGAAGCCTCACAGATAAGGCAGATGATAACAGTGTGAATGCAAACCACACAGCTCTGCAACATAGTCATGTAAATCTTGAAAAGCAACATTCAATGCAAACATGTGTCGCTGTCCCTCTATGATTTAAACTGTACGTGACAATTTGACAGTGCAGAGGCAGCAAGTCTTATTGTCTATATCAGGGGTGGGGAACTTCCGGCCCGCGGGCCGTATACGGCCCGTGACGACTTTTTATGCGGCCCCCAGGCACATTCCCGGGGACCATTGTGCTTTGGTGGCAGCCGCGCTTTTCCCTACTGCCGGCCCTTTAAATCCCACTGCCTTATGCCCTGTGGGTAGATGCTAGAATGTACGGGCTCTCTCCAGATCCTGACTTCCAGGACCTGACTGCAGCCCATACATTCTAGGCTTATCCCCGGCCTGTGTGCTCTGGTGGGCGGGTAAGCAGCACGTTGCGATAAAGTCACACAGAAGAGCTGCAGCAGGTTTACCAGCCTCCCGGACCTGCTGTGTGTGTGTGACTCTCCCTCCCCCTCACTGCGAGTACTCAAACCATCGCTGCCCCCCCCCGCTCAGTGCTGTGTACCCCCTCGTACTGTGTGTACCCCCCAATGCTGTATGTACCCCCCAATGCTGTGTGTACCCCCTCGTGCTGTGTACCCCCTCGTGCTGTATGTACCCCCCAATGCTGTGTGTACCCCCTAGTACAGTGAGTACCCCTTAGTACAGTGAGTACCCCCTAATGCTGTGTGTAGCCCTTAATGCTGTGTGTACCCCTTAATGCTGTGTGTACCCCTTAATGCTGTGTGTACCCCCTCGTGCTGTGTACCCCCTCGTGCTGTGTACCCCCTCGTGCTGTGTGTAACCCCTCGTGCTGTGTGTACCCCCTCATGCTGTGTGTACCCCCTCATGCTGTGTACTTCCTAGTACAGTGTGTACCCCCCAGTGCTGTATGTATTCCCCAATGCTGTGTGTACCCCCTCGTGCTGTGTACCCCCTCGTGCTGTATGTACCCCCCAATGCTGTGTGTACCCCCTCGTGCTGTATGTACCCCCTAGTGCAGTGTGTACCCCCTAGTGCAGTGTGTACCCCCTAGTGCAGTGTGTACCCGATAGTGCAGTAAGTACCCCCTAGTACAGTGAGTACCCCCTAATGCTGTGTACCCCTTAATGCTGTGTGTACCCCCTCGTGCTGTGTACCCCCTCGTGCTGTGTACCCCCTAGTGCTGTGTACCCCCTCGTGCTGTGTGTACCCCCTCGTGCTGTGTGTACCCCCTCGTGCTGTGTGTACCCCCTCATGCTGTGTACCTCCTAGTACAGTGTGTACCCCCCAGTGCTGTGTACCTCAGGTGCTGTGTGTACCCCCTAGTGCTGTGTGTACCCCCTAATGCTGTGTACACCCCAGTGCTGTGTACCCCCTCAGCGCGGTGTAACCCCTCACTGCTGTCCGTGCCCCCCCTAGTGCTGTCTGTACTCCCTGGGTGATGTCTATGCCCCCCCACCAGTGCTGTCCGCACCACCTAATGCTGTCCATGCTGCCACCAGTGCTGTCCATGCCACGGTGAGTGCTGCCTGTGCCCCCCTTATGCTGTCCATGCTCCCCAGTGCTGTGTGCCACCCCTCAGTGCTCTTAACTCGCTACTGCTGTCTGTACCCTCCCACTGCTTTCTATGCTCCCCAGTCCGTGCTCTCCTGTTGATGTCTATGTTCCCCCAGACCTGTCTGTCTCCCTAGTGCTGCCACCCAGTGCAGTGTGTGCTGCCACCCAGTGCAGTCCGTGCTGCCACCCTGTGCAGTGCGTGCTGCCACCCAGTGCTGTGCGTGTCCCCAGTCATGTCTGTGCCACCGCCAGGGCTGTCCATGCCCCCTACTGATGTATATGCCCCAGCCCCTCCTGTGATGTATATGCCCCAGCCCCTCCTGTGATGTATATGCCCCAGCCCCTCCTGTGATGTATATGCCCCAGCCCCTCCTGTGATGTATATGCCCCAGCCCCTCCTGTGATGTATATGCCCCAGCCCCTCCTGTGATGTATATGCCCCAGCCCCTCCTGTGATGTATATGCCCCAGCCCCTCCTGTGATGTGTACTCCCAGTGTCTCCTGTAATTTATGCACCCTGGCCCCTCCTGTGATGTGTATGCCCCCAGCATCTCCAGACAGAGACAAACCTGGAAAAGCAGCTGTGAGAAACAAGATGATCAATATCACCGAACATCACAATCGCACCAAAGAGAAGCAGCTCCGGCCACCACAACAGGGGTGAGTTAATTAATCGTTTGACCAAATATAGCAGGGTTATTTTTCAGGTTGATAATGTTGTGCGGCCCCCAAAGGTTAGTAGGAAATTCCAAATGGCCCCCGGCAGTAAAAAGGTTCCCCACCCCTGGTCTATATAGTCGACTTACTCCGAACAGATATGTGTTTTCATAATAAAACAAAGTGTTGCGTTCACGCATTACTGTCTGGGCACAGCCTACCGTACCCGGGTAATTTGATGTCCAGTTGCCATAAATACAGACTTTATGCTCCTATCATGGTTAACAGTATAGAGAGCACCGGAATAATGTTGGTCTGTGGCACAGGATGCTGCTCACTGGCGTTACGGTACTCCTCACCAAACTCCAAAATGACTCCCCTCACAATTGAACGAAGTGTTTCCGCAGTTGCTCCTTCCTGTGTGCCGATTTACCCCAGCTGCAGCCTAACTCCAGTGTTTCGCAAACTGAGTATGCTCTGCCTGACTGTGTCATTCCTGAGGCAAAGTCTTAATTTTGGGCTACAGCGCATGCTCGTTTGGACTGTGCCTGAGTCATTCTGCGACCTGCGGCTCAACACACTTACACAGGGCCCTGGGGCTTGACTCACTCTCGGGAGGCCACTAAAACTAATAGCACACAACATCAGCCCCAGGTGTCCCCTTACACTGCAGTGGCGGTCCCCACTGACCGCAATACCGAGAGTGGAGTCACGAAAATACATATAAAGAAGCAAACTAAGTGTGACTAGACTCTTCCTCCACGTGGAGTCCCTGAAGGTAATGCACCAACACAACACCTCTGGGGCTTCACACTGACTGAGAAAAGCCTCTTTGCACAGGTACTTGCACTCCGTGCCGGGTCTAAGTTTTGTGTTGTGCCTAGACAGGGTGCTGAAGTGGATAGTCTTTTTTTCAGAAACTGTATTTCATGCTGCTGTGCATGCTCAGGCACTTACTGCATCAGAGGCTAGGTCGGGTAATGAACTCTTTGTCCCTGCCCCTGATGTGGGGGGCCCATATAGACCACAGGGCATCAGGTGTCCTGACAATTTGGCCAGGCCACTCCCAACAGGCTTGCAGAGGCCCGCCCCTATGACTTGTCACCTCATTGTTGTTGGTCAGATGATAACTGTTGAGGTGTTTTGGTTGTGGCAGCCATGAGGTCATCATTCAAGCGGCAGTTCAAAATAGGACGCTAGTTATGCCACTCATGACGTGCCACTCTGCTTTTGTCTCCAGGAGGTGCATTGTGGTCCACCCTGGTTTGGGGCGGACCCAGGTTATAAAAGGGGCTGGAGCCAACAAGAAGGTGCCTGCCCAGTCTTCTATTATGCTATGAAGGAGCACACCTCCATGTGTTGAACACATTGCGGCTTTAGGCCAGAGGTAGGCAGGGATAGGTCATCGATGCAGGCCGCCACCACAGTTGGTAACGCAGAACGTTTAAGAACAGCTCCTGTCCTACCAGTCCTGCTAGTGCAGCCCAGTGGCATAAACAGGCCTGCTGCTGCTGATGTGCCTGATGTCCACAGGTGTGTCCCCTATGCACACGGACAGCGTAACCAATGGCCCCTGTGTTGTTAACAGGGAGTTCCGGGGCTGTCACGCTAACAGGGCTTCCAGTCTCCAGATCCGAGTGGCGTGTAACTCGGTTCAGGCTACTATTTGTTTGATAGTCAACCTGCTCTGTATCCTCCACCTAACCTTCCAGTTGCCAACCTCTCCTTTTCCATCTGTGAGCACGGTGGACACCGAATGGCGATTGGGATATCTACCTTTCTCTTTCTTTTCTTCTTAATATTTTTTATATAGCGGTAACATAGTATATACCACCTTATCCAAATCTGCCAGTCCCACCATACCAGATGTTGTTTCTTCAGCAAATGTTAATGTTGCTTAACTACCAAACCCACGGACACAAACTTTTTTACCCTTTCAAACACACCTGTTCCCCTTTCCACCAGCATCTGTCCTTTTTCAACTCAGTTTGTATATGACCAAAAATGCAACTCTGCAGAGACACCGTACTCAACGCCGTCTCAGCACAGCAGCCAGTCCTCAGTCCCTCAGATTTGGACAAGTAAGACCATTTCCTCCTATCGATGAAAAAGCATTGAGATTCACTCTGTGCACCACTGGTGTTTAGTGGAAAAGCAGATGTAAGATTGCGTAACACCTTCTGCTGATACTCCTGCATACGTGCGTCCCTTTCTATGGCAGGAGTTATTTCGCAAAATTTTGTGTTGTACCGGGGATCTAACAGTGTGGCAACCCAGTAGTCAGCATGATTTGGAATTCGTACAATCCGAGGGTCATGTTGTAGGTAGTGCAGCAAGAAGGCGCTCATGTGTCTTGAGCATCCAGGAGGACCAAGTCCTTGGTGTGTTGGTGGCGGAGAGGTGAGAATCGTGCCTCCTTCCTCTGCCCTCTCCCCACAACCTCGCACAACCGAAATGTGAGCAAGCTCTCACTAATCTGCTGAGTCTTCCATGCCCATCGCCACTTTGTCCTCCATTTCTTCCTGGGCTCCTGCACCTTCCTCAACTTTTTTGCTGATACTATGCGCCCTTGATAACCCCTCTCCCCCACCGTACCATGACTGCCGCCAAGGTGCCGCTGACCGTCTGGACCTTGTAGATCTTGTTATCCCTTCCTCATATGACTCCTCCAGTACTTCCTCCCTTCCTCTTGGACCAACACCTGACTCCGAATAATGCTTACAGTGTGCTCCATCATGTAGATGACCAAAATTGTCACGATGAGAATGTCATCGCCAGTGTTAAACATCTGCGTCGACATTTGTAAACTGTGTAGAACGGTACATATGTCCTTGATCTGACACCACTCCAGCAGTGTGATCTGTACCACCTCTGGATCAAGTTAGCCCAGGGTATGCATCATAACGTATTTCAGCTGGGCTCTGTGGTGCTGCCACAGACGCTGCAACATGTGCAGATTCAAATTCCTGCGTGTCGGAACATCGCATTTCAGACGTTTAACCGCTAGACCTTAAGACTTCAGGATCGATGAAAGTTGTTGAGCTACTGGGTGCGAATGATGGAAATGAGCACATAGCAAGCGTGCCCGCTGTATGAGGCCATGTAGGCCGGGATGTTGTTTTAAAAATTGCTGGAGAATCAGATTCAACACGTGAGCAATACAAGGCACATGTGTCACATTGCCCTGAAGAAGGGCCGCAGACTGTTTAGCATCATTGTCGCACCCGGCATTCCCTGGCTGCTGGTTGAGTAGAGACAACCATTGATGAAACTCGGTCTCACTCTACAGAGCTAACCATCCACAACTCCTCAGCGGTGTCTAACATTTACCCTACATTTGAAAGTAAACATTTGACCGCCTGATGGCCTTGAGCTCTGCTGCCAGCATAGTAAGGAGGTGTGTGGGATTCCTTGGGCGCAGTTACAAGGAAGGGTGGCCTGACCAAACAGGGTTTGGGCTGAGGTGCAGGAAGCAGTGGAGGAAATTGTACATACAGAGGAAGGATTGAAACACACAACTCGTGGGGACGGAAAGACTTGTACAGCAGACACTTCTCCATCTATCACCATAGTTACCCAGTGCCCAGTCAGCGACATGTAACGCCCCTGTCCATGCTTACTGTTCCAAGTATCTGTGGTGAAATGCACCCTGTCACACACAGAGTTTCTAAAGGAAGCCGTGATGTTGTGTGCGACCTGCTGTGTTAGCGCGGGCACCCCTTTCTTTGAGAAGGAGTGGCGCCTGGGCATCGGCTCTTGGGGCACTGCAATGGGCATAAGATCTCGAAAATCCCCGCTTAAAAAGGTTGGAAAGGCATGTAACCACAGCGAGGGGACTCCAACCACAGTCTCCCTCGTTTCAACTAATTGAGCCACACACACCCCACTTGACTGGCATCAGTTGATCCCCCTTTTGAAAATGAAAAAGATGCTTTGCATGACGCACTCTCAAAAATACGCGTGCCTTTCGCCTCCCCTGGATGACCCAGGGGAAGAAAAGTCCTCTGAGAGCCATGACTTGTTCATTTTGGTTCTTTTAGAAACACAGCGAGGGGACTCCAACCACAGTCTCCCTCGTTTCCACTAATTGGGCCACACACACCCCACTTGACTGGCATCAGTTGATCCCTCTTTTGAAAATGAAAAAGATGCTTTGCATGAAGCACTCTCAAAAATATGCGTGCCTGTTGCCTCCCCTGGCTGACCCAGGGGAAGAAAAGTCCTCTGAGAGCCATGACTTGTTCATTTTGGTTCTTTTAGAAACACAGCGAGGGGACTCCAACCACAGTCTACCTCGTTTCAACTAATTGAGCCACACACACCCCACTTGACTGGCATCAGTTGATCCCCCTTTTGAAAATGAAAAAGATGCTTTGCATGACGCACTCTCAATAATACGCGTGCCTTTCGCCTCCCCTGGATGACCCAGGGGAAGAAAAGTCCTCTGAGAGCCATGACTTGTTCATTTTGTTTCTTTTAGAAACACAGCGAGGGGACTCCAACCACAGTGGCCCTCGTTGCCACTAATTGGGCCACACACACCCCAATTGACTGTCATCAGTTGACCCTCCTTTTCAAAATGAAAAAGATGCTTTGCATGAAGCACTCTCAAAAATACGCATGCCTTTCGCCTCCCCTGGCTGACCCAGGGGAAGAAAAGTCCTCTGAGAGCCATGACTTGTTCATCTTGGTTCTTTTAGAAACACAGCGAGGGGACTCCAACCACAGTCTCCCTCGTTTCCACTAACTGGGCCACACACACCCCACTTGACTGTCATCAGTTGACCCCCCTTTTGAAAATGAATAAGATGCTTTGCATGAAGCACTCTCAAAAATATGCGTGCCTTTCGCATCCCCTGGATGACCCAGGGGAAGAAAAGTCCTCTGAGAGCCATGTCCACATTGTCAGTGGACAGACGCGTGTTCTTATCTGTCAGCAGACCCCCAGCAGCACTGAAGACAGGTTCCGAGAGAACGCTGGCTGCAGGACACGACAAGATCCCCAAGGTGTACGTGGATAGCTCAGGCAATTTATCCAGATTGGAAGCCTAAAATGAGCAAGGCTCAAGATGCACAGTGATGGCATCGTTGTTCCCTTGCATATACTCATATATCTGTGTCTCGTCCTCTTTTTCCTCGTTAATCTGTTTTGTTTTCGCATGAGAATTTGTTCTTGTCACTTTCCCATGTGTTTGTGTTGTGTTGTGAGTTGTTTGTCACCTTTTGGACACCTTTGAGGGTGTTTTCTAGGTTTTTTATTGTGTTTGAGATTGCCTCCCATTGTTTCCTATGCGGTTCGAGTGGTGCGCCGAACCGGTTCGCCGATCTGAACTCGAACGAGACCTCCGTTCGGCGAACCGAACTCGAGTCGAACCACGACCGGTTCGCTCATCTCTACTCTCCAGTATGGAATACGGAAGCCTGCTCCCAGAACTACGAGTGGGAGCTGTGCCCGCTGACGCTGGCTCTTGGGATCTCACGGGCCCTGGCGGATGCCCTATCCCCCGCGGTGAGCTGTTGTCTGCTTTTGGGACTTTTGGTGGGACAGGACCTATACTCCTGCCCTCAATTGGTTAATTAGCTAGGCCATTGGTTCCGGTCCAGGCTTCAGGGTCCAAGTACTCCCTCTGTGCACGGTTTCCAGGTCGGTAACGGTGGGCTCCTACTCTGTCCCGGTCCACCTCGGATCTCCGGCAGCCATATTCCTGTCTACTGCAGACACTGACCAACGTCTGCCACTTAGCCAGCACGCCGGGGCTTCAACCCCAACGACTTCCACTCTGGCTTGCACTTGAACTTCCACTCCTCTCAACTACATCTTGAACTGACACTTCAGACTGCAAACTTGAACTACTGTTTCTCCCGCCCCGGTTTCTCTAGACTCCTCGGTGGGTGTTCTCCATCCGCCTGGTCCAGCCCCCTGGTGTGTCTGTCCTACCCTGGGGGGTGACTAGTGTTTTTGTCAGCTGCTGTAACCCTTTGTGGGAAGGTGTTGTGCGGGGGCCTAATACTGTGTGACTACCTGGCATGCCAGGGCATCACATTCCCTTTTGGTTGAATATAGACCGTCCACCGGCTGTCCAACCACCACCGTTTATTAAACTGGAACTAGAAAAGAAAATAGAAAAACAGGGATAACAAGTATAATAACATATTTATATCGAAGTAAAGTTTCTGCCTTTTAAGGGAGGCACATATCTTAAACGTTGCTAACCGGGACGGAACGGGCCACCTTCTCATTGTCCCCACCCAAAACAACCTGTTTCCTGGTGCCATCGCTAAAAACACTGATGCGCACCCCTTTTCCCAAGTCAAGGAACGGGTCCGGGTGACGTCAACACGGGCCGGGTAAAAAGCTCCTTACCCGTCAGGTCATCACAAGGGTCCCATGTCCGAGGGACCCCTGGTTTGGAGGTTAGCCACCGGTTGCAGTGGTGACTGGGCCTCGGCCTACTCCACCGCAGGCCCTTCCTCCAATCAGCCTCTCCAGAGACCGGACGGTGTGTAACAAGAAGGTGGAAGGGGGTATTTACAGGGCACAAAAGTTTTTGGGTTGGCTTTTCCAGTTCAAAAGCCGTGGTCCATAAACTGTGAACTATTAACGGGTTAAACTGGCGTAGCCGGGAACCACTACCTTTCACTCATTTTGGCTTGGAGATGGCAGAGAGGGGTGGAGGTGCAGTTGATCACCGGTTTTCATCCCCCTCTTTACATCGAGGGCAAACAACCCCCTCTCTCACAGTGTCGGGTATAGGTGACCAACTCTCCGGGCTCCAGGTCTCGGTCTGGGTGGCCCGTTGGCAAATGATGGGCCACATCCCTGCGGGATACAAAAATCTCGGCCTCCAGGCCAGTCTCGTAAATGAAACCCCAGCCCTTCTGGGGTTAAAATGCCGGACCTGTCCTTGATGGGTAGGGCCTCACACCCGGAAAGTAGCCTGACGCAGGTGATCTTTTTCCTGGTAGGTGCGCGCCAGCACCTTGGCTTCTCATTTTTACCGGGCGGCAATCTCCTTCCTTAGCTGCTGCTGCTGGCGTTCCCAGTACGGGGCATGGGATCCATGCTCCCTCTCCTGTTCAGTGACATGGACCACACGGATACCCTCGGCATCGGCTACAACCGGCCTCACATACTGCTGTGGGCTCCATGGCTCCGTGGCCTCCTCCGTCTCCCTGCAGGTACATCCTGGCTGCTCCACAACCGGGACGGGGTACTGGGTAACGACCGGTGCAGTTGCCGGGGGTAACTTCGGGGCAGAAACCGCCACCGGTGCGGCCGGGCGGACTGATGGGGCCTTCGTCATCTCCATCGCGGCCGGGTGGACTGACGGAGCCGGGGGTGATGTCATCATCTCTGCAGCCGGGCTCTGGGCCGGAGGGGACATCTTCCGGGCCTTAGTCTTGCGCGGGGCTGGTACAGGTGCCGGAGCGGTGGCGTGCTCATGGCCTGAGGACCCTGTTGCTGGGTCCTCACAGGCAGATGAAACGGGTTCCGTTGCCGTAGCTTGGGGTAGCGGACCGAGCGGGGCACTTGCTACAGGTATGGGCAATGAGGGAGGTGACGTGGCAGACGGGGGCAGACTGTGCTCCTCAGCCAGTTGGGCGTGTTCCTGTGGAACACAGGGGCGTGGGTCGCTTACCCGCTTGTCCGAGGCCATCTCCCTTTCGTGCACCCGCACGGCTGCGGCCAGATTCCCCATCTCGGCCGTCCATCAGGCCAGCATGAAATTAGCCTGAGCCTGGATCTTGCGGCACATTCTGGTGGTCTGGGCTTCCACCCAGTCAGCAGTCCCGGGAGCTGGTTCCTCCGTTGTGTCGGTTTTCCGGATCGGGCAGACATCCTCTCGAGACGATTTCCAGGAACAGAAGATGGCAGAGTCCCCTTGGTTTTTCGTGAGCAGACCTTTTTCGCGTCCTTCAGTTTCGTTTTCGGCCTCAGGAGTTACTTCCTTCCGGCTCCTGTTCCCAGGGGGCAGGGCTTCCACTTTGCGCCCTTTCTCAGGGAAGAAGACGCTGGGTTGTTGTGTTTCGCGCCCAAAAATGGCGGCAAAATGTTGGCTTTTCAAAAATTGTTGCAGCGGAGCACCACTGACAGTCCAGAATAAGGCACTTCCACGGGTAAGTGGATGGGTTACAATCCTGCTTGTGATGCCAGGTTTTGAGGTGTGCCGCCCCATTGCCAGCAGCCGGGTTGCTCGGATCCCGATCCACAGTGTTGTTCAAAGTATTTAAACCGCACGCGGGGGTCACGCGGACACATCAAACAAAAGAGGACGTATTTGTATGGGGTGTATTGTATACTGTCTGTGACGCCACCCACGGTGTATGCTGAAATGTAGCACCATTGCTGCTGTAGTGGGATACCCCGGGGGCGATGGAATGGCAGACGGATGTTAACCCCTCTGTGGGTAGGGATGGATGCCCTGGGGCCCAGTGTCTCTGTGCTGTGGGTTGTGATGGCAGGGGCCGGCGCACCCGGTCCGAACGGGGACTGTTAGCTTACTCACGATTTCCGTAAATAATTCAGACAAGTCCAGTGGTAAACCAAGGTGGTGTTGGCCGGCCGCCCGGGCCGGACGCATTTGGGTCCCACGCCCCGGGCTGGTGGTCTGTATCACTTCCCTCTGCACTTTTGTAAGTTCTCTTTGGGTTCTCCAGTATGGAACACAGAAGCCCGCTCCCAGAACTACGGGTGGGAGCCGTGCCCACTGATGCTGGCTCTTGGGATCTCACCGGCCCTGGCGGATGCCCTATCCCCCGCAGTGAGCTGTTGTCTGCTTTTGGTTCTCTAGACTCTTTGGTGGGCGTTCTCCTTCCGCCTGGTCCGGCCCCCTGGTGTTTCTGTCCTACCCTGGGGGGTGACTAGGGTTTTTGTCGGCTGCTGTAACCCTTTGTGGGAAGGTGTTGTGCGGGGGCCTAACATTGTGTGACTAGAATACCTGGCGTGCCACGGCATCACAAATGCAAAATGCTTATTTACTGTCTATTGTATGCATTGTTGCTGACCACCCACAAGGGGCCGCTGTTTTGCATCTACCTTTGACTGGTCACTATAAAAACAGCAAAACGGTCTTCGGCTGTGGACTTGGAGACCGGAGGAGGTGCTGTATGTAAGCTGAAGGAAAAGTGAAAGGTGTGCGTAAGAGAAAGGAGCCGCCACAGAAACACTTAGGTGGAATGTGAGGAGACTCGTGTTGGAGTTTGGTGACGAGGACCGTGACGCGTGTGAGCAGCATCCTGTGCCTGAGAACGCCATTCTTCAGTTGCTGGCTATACTGATTACCGTGAGAGAATCTTCAAGTCTGTATTTATGGCAGCTGGACACCACAGTACCCAGGTACGGTAGGCTGGGCCCAGGACTGCGTGCACGCAACACTTTGTTTTGGTAACAAAACACATATCTGTTCTGCTTAGGCTGACTATATAGACAATAAGACTTGCTGGCTCTGCTCTGTCAGTTTGTCAGTTACAGTTAAAATCTTAAAGGGACAGCGACACATGTTTGCACTGACTGTTGCTTTACATGATTTCCAGGACTGCATTGCTGAGCTGTGTGGTTTGCCTTACCACTTTTATAATCTGCCTTATCTTTGAGGCTTCAGCAAACATGGGTATTCAGGGGGGGTTACTGGGTTTTGTCTCTGTTTAGGTAGATAAGTTGTAAGCTCTTGTGCTGCGCCACTGGTAGGTCGTGTTCGCACACACACACACACACACACACACACACACAATTACTCCTGCTACCCAGAGGGATTACCAGGTATTAGGAGACCGTTTAGACAGTTTCTTGGTTAGGCAAATTTTGGTGAAAAGGCGGTATAAATCACCATTATGAGTGGCGCAGCAGACCTTCCACCTCTTTACCCGCAACATGCAGTGTGATTGGCAGGTCGACATTTTGGAAGTGGAAACAGCTTCTGGTGTTCAGCTCTCAGCTCAGCTCTCTCAGACATCGAGAACAACACCTTTGGATGAAGGCAACATTATATCTACGCCTGCATCTTCCTCACAGATTGGATGGACTAGCTGCAGTTACAAATTGGCTACTAGAGATGGAGAGGTGGGGTAGCTTTCTTGACAGCAGTGGTACGTCAGTGACTATCACACACACTGATACTATGCCCCAAAGAATTGTCTGCACTTTTTGCAGTTAAAAATTGGCTAGTAGAAATGGATAAGTTGGCTATGTTTGTGGAAAGCAGTGGTACGTCACTGAGTATCACACACGCTGATACTATGCCCCAAACAATTGCCTGCACTTTTTGCAGTTAAAAATTGGCTAGTAGAAATGGAGAGGTGGGTAGCTTTCTTGACAGCAGTAGTATGTCATTGACTATCACACACACTGATACTATGCCCCAAAGAATTGCCTGGACTACCTGCATTTAAAAGTTGGCTAGTAGAAATGGAAAGGTGGGGTAGCTTTCTTGACAGCAGTGGTATGTCACTGACTATCACACACGCTGATACTATGCCCCAAGGAATTGCTTGAGCTGATTTACACAGTCGCTGTGAAAAACTCTTGCACAGCGCTGGCACATACCTGCCTAGCAAACATGGCTATGAACTGCTCTAATCTAGCCCTGAAAAGGGCTGAAATTACAAGTAGTCCCTAATCCCTAAACCGACATGTAGATTGCATTGTATAAGTGTATAGTGCCCACAGCAGCAGCGGGAGCGGTGACTGACACACACCGCAGCACTGAGGTAATGGCGGCGATGGGGAAAATGGCCGGGTCTTATTGGGCAAGGACATGTGACATGCACAGCCAATGAAACATGCCCTTGCTTGTCTGGCAAAAGTGCACTTTGCTGTGTGTGTGTCTGTGATTGGCTAACAGCCTGGCCCACCACACTGTACGCGCGGTTAGGAAAAAAAAATGGCGATCGTCATTTTTTCAGCACTCAGCAGCACTGATCTAAACCCCGTCCCACCCGCACAAAATACGCTGAATTTTGATAATATCATTATTAACAGTGACTGACAGTATTACAATGAAAAGCCAGCTAGTAACTAGCTACACTTTTGGTGATCGAACCGTTATCGAACGGTAACTCGATCGGTCGAACGTTAGGTAAATCACTCGAGTTCGTCAAACGAATCGAACATCTCCCAAAACAACTAGAATTTGAAATTGAACTTGCAACATCACTTCTGGCGGAACACCTGAAATGGTGTTAGCGGCTTCGTCCATCATCATAAGCAGAGGTGCTGTTTGGAGTTGACACTCTTTACTCAGCTCAAGCAGATCAGTGATAGCAATAGTAAGACCATTGGATGAATAGTTGATAGTCGATCTCAACCTTTGGAGAAGGTCTTCTCCCTGAAGGTTAGTAAGACAGGAGGGGTATACCACTAGGCAAATAAATACATCTTCGTATGGTCCAAACTGTACTTCACGAGTGAGCTTGTTAAAAGTAGGCCTTCCTTCTACTCGCACACATGTCATGGCTTCAGAGGATATCAGATTGGGAAAAGTCAGGTCCTGTAATCTGATAACACTTCTGGCTGCACCTGTATCCACAAGGAATGGTAAGGGTTTGCCTTGAACGTTGATGGCTACTTTGGCTTGCCCTTCTCCTATCGGATACTTAGATCCATGAGAGAAGCAGGATGGTTAGCATCCGGATGGCTCTGAGCTTGTGATGGTTGATCGTAATATTGATTATTGCGATGGGAATAGATGTATCTGTGATTGTCGTCGTTGCGGTGTCTGAATCTACATCCTTGAAAAGGGGCCCTACAATCACATCTGTAGTGACCCGGGTTACTACAA
Source organism: Anomaloglossus baeobatrachus (assembly GCF_048569485.1). Classification (NCBI taxonomy): domain Eukaryota; kingdom Metazoa; phylum Chordata; class Amphibia; order Anura; family Aromobatidae; genus Anomaloglossus; species Anomaloglossus baeobatrachus. Next base: position 321,283,997 of record NC_134354.1, read on the forward strand.
TTGAAGCAGACTTCTTTGGTACGAGGTAATGAAGGTTCCTTATTTGGTTCTGCACATTAGTCCATAGAATGTGGGTTTTCTTGTTTGAGGTTGTTGTAGTTTTCTCAGACAGTGTTTTATCTAACCCCTTGGCTATTGTTAAGACATCCTTAGGATCTAATGTGGCATACTCAGGTCTGATTGCTTGAAATTGATTCCTCAGGGCTTCCCGAATGCCTTCAACAAAAGAGGAGATGAGCAATGTCTGTTGAACTTTGATTTGGTTACTGAAACTGAGGTCATTAAACATTTGGGTTAAAGGAGCATGATACAGTATCTCTCCACAGATTCCCCGGTTCTTGTGTGACGTTGTTGAATGATGTCGACTGATCAGCTAATTTATCTGAGGGCCATGTCTTAAATTGTTGGCAGAACTCAACACCGGAGTGCCACGTGGTGTCACTGACAACTGTGGCGTCATTGAATGTGGTTTCTATAACAGGCCAATATGCATCTCCTGCTTTAAGATTTGCCAGGGAAATGAGATCTTGCGACATTGCGGAGTACTTCCTCTCGATTTGAAGCATTCTTCTGTAAAAAGGCATTGGCTGTTTTTCTGGATCTGGAAACTAGGGGAAGATATGACAAAGCGCTCACTAAATATGCATAAAGTTATATATTAGATGAAATAAAATGGTTCTCTACATAGAGACTCTAAAAATACTCAGCCTGTGTTTATGGATAAGTACAAGCCTTCTCGGCCTTTGTACTATGCCTGTGTGACGTCACACGCCGTTCCGAAAATGGCACTATGCTTTACTGCTGGGATAGCCACTGGCTGGTGCATCCACAGTGGTAGCATTGTCATCCCACGGCGGGGATTAGCAGGACTGACAGCACATATCCTCGCAGCACTCTCCAGCTCCCTGGACCTATTGGAATAAATTCTCTACAGGAGCGACATTTATCAGTACCCACTAGAGATGAGCGAACCGGTCGCGGTTCGGCTCGAGTTCGGTTCGCCAAATGGGCATCTCGTTCTAGTTCGGTTCGGCGAACGTTCGACGAACCGAACTCGAACCGCATAGGAAACAATAGGAGGAAATCACAAACACATAAAAACACATTATAAATGTACACATACAGTTAATAAACATTGCCATAACACTTACCGGTCCCCGCGATCCCTCCTGCACTCTGTCTCCTGCCGCTATTCCATCCGATGATCGCTAAATCCTCCCGGTAACCAGCACTGCCAGCAGTGATGCAGGACCTATCGTGACGTGAAAAATAGCCATGTGACCAGTCACGTGCCTGTTATCTCATTGGCTACAGACTGGTCACATGACTATGACGCGTCATGTAGGACCTGTCATTGCATCTCTGTTACACGGTGCTCTAGCTCGACTCCCCGCTCTGCTTCCCCGTTCCCTTAAGGTACCGTCACACTAAGCGATGCTCCAGCGATCCCACCAGCAACCTGACCTGGCAGGGATCGCTGGAGCGTCGCTGCACGGGTTGCTGGTGAGCTGTCACACAGGCAGATCTCACCAGCAACCAGTGACCACAGCCCCCAGCCAGCAGCACACGTGGAAGCGATGCTGCGCTTGGTAACTAAGGTAAATATCGGGTAACCAACTCGATATTTACCTTGGTTACCAGCGCACACCGCTTAGCGCTGGCTCCCTGCACTCCTAGTTACAGTACACAGCGGGTTAATTTAACCCGATGTGTAGTCTGGCTATGTGTGCAGGGGGCGGGCACTGGCAGCATGAGAGTGGCGGACGCTGGTAACTACGGTAAACTTCGGGAACCAAGGAAGGGCTTCTGGGTTACCCGATGTTTACCGTAGTTACCAGTGTCCGCAGAAGCCGACTCCTGACCGGCTGACACAGCCGGTCAATCACAAAGTTCACCGTTGCCATAGCAACGCGCTTGGTAGCGGTGACGGGGAAGTCCCGCTACCAGCACGCAGCGGCACCGGAATCACGTGATCAGAGCAGCGTTGCTATGGCAACCCGTGCCACCGCTTACAGCCGGGAGCCTGAGGTCACTCTCATAGAGTGATTTCTGCACGGAGCACAGCGTCTTCCCCCATGCAGCTGTGCTGTCTGATGGAGCAGAGCTGCATGTGTTGAAGGGGAAAGAAGACAGAAGAGCAGGATCGTGGAGGGGTGACAGGGGGTAATAAAGATGGAGTCTCTAATGTGTCTGTGTATTTATTTCTATTAAAGTATTTTTTCTCTGTGTGGTGTTTTTTTTTAACCCTTTATTGGAGATTCTTAATGGCCGGGTCAAACGTGCCTGACATTAAGAATCTCTGGCTTAATACTGGCTAGTAAAACAAAGCCAGTATTAACTAAGATAATTACCTTTTACAAATGGTACAGGACCCCACAAGTGGGGGAGCACTACTAGACCTTGTACTTACCAATAAGCCAGACCGCATATCAAATATACAAGTTGGGGGTTACTTGGGGAATAGTGATCACAAAATAATAAGTTTTCATGTATTCTTTAGTAAGATGTCTAGTAGAGGGGCTACAAGGACACTAAACTTCAGGAAAGCAAATTTTAAATGGTTGAGAGATGATCTTAGTGCAATAAACTGGGATGATGTACTAAGTAATAAAAGTACACAAAGCAAATGGGAGACTTTTATGAGCATCCTGAATAGGGCTTGTGCAGAAAATATACCCTATGGGAACAAACATCCTAGAAATAGGAGGAAACCCCTATGGCTAAATAGAGCTGTAAGGGAAGCAATAAAAGAAAAACAGAAAGCCTTAAAAGAATTAAAGAGGGTAGGTAGTGATGAGGCATTATATAATTATAGAAAATTAAATAAAATATGTAAAAAGCAAATTAAGTTAGCTAAGTTTGAGACAGAGAGACTCATTGCGAGAGAAAGTAAAAATAATCCTAAAATATTCTTTAACTACATAAACAATAAAAAACTGAAAAGCGATAGTGTTGGCCCCCTTAAAAATAGTCTTGGTGAAATGGTGGAAGGGGATGAGGGTAAAGCCAACCTGCTGAATGACTTTTTTTCTACGGTTTTTATACAAGAAAATGCCATGGCAGATAACATGACCAGTGATACCATAAATTCACCCTTGAATATTACCTGCTTAACCCAGCAGGAAGTACGCCACCGCCTTGAAATCACTAAGGTTGACAAATCTCCGGGCCCGGATGGCATACACCCCAGAGTACTACAGGAATTGAGTTCTGTGATAGACCATTATTTTTAATCTTCTCAGATTCCTTAATAACAGGGTCGGTACCGCAGGACTGGCGCATAGCAAATGTGGTGCCAATATTCAAAAAGGGGACAAAAACTGAGCCGGGAAATTATAGGCCGGTAAGTTTAACCTCTACGGTTGGTAAAATCCTTGAGGGTTTCTTGAGAGATGCTATACTGGAGTATCTCAAGAAAAATAACCTTATGACAGAGTATCAACATGGGTTTATGAGGGATCGATCCTGTCAAACTAATTTGATCAGCTTCTATGAAGAGGTAAGTTCAAGCCTGGACCAGGGAAATGCAGTGGATGTTGTGTATATGGACTTTTCAAATGCTTTTGATACGGTGCCACACAAAAGGTTGGTACATAAAATGAGAATAATGGGGATAGGGGAAAATATGTGTAACTGGGTTAAAAACTGGCTCAGTGATAGGAAACAAAGGGTGGTTATTAATGGTACGTACTCGGACTGGGTCTCAGTTCATAGTGGGGTACCACAGGGGTCAGTATTGGGCCCGCTTCTTTTCAACATATTTATAAATGACCTTGTTGGGGGCATGCGGAGTAGAATTTCAATATTTGCAGATGATACTAAACTCTGCAGGGTAATCAATACAGAGGAGGATAATTTTATATTACAGGGAGATTTATGTAAATTGGAGGATTGGGCTGAGAAGTGGCAATTGAAGTTTAATGTAGATAAATGTAAGGTCATGCACTTGGGTAGAGGAAATAACATTTATGATTATGTACTTAATTGTAGAACACTGGGTAAAACAGACACAGAAAAAGACTTGGGTGTATGGGTGGATGGTAAACTTCACTTTAGTGGACAGTGTCAGGCAACTGCTGCCAGGGCTAATAAAATAATGGGATGTATTAAAAGAGGTATAAGTGTTCATGAAAAAAATATAGTTCTACCTCTGTACAAGTCACTAGTGCGACCGCACTTAGAATACTGTGTACAATTCTGGTCACCGATATATAAGAAGGACATAGCTGAACTGGAGAGGGTGCAGAGAAGAGCCACCAAGATTATTAGAGGAATGGGTGGGCTGCAATACCAAGACAGGTTATTAAACTTGGGGTTATTTAGTTTGGAAAAACGAAGGCTTAGGGGGGATCTAATCACAATGTATAAATATATGAGGGGACAGTACAGAGACCTTTCCAAAGATCTTTTTACACCTAGGCCTGCGACTGGAACACGGGGGCATCCGCTACGTCTTGAGGAAAGAAGGTTTAATCATAATCACAGACGAGGATTCTTTACTGTGCGAGCAGTGAGACTGTGGAACTCTCTGCCGCATGATGTTGTAATGAGTGATTCACTACTAACATTTAAGCAGAGCCTGGATGCCTTTCTTGAAAAATTTAATATTACCAGTTATGTATATTAGATTTTATGACAGGGTATTGATCCAGGGAACTAGTCTGATTGCCGGATGGGGAGTCAGGAAGGAAATTTTTTCCCCATTGGAACTTGTTTGCCACATTGGTTTTTTTTTGCCTTCCTCTGGATCAACATGTTAGGCTGCAGGTTGAACTAGATGGACTTAGAGTCTCCCTTCAACCTTAAAAACTATGATACTATGATACTATGAACTCATGATTACCCAACAAGCCACCCGGCTCCAGGGCTGTTGGAAGAGTTGGATACAGCGCCAGATGATGGTGCTTCTATGAGAGCGTCATTTTCTGGGGCGGCTGCGGACTGCAATTCGCAGCAGAGGAGCCCAGAAACCTCGGGCTAACCTGTGCTGTGGATTCCAATCCCCAGCTGCCTAGTTGTACCCGGCTGGACACAAAAATGGGGCGAAGCCTACGTCATTTTTTTTTTGTTTTTTTTTTAATTATTTCATAAAATTCATGAATTAATTAAAAAAAGGGCTTCCCTATATTTTTAGTTCCCAGCCGGGTACAAATAGGCAGCTAGGGGTTGGGGGCAGCCCGTACCTGCCTGCTGTAACTGGCTAGCATACAAAAATATGGCGAAGCGCACGTCATTTTTTTGGAGTTTTTTGGCAAAAAAAATAAAAAATGCTTCCCTGGATTTTCCATTGCCAGTAAAGGTAACACCAAGCAGTGGGGGTTAGCAGCCAGTAGCTGCTTGGATTACCCTTAGCTAGCAATACAAAAAATGCAGCGGGAGCCCATATATATTTTTTTTTAATTATTTATTTAAATAACTAAAAACAAAAAGGGCTTCCCTGTATTTTGATTGCCTGATATGACAGTGCTGTAAAAATAAATCTTTAAAAAAAATGACGTAGCGCTCCGCAGTATTTTTGATTCTCAGTGCAGATAAAGCAGACAGCTACAGGTTGCCACCCTTATCTGCCTGGCGTTACCTTGGCTGGCAATCAAAATACAGGGAAGCCCATTAATTTTTTTTATTTAAAAAATAGTTAAAAAAAAATGATGTTGGATCTCCCCATTTTTGATAGCCAGCTAGGGTAAAGCAGACGGCTGTAGCCTGAAAACCACAGCTGGCAGCTTTACCGTGGTTGGGGATCCAATGTGGAGGTCACCCCAGGCTCTTTTTTTATAATAATTTTATAAATAATAATAATTACAAAAAAAAAGTAGGGTCCCCCCCAAATTGGATCACCAGCCAAGGTAAAGCGGACAGCTGGGGTCTGGTATTCTCAGGGTGGGAAGGTCCATCGTTATTGGGCCTTCACAGCCTAAAAAAAGCAGGCCGCAGGCGCCCCAGAAGTGGCGCATGCACTAGATGCGCCACTCCTGGTGCTTCACCTTAGCTCATCCCGTGCCCTGGTGCAGTGGCAAACGGGGTAATAAATGGGGTTGAAACTAGTTGTAAAGTCACCTGACATCAAGCCCAGCAGGTTGTGATGTCATGGCGTCTATCAGATACCCGACATCATAAACTGTCAGTACTAACAAAAAAAATCGACAAAAAAAATGTATTTGAAAGAAAACTCTTCAAAACATTCCCTCTTTCACAAATTTATTGTAAGGAAAAAATGGGAACGTATCCCCCATTTACTAGGAGTGCAGACCCTCCATGTGAGGAGTGTGGGTGCAATGAATCTGCACCCACTCTCCCCGGGTCCACAGCAGCAGAGTCCATGTCGTAACGGTTGCTACCAAAGCTGCAATGCCCTGCTCATGAGGTAAGGGCATGCCTAATCAGGAGTAGAGATGAGCGAACTGGCCGTGGTTCGGCTCGAGTTCGGTTCGCCGAACGGAGGTCTCGTTCGAGTTCGGTTCATCGAACGTTCGACGAACCAAACTCGAACCTATAGGATATAATGGGAGGCAATCACAAACACATAAAAATGCATGATAAATGTACACAAACAGGTAATAAACATTGCCATAACACTTACCGGTCCCCGCGATCCCTCCTGCACTCTGTCTCCTGCCGCTATTCCATCCGATGATCGCTGAATCCTCCCAGTGACCAGCACTGCCAGCAGTGATGCAGGACCTATCGTGACGTCAAAATAGCCATGTGACCAGTCAAGTGTCTATTATCTCATTGGCTACAGACTGGTCACATGACTATGACGCGTCATGTAGGACCTGCGAGTGCATCTCTCCGGTACACGGTGCACATTTGTGTATCGCCGTGTACCGGCGACATGCTCTAGCACACGGTCGACTCCCCGTTCCGTTAGGGACCGGCTGACACAGCCAGTCATTAACGGAGATCAGTTAGTGGTGACGTCACCGCTAACCGCGGCTCTGGGGGCACCGTTGCTATGGTAACGCGTCTGTCAGCGTTACCGCTGTTACCGCTGACAGCCAGCAGCACTGATCTCTCACGGAGTGAAGGCTGCACGGGAAGCAGCATCTTCCCCCATGCAGCAGTGATGGAGCAGAGCTGCATTTGTTGAACGAGAAAGACAGAGGACCATGGATTGTGGAGGGCTGACAGGGGGTAATAAAGATGGAGTCTCTAATGTGTCTGTGTATTTATTTCTATTAAAGTATTTTTTCTCTGTGTGGTGTCTTTTTTTTTAACCCTTTATTGGAGATTCTTAATGGCCGGGTCAAACATGCCTGAATCTCTGGCTTAATACTAGCTAGTAAAACAAAGCTAGTATTTACTCATTATTACCCAACAAGCCACCCGGCTCCAGGGCTGTTGGAAGAGTTGGATACAGCGATAGATGATGGCGCTTCTATGAGAGCGCCATTTTCTGGGGCGGCTGCGGACTGCAATTTCGCAAAAAAAAAATCAACAAAAGAAATTTATTTGAAAAAACAGTCCCCAAAACATTTCCTCTTTCACCAATTTATTGTAAGAAAAAAAATAAAGGGGTCCCACGACGACTATGGACCGTCTAGAATATGGGGGGGGGGGAGACACTCAGGGAACGTATCCCCCATTTTCTAGGAGTGCAGACCCTTCATGTGAGGAGTGTGGGTGCAATGAATCTGCACTCAGTCTCCCCGGGTCCACAGCAGTAGAGTACATGTCGTAATGGTTGCTACCAAAGCTGCAATGCCCTGCTCATGAGGTAAGGGCATGCCTAATCAGGAGAACTATTCTACATTTCCAAATATTGGTATTTGCTGATTTTATTGCTATTCCACCTTGGGGAATATATATTGGGGATAGGATCTTGGAGATGGAATACCCCTTTAAGTCCAGTTAGGCTACTTTCACACATCCGTTTTTTGCTCTGCGGCACAATACGGCACTCTGCAGAAAAACCGCAACCGTTTTTTTTGCCGCCGGTTGTGGGTTTTTTGCATAGACTTACATTAGTGCCGTATTGTGCCGCATGGGCTTGCATTCGGTCCGGTTTTTGCCGCATGTGGCAGATTTAAACGATGCTGCGGCCGGATGGAACGTTGCCTGCAATGTTTTTTGCTCTGGCAAAAAAACCGCATCGCGGCGCATCCGGCCGCTGCGGCGCATTTTTCAATGCATGCCTATGGTTGCCGGATGCGGCACGATGAGGAAAAAAACGCATCTGGCCGCCGAATGCGGTTTCTTCCACTGCGCATTCTCAGTAGCGTGCCGCAACCGTAAAAAAACGGACCGGCCGCATGTAAAAACTTATGCAAAGGATGCGGTATTTTCGCTGCATCCGTTGCATATGTTTCACAGCCGGATTGATCCGCACGGCTCAAACCGGATGTGTGAAAGTAGCCTTATCCAGCTGAATGAATACTTAACAACAGAGCTCGCTATTTAGAAGTGTTTTCTTGTGGCGTATAACGGACTCTCATGTTTGGTAGTCGTTCAGCAGGGAAACTATAAAAGCAAATCCCTCCATTTGGAAATGTAGTATATAGCTCTCCTGATCAATTATGTTCCTTACCTCATGAGCAGGGCGTTGCAGTAATAATAATAATTTATATAGCGGTATTAATTCCATAGCGCTGTATGTCTTTGGAGTGTGGGAGGAAACCGGAGTACCCGGAGGAAACCCACGCAAACACGGGGAGAACATACAAACTCTTTGCAGATGGTGTCCTTGGTGAGAATTGAACCTAGGACCTCAGCGCTGCAAGACTGCAGTGCTAACCACTGAGCCACCACAAGACTGCAGTGCTAACCACTGAGCCACCGTGCCGCCCATTTAGCTTACAGATGCATAACCACCACTCACTGTGTCTGAACACAGGAAGCTGAGCTGACAGCCGCTCTGTGCATGCGGCAGCGTCTATTGTGAAGGAGAGGACCGTGGGGGGATCAACGCTGCACAGGTACCATGGGACACCGGGGAACACCGGTGGGGTTATAGGGGGTGACCTGGCAGGGCCTGGGGAGGAGTTTTCTGTCGCATGTGTCATGGCACATGCGACAGAAATCAGAGGAGTAGGGTGAATGCGGCCGGCGCGCTGCTGTGCGCACGGCCATCTTGGATTTCTGGGAGGGCATCAGGGGGGGCACTTTGGCGACACCGGGGGACCGGAGGGGACCAGGGAGGAGATTTATCATGTTTGTTCATGCCAGATGGGAGATAAATAATTTTTTACCGGCGCTGTCATTTACTGTAACGTGATCATCGGTGTACGGTGTATACCTGTGATCACGTGAGCGGGGACCGGAAAAAACGTCCTGAATCATAATCTCCAGGGTCTCAGCTAGCCCTGAAACCCCGGAGATTTTCTGACGCTGGGGGGCGTTATTCATTTATTTCTGCCTGCTGTTTATAAACGGCAGATCAGAATCAGGCTACATTAACACGACCGATCCATTTTTGCGGTCTGCAAAAAACAGTCCGTTTTTTTTCACGGGTGCATCCGTGTGGCATCCGTTTCCGTTCTGTAGACGGTCCGTATGTCATCCGTTTGTCATCCGTGTGCCTTCCGTTTTTTTGTGTACTGCAAAACAACTGAAGGAGGGAAAATACATAAATTTACCCAGGATCCATAGCTTCATCCTACATGAGGCGGTCACATGTTCACACCAGTGCCATTTTCTACTGCTTTTCACAGCGTAGAGCGCTCTGGTGATTTTCTTGTGCTTGTGCACTTCATATCAGTCTTTTCTGTCATTATAATGGCAGAAAGACACATAATTTCCCACTCTCCTGCATTTTGTAATTTTGCACCCTTTGGTGCCTTTCATGTGGCACTAAGGGGTGCTTAGCTTTGTATTTAGCCAAAAAAATGAAAAAAAAAAATGACGTAGGGTTCCCCCTATTTTTTTAGCCAGCTAGGGTAAAGCAGACGGCTGCAGCCTGCAGACCACAGCTGGCAGCCTCACCTTGGCTGGTAATCCAAAACTGAGAGCAACCCACGCTGTTATTTTAAATTAAATAAATAATTAAAAAAAACAAAACACGTAGGGGTCCCCCCAAAATTGGATCAGCAGCCAAGGTAAAGCAGACAGCTGGGGTCTGATATTCTCAGACTAGGGAGGTCCATGGTTATTGGAATCTCCCCAGCCTAAAAATAGCAGGCCGCAGCCGCCCCAGAAGTGGCGCATCCATTAGATGTGCCAATCCTGGTGCTTCGCCCCAGCTCATCCCGCGCCCTGGTGTGGTGGCAAACGGGGTAATATATGGGGTTAATACCAGATGTGTAATGTCACCTGGCACCAAGCCCTGGGGTTGAAGAGGTCAGGCGTCTATCAGATACCCGACATCACCAACCCAGTCAGTAATAAAAAAAAATAGACGACAAACACATTTTTATTTGAAAAAACATTCCCCAATACATTCCCTCTTTAACCAATTTATTAGAAAGAAAAACAAATCCAGGTCTGGTGTAATCCAAGGGGTTGCCATGACGATCCACACTGTCCCAGTCATTGAAGAGCAAGATGTTCCCCATTGGCTGGGAGAGCAGTGCAGTGACCTGAGCTAACATCAATGGGTCAGCCCAGGTCACTGCAGGAGATGACAAGTGCTGCTGTCAGCTAAGTACATTACCTGCGCTGATCTCCTGCACTGCTGACAGCACCTGTCACTGAGTTCAATGACCGCCACCTTCACAGCCAAGTATCGCGAGCGGCCCGTGACGTCACCGCCAGTCAGTCTCGGGTTGGAAGCGAGAGAAGGTGATGTGACAAGCGGCGGCCATGGAGGACAGTGACAGCGCTGAGGTCGGGACTTCATCACCGCAAGTAAGCTGAGCGGGACCATGTGTGCAGAGTGCCAGGTGGGCGGAGCCTAGCGGGGTAATGTGTGCAGAGTGCCAGGTGGGCGGAGCCTAGCGGGACCGTGCGTGCAGAGTGCCAGGTGGGCGGAGCCTAGCGGGACCATGCGTGCAGAGTGCCAGGTGGGCGGAGCCTAGCGGGACCGTGCATGCAGAGTGCAAGGTGAGCAGAGCCTAGCGGGACCGTGCATGCAGAGTGCCAGGTTGGCGGAGCCTAGCGGGACCGTGCGTGCAGAGTGCCAGGTGGGCGGAGCCTAGCGGGACCATGCGTGCAGAGTGCCAGGTGGGCAGAGCCTAGCGGGACCGTGCGTGCAGAGTGACAGGCGGGCGGAGCCTAGCGGGAACGTGCGTGCAGAGTGACAGGCGGGCGGAGCCTAGCGGGAACGTGCGTGCAGAGTGACAGGTGGGCGGAGCCTAGTGGGACCGTGCGTGCAGAGTGACAGGTGGGCGGAGCCTAGCGGGACCGTGCGTGCAGAGTGACAGGCGGGCAGAGCCTAGCGGGACCGTGCGTGCAGAGTGCCAGGTGGGCGGAGCCTAGCGGGACCGTGCGAGCAGAGTTCCAGGTGGGTGGAGCCTAGCGGGACCATGTGTGCAGAGTGACAGGCGGGCGGAGTCTAACGGGAACGTGCGTGCAGAGTGACAGGTGGGCGGAGCCTAGCGGGACCGTGTGGGCAGAGTGACAGGTGGGCGGAGCCTAGCGGGACCGTGCGTGCAGAGTGACAGGTGGGCGGAGCCTAGCGGGACCGTGCGTGCAGAGTGACAGGCGGGCGGAGCCTAGCGGGACCGTGCGTGCAGAGTGACAGGTGGGCGGAGCCTAGCGGGACCATGTGTGCAGAGTGACAGGTGGGCGGAGCCATGTGTGCTGGCGGCGGAGTGCGAAGTGGGTGGAGCCTAGCGGGGTCATGTGGCGCTGAGGACGTCAGTGTCCTGGACTGCATGGCTGGGGACAGGTGAGTGTGAGTGTGTGTGTGTGTGTGTGTGTACATGCCGCGTGCAGGAGGGGGCGGAGTGAGCTGAGCGGGGAAGTGTGGGCTTCCTGCACGTAACTAGGATAAACATCGGGTTACTAACCAAAGCGCTTTGCTTGGATACCCGATGTTTATCTTGGTTACCAGCTTCTGGCAGGCTGCCAGCAATGGCTCCTGCACACTGTAGCTGTAAAAAGCCCTGCTTTTTGCTGCTAGAACCGTTCTCGAACGTATCTAGAACTATCGAGCTTTAGCAAAAAGCTCGAGTTCTAGTTCTATCTAGAACAGCCCCCAAAATCACTCGATCCGCGAACTGGAGAACCTCGAGCCGCGCTCAACTCTAATCAGGAGAACTATTCTACATTTCCAAATATTGGTATTTGCTGATATTATTGCTATTCCACCTACTATATATTGGGGATAGGATCTTGGAAGATGGAATACCCCTTTAAGGTCAGTTATCCAGCTGAATGAATACTAAACAACAGAGCTCGCTATTTAGATATGTTTTCTTGTGGCGTATAACGGACTCTCGTGTTTGGTAGTCATTCAGCAGGGCAACTATAAAATCAAATGCCTCCATTTGGAAATGTAGTATATAGCTCTCCTGATCAACTATGTTCCTTACCTCATGAGCAGGGCATTGCAGTAATAATAATAATTTATTCATTTATTTAGCGCTATTAATTCCATAGCGCTTTGCATACATTGAGAACACTGTCCCCATTGGGGCTCACAATCTAAATTCCCTATCTGTATGTCTTTGGAGTGTGGGAGGAAACCGGAGAACCCGGAGGAAACCCAGGCAAACACGGGGAGAACATACAAACTCCTTGCAGATGGTGTCCTTGGTGGGAATTGAACCCAGGACTTCAGCGCTGCAAGACTGCAGTGCTAACCACTGAGCCACCACAAGACTGCAGTGCTAACCACTGAGCCACCGTGCCGCCCATTTAGCTTACAGATGCATAACCACCACTCACTGTGTCTGAACACAGGAACTTGAGCTGACAGCCGCTCTGTGCATGCGGCAGCGTCTATTGTGAAGGAGAGGGCCGTGGGGGGATCAACGCTGCACAGGTACCGTGGGACACCGGGGAACACCGGTGGGGTTATAGGGGGTGACCTGGCAGGGCCTGGGGAGGAGTTTTCTGTCGCATGTGTCATGGCACATGCGACAGAAATCAGAGGAGTAGGGTGAATGCGGCCGGCGCGCTGCTGTGCGCGCGGCCATCTTGGATTTCTGGGAGGGCATCAGGGGGGGCACTTTGGCGACACCGGGGGACCGGAGGGGACCAGGTAGGAGATTTATCATGTTTGTTCATGCCAGATGGGAGATAAATAATTTTTTACCGACACTGTCATTTACTGTAACGTGATCATCGGTATACGGTGTATACCTGTGATCACGTGAGCGGGGACCGTAAAAACCGTCCTGAATCATGATCTCCAGGGTCTCAGCTACCCCTGAAACCTCGGAGATTTTCTGACGCTGGGGGGCGTTATTCACTTATTTCTGCCTGCTGTTTATAAACGGCAGATCAGAATAAGGCTACATTAACACGACCGATCCATTTTTGCAGTCTGTAAAAAACAGTCCGTTTTTTTTCACGGGGGCATCCGTTTCCGTTCTGTAGACGGTCCGTATGTCATCCGTTTGTCATCCGTGTGCCTTCCGTTTTTTTGTGTACTGCAAAAAAACTGAAGGAGGGAAAATACATAAATTTACCCAGGATCCATAGCTTCATCCTACATGAGGCGGTCACATGTTAACTCCAGTGCCATTTTCTACTGCTTTTCACAGCGTAGAGCGCTCTAGTGATTTTCTTGTGCTTGTGCACTTCATATCAGTCTTTTCTGTCATTATAATGGCAGAAAGACACATAATTTCCCACTCTCCTGCATTTTGTAATTTTGCACCCTTTGGTGCCTTTCATGTGGCACTAAGGGGTGCTTAGCTTTGTATTTAGCCAAAAAAATGAAAAAAAAAAAGGACGTAGGGTTCCCCCTATTTTTTTAGCCAGCTAGGGTAAAGCAGACGGCTGCAGCCTGCAGACCACAGCTGGCAGCCTCACCTTGGCTGGTAATCCAAAACTGAGAGCACCCCACGCTGTTATTTTAAATTAAATAAATAATTAAAAAAAACAAAACACGTAGGGGTCCCCCCAAAATTGGATCAGCAGCCAAGGTAAAGCAGACAGCTGGGGTCTGATATTCTCAGACTAGGGAGGTCCATGGTTATTGGACTCTCCCCAGCCTAAAAATAGCAGGCCGCAGCCGCCCCAGAAGTGGCGCATCCATTAGATGTGCCAATCCTGGTGCTTCGCCCCAGCTCATCCCGCGCCCTGGTGTGGTGGCAAACGGGGTAATATATGGGGTTAATACCAGATGTGTAATGTCACCTGGCACCAAGCCCTGGGGTTGAAGAGGTCAGGCGTCTATCAGATACCCGACATCACCAACCCAGTCAGTAATAAAAAAAAATAGACGACAAACACATTTTTATTTGAAAAAACATTCCCCAATACATTCCCTCTTTAACCAATTTATTAGAAAGAAAAACAAATCCAGGTCTGGTGTAATCCAAGGGGTTGCCATGACGATCCACACTGTCCCAGTCAATGAAGAGCAAGATGTTCCCCATTGGCTGGGAGAGCAGTGCAGTGACCTGAGCTAACATCAATGGGTCAGCCCAGGTCACTGCAGGAGATGACAAGTGCTGCTGTCAGCGAAGTACATTACCTGCGCTGATCTCCTGCACTGCTGACAGCACCTGTCACTGAGTTCAATGACCGCCGCCTTCACAGCCAAGTATCGCGAGCGGCCCGTGACGTCACCGCCAGTCAGTCTCGGGTTGGAAGCGAGAGAAGGTGATGTGACAAGCGGCGGCCATGGAGGACAGTGACAGCGCTGAGGTCGGGACTTCATCACCGCAAGTAAGCTGAGCGGGACCATGTGTGCAGAGTGCCAGGTGGGCGGAGCCTAGCGGGGTAATGTGTGCAGAGTGCCAGGTGGGCGGAGCCTAGCGGGACCGTGCGTGCAGAGTGCCAGGTGGGCGGAGCCTAGCGGGACCATGCGTGCAGAGTGCCAGGTGGGCGGAGCCTAGCGGGACCGTGCATGCAGAGTGCAAGGTGAGCAGAGCCTAGCGGGACCGTGCATGCAGAGTGCAAGGTGAGCAGAGCCTAGCGGGACCGTGCATGCAGAGTGCCAGGTGGGCGGAGCCTAGCGGGACCGTGCGTACAGAGTGCCAGGTAGGCGGAGCCTAACAGGACCATGCGTGCAGAGTGCCAGGTGGGCAGAGCCTAGCGGGACCGTGCGTGCAGAGTGACAGGCGGGCGGAGCCTAGCGGGAACGTGCGTGCAGAGTGACAGGCGGGCGGAGCCTAGCGGGAACGTGCGTGCAGAGTGACAGGTGGGCGGAGCCTAGCGGGACCGTGCGTGCAGAGTGCCAGGTGGGCGGAGCCTAGCGGGACCGTGCGTGCAGAGTGCCAGGTGGGTGGAGCCTAGTGGGACCGTGTGTGCAGAGTGACAGGCGGGCGGAGCCTAGCGGGAACGTGCGTGCAGAGTGAAAGGTGGGCGGAGCCTAGCGGGACCGTGCGTGCAGAGTGACAGGTGGGCGGAGCCTAGCGGGACCGTGCGTGCAGAGTGACAGGCGGGCGAAGCCTAGCGGGACCGTGCGTGCAGAGTGACAGGTGGGCGGAGCCTAGCGGGACCATGTGTGCAGAGTGACAGGTGGGCGGAGCCATGTGTGCTGGCGGCGGAGTGCGAAGTGGGTGGAGCCTAGCAGGGTCATGTGGCGCTGAGGACGTCAGTGTCCTGGACTGCATGGCTGGGGACAGGTGAGTGTGAGTGTGTGTGTGTGTGTGTACATGCCGCGTGCAGGAGGGGGCGGAGTGAGCTGAGCGGGGAAGTGTGGGCTTCCTGCACGTAACTAGGATAAACATCGGGTTACTAACCAAAGCGCTTTGCTTGGATACCCGATGTTTATCTTGGTTACCAGCTTCTGGCAGGCTGCCAGCGATGGCTCCTGCACACTGTAGCTGTAAAAAGCCCTGCTTTTTGCTGCTAGAACCGTTCTCGAACGTATCTAGAACTATCGAGCTTTAGCAAAAAGCTCGAGTTCTAGTTCTATCTAGAAAAGCCCCCAAAATCACTCGATCCGCGAACTGGAGAACCTCGAGCCGCGCTCAACTCTAATCAGGAGAACTATTCTACATTTCCAAATATTGGTATTTGCTGATATTATTGCTATTCCACCTACTATATATTGGGGATAGGATCTTGGAAGATGGAATACCCCTTTAAGGTCAGTTATCCAGCTGAATGAATACTAAACAACAGAGCTCGCTATTTAGATGTGTTTTCTTGTGGCGTATAACGGACTCTCGTGTTTGGTAGTCATTCAGCACTCAGCAGGGCAACTATAAAATCAAATGCCTCCATTTGGAAATGTAGTATATAGTTCTCCTGATCAACTATGTTCCTTACCTCATGAGCAGGGCATTACAGTAATAATAATAATTTATTCATTTATTTAGCGCTATTAATTCCATAGCGCTTTGCATACATTGCGAACACTGTCCCCATTGGGGCTCACAATCTAAATTCCCTATCTGTATGTCTTTGGAGTGTGGGAGGAAACCGGAGAACCCAGAGGAAACCCACGCAAACACGGGGAGAGCATACAAACTCCTTGCAGATGGTGTCCTTGGTGGGAATTGAACCCAGGACTTCAGCGCTGCAAGACTGCAGTGCTAACCACTGAGCCACCACAAGACTGCAGTGCTAACCACTGAGCCACCGTGCCGCCCATTTAGCTTACAGATGCATAACCACCACTCACTGTGTCTGAACACAGGAACTTGAGCTGACAGCCGCTCTGTGCATGCGGCCGCGTCTATTGTGAAGGAGAGGGCCGCGGGGGATCAACGCTGCACAGGTACCGTGGGACACCGGGGAACACCGGTGGGGTTATAGGGGGTGACCTGGCAGGGCCTGGGGAGGAGTTTTCTGTCGCATGTGTCATGGCACATGCGACAGAAATCAGAGGAGTAGGGTGAATGCGGCCGGCGCGCTGCTGTGCGCGCGGCCATCTTGGATTTCTGGGAGGGCATCAGGGGGGGCACTTTGGCGACACCGGGGGACCGGAGGGGACCAGGTAGGAGATTTATCATGTTTGTTCATGCCAGGTGGGAGATAAATAATTTTTTACCGACACTGTCATTTACTGTAACGTGATCATCGGTATACGGTGTATACCTGTGATCACGTGAGCGGGGACCGGAAAAGCCGTCCTGAATCATGATCTCCAGGGTCTCAGCTACCCCTGAAACCTCGGAGATTTTCTGACGCTGGGGGGGCGTTATTCACTTATTTCTGCCTGCTGTTTATAAACGGCAGATCAGAATAAGGCTACATTAACACGACCGATCCATTTTTGCAGTCTGTAAAAAAACGTGCGTTTTTTTTCACGGGTGCATCCGTGTGGCATCCGTTTCCGTTCCGTAGACGGTCCGTATGTCATCTGTTTGTCATCCGTGTGCCTTCCGTTTTTTTTTGCGTACTGCAAAAAAACTGAAGGAGGGAAATTTACCCAGGATCCATAGCTTCAACCTACATGAGGCGGTCACATGTTCACTCCAGTGCCATTTTCTACTGCTTTTCACAGCGTAGAGCGCTCTGGTGATTTTCTTGTGCTTGTACACTTCATATCAGTCTTTTCTGTCATTATAATGGCAGAAAGACACATAATTTCCCACTCTCCTGCATTTTGTAATTTTGCACCCTTTGGTGCCTTTCATGTGGCACTAAGGGGTGCTTAGCTTTGTATTTAGCCAAAAAATGAAAAAAAAATGACGTAGGGTTCCCCCTATTTTTGTAGCCAGCTAGGGTAAAGCAGACAGCTGCAGCCTGCAGACCACAGCTGGCAGCTTCACCTTGGCTGGTAATCCAAAACTGAGGCACCCCACGCTGTTATTTTAAATTAAATAAATAATTAAAGAAGAAAAACACGTAGGGGTCCCCCCAAAATTGGATCAGCAGCCAAGGTAAAGCAGACAGCTGGGGTCTGATATTCTCAGACTAGGGAGGTCCATGGTTATTGGACTCTCCCCAGCCTAAAAATAGCAGGCCGCAGCCGCCCCAGAAGTGGCGCATCCATTAGATGCGCCAATCCTGGTGCTTTGCCCCAGCTCATCCCGTGCCCTGGTGCGGTGGCAAACGGGGTAATATATGGGGTTAATACCAGATGTGTAATGTCACCTGGCACCAACCCCTGGGGTTGGTGAGGTCAGGCGTCTATCAGATACCCGACATCACCAACCCAGTCAGTAATGAAAAAAATAGACGACAAACATTTTTATTTGAAAAAACACTCCCCAATACATTCCCTCTTTAACCAATTTATTAGAAAGAAAAACAAATCCAGGTCTGGTGTAATCCAAGGGGTTGCCATGACAATCCACACTGTCCCAGTCAATGAAGAGCAGGATGTTCCCCATTGGCAGGGAGAGCAGTGCAGTGACCTGAGCTAACATCAATGGGTCAACCCAGGTCACTGCAGGGGATGACAGGTGCTGCTGTCAGCGAGCTACATTACCTGCGCTGATCTCCTGCACACTGAATCATCTTCCCAGCCAAGTATCGTGAGCGGCCCGTGACGTCACCCCTAGTCAGTCTCGGGTCGGAAGCGAGAGAAGGTGATGTGACAAGCGGCGGCCATGGAGGACAGTGACAGCGCTGAGGTCGGGACTAGAGATGAGCGAACCGGTCCCGGTTCGGCTCGAGGCCGGTTCGCCGAACGGAGGTCCCGTTCGAGTTCGGCTCGTCGAACGTTCGACGAACCGAACTCGAACTGCATAGGAAACAATGGCAGGCAATCACAAACACAGAAAAACACCTAGAAAACACCCTCAAAGGTGTCCAAAAGGTGACAAACAACGCACAACACAACACAAACACATGGGAAAGTGACAAGGACATATACTCATGCCAAAACAAAAGAGCTGGACAAGGAAAAAGAGGAGGACACACAGATATAGGCATGGCACGCCCTTCTAAAATCATGTAAAACACCGCAAGGTGACTCCAAGCGGAGTCTCCCTTTTTTTCCAAAAATTGGGCCCCACACACACCCACCCATTCAGTGGCAGCACTTGTGCCCTAGTTGTACACTTCACAGCTAGATTTACATCAAGCACATTCCAAAATACGCCATTCTTATCCGTCCCCAGGATGACACCGGGGTAGGTAGCAAAGTCTTTCCTGATCCCAGCTCTGTTCATCTTGGCTTCTTTTAAAAACACAGCAAGCAAGGGTTACTCCAAGCGGAGCCTCCCTTTTTTTCCAAAAATTGGGCCCCACACACACCCACCTATTCAGTGGCAGCACTTGTGCCCTAGTTGTACACTTCACAGCTAGATTTGCATCAAGCACATTCAAAAATACGCCATTCTTATCCGTCCCCAGGATGACACCAGGGTAGGTAGCAAAGTCTTTCCTGATCACAGCTCTGTTCATCTTGGCTTCTTTTAAAAACAATGTAAGCAAGGGTTACTCCAAGCGGAGTCTCCCTTTTTTCCAAAAATTGGGCCCCACACACACCCACCCATTCAGTGGCAGCACTTGTGCCCTAGTTGTACACTTCACAGCTAGATTTGCATCAAGCACATTCCAAAATACGCCATTCTTATCCGTCCCCAGCATGACACCGGGGTAGATAGATAAAGTCTTTGCTGAACCATTACTTGTTCATCTTGGCTTCTTTTAAAATCAATGTAAGCAAGGGTTACTCCAAGCGGAGTCTCCCTTTTTTCCAAAAATTGGGCCCCACACACACCCACCCATTCAGTGGCAGCACTTGTGCCCTAGTTGTACACTTCACAGCTAGATTTGCATCAAGCACATTCAAAAATACGCCATTCTTATCCGTCCCCAGGATGACACCAGGGTAGGTAGCAAAGTCTTTCCTGATCACAGCTCTGTTCATCTTGGCTTCTTTTAAAAACAATGTAAGCAAGGGTTACTCCAAGCGGAGTCTCCCTTTTTTCCAAAAATTGGGCCCCACACACACCCACCCATTCAGTGGCAGCACTTGTGCCCTAGTTGTACACTTCACAGCTAGATTTGCATCAAGCACATTCCAAAATACGCCATTCTTATCCGTCCCCAGCATGACACCGGGGTAGGTAGATAAAGTCTTTGCTGAACCATGACTTGTTCATCTTGGCTTCTTTTAAAAACAATGTAAGCAAGGGTTACTCCAAGCGGAGTCTCCCTTTTTTCCAAAAATTGGGCCCCACACACACCCACCCATTCAGTGGCAGCACTTGTGCCCTAGTTGTACACTTCACAGCTAGATTTGCATCAAGCACATTCAAAAATACGCCATTCTTATCCGTCCCCAGGATGACACCAGGGAAGGTAGCAAAGTCTTTCCTGATCACAGCTCTGTTCATCTTGGCTTCTTTTAAAAACAATGTAAGCAAGGGTTACTTCAAGCGGAGTCTCCCTTTTTTCCAAAAATTGGGCCCCACACACACCCACCCATTCAGTGGCAGCACTTGTGCCCTAGTTGTACACTTCACAGCTAGATTTGCATCAAGCACATTCCAAAATACGCCATTCTTATCCGTCCCCAGGATGACACCGGGGTAGGTAGCAAAGTCTTTCCTGATCCCAGCTCTGTTCATCTTGGCTTCTTTTAAAAACACAGCAAGCAAGGGTTACTCCAAGCGGAGCCTCCCTTTTTTTCCAAAAATTGTGCCCCACACACACCCACCCATTCAGTGGCAGCACTTGTGCCCTAGTTGTACACTTCACAGCTAGATTTGCATCAAGCACATTCCAAAATACGCCATAATTAACCGTCCCCAGGATGACACCAGGGTAGGTAGCAAAGTCTTTCCTGATCACAGCTCTGTTCATCTTGGCTTCTTTTAAAAACACAGCAAGCAAGGGTTACTCCAAGCGGAGTCTCCCTTTTTTTCCAAAAATTGGGCCCCACACACACCCACCCATTCAGTGGCAGCACTTGTGCCCTAGCTGTACACTTCACAGCTAGATTTGCATCAAGCACATTCAAAAATACGCCATAATTAACCGTCCCCAGCATGACACCGGGGTAGGTAGATAAAGTCTTTGCTGAACCATGACTTGTTCATCTTGGCTTCTTTTAAAAACAAAGTAAGCAAGGGTTACTCCAAGCGGAGTCTCCCTTTTTTCCAAAAATTGGGCCCCACACACACCCACCCATTCAGTGGCAGCACTTGTGCCCTAATTGTACACTTCACAGCTAGATTTGCATCAAGCACATTCAAAAAAACGCCATTCTTTTCCGTCCCCAGGATGACACCAGGGTAGGTAGCAAAGTCTTTCCTGACTCCGGAATGTCTGACTGAAGGCCTGTGACCTTCCCCAACAACACCCTACCCCCTAGGGTTCTTATCTAAAATAAACACAAACACTGTGTGACGTTGGAATATAAAGGCCACAGCAGCCCCATTTATTCATAACATAAACATCAGCCATGTAACAATACAACTCTTCATTGAAGAACCCGAAAAGGAAGGGGGGGGTACCTGAAGGTTAATCAAAATGTTCTTTGCAACATCAGCCTGTCTCCTGACCCTCAGCCGCAACACACCGACTCGAGAGCCCAAGCCAGATGTTGCCCCCACTACGTCCCGCTGAGACTCAACCCAGCAAGGACCCGTTTACCAAACAATTGCACCGCTAGAGGTAACCCGCTCCGGCACTGGGTTCCGTCCTCTCCTCTGTGCAAACCCCCACCTTCAGACACCCCCCTCCTTTCCGCCGCTGCGACAAATACGATCTTCCTTCTTTTCTTCATCGATGTCGAATCCACAATTAGGGCGGGCGGGCGGGAACGATTCCAGTCACGTCCAGGTAGGAATGGCCCACCCCCCTCTGACCTGCCCTATATACGACCCCCTATAGCGACCACCCCCTGACCAATCACACTGACCCCTGATCCTAACTGCCCCTTAGCACCACCCCCAAATTTCGCGCCCAAACTGACTTTCTCCATTAACCCCTTATTAACCCTATGGCCTGGCATCCCTCCTAGTCATGTAGCCCTCCCTTAAGCCCCTTCGGGTCAGCAGTCCGGGCTCTTCCTTGACTCCGGAATGTCTGACTGAAGGCCTGTGACCTTCCCCAACAACACCCTACCCCCTAGGGTTCTTATCTAAAATAAACACAAACACTGTGTGACGTTGGAATATAAAGGCCACAGCAGCCCCATTTATTCATAACATAAACATCAGCCATGTAACAATACAACTCTTCATTGAAGAACCCGAAAAGGAAGGGGGGGGTACCTGAAGGTTAACCAAAATGTTCTTTGCAACATCAGCCTGTCTCCTGACCCTCAGCCGCAACACACCGACTCGAGAGCCCAAGCCAGATGTTGCCCCCACTACGTCCCGCTGAGACTCAACCCAGCAAGGACCCGTTTACCAAACAATTGCACCGCTAGAGGTAACCCGCTCCGGCACTGGGTTCCGTCCTCTCCTCTGTGCAAACCCCCACCTTCAGACACCCCCCTCCTTTCCGCCACCGCGAGCTCGCATGACCCCTTGTGCGCGCGAGTCCTCCCACACCAACAAAGCCTTCTCAAGCCCCTCCATCAGCCCTAAGGCCCAAATATCATTTCCCACCGAATTTAAATGGACCCCGTCCCGGCGCAACGAGTCGGCGGACGCCGCTTCCAACTCCGGGTGCCGAACAGAGACACCCCCAACCCGGGAAATGAACCGCCCAATCTCCCGATTCACTTTACTTCGTGCCCTGTTTACTGCCTCCACCGACCTGGCGTGCCGCCATGTCAGCCGCGCAACCATATCCGACCAGACAATTACTAGACCCGGGTGGGAAGACAGGAGCCGCAGGCAGTCACATTTTATGTCTTGTATCAGGTCCCTGGAAGCCCGGAGACCCAGGTCATTCCCACCCGCGTGTAGTACTACCACGTCCGGTGCTCTGTCCAGCTGCGAATGGTGGCGCCAGGTAGGCAACACCTCACTCCACAGCATGCCCCTGACCCCGATCCATCGCACAGTAGCCTTTTCTCTGGGAACCCCCAACTGGCGGCCGTCCGGTCGTATTCCCGCACGGAACGCCCCCCAATACACGTATGAGTGGCCGAGCACCCACACCAACAATGGGAAACCTACAAAACAAAAGGTGACAACACAACAGGGGAGAGGGGGAGGGGGGGGGGGGCACAAGGAAGAAAATGGGTAATGATTACCAAACCAATACAGCCCCCGACCCCCCCCCCCCCCTCCCCACCCATAGCTCACAACAAGTTCGGCCGGACGTAAGATCGAAACCTGGCCGAGTCCCATCGTCCAATCTTACGGAGAGCCTGCGCGCCCAGACCCCAACGAGCCGCCTGAGTCGCAGCCCCAATCCGAAAGGAGTGCGACGCGAACTCAGCCTCGTTGAGACCGCAACACTGCAGGCATCTCCGAAAGATGCAGACAAATTGGTAACTCGACAAGGCTGACCCGTCCTGGTG
This sequence comes from Anomaloglossus baeobatrachus, assembly GCF_048569485.1. Classification (NCBI taxonomy): domain Eukaryota; kingdom Metazoa; phylum Chordata; class Amphibia; order Anura; family Aromobatidae; genus Anomaloglossus; species Anomaloglossus baeobatrachus. The sequence continues at coordinate 321,307,320 of NC_134354.1, forward strand.
GGACAAAAGGGACCCCGGGCGAGCTCCCCTCACCTCTAAAAACGCCGACAGCCATCTGACAGGGCACTCCGCTAAACCAGGTACACCCCATAGTTCCACCATCCGACCTCTACCCAGCTGGTCCGTCTTTGACCGTCTCAAGCAACACCGCACCACATCCATACCGCATTCCACGTCCTCCAGCAACAAACCTCCGTGACTCCTCGTGTTTCTGCTCACCAGTTCACTAATTCTAAACGCCCCAAAGAAGGCCAAAACAAAAGCGGTCCCGAACAACTGGCATTCATACTCCGAACAGCACACCCGAGGCAACACCGACAACAGCCTGCCCAGCAGCTCAAAAGATACCGGGCGCCGAAGGTCTCGGCGCGCCCCCGCCCTCCGGTAACCCTTCATCACCTGGCGCACCCAGAAATCCTTCGTAACGTCCTTCCAGCCCAATAACTTGAAAAAGAAGGAAATGCCCGCTAACCTGCCCGCCACGGCCGACCACGAAAGGCCTTCTTCCTTAGCCCTGCCCAACATAAACAAAACTAAATAAACTCTGTCACCTTCAGATACATGACCTCCCACCTCATCAACCAACTCGAGCCAACGGTCCCACGCTGAATTATAGCTGCGCCACGTACTGGGTGCCACCGAATGTCGGATCAATTCCCAGGCCGGCTGCAAACCAGGTCCCACAACCAGACGGGCCATACGGTCTCCTGCTGCTCCGCGTCCGGCGCCAGCATTCGAAAGCGGTCCCACTGGAAGCGAGATAAAGCATCAGCCACAGAATTCAGCACCCCCGGCACATGTACAGCGCAGACCCACAAGTTCAACTCCAGACATTTCAGCACCAAGTGACGCAAGAGGTCCACTACCGGGGGGGAATCAGCTGTCAACTTGTTAACACACTGAACCACCCCCAGGTTGTCACACATGAAACGCACCTTCCTGTCTTTCAAATCCTGTCCCCAAACCTCTAAGGCCACGACAATAGGGAAAAGTTCCAACAGGGCCAAATTCCTAGTCAGACCGCAAACCCGCCACGAATCAGGCCACCTGCCGACACACCATCTCCCCCCAAAATATGCGCCAAATCCACTGGATCCCGCCGCGTCCGTATACAGCACCAACTCCTCATTTGACACCACCTCACGAAGCCACAATGACCGTCCATTGTACAGCTGCAAAAAACGGGACCACACTCTCAGGTCCGCCTTATGCTCCACCTTCAAACGCACAAAATGCAAAGGGTGCAACACACCGGTGGTGGCTTGAGCCAAGCGACGGGAAAAAACTCTCCCCATCGGCAATATTCTACACGCAAAATTCAACTTCCCCAACAGGGACTGCAAGTCCCGTAAACGAATCTTCTTGGCCTCAATGGCCCCTTGAACACAACGCCTCAAATCCACCAGCTTGTCCTCCGGCAAGCGGCACTCCATGGCAACCGTATCCAGCTCGATACCCAGGAATTTCAAAACCGTAACCGGACCCTCCGTCTTCTCCGGCGCCAACGGAACGCCAAACCGGCGAGCAACCTGCTCCACTGTCCGAAGCAAAAGGGAACACTGCGAGGATCCCGCAGGCCCCATGCACAAGAAGTCGTCCAAGTAATGCAACACTGAATCTAGACCCGCCTCCTCCTTAATTACCCATTCCAAGAAACAACTAAACTTCTCAAAATAAGAACATGAAATTGAACAGCCCATAGGCAAACAACAATCTACATAAAACTTGTCCTCCCACCAACACCCCAACAGGTGAAAACTGTCCGGGTGCACCGGCAACAGGCGGAAGGCCGCTTCTATATCCGTTTTCGCCAACAGCGAACCACAACCCAACTTCCTTAACCATTCCACAGCCTTATCAAAACGGACATACGAAACCGAAACCAGCTCAGGATCAATACCATCGTTCACCGACCGGCCAGTAGGATAGGACAAATGGTGGATGAGCCGGAACTTCTTAGGTTCCTTTTTTGGGACCAACCCCAACGGGGACACAACCAAGTCCGGCAATGGAGGGGCATCAAAAGGCCCCGCCATCCGTCCTAGCTCCACCTCCTTCCGTAACTTATCCGCAACAACCTCACCATGTAGGCGCGTCGACTGCAAATTTTTTAAACGAATCTCTCCCGTCTTAACCACTGACGGTATCTTGAAACCAAAACTAAAACCGTCACTCAACAATTCCGCCGATCCCCGGTCCGGGTATCTACTTAGAAACGGCGCCATCCGATCTACCCTCACCGGGGTCCTCCCTTTTTGACGAAGACTCCGCGGCCTTTCCTTTTCCCTTCCGGAAGCACTTAAGGTGACTGTGGGCGCCACCACAGCCCGAACACTCGTGCTTGAACCGGCAGGAAGACCCAAACCGGCATTCCTTCTCATTAAACTGCCAGCAAACGCCCTTTTTGGGCCCCGACGAGGTGCCAAATGATCCCCCGCCGGTGCCCCCTGGAAAGGACTGTGATGCCGACTTCGGCGCAGCCATCAGCCGCATCCATAGACTAATTTCTTTGTGGTCCCACCGTAAACTGGGTCTGACCGCCTTCCTCTGGCGAAACTGCTCGTCATATCTTAGCCAAGCAGTCCCCCCATAGGTCCTATACGCCTCACAGATAGAATCCAGATAACAGAAAAGCGCTGTACAGTTATCCGGAGCCTTTTCCCCCACCACACCGGCCAGTATCACAAAGGCCTGCAACCAGTTCTGAAAAGTGCGGGGAATAAGGCGATAACGCCGCCGTTCTTCCTCGTCCTTTTTGCTCTCATCCGGTTTAACCCGATCCAGATTAAACTTTTCCAACGGAAGCAATGAGAATATTTCAACATATTCATCCTTCCATATTTTTTCCCTGGTCTCCTGCTTCAGATGCGCCCCCAACGGGCCATCAAAGCAAACATACACTTCCCCTCTCGCCTTGTCATCCAATCGAACAATGTCCACTGCAGCCACAGCTGCGGCAGCGGGAGCCGCAGCTGGGGCCGCGGGAGCCGCCACCACCGGCTCACCAACCGCATTGCCACTAGCAACCCCTCCAACCGCAGGAGTCGCAACCTCCTGCCCCGTCGCTCCCTGCCACACCAAGCTAGGGCCCCCCACAGGGGCAAACAAACCCCTAACCAACCTCAACAACTCGGATGCCACACTGCCGTCACCCGTCACCACATTCACGACCCGCCCGCCACTCGGGCCACCAAGTAAACCACCCGTACCACCAACCACATTCACGCCCTGCACGCCATCCGTATCACCAGACACACCATCCATAGCCAAACCAGGTGCACGAGAAATAGAAGAAACCGTGGTCTTACCAGGCTGACTCCGAGAAGATCCCGAAACAGCCGTCACATGTTCTCCGCGTCGCACTCCAGCCGCCTCGCCGACCTCCACGATCTGGTCCCTGTTGCCGTCCTCCGCGACGTCCTCCTCCAGGGTTGCCTCCTCGTCCTCACTGGACCCAGGCCCAGGGAGCCCGCCGTCCGGCAGACTCGACCTTAGGCCCCGTCCGCCCGCAGCACCATCCATCCTCCGCGACGATCCAGACGCTGGCTCCACCACATAAACGCCGCCTGGGGCATGCCGTCCGGCATCCCCGCGTGCTCCAGCTGATCCCGACGCCGTCCCATCGTTGTCCCTCCGCTGCGATCCCAGGCCGGGCCCCGCTGATCCGGGCCGTCTCCGTACGGACTCCCCCGCCGCCACTGGGACCCCATGCTCCTGCATGGGCCCCGCTCTGCTCCTAGACCTTGCCGCCGCCGCCACTGTGGCCTCATCTGCGCCCCGCGATCCCGCTGGCCCACGCAACCCAGCTGGCCCCCATAACCCCGCTGGCTCATACGACCCCGCCGACCCACGCGACCCCGCCGACCCACGCGACCGCGCCGGCCCACGTGACCGCGGCGGGTCAGGTGACCGCACCGGGTCAGGCGAGCCTGCCGGATCGCGAGGACGCGGCGGGACGGGTGAGTACGCGGGGTCACATGACCGCGCACGGTCAGGTGACAGCGCCCGGTCAGGTGACATCGCCGCCCCACGTGACCGCGCTGCCCCACGTGATCGCACCGCCCCACGTGACCGCGCCGCCCCACGTGACCGCGCCGCCCCACGTGACCGCGGCGGGTCAGGTGAGCGCGCTCGGTCAGGTGAGGCCGCCGGAGCACAGGGGGACGCCGGGTCACGCGAGCGCAGCGGGCCCCGTGACCGCGCCGGGTCAGGTGACCGCGCCGGGTCAGGTGACCGCGCCGGGTCACGCGGCCGCGACGCGCGCGTCACTGCCGTGCGCCGCGACCCGGAAGAGGAGGGGAGGCCGGCCGTGTCGCTCACCGCCCCGTTGCCTTGGCGCCCGCGGCCCGACTTCCGGCCGGGGCCTCGCGACGTCCCGGCTCCCGGATCCACCGCCGCACATCCACTCGGGCTCCGTCTCCGCCGCCGGCTCCTCGGCGTCATCTCCGGGCTGAGGCGCTCTGGGGGCCGAGTTCTTCGCTGCCGCTTCGGAGGCAGGGGGGTCCCATCTTCCTCGCCGACGCCGGACCATCGCTGGAGCTGCTCGTCCATCCAACGCTGTCCACGCTGCTCCGCCATCCTCTTCATCTGTGCCATGAAGTCCTCCATCTTCGGGATCCAGCCACAACGATTCCAGTCACGTCCAGGTAGGAATGGCCCACCCCCCTCTGACCTGCCCTATATACGACCCCCTATAGCCACCACCCCCTGACCAATCACACTGACCCCTGATCCTAACTGCCCCTTAGCACCACCCCCAAATTTCGCGCCCAAACTGACTTTCTCCATTAACCCCTTATTAACCCTATGGCCTGGCATCCCTCCTAGTCATGTAGCTCTCCCTTAAGCCCCTTCGGGTCAGCAGTCCGGGCTCTTCCTTTATCACAGCTCTGTTCATCTTGGCTTCTTTTAAAAACAATGTAAGCAAGGGTTACTCCAAGCGGAGTCTCCCTTTTTTCCAAAAATTGGGCCCCACACACACCCACCCATTCAGTGGCAGCACTTGTGCCCTAGTTGCACACTTCACAGCTAGATTTGCATCAAGCACATTCCAAAATACGCCATTCTTATCCGTCCCCAGGATGACACCGGGGTAGGTAGATAAAGTCTTTGCTGAACCATGACTTGTTCATCTTGGCTTCTTTTAAAAACAATGTAAGCAAGGGTTACTCCAAGCGGAGTCTCCCTTTTTTTCCAAAAATTGGGCCCCACACACACCCACCCATTCAGTGGCAGCACTTGTGCCCTAGTTGTACACTTCACAGCTAGATTTGCATCAAGCACATTCAAAAATACGCCATAATTAACCGTCCCCAGGATGACACCAGGGTAGGTAGCAAAGTCTTTCCTGATCACAGCTCTGTTCATCTTGGCTTCTTTTAAAAACAATGTAAGCAAGGGTTACTCCAAGCGGAGTCTCCCTTTTTTCCAAAAATTGGGCCCCACACACACCCACCCATTCAGTGGCAGCACTTGTGCCCTAGTTGTACACTTCACAGCTAGATTTGCATCAAGCACATTCCAAAATACGCCATTCTTATCCGTCCCCAGGATGACACCGGGGTAGGTAGCAAAGTCTTTCCTGATCCCAGCTCTGTTCATCTTGGCTTCTTTTAAAAACACAGCAAGCAAGGGTTACTCCAAGCGGAGCCTCCCTTTTTTTCCAAAAATTGTGCCCCACACACACCCACCCATTCAGTGGCAGCACTTGTGCCCTAGTTGTACACTTCACAGCTAGATTTGCATCAAGCACATTCCAAAATACGCCATTCTTATCCGTCCCCAGGATGACACCGGGGTAGGTAGCAAAGTCTTTCCTGATCCCAGCTCTGTTCATCTTGGCTTCTTTTAAAAACACAGCAAGCAAGAGTTACTCCAAGCGGAGCCTCCCTTTTTTTCCAAAAATTGTGCCCCACACACACCCACCCATTCAGTGGCAGCACTTGTGCCCTAGTTGTACACTTCACAGCTAGATTTGCATCAAGCACATTCCAAAATACGCCATAATTAACCGTCCCCAGGATGACACCAGGGTAGGTAGCAAAGTCTTTCCTGATCACAGCTCTGTTCATCTTGGCTTCTTTTAAAAACACAGCAAGCAAGGGTTACTCCAAGCGGAGTCTCCCTTTTTTTCCAAAAATTGGGCCCCACACACACCCACCCATTCAGTGGCAGCACTTGTGCCCTAGCTGTACACTTCACAGCTAGATTTGCATCAAGCACATTCAAAAATACGCCATAATTAACCGTCCCCAGCATGACACCGGGGTAGGTAGATAAAGTCTTTGCTGAACCATGACTTGTTCATCTTGGCTTCTTTTAAAAACAAAGTAAGCAAGGGTTACTCCAAGCGGAGTCTCCCTTTTTTCCAAAAATTGGGCCCCACACACACCCACCCATTCAGTGGCAGCACTTGTGCCCTAGTTGTACACTTCACAGCTAGATTTGCATCAAGCACATTCCAAAATACGCCATTCTTATCCGTCCCCAGCATGACACCGGGGTAGGTAGATAAAGTCTTTGCTGAACCATGACTTGTTCATCTTGGCTTCTTTTAAAAACAAAGTAAGCAAGGGTTACTCCAAGCGGAGTCTCCCTTTTTTCCAAAAATTGGGCCCCACACACACCCACCCATTCAGTGGCAGCACTTGTGCCCTAGTTGTATACTTCACAGCTAGATTTGCATCAAGCACATTCCAAAATACGCCATTCTTATCCGTCCCCAGGATGACACCGGGGTAGGTAGCAAAGTCTTTCCTGATCCCAGCTCTGTTCATCTTGGCTTCTTTTAAAAACACAGCAAGCAAGGGTTACTCCAAGCGGAGCCTCCCTTTTTTTCCAAAAATTGTGCCCCACACACACCCACCCATTCAGTGGCAGCACTTGTGCCCTAGTTGTACACTTCACAGCTAGATTTGCATCAAGCACATTCCAAAATACGCCATTCTTATCCGTCCCCAGGATGACACCGGGGTAGGTAGCAAAGTCTTTCCTGATCCCAGCTCTGTTCATCTTGGCTTCTTTTAAAAACACAGCAAGCAAGGGTTACTCCAAGCGGAGCCTCCCTTTTTTTCCAAAAATTGTGCCCCACACACACCCACCCATTCAGTGGCAGCACTTGTGCCCTAGTTGTACACTTCACAGCTAGATTTGCATCAAGCACATTCCAAAATACGCCATAATTAACCGTCCCCAGGATGACACCAGGGTAGGTAGCAAAGTCTTTCCTGATCACAGCTCTGTTCATCTTGGCTTCTTTTAAAAACACAGCAAGCAAGGGTTACTCCAAGCGGAGTCTCCCTTTTTTTCCAAAAATTGGGCCCCACACACACCCACCCATTCAGTGGCAGCACTTGTGCCCTAGCTGTACACTTCACAGCTAGATTTGCATCAAGCACATTCAAAAATACGCCATAATTAACCGTCCCCAGCATGACACCGGGGTAGGTAGATAAAGTCTTTGCTGAACCATGACTTGTTCATCTTGGCTTCTTTTAAAAACAAAGTAAGCAAGGGTTACTCCAAGCGGAGTCTCCCTTTTTTCCAAAAATTGGGCCCCACACACACCCACCCATTCAGTGGCAGCACTTGTGCCCTAGTTGTACACTTCACAGCTAGATTTGCATCAAGCACATTCCAAAATACGCCATTCTTATCCGTCCCCAGCATGACACCGGGGTAGGTAGATAAAGTCTTTGCTGAACCATGACTTGTTCATCTTGGCTTCTTTTAAAAACAATGTAAGCAAGGGTTACTCCAAGCGGAGTCTCCCTTTTTTCCAAAAATTGGGCCCCACACACACCCACCCATTCAGTGGCAGCACTTGTGCCCTAGTTGTACACTTCACAGCTAGATTTGCATCAAGCACATTCCAAAATACGCCATTCTTATCCGTCCCCAGGATGACACCGGGGTAGGTAGCAAAGTCTTTCCTGATCCCATCTCTGTTCATCTTGGCTTCTTTTAAAAACACAGCAAGCAAGGGTTACTCCAAGCGGAGCCTCCCTTTTTTTCCAAAAATTGTGCCCCACACACACCCACCCATTCAGTGGCAGCACTTGTGCCCTAGTTGTACACTTCACAGCTAGATTTGCATCAAGCACATTCAAAAATACGCCATAATTAACCGTCCCCAGCATGACACCGGGGTAGGTAGATAAAGTCTTTGCTGAACCATGACTTGTTCATCTTGGCTTCTTTTAAAAACAATGTAAGCAAGGGTTACTCCAAGCGGAGTCTCCCTTTTTTCCAAAAATTGGGCCCCACACACACCCACCCATTCAGTGGCAGCACTTGTGCCCTAGTTGTACACTTCACAGCTAGATTTGCATCAAGCACATTCCAAAATACGCCATTCTTATCCGTCCCCAGGATGACACCAGGGTAGGTAGCAAAGTCTTTCCTGATCCCAGCTCTGTTCATCTTGGCTTCTTTTAAAAACAATGTAAGCAAGGGTTACTCCAAGCGGAGTCTCCCTTTTTTAAAAAAATTGGGCCACACACACACACACCCCATCAGTGGCAGCAGTTGTGCCCTAGTTGCAAACAGGATGTTTTGATTTGCATCAAGCACATTCCAAATCCACAAGCATTTACTCTCCCCAGGATGACACAGGGGTAGTAAATTCCTTCTGGATCCATGACTTGTTCATTTTGATGAACGTCAGTCTGTCCACATTGTCACTGGACAGACGCGTGCGCTTATCTGTCAGCACACACCCAGCAGCACTGAAGACACGTTCAGAGACAACGCTGGCAGCTGGACACGACAAAATCTCCAAGGCGTAACTGGAGAGCTCTGGCCATTTTTCTAGATTTGAAGCCCAAAAGGAGCAAGGCTCCATTTGCAAAGTCATGGCATCGATGTTCATTTGGAGATACTCCTGTATCATCCTCTCCAGCCGTTGACTATGTGTCAGACTTGTTGTCTCTGGTGGCCTTGCAAAGGAGGGTCTAAAAAAATTATGAAAAGATTCCATAAAATTGCTGTTACCAGCACCAGATACGGTCCTACTGGTACGGGTAGACTGTTGAAGATGACGAGACCGTCCCATGTTTGTCAAGTTACAACTGGGATATTCACTCCCTGCACCTGCACGGTTGTTTGGTGGAAAAGCGGATCTAAGATCGAGTAACAGCTTCTGCTGATACTCCTGCATACGTGCGTCCCTTTCTATGGCTGGAATTATGTCACAAAATTTGGACTTGTACCGGGGATCTAATAGTGTGGCAAGCCAGTAGTCATCATCACTTCTAATTTTGACAATACGAGGGTCATGTTGGAGGTAGTGCAACAAGAAGGCACTCATGTGTCTTGCGCAGCCATGCGGACCAAGTCCACGCTGTGTTTGTGGCATAGAGGTGCTAACCGTTCTTTCTTCCTCTGACATCTCCCCCAACCTCTTTCAACTGAAATTTGACCAAGGTCTCCCTCATCTGCTGAGTCTTCCATGTCCATGGACAGTTCGTACTCCATCTCTTCATGTCCTCCTGCACCTTCCTCAACATCTCGCCTGCTACCATGCGCCCTTGTTGATCCCTGTCCCCCGTGGTCCCATGCCTGCCGCCTTGGTGATGATGAAGGTCTGGACCTTGGTGATGTGGTTGTCCCTTGCGCATGTGAATCCTCCTGTAGTTCCTCCCCTTCCTGTTGTCCCACCCCCTGACTCCGAATAGTGTTTAGCGTCTGCTCCAGCATGTAAATGACTGGAATCGTCATGCTGATAATGGCATTGTCAGCGCTAAACATATTCGTCGCCATGTCGAAACTGTTCAGAAGGGTGCATAGGTCCTTGATCTGAGACCACTCCATCAGGGTGATCTGACCCACCTCTGCATCTCGTTGGCCCAGGCTATACGTCATGACGTATTGCACCAGGGCTCGGCGGTGCTGCCACAGTCGCTGTAACATGTGGAGAGTTGAATTCCAGCGTGTCGCCACATCGCATTTCAGGCAATGAACCGGCAGGCCGAAAGACTTCTGGAGCGATGCAAGTCGCTCAGCTGCGGCGCTTGAACGGCGGAAGTGAGCAGACAGTTTTCGTGCCCTGTTCAGAAGGCCATCTAGGCCGGGATAGTGTGTTAAAAATTGCTGGACGACAAGGTTCAACACGTGAGCCATACAAGGTACGTGTGTCACCTTGCCCAGGCGAAGGGCCGCACCCAGGTTTGCAGCATTGTCGCACACGGCCTTACCAGGCTGCAGGTTGAGTGGAGACAACCATTTATTAAACTCGGACCGCAGAGCTGACCACAACTCCTCAGCTGTGTGACTCTTATTCCCAAGACATGTCAAGCTAAAGACCGCCTGATGCCGTTGCGCTCTGCTGCCAGCATAGTAATGAGGGGTGCGTGATTCCTTTTGCGCTGTGAGAACGCTGGTGGCCTGACCAGGCAGGCTTGGGGCGGAGGTGGAGGACCCAGATGAGGTGGAGGATGCAGAAGCAGTGGCGGAACTTGGACAGACAGAGGATTGACACACAAGTCGTGGGGACGGCAAGACTTGTGCAGCAGACCCTTCACCATCTATCACCATAGTTACCCAGTGCCCAGTGAGCGACATGTAACGTCCCTGTCCATGCTTACTGGTCCAAGTATCGGTGGTGAAATGCACCCGTTCACACACAGAGTTTCTCAATGAAGCGGTGATGTTGTGTGCGACATGCTGGTGTAGCGCGGGCACACCTTTTTTAGAAAAGTAGTGGCGACTAGGCATCTGGTACTGGGGCACAGCGACAGACATAAGGTCTCTAAAATCCTGTGTGTCCACTAGGCGGAAAGGCAGCATTTCTGTAGCCAACAGCTTACAGAGGGATAGAGTCAACCTCTTAGCTTTGACATGGGTCGCAGGAAATGGCCTTTTATTTGTCCACATCTGGGGGACAGAGATCTGGCTGCTGTGTGTAGACGGTGTTGAGTAGGGTGTCCCTGGAAAAATGCAGCTTTGTGAGGAAAGTGCAGGCGGAGACATGATGTTGCCTTCATCCAAAGTTGGTGCTATCGATGTCTGAGAGAGCTGTACACACTCACTTGTTTCCCCTTCCAAAACAACTGACGACCTACCAAGCAAACTGCCTGTTGCGGTTACAGTGGTGGAAGTTGTGGGTGGAAAAACAGGTGTGACAGCTGTCCCCACAGTCCTACAAGATGAAGAGCGCGCGGATGCACTGGAAGGGGCAGGCGGTGGATGGTTCGCTCCGCTAGGCCGCATTGCAGCACGGTGAGCTTCCCACTGGGACCTATGATATTTATTCATGTGACGATTCATGGAAGAAGTTGTCAAACTGCTGAGGTTTTGACCTCTACTAAGTGAATCATGACAAAGTTTACAGATCACATGATTTGGGCGATCTTTTTCTATGTCAAAAAAGGACCAGGCTAGGCAAGGCTTAGAGGCCAAGCGACCTGTTGATCCACCCCGAATAATGCTCATAGGCAGAGTGGTGGCTGAGGATGCAGTTGTAGACGTGCTACCAGTGCTCTGACTATGTCCAGGAAGGCGCAAGGTAACTTCGTCGTCGGTTGCATCCTCCTCCACCGCCTCTGTTGACCTCCTCGAGTGCCTGACTGGGGGTTGACAGTAGGTGGGATCTAGAACTTCATCATCAATTGTTGTGTTTGCACTCCCCTCCCCCTCAGACCGAGCCTCTTCTTGCCCTGACCGAATATTTAAGTTGTCATCCGAATAGGGTATCTGCGTCTCATCTTCATCAGTATGTTCCTCATTGTCTATAACCACAGGTGTTACAGTTTGTGACAAAGGGTCAACATTATGCTCAGAAACTTGGTCCTCACGGCCTGAATCAGAGTCACAAAGGTTCTGGGCATCACTGCAGACCATTTCCTGTTCTGTACTCACTGTAGCTTGGGAGCAGACCTCTGATTCCCAGGCTATAGTGTGACTGAACAGCTCTGCAGACTCAGCCATCTCAGTTCCACCATACTGTGCAGGGCTGATGGAGACTTCAGAGCTGGGAGAAAGCAAGTTTGATTGGGATGACAACTCAGAGGACTGGTGTTTTTTGGATGCGGTACTTGAAGTGGCTGAGAGGGCACTTGTTGGACCACTTGAGATCCATTCAAGCATTTTCCTTTTTTGGCCATCATCTACCTTTGTTCCTCTTGTTCGTGTCCGTAAAAAAGGGAGCACATCGGATTGTCCACAATAAGTAGTAGACATCTTACTTTTGCTGGTAGATGGTCTATCTTCAGCAGATGATAATGGAGCTTTGCCACCTTCCCCACTGACAAAACCTTTTTTGCCTTTTCCACCACGCCTCTTCCCCTTTCCACCAGCATCTGTCATTTTGCCACTCATGTTGATTGCGAAAAGATTGTGGACTGAAAATGTGGTAGTAAAAATTGAGAGGTGGTGTAGATTGCAGTGGTGGTCTAGCTTTATTAACAGCAGAATAATAAAGAATAAATATCCCTGACAATGCAAAGACGGCCCTTAAACTGGCAGCAAAAATTTATAGTATAATGGCTTAGTTATCATGAGTTGGAGTGTGCAATGCAGGCAGACGCGCTCTGCAAATGTCTTTGCACTAGTGTGACTATAGCAAAGTCCAATAGCCACGTATAGGATGCCACTAGGTACACTGAGTGTTTGCTAGTATAATGGCTTAGTTATCATGAGTTGGAGTGTGCAATGCAGGCAGACGCGCTCTGCAAATGTCTTTGCACTAGTGTGACTATAGCAAAGTCCAATAGCCACGTATAGGATGCCACTAGGTACACTGAGTGTTTGCTAGTATAATGGCTTAGTTATCATGAGTTGGAGTGTGCAATGCAGGCAGACGCGCTCTGCAAATGTCTTTGCACTAGTGTGACTATAGCAAAGTCCAATAGCCACGTATAGGATGCCACTAGGTACACTGAGTGTTTGCTAGTATAATGGCTTAGTTATCATGAGTTGGAGTGTGCAATGCAGGCAGACGCGCTCTGCAAATGTCTTTGCACTAGTGTGACTATAGCAAAGTCCAATAGCCACGTATAGGATGCCACTAGGTACACTGAGTGTTTGCTAGTATAATGGCTTAGTTATCATGAGTTGGAGTGTGCAATGCAGGCAGACGCGCTCTGCAAATGTCTTTGCACTAGTGTGACTATAGCAAAGTCCAATAGCCACGTATAGGATGCCACTAGGTACACTGAGTGTTTGCTAGTATAATGGCTTAGTTATCATGAGTTGGAGTGTGCAATGCAGGCAGACGCGCTCTGCAAATGTCTTTGCACTAGTGTGACTATAGCAAAGTCCAATAGCCACGTATAGGATGCCACTAGGTACACTGAGTGTTTGCTAGTATAATGGCTTAGTTATCATGAGTTGGAGTGTGCAATGCAGGCAGACGCGCTCTGCAAATGTCTTTGCACTAGTGTGACTATAGCAAAGTCCAATAGCCACGTATAGGATGCCACTAGGTACACTGAGTGTTTGATAGTATAATGGCTTAGTTATCATGAGTTGGAGTGTGCAATGCAGGCAGACGCGCTCTGCAAATGTCTTTGCACTAGTGTGACTATAGCAAAGTCCAATAGCCACGTATAGGATGCCACTAGGTACACTGAGTGTTTGCTAGTATAATGGCTTAGTTATCATGAGTTGGAGTGTGCAATGCAGGCAGACGCGCTCTGCAAATGTCTTTGCACTAGTGTGACTATAGCAAAGTCCAATAGCCACGTATAGGATGCCACTAGGTACACTGAGTGTTTGCTAGTATAATGGCTTAGTTATCATGAGTTGGAGTGTGCAATGCAGGCAGATGCGCTCTGCAAATGTCTTTGCACTAGTGTGACTATAGCAAAGTCCAATAGCCACGTATAGGATGCCACTAGGTACACTGAGTGTTTGCTAGTATAATGGCTTAGTTATCATGAGTTGGAGTGTGCAATGCAGGCAGACGTGCTCTGCAAATGTCTTTGCACTAGTGTGACTATAGCAAAGTCCAATAGCCACGTATAGGATGCCACTAGGTACACTGAGTGTTTGCTAGTATAATGGCTTAGTTATCATAAGTTGGAGTGTGCAATGCAGGCAGACGCGCTCTGCAAATGTCTTTGCACTAGTGTGACTATAGCAAAGTCCAATAGCCACGTATAGGATGCCACTAGGTACACTGAGTGTTTGTTAGTATAATGGCTTAGTTATCATGAGTTGGAGTGTGCAATGCAGGCAGACGCGCTCTGCAAATGTCTTTGCACTAGTGTGACTATAGCAAAGTCCAATAGCCACGTATAGGATGCCACTAGGTACACTGAGTGTTTGCTAGTATAATGGCTTAGTTATCATGAGTTGGAGTGTGCAATGCAGGCAGACGCGCTCTGCAAATGTCTTTGCACTAGTGTGACTATAGCAAAGTCCAATAGCCACGTATAGGATGCCACTAGGTACACTGAGTGTTTGCTAGTATAATGGCTTAGTTATCATGAGTTGGAGTGTGCAATGCAGGCAGACGCGCTCTGCAAATGTCTTTGCACTAGTGTGACTATAGCAATGTCCAATAGCCACGTATAGGATGCCACTAGGTACACTGAGTGTTTGCTAGTATAATGGCTTAGTTATCATGAGTTGGAGTGTGCAATGCAGGCAGACGCGCTCTGCAAATGTCTTTGCACTAGTGTGACTATAGCAAAGTCCAATAGCCACGTATAGGATGCCACTAGGTACACTGAGTGTTTGCTAGTATAATGGCTTAGTTATCATGAGTTGGAGTGTGCAATGCAGGCAGACGCGCTCTGCAAATGTCTTTGCACTAGTGTGACTATAGCAAAGTCCAATAGCCACGTATAGGATGCCACTAGGTACACTGAGTGTTTGCTAGTATAATGGCTTAGTTATCATGAGTTGGAGTGTGCAATGCAGGCAGACGCGCTCTGCAAATGTCTTTGCACTAGTGTGACTATAGCAAAGTCCAATAGCCACGTATAGGATGCCACTAGGTACACTGAGTGTTTGCTAGTATAATGGCTTAGTTATCATGAGTTGGAGTGTGCAATGCAGGCAGACGCGCTCTGCAAATGTCTTTGCACTAGTGTGACTATAGCAAAGTCCAATAGCCACGTATAGGATGCCACTAGGTACACTGAGTGTTTGCTAGTATAATGGCTTAGTTATCATGAGTTGGAGTGTGCAATGCAGGCAGACGCGCTCTGCAAATGTCTTTGCACTAGTGTGACTATAGCAAAGTCCAATAGCCACGTATAGGATGCCACTAGGTACACTGAGTGTTTGCTAGTATAATGGCTTAGTTATAATGAGTTGGAGTGTGCAGAGGACAGGAGGGTACAGTGCCAGGATTTTGGGGCTCTGGATAGAGGAATGGAAGCCTGCCTTTCTATCCCTCCTAATAGGGAAATGCAGGGAGGAAATCCCTGACCTTGGCTACACAGACGCTGGCGCTGTTTTCAGGACCTGTCACCTTAACTCTGACCCTGCCGGTTTGAGCCCTTAAAAGGACTGCTAGAAAGTGCTCTCCCTAAGCTGTCCAGCGCTGTGTATGGAGCGCATACAGCTGTATCAGCGATAGGACTCAGGACGGAGCTGCGCCAGTGATGTCTGACACCAAGGACGCAGAAGAGATAATGGCGTCCTGGAGGAAAATGTCCGGTTTTATAATGCAGGGACATGTGACATGGACATCCTATCACACATGCCGTTGCTTCTCTGGCTAAAAGTCCACTTAGCTGTGTGTGTGTGTCTGGGATTGGCTAACATGCTGGCCCGCCCCACTACACGCGCGCGCTTAGGGAAGGAAGACAAGGGAAAAAAAAAAAAAATGGCGATCGCCATTATAGAAACAGCAGTGATCTGAAAGCGCTCTTCACGCACACTATACACTGAAATGTCATAATAGTGTGATTCACAGAGTGACTTACACTATTACAGCAGAAACCAAGCTAGGATTTAGCTGTTTTTTTGCTGCTAGAACCGTTCTCGAACGTTTCTAGAACTATCGAGCTTTTGCAAAAAAGCTCGAGTTCTAGTTCGATCTAGAACATGGCCCAAAATCACTCGAGCCTCGAACTGGAGAACCTCGAACCACGAACCGCGCTCAACTCTAGTCGGGACTTCATCACCGCAGGTAAGCCGAGCGGGACCATGTGTGCAGAGTACCAGGTGGGCGGAGCCTAGCGGGGTAATGTGTGCAGAGTGCCAGGTGGGCGGAGCCTAGCAGTGCCATGTATGCAGAGTGTCAGGTGGGCGGAGGCTAGCGGGACCATGTGTGCAGAGTGCCAGGTGAGCGGAGCCTAGCAGTGCCATGTGTGCAGAGTGCCAGGTGAGTGGAGTCTAGCGGGGTAATGTGTGCAGAGTGTCAGGTGGGCGGGGCCATGTGTGCAGAGTGTCAGGTGGGCGGAGCCTAGCGGGACCATGTGTGCAGAGTGCCAGGTGGGCGGAGCCATGTGTGCTGGCGGCGGAGTGCGAAGTGGGTGGAGCCTAGCGGGGTCATGTGGCGCTGAGGACGTCAGTGTCGTGGACTGCATGGCTGGGGACAGAATCGCAGGGTAGGTAGAGAAGTCGGGTTAAATGCTGCGCTAGAAACCACAAATCCAGGAGATGTAATGAATTCTTTCCTTTATTAACACAGGTCAACGCGTTTCAAAGGCATCTCCGCCTTCTTCATCAGGACAAAGAAAGAAACAGAATTGGTTATTCTGTTTCTTTCTTTGTCCTGATGAAGAAGGCGGAGATGCCTTTGAAACGCGTTGACCTGTGTTAATAAAGGAAAGAATTCATTACATCTCCTGGATTTGTGGTTTCTAGCGCAACATTTAACCCGACTTCTCTACCTACCCTGCGATTTTGACTGCATCATCGGGGCTGCGGCTGACCATTCTCTGCATTTATTTTGCTTTATGCCTACAAAGGAGTTGTGCCTGTCACAACTCAAACAGGTGAGTACCTGTCTTACTTTTTACATCCATTTGTATACCAGATAAGACCCTATCTGCGCTTCTCTTTTTCCACAGCGTTGTTTGATGGCTGGGGACAGGTGAGTGTGAGTGTGTGTGTATGTATGTGTACATGCTGCGTGCAGGAGGGGACGGAGCGAGCTGAGCGGGGAAGTGTCGTCTTCCTGCACACGTAACTAGGATAAATATCGGGTTACTAACCAAAGCGCTTTGCTTGGATACCCGATGTTTATCTTGGTTACCAGCTTCTGGCAGGCTGCCAGCAATGGCTCCTGCACACTGTAGCTGTAAAAAGCCCTGCTTTTTGCTGCTAGAACCGTTCTCAAACGTAACTAGAACTATCGAACTTTAGCAAAAAGCTCGAGTTCTAGTTCGATCTAGAACACCCCCCAAAATCACTCGAACCGCGAACTGGAGAACCTCGAACTGCGAACCGCGCTCAACTCTAGTACCCACCTTTTATTTTTGGACTCTATTTGTGGACTCTTATCTGGAGATTTTATTAACATGGACATTCACTCCAGCTAATTGTTTGGGAGGATCTCTGTATAGACATTCACTCCAGCTAATCGTTTGGGAGGGTGAGTGTTATGTATTAATTTTGATGTATATTGCATGGTAACAATTTATAATACTGCTAGTCTGT
Organism: Anomaloglossus baeobatrachus; assembly: GCF_048569485.1. Classification (NCBI taxonomy): domain Eukaryota; kingdom Metazoa; phylum Chordata; class Amphibia; order Anura; family Aromobatidae; genus Anomaloglossus; species Anomaloglossus baeobatrachus. Next base: position 321,324,876 of record NC_134354.1, read on the forward strand.
AATATTGTCATTTTGGGACCTGTGTTTGTAGACTTCTGTATAGGGCTATTCATATTGGTTATAAGTTTGATTATCACAATTAGCTATCAACCCTCCTGCCCTCTTCTTTTTTTTGTCTGAAACAATATCAACCTTTATGGTGTCTAGTGCAGGGTTTTTTTTCTTATATTTTGTGAATTTGTGTTGTACACTCCAGAAGTGTTTTAACCAGTCTTTTTTTTTTTTACTGCTGACATTTTTTTTCTTATTGTTATTGTGACGCCTTGGCGTCGCCAGGTGGTCACACACAAAATAGGCCCCCATACAACACCCTCCCTCACAGGGTTACACCAAGCCGACAAAACCCTAGTCACTCCCCCAGGGTAGGAAAGGCTCACCAGTGGGCGGGACCAGGTGGAAGGAAAATGCCCACCTAGAGGGGTCAGAGAACCCGGGGTGAGAAAAAGAGCAGTGGAGTTGAGCTCAGTACAGTGTGGAGAGAGCAGGGTGGACAGAGGAGTGAGGAAAGTTGAAGTGGAAGTTCAACTGCAAGCCAGAGAAGAAAGGCGTCGGGGTTGGATCTCCGGTGTGCTGGCTAGGTGGTAGACGGTGGTCCGTGTCTGTCAGGAGATGGGAAGATGGCTGCCAGAGATCCGAGGTGGACCGGGACAGGGTAGGAGCCCGCTGGTACCGACACCGGAAAACCGACCCGGAAACCGTGCACAGAGGGGGTACCTGGACCCTGAAGCAAAGATCAGAACCACCGGCTTTGTTAATTTACCAGTTGAGGACAGGATTATAGGTTCTGTCCCACCCAAAGTCCCAAAAGCAAACCAGCAGCCCACCATGGGGGTTAGAGCATCCACCAGGGCCCCTTTAGATCCCAAGGGTCCGCGTCCGTGGGCAAGGCTCCCACCCGTAGTTCTGGGAGCGGACTCCCGTGTTCCACACCGGGAAGTCCAAGGAGAACTAAAAATAGTGAAGAGGAAAGTGACACAGATCATCACCCCAGGTGAGGGACCAGAATACACCCGGCCGTGGCGGCCGGCCACTGGCAATTTGGTTTACAAAAGGATTCTGTGTTTATTGACTCACCACATCAGTACAACCCATCCAGCATCACGACAATCGAACTGTGAGTTACTATTCCCTGCAATCCCTCACAATACCCTGGGCCCCAGGACTACACCTCCTCTACCTGTGGAGGGGATCTCACCTTGCTGCCCCACTCCATCAGCCCCGGGCACCCACATACAAGGCAACGGTGGTGCCAACATCCTTCACCGCAACCCCCGGGTGGCGTCACAGACAATCCCCTGTAAATATCCCCTTTGCACTCGTGGGCGACGGACGGCTGCGTGAGCCCCGGATCCAGCTGCCACTCAAGCCACAGCCACTGCCCGGATCCGAGTGCCTCGAGCGGCCCCCCGGTTGTGATCTATCCCCCGCCTGCGACATTATTGCACTTTTTATTTCCCCTTCTGGCTTTTTTTGTGAGGTGCAGGTTGTATTTATTTGCAATTATGTAGGTACTCACAAGCTATCCCTATTTCTATCATTAAATGCCAATTTGTGGTACACAGCTTTAACTACACTGCACATCCCTATTCTACACTATCACTTTCCTATCTATCTCAACTGCTTATCATTAAACCCCAAGCACAGCTTTCTAGCAGCAGCAGCAGCAGCATCTTCCCTAACGTTTCAAATTCTCAAAATGGCACAGGCACCACATGACCGCTTTTTATATGCAAACAGAAATGTAACGTAGGCAACCAACGACACAAGTCCTCATGTCTGAACCTTGTGGTGGATGTTTGCTATGAAGAGATTGGCTGCAGAAACATCTGCAAATAAAGTTAAGAAAAAAAATGGTGCCGCCCGCTTCTGCCTTCTCCCGAGTCCCCATATCCCCCCATTCATCAAACAGCACCACTATCCTATTCAAAAATATATGTTATTAGAAAAGCATTTTTTTAAAACTCGTTCGGTGATCGAACAAAACCGAACATTGCTGACTTTTGGGGAAAGTGCTCGGACCAAACCGAACAGTCTAAGGCTGATATCAAATTTGAAATCAAACAGATTTGCTCATCTCTAGACACTACGTCTTTTTTCCCCCTCTATTTTGATATCCAGCTATGTTAAAACTCACAGGTGGGTGCTGCAGCCTGCAGCTGTTGTTTTACCCACTCTAGCTATCAAAATATATATTTTTTTAAATTAATTATTGATTTCCTTTTACACTACTATACAGCAAACTGCTTCCAATCACAGCCGCGGACACAGGGTGGGAGGCGTGTATAGCAGTCTACAACTAATCACAGACACTGGCACAGAGGATGGGGAGGAAAAGCAGTGAATATTGATGAACGTTAATTAGTGGGCCCAGAAGAGAGTCTGATTGCAGTGTGATCCTCTGGGAAACACCAGGAAACACATTATGTATAACTATCCTGGTCTTACTACCATTTAACTTCCATTTGCATTCCCTAGTGCTTACTACAGACATTTTACAGCCCCAAATGTCTCATTCCCATTGACTTGTTCGTTGTTTGGTGTTAAGTTTGGCATCAAGTTTGCTCACTGATTCTGACTTTTTTTCTGATGGTGATTCGACAAACCCAATTATTCAAGGATTCACTCATCACTACTTATCAGTTCTCTGTACCCTATAAAGCTGGGTTACTATTCACTATAATTCAGGGAAAGGTTTTAAAGAGGATACTAAATTTAACCAGCAGTATGGCACCTTCGAACGGCTAAGATTTGTTTTGGCGGTTCTGGCAGTTAGATTCCAATCAAGTGACAGGATATCTTTGCAATATGACTGATTTATAAGGTTATTTCCTTAAAAAAAATGCATGTAAGTGACAACTGGAACATTTTGAGATAGAACACTATTAAATAAGATTTCTTTTTCACAGCATTTTTGCCGAGAACTTCATGAAAAGGTTGGAACTGTTGATGAGGAAAGATACGACATAGAAGCAAGAGTTCTTCATAATATAAGAGAGGTAATTTAAGATTGTAATAAAAAGAAAACGAAACAGGACAAAAAATATCAAAGGCACATTGGGTCCTTAACTAACCATCAAAATATATACAGTTTCTATTTGATACCAAATAAATATATGCATTGCATATATACTAATGAAGCTACTGTATTGTATAGTCAAATGTAATGAATGGAAAACTGAAAAATTTGTGGAATGTGCTTTTTTCCTAGTAATCTCTCTTAGTTACATGGTCATAGAAATTTATCGTCAGGGTCACGGTGTTTGTGATGCACATCCGGCGCTGTTAGCGACGTCGCAGCGTGTGACAGGCAGGAGTGACCTAAAACGATCGTAAAAAAGACAAAAATCGTTTGTTTTCGAGAGGTCATTTAATAACAAAAAATCGTTGTCAGGTAAGTAGCGATGTTGTTCCTCGTTCCTGCGGCATCACACATCGCTATGTGTGACACCGCTGGAGTGACGAACATCTCCTTACCTCCGTCCACCGGCAATGCGGATGGAAGGAGGTGTTACGTCCTGCTCATCTTCGCCCCTCCGCTTCTATTGGCCGGCCACTTAGTGACGTCGCGGTGACGTCGCTGTGACGTCGCTGTGACACCGAACGCACCTCCCCCTTGAAGAAGGGATTGTTCAGCGATCACAGCGATGTCGCTGCATGATGCTGCCGTAGCGATAATGTTCACTATGGCAGCGATCACACAATATCGCACACAAGACGGGGGCAGGTGGTATTGCACACGACATCGCTAGCAAACGCTAGGGATGTCGCAGTGTGTAAAGCACCCTTTAGTGTCTGAATATCAGCACTGCACATCATACTGTTTCTGGGGCATTGTGAGGGCCGTTATATAATATTTGGGAGCAATGGGAGACATAATACTATGTGTGAGGGTATGTGAATGCCATCATACCATGTGTGGTTGAACTATGGGAACATCACATTGTGTGAAGGACACTTTAGTGACATAAGCCTGTGAAGGGTATTATTGTGTTGGGGGCTGTGGAAGGCATTATATTGTTTTGAGGGTCAATGTAAGGACATCATACTGTGTTGAGGATACTGTGACTGCATCATAATATGGGTGAAGGAACTGTGGGATCAAATTGTGTTGGGAAATTCACTGGGCGACCATACTAGTTGTATGGGGTTATAATACTCCTTCATGGGTACCATGATAGAATATTGCCATAGATGAGAACACAATGGGGCTTAAGTAGAGCTAAAATTATTGTGTATGTGCTGTAACCCATGTCCCTCTTTTTGTTTTTAAAAGTTGAGAGGCATGAACCCGCCTGCTCTATTGAATATGTTGTTGGTGGTGTGCGGAGAGGGATGGGGAAAATTATGATGTTTGCTATGAGGCACCATGATTTCTATCTACACCTATGACTACTGATGTACATTTTTTTTCTAATGTAGTTGTGAACTTGTGAGTTCAATTTGAGCTTTATGAGTCTGCATGCAAAATGCTTTCCCTAATGGTGTCAAAAAGTAGCTAGAATGTAATTGCTTACACTTTCTTCTTACCATAAGTTAATTTCTTCAATTCCATAATACAGAATAACATAATTAGGTTCAAAACATTGCAAAAAATCAAAATCAATTTTTAGTTTCACATTACATACAAATTAAAGCATCTCAAAACAGTACAAAATCAATTAATATGTGGATTAAACTGCTATTTCTGAATGGTTGATATTTAATTAACAAAAGTCAATAGTAAGAAATGAATCAATGAATAAAATGTTATATGTTCCCCAATAAATTGCATGGTAAAAAACACCAGCCCACTGGAATGATAAATAGTACCAATTATTGCTATGCATTAGAAATGAAAAACTTTTCAGAACTTGCTGGCATGTGTAGTGTTAGCATGGCTGTGATTCGCTGGTGCACCTCATGACTTGGCCTGTATAAAAGCCAGATCACAGGCCGTGGCACCATTTTGTATCGACTAGAATAGGGAGAATGCACTGCTCAAGTGAGGACAGTGATAGGTGCAGTTAGGAAAAAACAAATACATTGTAGGGAAAGGACACTGTAGGAGTGAGCAACAGTGATAGGTGCATGTAATTCCAAATCAAATACGCATCACGCAGTTTAGCGTAGAGGTCAAAAACAGCAGTGTACAGGTGATGTAATCTATGAGCTCAATCTACCAAAAAACAGAGTGTGTACAGTGTGCCTTGCTGTTTGAATATATGTGAAACCTTATACTGGGTTGCAGCACGCAGCTTTGCATAGCAAGCAAAAGCAGCTGCATACAAGCTTTGTTACTCATATAATCACTCTCTGTATACGGGCCTTCTATTAATCTGATCTTGATTGTGTGCCAAAGAATGAGGGGAACATCTACCATATTTTTCGGACTATAAGACGCACCGGACCATAAGACGCACCCTGGTTTTAGAGGAGGAAAATAGGAAAATAAAATTTTAAGCAAAAAATGTGGTCATGACATACTTATGAGTCGAGGATCTGCTGCTGACACTGTTATGGGGTTAATGTCCCCAAATTCTCTTCTTAGGTACCCCATCCTGGTAATGATCCTCCTGCCTTGTATATGATCCTCATCCTTGTATATATGTACCCCATCCTGATATATATTCCCATCCTGCTATATACCGCCATCATGGTATAGCCCCCATCCTGCTACATAGCGCCATCCTGGTATATGCCCTTATCCTGCTATATACTGCCATTTTGCTATATACCGCCATCCTGCTGTATACTGCCATCCTGCTATATACCCCATCCTGCTATATACCCCATCCATCGTGCAATATATCCCCATCCATCCTGCTATATACCCCCCATCCATCGCTCCTCCTCCTGTCAGTGCCGGCAGGAGCGCCGCTGACCTGTGTGGAGCTGTCACCGTTGTCTGCAGCATCGCTTGTCCTCCTGTCTGCCTGTCAGCTGACTTGTGTGGAGACTAGCGGTTCGCACAGGGATGACGTCATCGCTGTGCTCACCGTTATCTACACAGATCAGCTGGCCGGCAGACAGGAGGAGATCGCGATGCTGCAGAGAACAGTGACGGGTGATTGTACTTATTCACTGCTCCCCGCGCTAATGATGATGCACGGGGGGAAGTGAATACAGCTGCACATGATCACTCCAGGCTGTAGATGCCACGGATGATCATGCGGGCCGGCTGTTTACTTTGCACGCACCCCCCGCCCATCATCCCGCCCACCTGTCAGCGCTGGCTTCAGCGCTGAGAGATGATGGGCGGGAGGATGGGCGTGCATATGAAATGAGCGGACCCACATGGTCACGGCAGGCTGCTACAGCCTGCTCATGCCACCGATGACCTGCTCCACCGCAGCACCCTCATTCCCCACAGTCACATTCAGACTATAAGACGCACCCCCCACTTTCCCTAAAAATTTTTGGGGAAAAAAGTGCATCTTATAGTCTGAAAAATACAGTAATAGGGGACTTGGCTGTGGTGGTGTTGCTGGCGGTGTAGCTACTTCAGGATGAGAATGTGGTAGATGTGTGCCTGCCACGGTCCAAACTGAAACACATTTCTCCACTACAAGTGTCAAGGTAGAAATTTAGTTGAAGATAGCTAATAGTATATTCATACAGTGTATCCAGAGACCGGTGCCGTATTAGCTATGTATCAGAGCTGATGTTAATGAATCAGACAATGATCACAAAAGACATGTTCTCTGTTTGAGCTCAGGCTTGCGTCTGACCTCGTGTATTCTATTCTTCAAGCAATAAACACATCACTTCAGCCTTGAAACATATTTACAAAAAAATTCCCCATTTGCTCACACATAGTGATACAGAATAATTAGGGGGGAGTGCACATAGGCAGCATTGGGAGAATGCATGAGATCATACATCATCCCAGATAGTACACTTTGAAAACGGTTAGCGACGATGAGATTCTGTAGGAGTGATGCATGGGAGTATGGGATCATCCGCCTCATTTATAAATATTACATTCATTCTCCTGTGAATTTTACTGTTAAGGCTCCCAATTAAGTTAATGGATATCGCCCTTGTTCATTTGTACTTTGGCTAACTTTCTTGAATATACAGCTTAGAATCATTTTATGGCGTCTGTGAGATTGCCATGTAGACACACAGATAATTATGCAACTACATCTATATTTTGATTATTTACATACACAGATATTCTTATTACGTTTTAACAAACAAGCTATAGCTCAGGCCACCTTCACAGTCTCCCCTTAATAAGATATCTGTGAATGTTCCCCATTTAGATATATTTTATTTGGAACTTATTTGTGACTTACTCCCCGTGGGACTCTTACATATATATATATATATATATATATATATATGGGCCTTCCATAAGATTGTTGTCTAATACAACACTACAGGATTTAGCTCCCCCTTAAGTACTTATTTTATTTATTAAAAATAACTTTATGATTTATAGGGGCTATTAGGATTGGCGTTATTACTTTCATTAGGGCACATTATCCTGATTAAGAAAGATTGAATTTAAACCTTATCTTAAAATTAGCACATAACCAAAAAAAAATTGCTATCTTGTGTTAAGGAAAATCATTGAATATATTCATACATGAGTTAGTAGGAGACAAAAACATTTATAAATTGTTAGGTTACATTAACTAAACCACATTGTTGAGTCTATGAAATGGCTGAATTAAGTATTTTAGATTACTCAATTCGTACCCTCAACAGTCCCCCCTTTGACTCACTTCTGACATTTCCAAATACCAAGGGTACTGTGTTCCCTCAGGAAAAGAGGAAGAAAGATCTGTTGGGAAAGCCTGCGTGACTGAACGTTGAGGCATGGGTGGAGAGGGGAAAGAGGTTTCTTCACCGGTTTGAGACCAAGGAGCCCTAGGCGAGTCCTTACCCTTTGTAGTTGGACTTTCCCATATCTCAAGGCTCTCTAAGTCCTCTCTTCTAACTGTTTTGGCAATGATGGTCTGAGACTGTACATGTCTTTTTGAAAAGGATAAATATGAGCACGACGCTGAGTGCAGCTCCGGTGGATCGAACCTTCTGCAATGCAAGGCGTGAATCCATGTTGTCCTGCCGTTGAGCTTTATCGAAATTTCTGTGCTGGGGACAAGGTGGATCAGCTCATCTAATCTTGACTTATGGCTCTTTCTCGCTTGTCCTTCACTCTCCTGACTGAAAGCCATATGCTACTAACTCTGATTTAGAATCTGTAATTAGAAAATACACTTGTTTATTTCGCTATTTAGTCAATCATATGAAAATTGTACGTGCCTTGTGTTAGACCAAAAAACATTTTACATAGAAACCTGTATTTTACTAAAGAGAAACAAAACACGCATTGGTTCACAACTTGTTAGTTTTTTTACATACCACTTGCATTATGTGAATTTTCAGCAATGACGTCGTTTTCCACACTGGAATGCTTCTGACCAAATCTGGTAAGAAATCTACACAACATGCACAGACTTGCATACAATGAGCTCATGATGTACATCTATAATCAGTTTGCAGTCTCTAAGAATGGGTAGAGCAGGTGCAGGGTGTGTTTCTGCGGACACTTTACAGTTTTTTCTTTTTTCCCTTCACACATTGATTTTAAGAACGTGTTTTACAAGACCGGGTGAGTTTGCCTACCTGGGTACTGAACCCTGGTATTACCAAAATGCACACTGATATTCGTCTTTCACAGATTTTAGTCCATAAGTTACCTGGGCCATCATTAAGAAGAGATCTCATGGCAGAGAAAGCTTACCGCCCTTTATCCACAGACCTTCCTCAGTCAGCCGGCTCCCTGCATCTCGCACTCCACTCCTTGTTGGTTTGCTTGTTCCTGTAGGGATTTAAGAACACAAGGAGTGATTGAAGTCACGGACATGACAGATGTAACCGAGGTATGGTCCATATGCATTGGTAAAGGACTCCTCAACTCTAGACCCGTTCACTGCTTCTTGGTCAGCTGCACCTGTACGGGGATCTCCATCCGATTTCATCAGCTCAGATCTAGACTTTCTCTGCAGCATACCTAGCTCATTTGACAACAGGAAAGATCTACATCCTAAATACATTTTGACTCTTACCTACCACTGCTCCAACCATCTAGAGAGGCATTAATACTAGAGATGAGCGAACCGGTCCCGGTTCGGCTCGAGGTCGGTTCGCCGAACGGAGGTCCCGTTCGAGTTCGGCTCGTCGAACGTTCGACGAACCGAACTCGAACTGCAAAGGAAACAATGGCAGGCATTCACAAACACATAAAAACACCTAGGAAACACCCTCAAAGGTGTCCAAAAGGTGACAAACAACTCAAACACATGGGAAAGTGACAAGGACATATACTCATGCGAAAACAAAAAAGCTGGACAAGGAAAAAGAGGAGGACACACAGATATATGAGTATATGCAAGGAAACATCGATTCCATTATTGTGCAACTTGAGCCCTGCTCATTTTAGGCTTCCAATCTGGATAAATTGCCTGAGCTCGCCACATACGCCTTGGGGATCTTGTCGTGTCCTGCAGCCAGCGTTCTCTCGGAACCTGTCTTCAGTGCTGCTGGGGGTCTGCTGGCAGATAAGCACACGTGTCTGTCCACTGACAATGTGGACATGGCTCTCAGAGGACTTTTCTTCCCCTGGGTCAGCCAGGAGAGGCGAAAGGCACGCATATTTTTGAGAGTGCTTCATGCAAAGCATCTTTTTCATTTTGAAAAGGGGGATCAACTGATGACAGTCAAGTGGGGTGTGTGTGGCCCAATTAGTGGAAACGAGGGAGACTGTGGTTGGAGTCCCCTCGCTGTGTTTCTAAAAGAACCAAGATGAACAAGTCATGGCTCTCAGAGGACTTTTCTTCCCCTGGGTCAGCCAGGGGACGGGAAAGGCACGCGTATTTTTGAGAGTGCTTCATGCAAAGCATCTTTTTCTTTTTCAAAAGGGGGGTCAACCGATGCCAGTCAAGTGGGGTGTGTGTGGCCCAGTTAGTGGCAACGAGGGAGACTGTGGTTGGAGTCCCCTCTCTGTGTTTCTAAAAGAACCAAGATGAACAAGTCATGGCTCTCAGAGGACTTTTCTTCCCCTGGGTCAGCCAGGGGACGGGAAAGGCACGCGTATTTTTGAGAGTGCTTCATGCAAAGCATCTTTTTCTTTTTCAAAAGGGGGGTCAACCGATGCCAGTCAAGTGGGGTGTGTGTGGCCCAGTTAGTGGCAACGAGGGAGACTGTGGTTGGAGTCCCCTCGCTGTGTTTCTAAAAGAACCAAGATGAACAAGTCATGGCTCTCAGAGGACTTTTCTTCCCCTGGGTCAGCCAGGGGACGGGAAAGGCACGCGTATTTTTGAGAGTGCTTCATGCAAAGCATCTTTTTCTTTTTCAAAAGGGGGGGTCAACCGATGCCAGTCAAGTGGGGTGTGTGTGGCCCAGTTAGTGGCAACGAGGGAGACTGTGGTTGGAGTCCCCTCGCTGTGTTTCTAAAAGAACCAAGATGAACAAGTCATGGCTCTCAGAGGACTTTTCTTCCCCTGGGTCAGCCAGGGGACGGGAAAGGCACGCGTATTTTTGAGAGTGCTTCATGCAAAGCATCTTTTTCTTTTTCAAAAGGGGGCTCAACCGATGCCAGTCAAGTGGGGTGTGTGTGGCCCAGTTAGTGGCAACGAGGGAGACTGTGGTTGGAGTCCCCTCGCTGTGTTTCTAAAAGAACAAAGATGAACAAGTCATGGCTCTCAGAGGACTTTTCTTCCCCTGGGTCAGCCAGGGGACGGGAAAGGCACGCGTATTTTTGAGAGTGCTTCATGCAAAGCATCTTTTTCTTTTTCAAAAGGGGGCTCAACCGATGCCAGTCAAGTGGGGTGTGTGTGGCCCAGTTAGTGGAAACGAGGGAGACTGTGGTTGGAGTCCCCTTACTGTGTTTTACATGCTTTTAGAAGGGCATGACATGGCTTAGAGGTTGACTTTCAGCATCTGGAAACTGTTGGCTACCAAAATGCTGCCTTTCCAACCTTTTTAACCGAGGATTTTCGAGACCTTATGCCCATCGCAGTGCCCCAAGAGCCGATGCCCAGGCGCCACTCCTTCTCCAACAAAGGCGTGTACGCGCTACACCAGCATGTCGCACTAAACATCACTGATTCCTTGAGAAACTCTGTGTGACAGGGTGCATTTCACCACAGATAATTGGCCCAGTAAGCATGGACAGGGGCGTTACATGTCGCTGACTGGGCAATGGGTTACTGTGGGGAGAGATGGAGAAGGGTCTGCTGTACAAGTCTTGCCGTCCCCACGAGTTGTTTCAATCCTTCTTCGGTATGTAGAAGTTAATACACTGCTTCTGCCTCTTCAACCTCGTGTGGGTCCTCCACCTTGGCGCAAACCCTGTGTGGTCAGGCCACCCTTCCTTGTAACTGCGCACAAGGAATACCACACACCTCCTTACTATGCTGGCAGCAGAGCTCAATGCCATCAGGCGGTCAAAGGTTTACTTTGAAATGTATGGGAAATGTGAGTCACACCGCTGAGAAGTTGTTGACGGTTAGCTCTGGAGACCGAGTTTCATCAATGGTTGTCTCCACTCAACCAGCAGCCAGGGAAGGCCGGGTGCGACAATGATGCAAACATGGGTGCGGCCCTTCGCTGTGACAATGTGACACACGTGCCTTGTGTGGTTCACGTGTTGCACCTGGTTGTCCAGCAATTTTTAAAGCACTATCCTGGCCCAAATGGCCTTCTGCAGAGAGCACGGTGTAACGCCTTCCTTGATCCACACACTCAGATGGGCTGTAAATGATAGGCTAGAGGGAAGCCACTCACCAAGCAGGACCCCTAGAACCCTGAAACCCTTTAACCCCTATACAGGGATTAGGAATTACACAGGGCCCAAGGTGATTAATACCTGTGGAAGGCTGCAGTTCCAGAGAATAGTAGTCAGGCAGGGTCAAAACATTAATTGAGGAACAGGAACAGAATGGGACGGCCAGGACTTAATCAGAAAACAAGCAGAGGTGAAATGCGGATCGGCCAACAAGGTACATAAACAGCAAGCAGGAAAAGTAGTCAGGTAACAAGCACACAAAATCATAAAACTGAACTGGGGGTAAAAGCAGAGCTATGTCTGGCAGTGGTCTGCAGACAGGATGGGCATAAAAAAAGGGTGTGGTGTCTTCCCCTTGGTTGTAGCTGAATGATGGTATTTCATCTGTGAGATACACACCAGCTACATTCAGCCAGAGATTCTGCATCTGTCAAGGTAATGCAGCCCAGTGGGTGAGCATAACCTGCGTCCACCTCCGCCGCTGGCATCGACTCCTCTCCCATCATCAGCACTATGCATGAAAGGAACACGTTGTCACCTGGCGACCGGAGTACAAATTGACGGAGCGTACTCCGTTGGTGACTTAACAGCCGTGTGCGGCAATGATGCAAACCTGGCTGCGGGCCATCGTCAGGGCAATGTGAGACACGTGCCTTGTATGGCTCACGTGTTGAACCTAATTCTCCAGCAATTTTTAAAACACCATCACGGCCTACATGGCCTTGTGCAGCGGGCACGCTCGCTATGTGCTCACTTCCATCGTGCGCACACAGCAGCTCAACAACTTTCGTCGCTACAGAAGTCTTTAGGTCTGGTGGTTAAACGCCTGAAATGCGATGTGCCCACACGCAGGAATTTGAATCTGCACATGTTGCAGCGTTTGTGGCAGCACCGCCGAACCCTGCTGCAATACGTTATGACATATAGCCTGGGATAACTTGATCCAGAGGTGGTGCAGATCACGCTGCTGGAGTGGTGTCAGATCAAAGACCTAGTTAAAAGAAAAAGGTTTTGGTACCGTGTTAGCCAGTTGAAAAATGATTAATTGCTCTCAGTGAGAGAAACAAAAATAACATTTTGTAGTTCTGATACCTTTTAATGGCTAACTAAGATAAAAATAAAATATGATGTTATAAAGCAAGCTTTCGAGACATCTCAGGTCTCTTCCTCAGGCATGGTATGACAAAATAGCTGAAGAAACACAAATATATACACAAAACAGGGCACAGCGATGCATAGTAAAAGGACATTTAAATAAACAAACACTGAGCTTGGAAAGGGAGTCCTTAATTAGCTTTGATTAGTGGTGTGAGTTTTATTGTCCAAAATATCCATGTGGGATCAGAGGCCTGGTGCCCTTGTAGTCTCTGGAGCTGACCTCTCAGATTTTATAATGAGTCATAAATCCTTCTGCTCAGAAGGATTTATGACTCATTATAAAATCTGGGAGGTCAGCTCCAGAGACTACAAGGGCACCAGGCCTCTGATCCTACATGGATATTTTGGACAATAAAACTCACACCACTAATCAAAGCTAATTAAGGACTCCCTTTCCAAGCTCAGTGTTTGTTTATTTAAATGTCCTTTTACTATGCATCGCTGTGCCCTGTTTTGTGTATATATTTGTGTTTCTTCAGCTATTTTGTCATACCATGCCTGAGGAAGAGACCTGAGATGTCTCGAAAGCTTGCTTTATAACATCATATTTTATTTTTATCTTAGTTAGCCATTAAAAGGTATCAGAACTTCAAAATTTTATTTTTGTTTCTCTCACTGAGAGCAATCAAAGACCTATGCACCCTGCTACACAGTTTACAAATGTCGACGAAGATGTTTAGCACTGGCAATGTCATTCTCAGCGTGACAATTCTGGTCATCTACATGATGGAGCACACTGTAATTATTATTCGGAGTCAGGTGTTGGGACAAGAGGAAGGGGAGGAAGTACAGGAGGAGTCATATGCGGAAGGGATAACAAGATCTACGAGTTCCAGATGGTCAGCGGCACCTATGCGGCAGTCATGGTGAGGGAGAGGGATTAACAAGGGCGCATAGTATCAGCAAAAAGTGTTGAGGAAGGTGCAGGAGCCCATGAAGAAATGGAGGACGAACTGGCGATGGGCATGGAAGACTCAGCAGATGAGTGAGAGCTTGCTCACATTTCGGTTGTGCGAGGTTGTGGGGAGAGGGCAGAGGAAGGAGGCACGATTCTCACCTCTCTGCCACCAACACACCAAGGACTTGGTCCTCCTGGATGCACAAGACACATGAGCGCCTTCTTGCTGCACTACCTACAACATGACCCTCGGATTGTACGAATTCAAAGTAATCCAGAATACTGGGTTGCCACACCGTTAGATCCCCGGTACAAGACAAAATTTGGCGAAATAATTCCTGCCATAGAAATGGATGCACGTATACAGGAGTATCTGCAGAATGTGGTACGCAATCTTAGATCTGCTTTTCCACTAAACACCAGTGCTGCACAGAGTGAATCTCAACGCTTTGTCATGGATAGGAGGAAGTGGTCTTTTACTTGTCCACATCTGAGGGACCGAGGGCTGGCTGCTGTGCTGAGATGGCGTTGAGTACGGTGTCCCTGCAGAGTTGCACTTTTGGTCATATACCAAAATGAGTTGAAAAAGGACAGATGCTGGTGGAAAGGGGAACAGGTGTGTTGGAAAGGGGAAAAAAGTTTTGGTCCGTGGATTTGGTAGTTAAGCAACAGTAACATTTGCTGAAGAAACACCATCTGTTACAGTGGGACTGGCAGATTTGGATAAAGTGGTATATACTATGTTACCGCTATATAACGAAAATTAATAAGAAAAGAAAGAGAAAGGTATATATCCCCATCAGCAGTCAGTGTCCACCGTGCTCCCAGTTGGAAAAGGAGAGGTTGGCAACTGTAAGGTTTGGTGGAGGATACAGAGCTGTGTGGCTATGAAACTAATAGTAGCCTGAACCGAGTTAGACGCCATTCGGATCTGGAGACTGGGAGCCCTGTTAGCGTCACAGGGTCCACATGCCCACCCAGCCCAGGAACTCCCTGTTAACAACACAGGGGCCATTGGGTACGCTGACCGTGTGCGTAGGGGCACACCTGTGGACAGCAGGCGCATCAGCAGCAGCAGGCCTGTTAATGCCACTGGGCTGCACAAGCAGGACTGGTAGGACAGGAGCTGGTCTTAACCGTTCTGCGTTACCAACTGTGGTGGTGGCCTGCATCGACACCCTATCCCTGCCTACCTGTGGCCTAAAGCCGCAATGGGTTCAACACATGGAGGTGTGCTCTTTTGGAGCATAATAGAAGACTGCGCACCTCCTTGTTGGCTCCATCCCCTTTTATAACCTGGGTCCGCCCCAAACCAGGGTGAACCACAATGCACCTCCTGGAAACAAAAGTAGAGTGACACGTCATGAGTGGCATAACTAGCGTCCTATTTGGAACCGCAACTTCAATGATGACCTCATGGCTGCCATGACCCAAACACCTCACCAGTCATGGTCTGACCATCAATAATGCGGTGACAAGTCATAGGGGTGGGCCTCTGCAAGCCATTTGGGAGGACACCTGATGCCCTGTGGTCTATATGGGACCCCCACATCAGGGGCAGGGCCAAAGAGTTCATTACCGGACCTAGTCTCTGATGCAGTAAGTGCCTGAGCATGCTCAGTAGCATGAAATACAGTCTCTGAAAAAAGACTATCAGCTTTAGCATGGTGTCTAGGCACAAAACAGGACTTAGACCCGGCACGGAATGCAAGTACCTGTGCAAAGAGGCTTTTCACACTTAGTGTGGGAGCATGCGCTGTATCCCGAAATGAAGACTTAGCGTCAGGAATGGCACAGTCAGGCTGAGCATACTCACTAGGCGAAACACTGTAGTTATGCTGCAGCTGGGGTAAATCGGCACACGCATGCGCACTAGCTGCCTCTCCACACTTAGACGTGGAGGAGAAATTGCTCTTCGGGTGTGAACTTGGAGATGCTGTCTATGAACAGAAGGAAAAGCTAAAGGAAGCCTGACTTTCTATCCCTCCGAATTATCAAATGCAGCAATGAATTCCCTGAGTTTGCTATAACATTAGCATAGCAAAATGTGCATGAGGGTGTCATGTAGAGGTGCTAGAAATAGCTTGGCACCAGTGGGGCACTAATGGAATACAACAGCCAGTTCTATGATGCCACTAAATGGCAGTATTTTTTGCTATCATTATAGCTTATTAAAAACAGAGCAGGAGGGTGTCATGCAGAGGTGCTAGAAATAGCTTGGCACCAGTGGGGCACTAATGGAATACAACAGCCAGTTCTATGATGCCACTAAATGGCAGTATTTTTTGCTATCATTATAGCTCATTAAAAACAGAGCAGGAGGGTGTCATGCAGAGGTGCTGCACATAGATTTGCACCAGTGGGGCACTAATGGAGTCAAACAGCCACTTCTTGTATGCCACTAGGTACACTGAGTGTTTGCTAGTATAATGGCTTAGTATCAATGAGTTTGAGTGTGCAATGCATGCAGATATGCTGCAAATATCTTTCCACTAGTTTGACTACACAAAAGTACAATAGCCACGTTTAGGATGCCACTAGGTACACTCACTGTTTGCTAGTATAATGCCTTAGTTAAAAAGAGTTTGAGTGTGCAATGCAGGCAGACGTGCTGCAAATATCTTTGCAATAGTGTGACTAGACAAAAGTCCAATAGCCACGTTTAGGATGCCACTAGGTACACTGACTGTTTGCTAGTATAATGGCTTAGTTAAAAAGAGTTTGAGTGTGCAATGCAGGCAGACGTGCTGCAAATATCTTTCCACTAGTTTGACTACACAAACGTACAATAGCCACGTTTAGAATGCCACTAGGTACACTGACTGTTTGCTAGTATAATGGCTTAGTTAAAAAGAGTTGGAGTGTGCAATGCAGGCAGACGTGCTGCAAATATCTTTCCACTAGTTTGACTACAAAAAAGTACAATAGCCACGTTTAGGATGCCACTAGGTACACTGACTGTTTGCTAGTATAATGGCTTAGTTAAAAAGAGTTGGCGTGTGCAATGCAGGCAGACGTGCTGCAAATATCTTTGCACTAGTTTGACTACACAAAAGTCCAATAGCCACGTTTAGTATGCCACTAGGTACACTGACTGTTTGCTAGTATAATGGCTTAGTTAAAAAGAGTTGGAGTGTGCAATGCAGGCAGACATGCTGCAAATATCTTTCCACTAGTTTGACTACACAAAAGTCCAATAGCCACGTTTAGGATGCCACTAGGTACACTGACTGTTTGCTAGTATAATGGCTTAGTTAAAAAGAGTTTGAGTGTGCAATGCAGGCAGACGTGCTGCAAATATCTTTCCACTAGTTTGACTACACAAAAGTACAATAGCCACGTTTAGGATGCCACTAGGTACACTGACTGTTTGCTAGTATAATGGATTAGTTAAAAAGAGTTGGACTGTGCAATGCAGGCAGACGTGCTGCAAATATCTTTGCAATAGTGTGACTAGACAAAAGTACAATAGCCACGTTTAGGATGCCACTAGGTACACTGACTGTTTGCTAGTATAATGGCTCAGTTAAAAAGAGTTGGAGTGTGCAATGCAGGCAGACGTGCTGCAAATATCTTTCCACTAGTTTGACTACACAAAAGTACAATAGCCACGTTTAGGACGCCACTAGGTACACTGACTGTTTGCTAGTATAATGGCTTAGTTAAAAAGAGTTGGAGTGTGCAATGCAGGCAGACGTGCTGCAAATATCTTTCCACTAGTTTGACTACACAAAAGTCCAATAGCCACGTTTAGGATGCCACTAGGTACACTGACTGTTTGCTAGTATAATGGCTTAGTTAAAAAGAGTTGGAGTGTGCAATGCAGGCAGACGTGCTGCAAATATCTTTCCACTAGTTTGACTACACAAAAGTACAATAGCCACGTTTAGGACGCCAATAGGTACACTGACTGTTTGCTAGTATAATGGCTTAGTTAAAAAGAGTTGGAGTGTGCAATGCAGGCAGACGTGCTGCAAATATCTTTCCACTAGTTTGACTACAAAAAAGTACAATAGCCACGTTTAGAAAACCACTAGGTACACTGACTGTTTGCTAGTATAATGGCTTAGTTAAAAAGAGTTGGAGTGTGCAATGCAGGCAGACGTGCTGCAAATATCTTTGCACTAGTTTGACTACACAAAAGTTCAATAGCCACGTTTAGGATGCCACTAGGTACACTGACTGTTTGCTAGTATAATGGCTTAGTTAAAAAGAGTTGGAGTGTGCAATGCAGGCAGACATGCTGCAAAAATCTTTCCACTAGTTTGACTACACAAAAGTCCAATAGCCACGTTTAGGATGCCACTAGGTACACTGACTGTTTGCTAGTATAATGGCTTAGTTAAAAAGAGTTTGAGTGTGCAATGCAGGCAGACGGGCTGCAAATATCTTTCCACTAGTTTGACTACACAAAAGTACAATAGCCACGTTTAGGATGCCACTAGATACACTGACTGTTTGCTAGTATAATGGCTTAGTTAAAAAGAGTTGGACTGTGCAATGCAGGCAGACGTGCTGCAAATATCTTTGCAATAGTGTGACTAGACAAAAGTACAATAGCCACGTTTAGGATGCCACTAGGTACACTGACTGTTTGCTAGTATAATGGCTTAGTTAAAAAGAGTTGGAGTGTGCAATGCAGGCAGACGTGCTGCAAATATCTTTCCACTAGTTTGACTACACAAAAGTACAATAGCCACGTTTAGGACGCCACTAGGTACACTGACTGTTTGCTAGTATAATGGCTTAGTTAAAAAGAGTTGGAGTGTGCAATGCAGGCAGACGTGCTGCAAATATCTTTGCACTAGTTTGACTACACAAAAGTCCAATAGCCACGTTTAGGATGCCACTAGGTACACTGACTGTTTGCTAGTATAATGGCTTAGTTAAAAAGAGTTGGAGTGTGCAATGCAGGCAGACGTGCTGCAAATATCTTTGCAATAGTGTGACTAGACAAAAGTACAATAGCCACGTTTAGGATGCCACTAGGTACACTGACTGTTTGCTAGTATAATGGCTTAGTTAAAAAGAGTTGGAGTGTAAAATGCAGGCAGACGTGCTGCAAATATCTTTCCACTAGTTTGACTACACAAAAGTACAATAGCCACGTTTAGGATGCCACTAGGTACACTGACTGTTTGCTAGTATAATGGCTTAGTTAAAAAGAGTTGGAGTGTGCAATGCAGGCAGACGTGCTGCAAATATCTTTGCACTAGTTTGACTACACAAAAGTCCAATAGCCACGTTTAGGATGCCACTAGGTACACTGACTGTTTGCTAGTATAATGGCTTAGTTAAAAAGAGTTGGAGTGTGCAATGCAGGCAGACGTGCTGCAAATATCTTTGCAATAGTGTGACTAGACAAAAGTCCAATAGCCACGCTTAGGATGCCACTAGGTACACTGACTGTTTGCTAGTATAATGGCTTAGTTAAAAAGAGTTGGAGTGTGCAATGCAGGCAGACGTGCTGCAAATATCTTTCCACTAGTTTGACTACACAAAAGTACAATAGCCACGTTTAGGATGCCACTAGGTACACTGACTGTTTGCTAGTATAATGCCTTAGTTAAAAAGAGTTGGAGTGTGCAATGCAGGCAGACGTGCTGCAAATATCTTTGCAATAGTGTGACTAGACAAAAGTACAATAGCCACGTTTAGGATGCCACTAGGTACACTGACTGTTTGCTAGTATAATGGCTTAGTTAAAAAGAGTTGGAGTGTGCAATGCAGGCAGACGTGCTGCAAATATCTTTGCAATAGTGTGACTAGACAAAAGTACAATAGCCACGTTTAGGATGCCACTAGGTACACTGACTGTTTGCTAGTATAATGGCTTAGTTAAAAAGAGTTGGAGTGTAAAATGCAGGCAGACGTGCTGCAAATATCTTTGCACTAGTTTGACTACACAAAAGTCCAATAGCCACGTTTAGGATGCCACTAGGTACACTGACTGTTTGCTAGTATAATGGCTTAGTTAAAAAGAGTTTGAGTGTGCAATGCAGGCAGACGTGCTGCAAATATCTTTCCACTAGTTTGACTACACAAAAGTACAATAGCCACGTTTAGGATGCCACTAGGTACACTGACTGTTTGCTAGTATAATGGCTTAGTTAAAAAGAGTTGGAGTGTGCAATGCAGGCAGACGTGCTGCAAATATCTTTGCAATAGTGTGACTAGACAAAAGTACAATAGCCACGTTTAGGATGCCACTAGGTACACTGACTGTTTGCTAGTATAATGGCTTAGTTAAAAAGAGTTGGAGTGTGCAATGCAGGCAGACGTGCTGCAAATATCTTTCCACTAGTTTGACTACACAAAAGTACAATAGCCACGTTTAGGATGCCACTAGGTACACTGACTGTTTGCTAGTATAATGGCTTAGTTAAAAAGAATTGGAGTGTGCAATGCAGGCAGACGTGCTGCAAATATCTTTGCACTAGTTTGACTACACAAAAGTCCAATAGCCACGTTTAGGATGCCACTAGGTACACTGACTGTTTGCTAGTATAATGGCTTAGTTAAAAAGAGTTGGAGTGTGCAATGCAGGCAGACATGCTGCAAATATCTTTCCACTAGTTTGACTACACAAAAGTACAATAGCCACGTTTAGGATGCCACTAGGTACACTGACTGTTTGCTAGTATAATGGCTTAGTTAAAAAGAGTTGGAGTGTGCAATGCAGGCAGACGTGCTGCAAATATCTTTGCAATAGTGTGACTAGACAAAAGTACAATAGCCACGTTTAGGATGCCACTAGGTACACTGACTGTTTGCTAGTATAATGGCTTAGTTAAAAAGAGTTGGAGTGTGCAATGCAGGCAGACGTGCTGCAAATATCTTTGCAATAGTGTGACTAGACAAAAGTACAATAGCCATGTTTAGGATGCCACTAGGTACACTGACTGTTTGCTAGTATAATGGCTTAGTTAAAAAGAGTTGGAGTGTGCAATGCAGGCAGACGTGCTGCAAATATCTTTCCACTAGTTTGACTACAAAAAAGTACAATAGCCACGTTTAGGATGCCACTAGGTACACTGACTGTTTGCTAGTATAATGGCTTAGTTAAAAAGAGTTGGAGTGTGCAATGCAGGCAGACGTGCTGCAAATATCTTTGCACTAGTTTGACTACACAAAAGTCCAATAGCCACGTTTAGGATGCCACTAGGTACACTGACTGTTTGCTAGAATAATGGCTTAGTTAAAAAGAGTTGGAGTGTGCAATGCAGGCAGACATGCTGCAAATATCTTTCCACTAGTTTGACTACACAAAAGTCCAATAGCCACGTTTAGGATGCCACTAGGTACACTGACTGTTTCCTAGTATAATGGCTTAGTTAAAAAGAGTTGGAGTGTGCAATGCAGGCAGACGTGCTGCAAATATCTTTCCACTAGTTTGACTACACAAAAGTACAATAGCCACGTTTAGGATGCCACTAGGTACACTGACTGTTTGCTAGTATAATGGCTTAGTTAAAAAGAGTTGGAGTGTGCAATGCAGGCAGACGTGCTGCAAATATCTTTGCAATAGTGTGACTAGACAAAAGTACAATAGCCACGTTTAGGATGCCACTAGGTACACTGACTGTTTGCTAGTATAATGGCTTAGTTAAAAAGAGTTGGAGTGTGCAATGCAGGCAGACGTGCTGCAAATATCTTTCCACTAGTTTGACTACACAAAAGTACAATAGCCACGTTTAGGACGCCACTAGGTACACTGACTTTTTGCTAGTATAATGGCTTAGTTAAAAAGAGTTGGAGTGTGCAATGCAGGCAGACGTGCTGCAAATATCTTTGCACTAGTTTGACTACACAAAAGTCCAATAGCCACGTTTAGGATGCCACTAGGTACACTGACTGTTTGCTAGTATAATGGCTTAGTTAAAAAGAGTTGGAGTGTGCAATGCAGGCAGACGTGCTGTAAATATCTTTGCAATAGTGTGACTAGACAAAAGTACAATAGCCACGTTTAGGATGCCACTAGGTACACTGACTGTTTTCTAGTATAATGGCTTAGTTAAAAAGAGTTGGAGTGTAAAATGCAGGCAGACGTGCTGCAAATATCTTTCCACTAGTTTGACTACACAAAAGTACAATAGCCGCGTTTAGGATGCCACTAGGTACACTGACTGTTTGCTAGTATAATGGCTTAGTTAAAAAGAGTTGGAGTGTGCAATGCAGGCAGACGTGCTGCAAATATCTTTCCACTAGTTTGACTACACAAAAGTACAATAGCCACGTTTAGGATGCCACTAGGTACACTGACTGTT
This sequence comes from Anomaloglossus baeobatrachus, assembly GCF_048569485.1. Classification (NCBI taxonomy): domain Eukaryota; kingdom Metazoa; phylum Chordata; class Amphibia; order Anura; family Aromobatidae; genus Anomaloglossus; species Anomaloglossus baeobatrachus. The sequence continues at coordinate 321,346,975 of NC_134354.1, forward strand.
TGCTAGTATAATGGCTTAGTTAAAAAGAGTTGGAGTGTGCAATGCAGGCAGATGTGCTGCAAATATCTTTGCACTAGTTTGACTACACAAAAGTCCAATAGCCACGTTTAGGATGCCACTAGGTACACTGACTGTTTGCTAGTATAATGGCTTAGTTAAAAAGAGTTGGAGTGTGCAATGCAGGCAGACATGCTGCAGATATCTTTCCACTAGTTTGACCACACAAAAGTACAATAGCCACGTTTAGGATGCCACTAGGTACACTGACTGTTTGCTAGTATAATGGCTTAGTTAAAAAGAGTTGGAGTGTGCAATGCAGGCAGACGTGCTGCAAATATCTTTGCAATAGTGTGACTAGACAAAAGTCCAATAGCCACGTTTAGGATGCCACTAGGTACACTGACTGTTTGCTAGTATAATGGCTTAGTTAAAAAGAGTTGGAGTGTGCAATGCAGGCAGACGTGCTGCAAATATCTTTCCACTAGTTTGACTACACAAAAGTACAATAGCCACGTTTAGGATGCCACTAGGTACACTGACTGTTTGCTAGTATAATGGCTTAGTTAAAAAGAGTTGGAGTGTGCAATGCAGGCAGACGTGCTGCAAATATCTTTGCAATAGTGTGACTAGACAAAAGTCCAATAGCCACGTTTAGGATGCCACTAGGTACACTGACTGTTTGCTAGTATAATGGCTTAGTTAAAAAGAGTTGGAGTGTGCAATGCAGGCAGACGTGCTGCAAATATCTTTCCACTAGTTTGACTACACAAAAGTACAATAGCCACGTTTAGGATGCCACTAGGTACACTGACTGTTTGCTAGTATAATGGCTTAGTTAAAAAGAGTTGGAGTGTGCAATGCAGGCAGACGTGCTGCAAATATCTTTGCACTAGTTTGACTACACAAAAGTCCAATAGCCACGTTTAGGATGCCACTAGGTACACTGACTGTTTGCTAGTATAATGGGTTAGTTAAAAAGAGTTTGAGTGTGCAATGCAGGCAGACGTGCTGCAAATATCTTTCCACTAGTTTGACTACACAAAAGTACAATAGCCACGTTTAGGATGCCACTAGGTACACTGACTGTTTGCTAGTATAATGGCTTAGTTAAAAAGAGTTGGAGTGTGCAATGCAGGCAGACGTGCTGCAAATATCTTTGCAATAGTGTGACTAGACAAAAGAACAATAGCCACGTTTAGGATGCCACTAGGTACACTGACTGTTTGCTAGTATAATGGCTTAGTTAAAAAGAGTTGGAGTGTGCAATGCAGGCAGACGTGCTGCAAATATCTTTCCACTAGTTTGACTACACAAAAGTACAATAGCCACGTTTAGGATGCCACTAGGTACACTGACTGTTTGCTAGTATAATGGCTTAGTTAAAAAGAGTTGGAGTGTGCAATGCAGGCAGACGTACTGCAAATATCTTTGCAATAGTGTGACTAGACAAAAATACAATAGCCACGTTTAGGATGCCACTAGGTACACTGACTGTTTGCTAGTATAATGGCTTAGTTAAAAAGAGTTGGAGTGTGCAATGCAGGCAGACGTGCTGCAAATATCTTTCCACTAGTTTGACTACACAAAAGTACAATAGCCGCGTTTAGGATGCCACTAGGTACACTGACTGTTTGCTAGTATAATGGCTTAGTTAAAAAGAGTTGGAGTGTGCAATGCAGGCAGACGTGCTGCAAATATCTTTGCACTAGTTTGACTACACAAAAGTCCAATAGCCACGTTTAGGATGCCACTAGGTACACTGACTGTTTGCTAGTATAATGGCTTAGTTAAAAAGAATTGGAGTGTGCAATGCAGGCAGACATGCTGCAAATATCTTTCCACTAGTTTGACTACACAAAAGTACAATAGCCACGTTTAGGATGCCACTAGGTACACTGACTGTTTGCTAGTATAATGGCTTAGTTAAAAAGAGTTGGAGTGTGCAATGCAGGCAGACGTGCTGCAAATATCTTTCCACTAGTTTGACTACACAAAAGTACAATAGCCACGTTTAGGATGCCACTAGGTACACTGACTGTTTGCTAGTATAATGGCTTAGTTAAAAAGAGTTGGAGTGTGCAATGCAGGCAGACGTGCTGCAAATATCTTTGCAATAGTGTGACTAGACAAAAGTCCAATAGCCACGTTTAGGATGCCACTAGGTACACTGACTGTTTGCTAGTATAATGGCTTAGTTAAAAAGAGTTGGAGTGTGCAATGCAGGCAGACATGCTGCAAATATCTTTCCACTAGTTTGACTACACAAAAGTACAATAGCCACGTTTAGAATGCCACTAGGTACACTGACTGTTTGCTAGTATAATGGCTTAGTTAAAAAGAGTTGGAGTGTGCAATGCAGGCAGAAGTGCTGCAAATATCTTTGCAATAGTGTGACTAGACAAAAGTCCAATAGCCACGTTTAGGATGCCACTAGGTACACTGACTGTTTGCTAGTATAATGGCTTAGTTAAAAAGAGTTGGAGTGTGCAATGCAGGCAGACGTGCTGCAAATATCTTTCCACTAGTTTGACTACACAAAAGTACAATAGCCACGTTTAGGATGCCACTAGGTACACTGACTGTTTGCTAGTATAATGGCTTAGTTAAAAAGAGTTGGAGTGTGCAATGCAGGCAGACGTGCTGCAAATATCTTTGCACTAGTTTGACTACACAAAAGTCCAATAGCCACGTTTAGGATGCCACTAGGTACACTGACTGTTTGCTAGTATAATGGGTTAGTTAAAAAGAGTTTGAGTGTGCAATGCAGGCAGACGTGCTGCAAATATCTTTCCACTAGTTTGACTACACAAAAGTACAATAGCCACGTTTAGGATGCCACTAGGTACACTGACTGTTTGCTAGTATAATGGCTTAGTTAAAAAGAGTTGGAGTGTGCAATGCAGGCAGACGTGCTGCAAATATCTTTGCAATAGTGTGACTAGACAAAAGAACAATAGCCACGTTTAGGATGCCACTAGGTACACTGACTGTTTGCTAGTATAATGGCTTAGTTAAAAAGAGTTGGAGTGTGCAATGCAGGCAGACGTGCTGCAAATATCTTTCCACTAGTTTGACTACACAAAAGTACAATAGCCACGTTTAGGATGCCACTAGGTACACTGACTGTTTGCTAGTATAATGGCTTAGTTAAAAAGAGTTGGAGTGTGCAATGCAGGCAGACGTACTGCAAATATCTTTGCAATAGTGTGACTAGACAAAAGTACAATAGCCACGTTTAGGATGCCACTAGGTACACTGACTGTTTGCTAGTATAATGGCTTAGTTAAAAAGAGTTGGAGTGTGCAATGCAGGCAGACGTGCTGCAAATATCTTTCCATCAGTTTGACTACACAAAAGTACAATAGCCACGTTTAGGATGCCACTAGGTACACTGACTGTTTGCTAGTATAATGGCTTAGTTAAAAAGAGTTGGAGTGTGCAATGCAGGCAGACGTGCTGCAAATATCTTTGCACTAGTTTGACTACACAAAAGTCCAATAGCCACGTTTAGGATGCCACTAGGTACACTGACTGTTTGCTAGTATAATGGCTTAGTTAAAAAGAATTGGAGTGTGCAATGCAGGCAGACATGCTGCAAATATCTTTCCACTAGTTTGACTACACAAAAGTACAATAGCCACGTTTAGGATGCCACTAGGTACACTGACTGTTTGCTAGTATAATGGCTTAGTTAAAAAGAGTTGGAGTGTGCAATGCAGGCAGACATGCTGCAAATATCTTTCCACTAGTTTGACTACACAAAAGTACAATAGCCACGTTTAGGATGCCACTAGGTACACTGACTGTTTGGTAGTATAATGGCTTAGTTAAAAAGAGTTGGAGTGTGCAATGCAGGCAGACGTGCTGCAAATATCTTTGCAATAGTGTGACTAGACAAAAGTCCAATAGCCACGTTTAGGATGCCACTAGGTACACTGACTATTTGCTAGTATAATGGCTTAGTTAAAAAGAGTTTGAGTGTGCAATGCAGGCAGACGTGCTGCAAATATCTTTCCACTAGTTTGACTACACAAAAGTACAATAGCCACGTTTAGGATGCCACTAGGTACACTGACTGTTTGCTAGTATAATGGCTTAGTTAAAAAGAGTTGGAGTGTGCAATGCAGGCAGACGTGCTGCAAATATCTTTCCACTAGTGTGACTAGACAAAAGTACAATAGCCACGTTTAGGATGCCACTAGGTACACTGACTGTTTGCTAGTATAATGGCTTAGTTAAAAAGAGTTGGAGTGTGCAATGCAGGCAGACATGCTGCAAATATCTTTCCACCAGTTTGACTACACAAAAGTACAATAGCCACGTTTAGGATGCCACTAGGTACACTGACTGTTTGCTAGTATAATGGCTTAGTTAAAAAGAGTTGGAGTGTGCAATGCAGGCAGACGTGCTGCAAATATCTTTCCACTAGTTTGACTACACAAAAGTACAATAGCCACGTTTAGGATGCCACTAGGTACACTGACTGTTTGCTAGTATAATGGCTTAGTTAAAAAGAGTTGGAGTGTGCAATGCAGGCAGACATGCTGCAAATATCTTTGCAATAGTGTGACTAGACAAAAGTACAATAGCCACGTTTAGGATGCCACTAGGTACACTGACTGTTTGCTAGTATAATGGCTTAGTTAAAAAGAGTTGGAGTGTGCAATGCAGGCAGACGTGCTGCAAATATCTTTCCACTAGTTTGACTACACAAAAGTACAATAGCCACGTTTAGGATGCCACTAGGTACACTGACTGTTTGCTAGTATAATGGCTTAGTTAAAAAAAGTTTGAGTGTGCAATGCAGGCAGACGTGCTGCAAATATCTTTGCACTAGTTTGACTACACAAAAGTCCAATAGCCACGTTTAGGATGCCACTAGGTACACTGACTGTTTGCTAGTATAATGGCTTAGTTAAAAAGAGTTGGAGTGTGCAATGCAGGCAGACATGCTGCAAATATCTTTCCACTAGTGTGACTACACAAAAGTACAATAGCCACGTTTAGGATGCCACTAGGTACACTGACTGTTTGCTAGTATAATGGCTTAGTTAAAAAACTTTTGAGTGTGCAATGCAGGCAGACGTGCTGCAAATATCTTTGCACTACTGTGACTACACAAAAGTCCAATAGCCACGTTTAGGATGCCACTAGGTACACTGACTGTTTGCTAGCATAATGGCTTAGTTAAAAAGAGTTGGAGTGTGCAGAGGACAGGAGGGTACAGTGCCAGGATTGTGGGGCTCTGGGTAGAGGAATGGAAGCCTGCCTTTCTATTCCCTCCTAATGGGGAAATGCAGCGACGAAATCCCTGACCTTTGCTACACAGACGCTGTCGCTGTTTTCAGGACCTGTCACCTATGGCTCTGACCCTGCCGGTTTGAGCCCTTAAAAGGACTGATAGAAAGTGCTCTCCCTAAGCTGTCTAGCGCTGTGTATGGAGCGCATACAGCTCTATCAGCGATAGGACAAAGGACGGAGCTGCGACAGTGATGTCTGACACCAAGGACGCAGAAGAGATAATGGCGTCCTGGAGGAAAATGTCCGGTTTTATAATGCAGGGATATGTGACATGGACATCCTATCACACATGCCGTTGCTTCTCTGGCTAAAAGTCCACTTAGCTGTGTGTGTGTCTGGGATTGGCTGACATGCTGGTCCGCCCCACAAGACGCGCGCGCTTAGGGAAGGAAAACAAGGGAAAAAAAAAAATGGCGATCGCCATTATACAAACAGGAGTGATCTGAAGGCGCTGTTCAAGCACACTATACACTGAAATGTCATAATAGTGTGAGTCACAGAGTGACTTACACTATTACAGCGGAAAGCCAGCTAGGAATTAGCTGGGTTTTTGCTGCTAGAACCGTTCTCGAGGCATGTGGTTAGTGCAGAAGGTGTAGCACCAGACCCGGAGAATATCACAGCCATCCAGAGTTGGCCGAGACCTACCACTATCAGAGAGGTGTTCCTGGGCCTGATGGGCTATTACCACCGCTTCATCAAAGGCTACACCAAGATGGCAGCTCCCATGCAAGATCTCCTGGTGGGACAAACCAAGCATGGTAAGACTTCTGGTCCCCCGTTCACCTGGGATGAGGAACAGGAAGAGTCCTTCCAGCAGATGAAGTCGTCCCTGACCGGAGAAGCGATCCTGGCCTATCCCAACTACTGTCTCCCATTCATCTCATACAAGGACGCCAGCAACGTGGGCTTGGGTGTTGTCCTGTCCCAAATGCAGAATGGCAAGAAGAAGGTAATAGCTTATGCAAGCAGGAAGCTTAGGCCAACGGAAAGGAATCCTGAGAATTATAGTTCCTTCAAGTTGGAGTTCCTGGCACTCTTCTGGGCAGTGACAGAGAGATTCAAGCATTACCTGGCTTCTGCAAAATTCACTGCATACACGGACAACAATCCCCTGACCCACCTTGATACGGCAAAACTAGGGGCTCTAGAACAATGCTGGGTAGCTTGGCTGGCGAATTATGATTTCACCATAAAGTACAGGGCTGGCCGAAAGAATGCCAATGCGGATGCGTTGTCCAGGATGATACACCTGCCTGATGAGGGGGTGGATGAAGATGAGTTGGAAGAGATTGAACTGCCTGCATTCCATCAGCCTGAAAGTCTGGAAAACTCCAGACCATGCAGTGGTCAACAGAAGGCAGCCTTCAACCCATTACCCCACCATGGGTGGCAAGAAGCTCAGGATAACGAACGTGCAGTCAGACTGGTCAAGAGGCTAATTTCTCAAGCTGAGGCCAGGTTGGAGCCCATTGCCCCAGCAGAAGCCCAGCGGCTTCGGAGGGAAAGGAGCCGACTGCATCTGCAGCAAGGTAAACTGTATAGAGGGCTCATTAACCCCAAGATGCATGAGAGGATCTGTCAGATTGTGGTGCCACAGACATACGTGCCAGTAGTCCTAGAGGCTTATCATGATGGAGCTGGACACTTCGGATGGCAAAAGCTGGAAATGCTGCTAAGAGAGTGCTTTTACTGGGTTGGAATGCGAGAATCCATAGAAGCATGGTGTAGGGATTGTGGTTCCTGTGTGCTAAGAAGAAATGATGGTACCAGCCAGAAAGCCCCATTGCAGCCAATTATCACCCACCAGCCGCTGGAACTCATCGCTCTGGATCATGTTACGCTCACGCCAAGCAGGAGCGGATACACCTACGCTCTCACGATGGTAAATCACTACTCAAGGTTCATGGTAGTGGTACCTGTCAAGGATCTGACAGCTCGTACAGCGGCAAGGGTCTTCCAGGCATATTTCTACCAGCCACATGGCTACCCGGAGAAGGTGCTTACAGATCAAGGCCCTGCCTTTTGAGGTCGAAATCTTCCAGGAGTTCTGCAACTTTTATGGGTGCAAGAAGATCTGTACCACGCAATATCATGCCCCAACCAACGGATGTGTGAGAAGATGAACCAATCTGCTCAAGGCCCTACCCCTGGAAGAGCGGATCCTGTGGCCTGAGAAACTGCCCGACCTAGTGGATATGTATAACAATATCCCTAGCAGCTCTACTAAATGCACACCAGCGTACCTAATGAGGGCGAGGCCTGGAAGGTTGCCGGTGGATGTGGAGATGGACATCGAGGTCCCAGAGACCATTCCGCCAACCGCAGACTGGGATGCCAAACGTCAGATGCAGTACAGGCAGATCTAAGAATATGTGGAGAAGAACCTATAAGTCAGAGCAGGGGAAAGCAAGAGCAGTGCTTTAATAGGCAGGCACAAGCCGCTCCCTTTGCACCCGGGGACGTCGTGCTGAAGAGGAAGAGAAGGTTGCACAAACTGGATGACCAGTGGGAGAGAATCCCCTATGTTGTTCAACCCACTGACTGGGGAAACCAGAAGACCTACCTTGTCAGCCGTGACAAAGGAAAAACCATGGCCACTGTCTCCAGGGACCACCTGAAAAGGTGTCCGGAACCCCCGAAGATAGTGGAGGAGGGTCCTGTTCCACTCCGGGTACAGAGATGGGAAAAGAGGTGATCCACATCATGGGTGACTTCCCAGCTGGTTGGCTGATGCAGAATGGAGCGGTGATTGTTCCTGTTATAATGTTCCCACAACCCGTGGAAGATAAAGAGCCAGAAAGGTCTATCAACAGCGCACCAACACCGACTCTCAGGGATGAACCAACACCTACACCATGCCCCCGTAGGTCCCTACCAGCTGTGCCAGACCATAGGAGTGAAGGACCCGTATACCACCCTATCCCGCTGAACCTAGGGGAACATGTAGGTTCCCATGTTTAGCCATTAAAAGGTATCAACCACTGAGGACTTCAGTTCTTTTAAACAAATTTTTTTATCTCTACTGGCTAACACGGTACAAAGATATATTTTACTTGTATAAAAACCTTTCAGGCAGACAGCAAGAAAGCAGCATCAATTGCCTCTCCCTCCCCATAGGGCTTTAAAAGAGCAGGGAGGTACGGTCCATGCAACACACATGCTGTGTCCGAGCATTTGAATTTTGTGTATGAACTTGAGGTACACAAAGATGAAAGGGTGTCTCCTCTCGAAGTTCTAACAGATAGAGTTGCATCATCCTGAATCAGCGATGATCATGTAGCAGGGAGGTGACACCGGGTGCACCTGCAGGGAACCTCTCCATGAAGACAACCTGCCTTTTGGTGGCACTTCACAGTTGAAAATTTTCACAGCTGAACATTGCGCGTGAGGTGTAAAGAAAGGTATCTTTTTCATGTAGACTGTAACAACATCATTAGACTTGGGTTGACTCATTGTAAGCCTAGTTTCGCAGCATTGTTCCTTTGCATATGTCGGCGGTGGCGGGGCGCTGCGCTCGCTAACGCTCAGGTCTGGCGCTGCTGCTGCTTCTGCTCGGTGGCTCGAGCGGTGGGCCGGATCCGGGGACTCGAGCGGTGCTCCTCGCCCGTGAGTGAAAAGGGTGGTTTGGTTTAGGGATGTAGTCCGTGACGCCACCCACGGGTTGTGGTGAGGTTGGGCACCACCGCTGCTGGTGACGGGGATCCCGGGAGCAAAGGTAGGGAGCAGCTGGGATGTTGTTTTACCCCTCCGTGGGTAGGGGTTGGTGGTCCCGGGGCCCGGTGAGGTGACGGGGAGGCAGGGTTGGCAAGGTGCAGGGTCGCAGGGACTGCGCAGCCTGGTGCCGGATGGCACGGTTGTACTCACTCAGCCACAAATATGCGCAAAGTCTCTGGTAAACCAAACGGCTGGATGGACGGGTCTTGCAGCCGGCTGCTGCGGCTTCTCCCGGCCAGTTGGTGGTGGCTGCCTTTTCCTGCACCTGTGTGTTTGTTCGGCTCCGGTGGCTTCCCACCGGTAACCCGCTCCCCAGCGTATATGTGCCGGAAGAGCCCTTTTGCCCGCAGGCTCTGGCCCTTGGAATCCTGGCTTTGGCGGTAGCTGTATTTCCTTTTACTGGTCGGATGGTTGCCATCTATCAGGTCTTGGCTGCTAGGAAACCCCTGGGGTTCCGGTCACTAACGGATTTGACCTTATGGGCGGCTCCAAGCCTGGTCGGGGTCCGCAGGCCCTGCCTGTGTGTGCTTGCTTCACTTCGCTCCCCGGTTCGGTACCGGCGGGCCACCGCCCGACCCCGGTCCTACGGTTCCGCGTCGATTCACCTCTCCTGCAGACGGCCACCACCATCTGCCAACCTTGCTGTCAGTGCCTGGGCCACACACCCAGACACCAGCAGTTCCTTCCACTTCACTCCTCTAACTCAACTGCCCTGAACTACACTGACTGCCTTTTCCCACCTCCAGGCCTGTGAACTCCTTGGTGGGCAGGGCCAACCGCCTGGCTCCGCCCCACCTGGTGTGGACATCAGACCCTGGAAGGAGGCAACAAGGGTTTGTGTCTGGCTGATGTGCCTATCTCGGGGTGGGGGTGTGTGTGTTGCAGTACCTGTGACGACCTGGCTAGTCCAGGGTGCCACATTCCCCCTGGGTTAAATGCAGACCGTCCGCGGGCTGCCCGTCCATCACCGGTTTTATTTTTCTTTTCAAACTGTAAAAATATAAAACATAAAACATAAGCATATTTGTTAGGTCACTTGAACGTTGCAAAACACATATATATATATAAACATTTTTAATAATAACGGACAGATGGCTTCCGCTCTCCCACCCAAGCAACCTAGCCCTGATGCGGCCCCTAAGAAGTGGGCAGCACCCCTTGACCCCAGTCCAGATCCAGGCTGCCCGAGCGGGAACAGTACGGTATCTCGCATCCGGCTGTCACTTCAGGGGGCCCCACGTCCAGGGAGACCCCTGACCCCCGGAGGATCGCCACCAGTTACGGTAGTGGCGGGCCTGGGCCATCCCTTTCCTCCAGGCCCATCCTCCAAATCTGCCTCTTCGGAGGCGGCAACGGAAACAATCCCTCAATTATTTACAATCCCACCAGTTCGTGGGTGCCCTGCAAGTTCTCAGGCTTGTCCATGAGCAGTCTCTCATGCACGGTTGGGGTTAACGGTACAACAACTCCAGTCCCAACGGGGACGGTTCTTCTCGGATGGCAAATCAGGTGAAGTATTCGGCTGATTCATTCATTCACATATTTACACACTTAACGTATAACACCCCTAAATGGTAGTTTCCCTGTACATAAGCGGGGGTTGGCCTAGGTTGGGGCGCGTGGACTTTCGGGGCCCAATGTCAGTGGTGACAGGCAGTGGGGCAGAGAAGACAACTGGTTCCTCTTCCCGTCTATCGTGTGAGGCAGGCGGAGACATAGGGGGACTGGGTATAGGTGCATCCCTGGGCACTGGTTCACTGGCGGCTACTTCCATCTCTTTTTCCTCCACGGGTTGTGGGAACATTATCACTGGAAGAATCACTGCGCCGTTCTACATAGGCCAGTCTGCTGGGAAATCGCCCATTACGGTGTGGATTACCTCCTTTTCTTTCTCCCCGGCTGGTCTGGGGGCCGGAACTTCAGCTGCCACCCTCAACGGGGGTTGGCACCTCTTCAGGCGTTCCCTGGAAACCGTGGCCGAAGTCTTCCCCTGGTCACGACTAATCTGGTAGGCCTTTCCATTCTCCCATTCAGTGGGTTGTATAACATACGGGGTCTTCTCCCATTGGTCATCCAGCTTATGGGTTCTTCTCTTCCGCTTCAGCACTACATCTCCAGGCTGAAAGGGACCTGCAGGAGCCTTCCTGTTGAAGCACTGTTCTTGCTGTCCCCGACTCCGACACGAGTTATTTTCTACGTATTCTTGGACCTGTCGGTACTGTGCCCTCCGCCGGGCGTCCCAGTCAGCAGTGGAAGGGAGGGCCTCTGGAGCCTCCAAATCCATTTCTAGGTCCACCGGCAACCGGCCTGGTCGGGCTCTCATTAGGTACGCTGGCGTGCACTTGGTAGAGCTGCTAGGAATGTTATTGTACATGTCTACCAGATCGGGCAGCTTTTCCGGCCATAGTTTCCGCTCTTCCAACGGCAGGGTCTTAAGGAGGTCCAAGACCAGATGGTTCATTTTTTCACACATGCCATTAGTCTGGGCATGGTACGGGGTGGTCCGAATCTATTTACAGCCGTAGAACTGGCAGAATTCCTGAAACACCTCTGCTTCAATAGCTGGACCCTGGTCGGTCAGCACTCTCTCCGGGTACCCATGTGGTCGGCAAAAGTAGGCCTGGAAGGCTCTGGCTGCAGTACGCCCGGTCAGATCTTTAACTGGGACAACCACCATGAATCTTGAATAGTGGTCCACGATGGTCAAGGCATAAGTGTACCCACTTCGGCTAGGAGTGAGCTTAACGTGGTCCAGGGCGACCAGCTCCAGCGGCTGATGGGTAACTATTGGGCGTAGAGGGGCCTTCTGGCTGGCTTCGTCCCTTCTTCTCAGCGTGCAGGGACCACACTCCCGGCACCAGGCCTCTACCGACTCTCGCATCCCACTCCAATAGAACCGTTCTCTCAACAGCATCTCCAGCTTCTTCCACCCAATGTGCCCGGCACCGTCATGGTTTGCTTGCAGAACAGTGGGCACGTTAGCCTGGGGAACCACCAGCTGGCGAACCTTCTCATGGGTCTTCGGGTTGATCAATTCCCGATACAGCTTCCCCTGGTGCAGGTACAGCCGGGCTCGTTCCTTCCACAGTCATTGGGCCTCGGAGGGAGCGGCAGGGTCTATTCCAGCAGAACCCTGTTCCACCATGGTCTTGACCAAGTGGACGGCAGGCGCCTGGTCCTGGGCTTCTTGCCACCCTTGGCTGGGCAGCGGGTCCACGTTCACCTGTTGTTGCTGGACATGCAACTTCTCGGCTGGCGGCCAGTGGAATGCAGGCAACTCGATTTCTTCGAGGTCATCATCTTCCGGCCCCCCTTCCAACAGGTGGGGCATCCGGGAGAGTGCGTCTGCATTAGCATTTTTGCGGCCGGCTCGGTACTTGATGGTGAAGTCATAGTTAGCCAACCTGGCCACCCACCACTGCTCCAACGCACCCAGCTTAGCTGTATCCAGATGGGTTAACAGGTTATTGTCCGTATAAGCGGTGAACTTGGCTGCCGTTAGGTAATGGCGGAATCGTCCGGCGATGGCCCACACCAGGGCTAAGAGCTCAAGCTTGAAAGAGCTGTAGTTCTCAGGATTCCTTTCTGTAGGTTGTAGTTTCCGGCTAGCATAGGCGATCACCTTCTGCCTTCCGTCCTGGACCTGGGACAACACGGCTCCCAAGCCCACATTACTGGCATCAGTGTAGAGGATGAACGGGAGGCTGTAGTCCGAGTACGCCAGGATCTCTTCCCCGGTCAGGGCCGTCTTCAACTGGCGGAAGGACTCTTCATGTTTCTCTTCCCACACCAACGGGGACCCTGGAGCTCTGCCGCCTTTGGTCTGTCCCACGAGGAGATCTTGCATAGGGGCAGCCATCTTCGTATACCCTTTAATAAAGCGGCGGTAGTAGCCTACCAGACCCAGGAACTGTCTCACTTCTCTCACCATGGTTGGCTATGGCCAGTCCTGAATGGCGGTGATCTTTTCGGGATCAGGGGCGACGCCCTCCGCGCCCACCACATGTCCGAGGTATTGCACCCTGGGCTTCAATAGATGGCACTTGGAGGGCTTCAATTTCATCCCATACTTGGCAAGGTACGCAAACACCTCAGCCAGGTGCTCCAGGTGGGCTTCATACGTCTGTGAGTATACAATTACATCGTCCAGGTACAGCAAGATGGTCTCAAAATTCAGATGTCCCAGACAGCATTCCATCAGCTGTTGGAAGGTTCCAGGGGCGTTGCACAGCCCGAACGGCATGCTGTTGAACTCACAGAGTCCCATGGGTGTAGCGAAGGCAGTCTTCTCACGGTCTTTGGGCGCCACGGCCACCTGCCAGTACCCACTGGTGAGGTCAAGGGTAGAGAAGTAGTTAGTGGTTCTCAGCGCGGCTAGTGACTCTTCAATACAGGGCAGAGGATAGGCATCTTTATGCGTTATCTGGTTAATCTTCCGGTAATCCACACACATTCTCATGGTGCCATCCTTTTTTTTTTACCAGCACCAGCGGGGCGGCCCAGGGACTGCAGCTATCCCGAATAACCCCCGCCTCTTTCATGTTCCTCAACATGTCTTTGGCGCATTGGTAGTGTGCGGGTGGGATAGGTCTGTATCTCTCTTTAATGGGGGGATGCTCGCCAGTGGGGATGTGGTGTTGGACCCCTTTAATCCGCCCAAAATCTAGTGAATGTTTGCTGAAAACCTGCTCGTACTCCTGTACCACCCGGTATACCCCTTCTTTGTGATGTGTGGGGGTAACATCAGTGCCTACATGTAACTCTTGGCACCACTCTTCTAACCGCTCAGGGGGTGTGTGGTGACTAGCAGAAGGCGGTGAGGCCGGTGGAACAGCCTCCTGGATGGTGTGGGGATCTAGGGTAAGCAGCTTGGCAAGGGTAGCGTACCGGGGAAGCCTAACCTCTTCCTCCCCGCAATTTAACACCCGCACTCTCCCTTTCTTGACATCTACCACCCCTTGGGCGGCCATCACTGTGGGCCAGTGCTCGTAGGGTATGGGCTCTACCATGGCTGGGTAATCACGCCCCTGGGGTCCTACCGCTGCCCTGCACCAAATCATCATTTCACTCCTGGAAGGCACAATCAAAGGGGCCGCATCCATCAACCTCACTCCCCCAATCTCTCCTCCTGTTGAGTTCACTTGCTGCCGATACATCAAGGCCCAGATCTCACGCTGTACAGCCCTCTGTTGGCCTCCTGCTGCGGTGGCGGCCAACTCACTCATGCAATGCTCCATCACATTAGTCCCTAGCTCTACCTTTGGGTTATGGTCGCTGGGTTCATTCATTACCACAATCATTCCCTGGTGTTGCAGTTCAGCCCATCCTACGGTCACGGACACTTGTTTGTATCCCACTTGGGTCAGGGGGAGTCCATTAGCTGCAACCAGTGTCATGCTATCGTCTGGAGGGGCGAGTTCATCATTTCCCCAATACCGCTGATACAGTGTGTACGGTATCGTGGTTACCTGGGATCCAGTGTCCAGGAGTGCCATCAGCGGGATGCCAGAGGGATGATGGGCCGGGCTCTGATGTACCGGTCCCGCCAGTCTGGAGGGCCACTGGGTTCTACTCCTGAGGATTGGCCCTTGGCCCCAGGGGTTGCTCATTTAACGGACACCGTCGGGAGTAGTGGCCGGGCTTGCTGCACCTGTAACAAATCGGAGGTCCATACCGTGAGTCATTGGCCCTTCTCCACTGCATCAAGGGGACGTCCTCCGGGCTGTCGGCGAGCTGCATCCTTCCCGGGGGCTTGGATCTTATCGAAAGCTGGAGTGCGGCGAGGATCTTGGCGAGGTCTCCATCCATGCGACGGACCTGAGCAGCCAGCTCCTCCATCATTCCGCCGGGGGCTGCAGGGGCCGAGGGAGCTGGGAGAGGAGGGGCTACCAAGATGGGAGCCGTTTCAGCTGGCCATGGGGCCGCTTCAGGGAGGTCTGATGCTGGGGGCTGCAGAGCTTTGATGGCCCGTTCTTTCAGCATGGCAAAGTCCACGTTAGGGTGTTCTAGGGCCCACAGCCGGAGCTGCTTGCGGTCCTCGGGGGATCCCAGTCCCTGTACGAATTGCTTGACTAACATTGTGTTGCTGTCCGCATCATTAATGGTATCCACCCGCTTCAATGCACGGAGGGAGGTTTGCAGGCGCAAGGCATAGTCTCTGATACTATCTGCAGGCCGCTGTCGACATTGATAAAACTGCATCTGCAGCTCTGCTTCTGTGCGGGTCTCGAAAGCAATCTGAAGTTTTTCAAAGATGGTGGCCACTGAGGCCCGGTCCCCCTCGGTCCAGGTCTCCGTCTCCTGCTTAGCCGTGCCGGTTAGCTGCCCTAGCACTACCGCTGCACGTTGTCTATCCGTCAGAGGATACAGTTCAAGTACCGGGTTAAGCTTCTTCTGGAAGACCTGTAAGGCATCAGGTTTCCCGTCGTACTGCGGCAGCCAGGTAGCTCCGGGCACATAGGGCAAAGAAAACGGCATCACCTGAGCAACAGCGGGGGCTGCGGCCTCCCCTGCTCATGCGACCGGAGCACGGGCTGGCCCATTCCCATTCATGGGTGCCGCTGCGGCTGCGACCGCCACTCCTCCAGCAGCTCCGTCGGGCGCAGACATCTTGTTACTGCCCCCCCTTGTTTTTTTCTCGGCACCTCCTCTTCAGGGGCGGGGCTTCGGCTTTCGTGCCTCCACTGCTCGGGAAGACGCTCGAGCGGGAAAATCTTCACGCCCAAGTTGGCGGAATCTGGAATTTTTCGGCCGGACACCGCCAGCGGGGAACACAAGGCGCACCTCTACCAGCTGGCAGAGCGGTAAGATCCTGTTCATGACACCAAGTTGTCGCGGGTGGCGGGGCGCTGCGCTCGCTAACGCTCGGGTCCAGCGCTGCTGCTGCTCGGTGGCTCGAGCGGTGGGCCGGATCCGGGGACTCGAGCGGCGCTCCTCGCCCGTGAGTGAAAGGGGTGGTTTGGTTTGGGGATGTAGTCCGTGACGCCACCCACGGGTTGTGGTGAGGTTGGGCACCACCGCTGCTGGTGACGGGGATCCCGGGAGCGATGGTAGGGAGCAGCTGGGATGTTGTTTTCCCCCTCCGTGGGTAGGGGTTGGTGGTCCCGGGGCCCGGTGAGGTGACGGGGAGGCTGGGTTGGCAAGGTGCAGGGTCGCAGGGACTGCGCAGCGCGGTCCCGGATGGCACGGTTGTACTCACTCAGCCACAAATATACACAAAGTCTCTGGTAAACCAAACGGCTGGATGGACGGGTCCCGCAGCCGGCTGCTGTGGCTTCTCCCGGCCGGTTGGTGGTGGCTGCCTTTTCCTGCACCTGTGTGTTTGTTCGGCTCCGGTGGCTTCCCACCGATAACCCGCTCCCCAGCGTATATGTGCCGGAGGAGCCCTTTTGCCCGCAGGCTCTGGCCCTTGGAATCCTAGCTTTGGCGGTAGCTGTATTTCCTTTTACTGGTCGGACGGTTGCCTTCTATCGGGTCTTGGCTGCTAGGAAACCCCTAGGGTTCCGGTCACTAACGGATTTGACCTTTTTGGCGGCTCCAAGCCTGGTCGGGGTCCACAGGCCCTGCCTGTGTGTGCTGGCTTCACTTCGCTCCCCGGTTCGGTACCGGCGAGCCACCACCCAACCCCGGTCCTACGGTTCCGTGTCGATTCACCTCTCCTGCAGACGGCCACCACCGTCTGCCAACCTTGCTGTCAGTGCCTGGGCCACACACCCAGACACCAGCAGTTCCTTCCACTTCACTCCTCTAACTCAACTGCCCTGAACTACACTGACTGCCTTTTCCCGCCTCCAGGCCTGTGAACACCTCGGTGGGTAGGGCCAACCACCTGGCTCTGCCCCACCAGGTGTGGACATCAAACCTGGAGGGAGGCAACAAGGGTTTTGTGTCTGGCTGATGTGCCTATCTCGGGGTGGGGGTGTGTGTGTTGCAGTACCTGTGATGACCGGGCTAGTCCAGGGCGCCACACATACACATATGAATGAAGACTCCATTTGGGAATTGCTAACATAACATCCTCAGCTTCCCCCTCTTCCTTATCTGCTGACCTACACAGCTGAGTGCCTCTGGGTTCATTCCAAATGGGATATACAACTTCATCATGAGGCTCTATGTTGTCCCACTCCTCCTCTTCCTGACCTGACATCACAGTACATTACGCGTGCGCCTCAGGTATCTGAGTCTCATCATCATCACCTCCACCAGTTGACAAGAGTCAAGATCCTGCTGCGACCCTACTTCGTTCAGGACAGGATCCCACTCAGAAACATTTTGGTCATCGGTGCAGATGCTTTCCTTCTCTTCAGTCTGGGAATCTTTGGAGCAAACGTGTGATGCCCATGGGATAGAATGTCTAAAACATAGAGGTGAGCGCACCACTGCAATATGCAGAGATAAATAGTGGGTTTTCCCCAGTTCAGTCAAAGAGTAAGGGGGAAAAAAGAAGGAAGCAGACACTGCACCTAAATGGAGGAGCACACCCAATAGATAGGATGAATGTGCACAAGAGCCTGCATTCAGTAGCAAAGATTAAAACCAATTAAAACAAAGCAAACTGCAAAGTAAAAGAGCAAAAAATCCCCATGGCATAGCACAATCAATAAAGGACATAAACTAAATGCTCAATATAGGAATAAATATAATAATGGGCTAGATATATGTGAAAGCCCATATACACCATGCAACAATGAGAGAATTAATATACCCGGCAGTGCTGGTATAGATAGCTGCTAATACATAGTAAAGGGCAAGCCCTAATGCACCTAACATCATTGCTCACATAGGATAAAAATACAATCCATGATGAGGTGGTGTCCAAGGGGGTACGTAGCTCAAAGTGAGATGCCCACGTGTATTGCGACCGCAACGCCTTCATCAGGGAAAGAACATCCTATTAATTGGGTGTGCTCCTCTATTTATGTGCAGGGTTTATTTGCTTCTTTTTCCCCTTGGGATAGAGTGTGTGAACAGCTCTTGAGACTCGCCCATGTGTGGTTCCCCACAGTCAGTTTTCCAGTATGAGATTTGTGACGTGGGCGTAAGCAAGTGAAATTGGTGTTGTACCTCTGAAGAATGAACTGTGTGTGATGTTGAGGTGCAGGATAAGGAGAGGCCACTTAATGCAGCGCTTTCCATCCACTCCAGCACCTGCTGTTTATCAGCCTCATTTCAAAGGTGAAGCAATATTCAGCTGCCATAGAAATTCAGTGGAGTAGGCTGTTCATTAACGGAAGTTGTTCTCATTTCTCCTGGGATGAGATGAGCCGACGTTTGCTTACCAGACCTTTGACTAACAGAACTTCCCAGACATTCACCTCCAAGACCCCGCCTATTCCCCCTTCCCCGACAACCTCAACTGTTGTGAATGTCGTCTGTGTTGGTGCTGTTTTGAAGCTCCCTCTGGTGGCCATGAATGGTAGTGGAGCGACTCTGAGCCTGTGACTCAGACAGGTGTCAGCGTTAATTGTGAATTAGGGAAGTCCTATTGCAGACAAGTCTGGTCTATTTAGGAGAGAACTTTTTGCCTTGCTGGCGCCGGTTATAATTGTATATTCCTCAGTTTCTGTTCCTGGCTTGGAGTTCTGTTCGTCCCTGTTTCCCCGAGCAAGACTTCTTCAGATAAGTTCTCAGTTTATTCCTTGCTTCCTGGTTTACACTTGGGGTGGTTGTTTTTCCTTGTTTTGCTTTGTATCTGTTTCCTTGCAGGTGAAGTTTGGTTTCTTTTGTGTTGTGAGCATGAGGGTTCCCCTTTTGATAGCACTCCTGCAGGAAAGGTATTTTTTCCCTGTCTAACTTTATTATTTTCTTTTCTGTTTTTTTGTATTTTGTTTGGTATTTTGTTCTCCCATTATTTAAATGAGTACCTGATCTAGTGGGGGTGAGGTCGTTCGACCTCCAAGGTCATTTTTTACTGTCAGGAGTTTGGTATTTTTCTATGGGGATTTTTCACTGACCACAATCAGTTTCCTTTCCTTTTCTTTATATCAAGTTAGTTGGGCCTCGCCTTTGCTAAACCTATTTTTCCTATATGTGCATTGTGTTTTCCTACATTTCCGTAATCTTTATATGTGGGGAGCTATCAACTTCTTTAGGCACTTCTCTGAGGCAAGTTTGACTTCCTCATTTCTCTCTGTGAGGTGTAGCTAGTTTCTTAGGTTGTGATGAGGCGTCTAGGTTTTTAGGAACGCTCCACGGCTACTTCTAGTGTGGTCTGATAGTTAGGGGATTGCTGTCAGTTCAGGTTCCAACTACTCCTGTTTTCTTGGTGTTTTTTCACCAATGGGAGTTTTTTTTAATCTTCCACGGTTACTGGATCATAACACTAAACGTGATTTACTATTCATGGTTGATGTACCTTTCCCTTTTCAAACAGATGTTTTGCAAACCTATGCTCACACCTGTCAGATACCTGACACAAAAGATAAATTATTTCTTTCCTGCCAGAGTTGGCAATATTGTGAAGGCACTACAAATGCGTTTCCCTGTGTAATTTGATTCTCAGTGAGAGAAACAAAATAGAATCTTGTAGTTGTGATTAGAGATGAGCGAAACGGCCGTGGTTTGGCTCGAGTTCAGTTTGCCGAACCGAGGTCTGGTTCGAGTTTGGTTCAGCGAACCGGTTCGGCGAACCACTCGAACCCCATAGGAAACAATGGGAGGCAATCACAAACACATAAAAACACATTATAAATGTACACATACAGTTAATAAACATTGCCATAACACTTACCTGTCCCCGGGATGCGTCCTGCTCTCTGTCTCCCGCAGCTTTTCCATTGGTAATCGCTGCGTCCTCCGGGAACACCAGCAGTGATGCAGGACCTATCGTGATGTCTAAATAGCCATGTGACCAGTCACGTGTCTGTTATCTCATTGGCTACAGACTGGCCACATGACTATGACTCGTCATGCTAGGACCTGTCATTGCATCTCTCTGTTACATGGTGCACGTTTGTGTATAGTCGTGTACCGGTGACATGCTCTAGCACACGGTCGACTCCCCGCTCTGCTTCCCCGTTCCCTTAAGGTACCGTCACAGTAAGCGACGCTCCAGCGATCCCACCAGCATCGCTACACGGGTTGCTGGTGAGCTGTCAGGCAGATCTCACCAGCAACCAGTGACCAGCCCCCAGCCAGCAGCACGCGTGGAAGCTATGCTGCGCTTGGTAACTAAGGTAAATATCGGGTAACCAACCCGATATTTACCTTGGTTACCAGTGCACACCGCTTAGCGCTGGCTCCTGCACTCCTAGCCAGAGTACACATTGGGTTAATTACCCGATGTGTAGTCTGGCTATGTGTGCAGGAGCAGGGAGCCGGCACTGACAGCGTGAGAGCGGCGAAAGCTGGTAACGAAGGTAAACATCGGGTAACCAAGGAAAGGGCTTCTTGGTTACCCCATGTTTACCGTAGTTACCGGCGTCCGCAGAAGCCAGCTCCTGACCGGTGACACAGCCAGTCAATAACGGAGATCACCGTTGCCATAGCAACACGCTTAGTAGCGGTGACGGGGATCGGAGCACCGTTGCTATGGCAACCCATGCCACAGCCTGTGGTCACTCTCACAGAGTGATTTCTGCACGGAACACAGCGTCCTTTCTCCCATGCAGCTGTGCGGTCTGATGTAGCAGACAGAGCTGCATGTGTTGAAGGAGAAAGAAGAGCATGGATCGTGGAGGGCTGACAGTAAGTAATAAACATGGAGTCTCTAAGTGTGTCTGTGTATTTATTTCTATTAAAGTATTTTTTCTCTGTGTGGTGTTTTTTATAACCCTTTATTGGAGTTTCTTAATGGCCGGGTCAAACGTGCCTGACATTAAGAATCTCAGACTTAATACTAGCTAGTAAAACAAAGCCAGTATTAACTCATTATTACCCAACAAGCCACCCGGCTTCAGGTCTGTTGGAAGAGTTGGATACAGTGCCAGAAGATGGCGATTCTATGAGAGCGCCATTTTCTGGGGTGGCTGCGGACTGCAATTCGCAGCAGAGGGGCCCAGAAACCTCGGGCTAACCTATGCTGCGGATCCAATCCCCAGCTGCCTAGCTGTACCCGGCAGGACACAAAAATGGGGCGAAGCCTACGTCGTTTTGTTTTTTTTAATTATTTCATAAAATTCATGAATTAAGTAAAAAAAGGCTTCCCTATATTTTTAGTTCCCAGCCGGGTACAAATAGGCAGCTGGGGGTTGGGGGCAGCCGTACCTACCTGCTGTACCTGGCTAGCATACAAAAATATAGCAAAGCGCACGTCATTTTTTTTGTAGTTTTTTGGCAAAAAAAATAAAAAATTCTTCCCTGGATTTTCCATTGCCAGTGAAGGTAACACCAAGCAGTGGGGGTTAGCAGCCAGTAGCTGCTTGGATTACCCTTAGCTAGCAATACAAAAAATGCAGCGGGAGCCCATATATATATTTTTTTTTTAATTATTTATTTAAATAACTAAAAACAAAAAGGGCTTCCCTGTATTTTGATTGCCTGACATCACAGTGCTGTAAAAATAATTCTTTAAAAAAAGACGTAGCGCTCCGCGGTATTTTTGATTCTCAGTGCACATAAAGCAGACAGCTACGGTTACCAGGAAGCTGAAGGTATGGATTAGAGAACATGTTCTCGATATTTTGAATGCTTCCAAGATGGATGAAGGTACAGAGCTGAAACCAATACCTCGTCACTTCAAAGCAAAACATCAATGCGATGCCACATTACTAAAGGTGATGGGAATTGATCGGATTGTTCTCAACCTAAGAGGAGGAAAGTTAAAGAAATTATTGGCACAACGGGAGGCTTTTTGGATTTGGAAATTAGACACGGTACGTCCAAAGGGTCTCAATGAAGTTCTGAGTTATGCTCCTTTCTTGTAGACTATAGAACCAATATCTAGCCCCCCATTTCTTGGTTTTGCAAAACTTTGTGTTTTAAAATAAATTTGATGTTTGTAGTGGTTTGTGTTCTTTTTTTTTCTTTTTATTTGGGGAGTCCTTTTTCCTACAGCTCCAGGGGACAGCCATGGGAGCGGCCTTTGCGCCCTTCTATGCAAACCTGTTCCTGGGGCTGTGGGAAAGGGAGTCCCTTCTCAGTGATACCTTTGAAAATTCTGACAAAATATTGATGTGGGCAAGATTCATTGATGACATCTTTTTGATTTGGCAGGGAGACAAAAGAGACCTGGACCAATTTATTTGCTCTCTCAATCAGAATGATCGGAATATCAGATTGACCAGCAAGATGAGTCAGGAGAAAATTGAATTTCTGGACCTACAAATCTATAAAGATAAAGATGGTTGTATTCAGACCATGAACTTTCGCAAGGATACTGCGGTAAACTCATTGCTCCATTTCTCTTTGGCTCATTCTCGTTCACTAAAGGAAAATATTCCATATGGTCAATTTTTAAGACTCCGTAGAAACTGTTCAGAAGATGAATCATTCGTTCAACAGTCACGGGAACTCTTCACAAGATTCCAAGAGAGAGGTTATAGCAGACGAACAATTACTAGTATGGATTTTTCCTGCAGTATACTAATATATGCTGTTCTCCGGCTTTGTATGTAAAACATATATATAGTATGCATCTCTCCATACATTATATACTTTTCATAATTTACCCACCCAGCCTTTGTCTTAAAGGGGAGCAAGCGAAGAGCCTTTGGCTTATAATTATTTTTGATCAGCGTATATGCCACTTTCCACTTTGAGGGTCCATCTGGCTCGTCGGTGGTGACGCGTCCCCCTTCTGAGCCGGATGGAAAAACACTTGGTGATGTGTGACTTATGCAGTGATTTATTAGGACACTCATGTCCCTTTCTATCTTTCTTGCTCTTTTTTCCCTGTCACCGGGGGGAGCTGGGGGGTGGGATATCTGACGGCCGCCAGAGACTCTTGTCCTAGATGTGGATCCTGTGTGGCCTGTTGGATCACTTGCACTCCGTATGTCCCTCCTGTTGCCGGGGAGCTGGGACGCTGCGCTCTTTGCAGTGTGTCATGAGCATATGCACTTAGTGCGCTGTGAAAAATATCGCTGCATGGTTGCGCACGCGACCCTGACTCCTCTGACATCCGGTCATGTGATTTGTATCACATGACCGGGTGGCAGGCATTTAAAAGGTTGCACAGGCTACAAACACCGAACTTACTCTTCCCGGAAGAAGCGGTCTCGCACCGCAAAACAAACGTCGGAGGTTCCCCTCTGGTTTGGCTCCCCTGAACCACCTTTGATATAGGTAAGCGCCACTATTTGGCTTTCTAATAGGTATTGGATAGGGCTATTGCGACACATGTCATTATGCTGTTATAGGACTTACAGCCTGTCTCCATTTCAAATTGAATTGTAAATTACAAGCTACAATTGGTGCCTAACCTATGTCTCTAATGATTTTGGGCTTTGAAAAACCTCATCATAATAACTGTACTATGTCTGTAAGTGTGGTTTATGGGTCCCCAGTCTATATTCCCTAATCTTTTGCTCTAATTGTCCTTTCTATATATGTACTTTTTTACTATTTATAATAAATTATTCTAATTGCATGAAATAGCTCCTTTTTCTTTGGTCAAAAGACAATGACACAAGCCTTGTGTCTGAATGTTGTGGATGTTTTCTGCGTCCTGATTGGCTGGTGGAACATCCAAACATAAAAGTAAGAAAAAAAAACAAAAACAGTCTGTTGCGCCTCTGACCTCTCCCCACCCCCTTCCCTTATCAAACAAGTCTCCAGCTCATCATACAGCACCATTATCCCAGCCATAAGGGAGAAGAAAAGCATTAGTGCAAACAGGAACAGTTATTGAAGAAAACTGACCTTTGCCGCTTTTTGAGAAAAGTGCTTGTGAATACAAACCCGAGCCGAATGAGCTAAGGCTTATACAGAATTTAAAATTGGTGAACTTTTTTTGAACAAGTTCGCTCATCTCTAATTTTGATTCAGCATATTATACAGAGAGATGTCTGGGAGAAGTAAAATTTCAAACAGCAGCAATTCTGCCATTGTTTTTTCATGTTAACATGATTATAACTCATTGCAGATATAGTATCATTTTTTTTAGCATTGTTATACATTAGGTGTTTTAACCCCTTAATGACAGAGCCAATTTTGTCCCTAATGAAAAGGCCAAATTTTAGAATTCTGACCACTGACAGTTTATTCTGTAACACTTCAAAAGATCCCAGTGATTCTGAGTATGTTTTTTAGTAACATCTTGTAATTCATGTTAGAGGTAAATGAAGGACAATATACTTTTGCTTTTGATTGTGGAAAAAATTGGAAATTTGACGAAAATTCAAAAATTTTCTCAATTTTCAAACTTTTAATTTTTCTGACCCTACACAGAGTTAGGTCACATAAAATAGTTACTAAATTACATTTCCCATATGTCTACTTTACATCAGCACAATTTTTGAAACACATTTTTTTTGGTTAGGAAATTAGAAGGGTTCAAATTCATCAGCAATTTTCCATTTTTTCAACACAATTTACAAAACCATTTTTTAGGGATGACATCACAGTTGAAGTGACTTTGAGAAGTGTAAGTGACATAAAATACATCATCAGAGGCATAACTAGAGTTTGATGGGCCCCAGTGCAAAATTTGGACCTGCCCCCCCCAACCATATATTGACAGTCAGAGTACAGGATAATGACGCCGACCGACACTTGAGATACGGAATAGTGATGCTTATGAGTCGCCCACCACAGTGCTGCAGTCTTCAACTTTGGGACACTGCGGGGACTTCTCATTAGGGACCCACCTATGGCAACAGGTATGTGGGGTTAACTTTAATAGGAGTCGTGACGTCACTCTCGGTTTTGTGGTCAGGGTGATAGGGGACTGCTACGGCTGTTTAACAAGCGTCTGGGGCTGGTGGTACTTGCAGTTAGATGGTGTAACCTCCCGAGAGTGAGGCCAGCCCCAGGGGCTCAGGTGTAAGTGCGTGGAACCACAGGTCGCAGCATGACTCAGTCTCAGTCTGTAGTGTCTTTCAAGTTGTTTGCTCACTTTTGCTGGAGCAGTGAGGCAACCCGGGCGATACTGTGATGAACCAGGGAGAAAAAGGTATCCTTCAGGCTGGTATAGGGGTGACTGTTAGCTCACCTTCCTAGCATTTCTTGTTTCGGATAACCCCCGACTTGAAGTATATGGGATTTATCCAGGGAAGTCACATCTGCCTTTTCTCCCCTTTCTGGCCCGTTTGCTGGCAGCGTGGACCAAGTAAAGATGGCTTCTCGCCCTATCTCACTTATGGGTCCCCTCGTTGCTGCTGATGCTGCGGACTCGATGTTGGTTGGTGTGGGACTTGTTGTTCACCCCACTGGCAGGTTTAGTAGGTAGTTAAACTTTAGCCTACTTTGGGAACCTGTTTCCTCTGCGTGCCTGGCCTACCAGGAGTCCCCGTACTCAATCACCCCGCTTCTTCCTGAGGTGTCTTTCTGGTTGACTGTGTGGTAGCCAAACTCCCCCGCAAACAGCCACTACACCAGGGTCTGACTAGCGTGTCTGCGTGCTCGCTCTCCGCTTCAGACTTGGCTTGTGCGTCCTCCTCTACCGCTTCTTTCTGACTCACTACCACTGCATCACTAGTTTCCAGCTTCTCCACCCACAAGTAGCTGAGATGTGGAGGCCACGCCCCTTCCTGGGTCTGCCCAGGGGTCCCCTCTAAGGTGTGTGAGACCTGGTGACTATGTGTCGGTGCGTACACACCCTACTCAGCCTTTAGGATTACCTGTTTGCACTGACCCAGCATGGGTGCAGTACTCAGTGGTGCCTGACCAGGTCAGTGGTGCCACATTCCCCCTTAGTTATCATCAGCATGTCCTCGGGCTGCAAAGACAATACATTTTCTTTTTAATAGAACAGTTCCAACAGAGGGAAGGCATTCTACTAAAAACATTTAAAACATTTAAAACATGTAAAACATACCAGTTACCAATTTTCACCACCCTCCACCCACAAGTCCATAACCCACCCAAAAACTTCTCAGAAGGCAGGTCACCGGTCCTTTTGGTGATCAGGTCTGGCCCAGCTCTATCCCAGCCTTTCCTCCAATCTTCCTCTTTTAGAAATGGTGGTTAAAGGTAGGCCCCATAAACAGGCGTACCCGCTTCCGCGTGGTGGAGAGCCAGGCCCCATAAACAGGCATGCTCCCTTGTCATTGGCGAGCCAGGCCCCATAAACAGGCGTGCTCTTGGCTTTTGGACAGCAGGCGCCATTAACAGGCGTGCTTTCTGGTGGTGCAGAGCCAGGCCCCATCAACAGGTGTGCTCTGGGTTGGTACCTCTGGGGTAACTTTATACACTGCGAGAGTTTGTGGCTATGCCAGTTCATAACCTGTGGTCCATATTTTCAAAGTGCACAAAACCAGGTGCTTAAAGGGATTTTTCAAAGGTTCTCACAACAGTACTTGTTGGCGTATACTTGAACTGGTAACGTTGCTGTAACTTCAACTAGGAACAAACATTTTTGCTTTCTTTTCAATCAAACAGACTTTCTCCTCTCGAAACCAGGGCTCTTGCTTGCAGAGCTCTGACACCTGGAGGTTTTTGCATCTTCTTCTTGTATCTCTTCAACTCGAACATCTTCAACATCTTTAGCATTATCTTCATTTTCAGCATTATCAGCGTCATCAGCATGTACTTCTTCCTTTTGAACATTTTCAACATGTTTAGCATCTTCATTTCGTGCTTCATTTTCATTTTCACTTTGAGCATTCCCTAGTGGTAGTAACTCTGGGGACCTGTTGGAAGCTGTAGGGACGTAGCTTGGGCTTGCCGCTGTATGCTTGGGGCAATGCACAACATCTAAGGCATACCAGCCTCTTTCACCCAGGTGTCTGGAGTATTCTACAACGTCTACCAAATACAGGTCGCGACCAGGATGTCCTCTCAGCAGGTGAGACTGGACATCCCTTCTGGACACGAATATGCCCTCTTTGACCCCAGTCTCCACGATAAAGCCGTAGCCGGTACGTAGGTTGAACTCCTCTACGACACCATGGTGGATAGGACCTCTGGCCTGGTGCTTGGCTCGTCGAAGGGACTGTTTTTCTTCCAGATCCCGGGCCGTCACTAGCTCCTTCTCAGCGGGGATTTGCACCGGAGGGTGTCTTGCCTTCACGCGGCGCTGTCCTCTGCGGGCTGGCCTCCGCATCACCATCACTTAGCTTTCAGCCGGCTCCCAGGTCACGTACATACTAGGCATGTAAGCAGTTAACGCTTCCTCGGCAGGGGGTGTTGTAACCTTCTCCCGGCATTTGGGGGATGGCAGCACAACCTCAGGGCCTCCCTTACTTGCAAAGGGTGCTGCGTCCTCCTCCAGCTGCTCGGGGAGCATTGGTTCAGGCTCAGTGCTTCCCCTCCTCCCCCTTAGAGGTGCTGGGTACTCCTCCGATCGTTCCGGCAGTAGCGCTGGGGATGTACATTCATCAGAGGGCCAGGGTGGTGGTGGTCAGGCTGTCTGTCTATGGCTTCTACACTTGGCAAACAGATCAGCCCATGACAAAGGTGTTGGTTCTTCTTTTAGTCGAGCCGCCTCTTCGGCCGCTTCTGGCAGGAACCTGTGGGCGGCATCCCCAGTCTGCGACTGGGGCACTGTGACCGCTTCTGGTCTGCAGATAGGGGTAGAAGGTGTTGCGGCCTGGTCGGGTCTGGCTGGACGTGGCATGGCTGCGGCCTGGTCTGGTGACGCTGCTCTGGGTGTCGCAGCAGGGACCGCGGCAGGGATCGCATCCGGGATCGCAGCAGGGATCGCCTCCGGAATCGCAGCAGGGATCGCCTCTGTTAACGGCGCCGGCTGGGTCAGCACACCCGATCAGACAGGGGCAGTGCGAGACTCACCCAAGGGCAACAGCAAGGGGGTCTGGGTGGTCACCTCTTGGCACGGTGCCGGCTGCGTGGCCCACCTCTCGTGGGCCCGAATTGTCGCAGCCATTCCCCTCAGCTCTGAGCGCCACTCCATCACTTGCTGGAGGGTCCGTTCCTACACCCGGTCACAGAACTGGTCGAGCTACCAGTCCCATCAGGTGGCAGTGCCTGGTTCTGGCTCACTGCTTGCAGACTCCATCCTCTCTCCATCGCTGCTCACTAGGTTCTGGTCACGCTGCAGCCTAAGTTTCATTTCTTCCAGACTGCAATGTTCCCGCCGTCTCTGGTCAGATCTGCCTCCATCTTCTCTATGCACTCTAGGGGTTCTAGGATGGCCACCTCTTCGTTGGCAGTTACTTCTTTCTGCGCGGGCTGCTGTTGTTTCTTTGGTGCGCTTTCTGCGGTGGCAATATGGCGGCGTTTCAAACTTTTCAATCGGACCTCCAAAGGCGCACGGTCACCTGTCTTAAGAGGTCTAGTCCTTATCCTGTTCGTGACGCCAGAAGATGAGTCGCCCACCACGGTGTTGCAGTCTTCAACTTCGGGACACTGCGGGGACTTCTCATTAGGGTCCCACCTCTGGCAACAGGTATGTGGGGTTAACTATAATAGGAGTCGTGACGTCACTCTCGGTTTTGCGGTCAGGGTGATAGGGGACCGCCACTGCTGTTTAACGAGCGTCTGTGGCTGGTGGTACTTGCAGTTAGATGGTGTAGCCTCCCGAGAGTGAGGCTGGCCCTAGGGGTTCGGGTATAAGTGCGTGGAACTACAGGTCACAGAATGACTCAGTCTCAGTCTGTAGTGTCTTGCAAGTTGTTTACTCACTTTTGCTGGAGCAGTGAGGCAACCCAGGCGATACTGTGACGAACCAGGGAGAACAAGGTACCCTTCAGGCTGGTATAGGGGTGACTGTTAGCTCACCTTCCTAGCACTTCTTGTTTCAGATTACCGTCGACTTGAAGTATATGGGATTTATCCAGGGAAGTCACATCTGCCTTTTCTCCCCTTTCTGGCCCGTTTGCTGGCAGCGTGGACCAAGTAAAGATGACTTCTCGCCCTATCTCACTTATGGACCCCCTCGTTGCTGCTGATGCTGCGGACTCAGTGTTGGTTGGTGTGGGACTTGTTGTTCACCCCACTGGCAGGTTTAGTAGGTAGTTAAACTTGAGCCTACTTTGGGAACCTGTTTCTCCTGCGTGCCTGGCCTACCAGGAGTCCTCGTACTCAATCACCTCGCTTCTTCCTGAGGTGTCTTTCTGGCTGACTGTGTGGTAGCCGAACTCCTCCGCAAACAGCCACTACACCTGCAGGGTCTGACTAGCGTGTCTGCGTGCCCATTCTCCGCTTCAGACTCGGCTTGTGAGTCCTCCTCCACCGCTTCTCTCTGACTCACTACCACTGCATCACTAGTTTCCAGCTTCTCCACCCACCAATAGCTGAGATGTGGAGGCCACGCCCCCTCCTGGGTCTGCCCAGGGGTCCCCTCTAAGGTGGGCTTTGCACACTACGACATCGCAGGTGCGATGTCGGTGGGGTCAAATCGAAAGTGACGCACATCTGACGTCGCTGTTGACATCGGAGTGTGTAAATCGTTTTTAATATGATTAACGAGCGCAAAAGCGTCGTAATCATATTATCGGTGTAGTGTCGGGCATTTTAATTATTTCGCTGCAGCGACAGGTACGATGTTGTTCCTCGTTCCTGCAGCAGCACACATCGCTGTGTATGAAGCCGCAGGAGCGAGGAACATCTCCCTACCTGCGTCCAGCAGCTATGTGGAAGGAAGGAGGTGGGCGGGATGTTTACGTCCCGCTCATTTCCGCCCCTCCGCTTATATTGGCCGCCTGCCATATGACGTCGCTGTGACGCCAAACGATCTGCCCCCTTAGGAAGGATGCGGGTCGCCGGCCAGAGCGACGTCGCAGGGCAGGTAAGTGCGTGTGAAGCTGCCATAGCGATAATATTCGCTATGGCAGCTATCACAAGATATCGCAGCTGTGACGGGGGCGGGGACTATTGCGCTCGGCATTGCTACATCGGCATGCGATGTCGTAGTGTGCAAAGCCCACCTTAGGTGTGTGTGAGACCATGTGACTACGTGTCCATGCGTACACACCCTACTCAGCCTTTAGGATTACCTGTTTGCACTGACCCAGCATGGGTGCAGTACTCAGTGGTGCGCCACACTGACACTTGGCTCTTTCCCTCAGCACCCATGTTTCCCATGATCTGAAATCCTTCAGCAACCCAGCTTTCCTATGTTCTGATAACCATCTTGTCCTCAGCACGCACCTTCCCCATGCTCTGCTATACATCTTTCCCTCAGCACCCAGCTTTCCCATATATCAGAGCATGGGAAAGCTGTATAGCAGAGCATGGGAAAGCTGGGTGCTGAGAGAGCCTCTTTCCCTCAGTACAAAACTTTCCCATCCCATGCTTTATCTTTGTCCCCCCTCGTATATAGCTCTCCAAATACTATAATGGCCCCCGCATAGCCTTCAATATAGTATGATGGGTACCAAATAAACTTTCATATATTAGAATGCACCTCCATAGTCCTCCATGTATCATAATACACTTCACATAGTCCTCCATATAGTATAGTGTAGAGCAGGGGTCTCAAACTCAGCTGGGTGTATAGAAAAAAACAATTGAGAGGGGCCGCATTCCTTGCAGGACAAAGTGACATTTTTAGTTATTCCATAGTTTTTTCTATACATCTTTGGATCACTATTTTGAACATTTTTTGCTTGTTTATTATGACAAACCTGCAGTTTTGCACTTTTTTGTTTAGTTAAGTTTATATATATATATACAAAGCAAGAAGGCCTGCGGAGACACCATCACATGTTTCTCAACGCTGGCAGGAAACTAGCCAGGTCTTTCACCGGGAAGGAACAACCACGGGAAGGGCAGTCTCCAGTCAAGGAGACCACCTATGCCAAACATGGTATCCATCCACAGACAGCCGAAACGGCTGTCTGTGGATGGATACCATGTTTGGCATAGGTGGTCTCCTTGACTGGAGACTGCCCTTCCCGTGGTTGTTCCTTCCCGGTGAAAGACCTGGCTAGTTTCCTGCCAGCGTTGAGAAACATGTGATGGTGTCTCCGCAGGCCTTCTTGCTTTGAATATTTCCCAGGGGGCATTGCTCTAGAATCACTGCGTTGAGAAACACGTGATGGTGTCTCCGCAGTGGTGGATGTTGATCTCCCTAAGGTCAACCATCCTTGCTCACATATATATATATATATATATATATATATATATATATATATATAAAACATTTTAATGACAAAAAACTTCATGCCTTATTTTGATTTTTCTTTTTACATTTTATCACCTTTTTGTATAATTGTTTTACAATTAGCAGCATCATATAGTAATCTTAGCTAACATCTTGTAGTAATGTCCCCATGCTGCAGCAATGTCCCCCATCAATGGGCCCTGTAGTAATATGCTCATCCTTGTAGTATTGTGCCAATCCTTGTGCCCTGTAGTATTGTGCCAATCCTTGTAGTATTGTGGCAATCCTTGTGCCCTGTAGTATTGTGCCTATCCTTGTAGTATTGTGGCAATCCTTGTGCCCTGTAGTATTGTGCCCATCCTTGGGGTATTGTGCTCATCCTTGTGCCCCATAGCATTGTGCTCATCCTTGTGCCCCATGGCGTTGTGCTCATCCTTGTGCCCTGTAGTATTGTGCTCACCCTTGTGCCTTGTAGTATTGTGCTCATCCTTGTGCCCACTAGTATTGTGCTCATCCTTGTGCCCAGTAGCATTATGCTCATTCTTGTGCCCTGTAGTATTGTGCTCATCCATGTGCCCTGTAGTATTGTGCTCATGTGCCGCCCCCATGCCAGCAGCCACCGCTGCTCGGATCCGGACCTTCAGGGGTGGTGGCTCGAGGGTCTCCGGACCCGGGGGTCTCGCGGACACGCCGAATAAAATGGGGGAAGTAGATGTACGGGCCAGGCCGTAATAGGTTCGTGATGCCACCCACGGTGTTTGATGAGGTGGGCCACCACCGCTGCTGTTACGGGGCACCCGGGGGCGGTGTTGTGCAGCAAGATGTTAACCCCTCCATGGGTAGGGATGATGGCCCCGGGACCCGGTGAGTCTGGTGCAAGGAATGGCGGTCGCAGGGGGATGTTGGTGTACTTACTCTGAAACACACAAGTCTCTGGTAAACCAAGATGGTGGTGGCCGGTACCGTGGCCGGTTGCGTTCGGGATCCCCCACCCGGCTGGTGGTCTCTATCCTTGTCCTGCACATTTTAAGTAGAAAAGACTTCCTTGTATGAAACATAGGAGTCCGCTCCTCTGCAAGCTCCGCTGGATGTGGCCTAAGGAGCCGTGCCCGCAGACGCTGGCCCGTGGGATCTATGGGCCATGGCGGTGCCCTCTTATTCCTAATCGGTGGGCTGTTGTCTTCTATGAGGGACTTTGGGTGGGACAGGACCTCTAGTCCTGGCCTCAATCGGTTAATTAACCAAGTCCAGTAGGTTCTGGTTCCTGGTTTCAGGGACCGAGTACCCCCCTTTGTGCTACGGTTTCCGGGTCGGTTCCCCGTGTCGGTACCAGCGGGCTAGAACCCTGGCCCAGTCCACCTCGGTATCACCGAGCCGTCTTTCCATATCCTTTTGACGGAGACCACCGTCTGCCTCCTAGCCTGTGGCACCAGGGCCCCTAACCTGGTACCATTCAACTTGGGCTTCCCTGCTGGAGCTTCCCCTAGCTCCAGCCCACACTCCTCTCCAAACTGAACTTGATTTCAACTCTGAGCAGAACTGAACTTTTCCCACCCTGGGCTGTCTAGACCCCTTTGTGGGCGTGCACCAACCACCTGGCCATGCCCACTGGTGTGTCTATTTGTCCCTAAAGGAGTGACTAGGGTTTAATGGTTGGCTGAGTGTTTCCTAATGAGGGAATAGTGTAGTGCGGGGACCTATCTGTGACTACCTGGTTTTGCCAGGACGTCACACTCATACTGTACTTGTACTCTGTAGTATTGTGCTCATCCTTGTGCCCTGTAGTATTGTGCTCATGTACCGCCCTGCGCTCGGCCGCAGCCCAGCCGCTCGGATCCAGGCTCGTTTGGTGGGTTCAAAATAGCAAAATACCTAGAGGGTCCACAGTATTCACAGTAGTAAATAGCTGAATCAAGAGGGAGCTAATGATATCAAAAAAGCCTAAAACTTAACTTTTAATTAACATAGATATAAAAAGTGATCAGAGTTCACTGGAGGTGAGCATAAAAACCAGAAATTCGAAATCAGCAATTTATGGTCTAAAATGCTGAAAACTGTAAAGATAAACGATTCAAAGTGTAAGCCCCACAGGTGCATAGTACACATATAACATTATGCACCATAGTCAGGATACTCACCGCATACATCCGTGTACCAGGACCAAATTTCAAAAATGCCGTGCTCAGCATCCGGGAACAAGCTTTATTTATAGCCCGACGCATGCGCAGAAGCGTAGTCCTTACCCGTGACGCGCGCTCCCAGAAATCATTCAAACCGGAAATGTCGCGTCATCAGTAGCTGCGTCGTACCAGAGCGGCGACAGCCCCACCCAGGGACATCATATCCTGGTGAGTGGAACGCATGCTGGCTAATAGTACAGGCCCAGGAAGCATTACCATAGTGATATGGACGCCTCCTGATGTAAGCACAGCGTCACATAGACAAATTAGATCACGCAGGATCAAGGCCTATTATGATGTCAAGGCATATTATACTATGCACCTGTGGGGCTTACACTTTGAATCGCTTATCTTTACAGTGATTTTGGGCACTAGTGGATTATACTGCCATACGTGATGCCTGATGGCAGTTCCTATTGAACATTATTTGGACTACCCTGAAGATTGTGTGACGCCCTGGGCAAGCCAGGTGTCACAGGTAATGACACCACCACACCCTACACCCCGGATAGGTACACCAAAGCTATACCAAAAATCCTTGTTGCCTTCCTCCAGGGGCTGATGTTCACACCAGGGGGTGGGCCAGGCGGTTGGCTCCGCCCACCGAGGAGTTCACAGCCCTGGAGGCGGGAAAACCAGGCAGTTGAGTTTGGAGTTGAAGAGAGATGAGTTTAGGAGTTGAGTGGTAAAGGAGCAAGTGTGAGGAAGAAAGTGACAGCAAAGAGCCTGAAGTTAATCCGGGTGTGTGCCCCGGACCGAGACAGCAAGGTCAGCAGACGGCGGTGACCGTCTGCAGGAGAGGCTGATCGGAGGTTGCCGAAAGGACCGTGGACGGTTGGTGGCCCGGCGGTACCGGAACGGTATACGAAGAGAAGCCAGCACCATTGGCAGGGGCCTTTCGGATCCCGGCAAGGCTAGGAGTCGCCGTGAATTTGCCAAATCCATCAGTGAAGGGGACCTCCTGGGTCTCCCAACAACTAAGTCCCGATTGAAGGCAACAGTCCAACCGTAGGAGAGAGACACCGCCACCGCCAGGGCACCAGTTTCTCAGGGCCAGCGCCTGCGGGCAAAGAGTGGCTCCTCCGGCCCATATCCAAGCCGGGGAGCGGGTTACCGGTGGGAACCCATCTCTACCAACATTTCACTAGGTGCAGGGACAGAGACCGTCACCGTCAACTACCGTGGAAAAGCAACAGCAGCCATCCGTGGGAACCGTCTTTCCAGCCGTGTGTTTTACCGAGAACTGTGTCACCGTCGTCTCAGGCTGAGTGAGTACCACCGTGCCGTGAGGCACAGCGCTGCCCCCGCGACCCTGCACCTCACCAGGCCCTGCATCGGCCCTGCCATCCCTCATCCCCCACCTCATTACTGGGCCCCGGGACAACCATCCCCTACCCACGGAGGGGAGAACTAACAACTTTGCTGCTCCCTGTCACCGCTCCCAGGATCCCCATACAGAGCAGCGGTGGTGTCCACACAATCACCACAACCGTGGGTGGCGTCACGGACAATAAACTATCCCAAAAACCAATCCCCTTTCACTCACGGGCGAGGAGCGCCGCTCGAGTCCCGGGATCCGGCCCATCGCTCGAGCCACCGAGCAGCAGCAGGCTGCAGCAGCAGCAGCGGCCGGACCCGAGCAGTAGGGAGAGCGCGGCGTCCCCTCCTCCGCCCGTGACAACTTGGCATCACGAACAGGGTCTTACCGCTCTGCCGTTGGGTAGAGGTGCGCCTTGTTACCGCCGGAGGTGTCCGGCCAGAAAATTTCAGAAGCCGCCATCTTTGGCGCGAAAAGTTCCCGCTCGAGCGTCTTCTCGAGTATTGGAGGCGCGAAGGCCAAAACCCCACCCCAATAGAGGAGGGGCCGGAAAGAGGCTAAGGGGGACGGAAACAAGATGTCTGCGCCCGACGGAGCCGCTGGAGGAGCGGTGGTCGCAGCCGCAGTGGCACCCGTGGATGGGAATGGGCCTGCCCAGGTCCCGGCCGCGCTGGCAGGAAGTGCCGCGGTCCCCGCTCTCACTCAGGTGATGCCGTTCTCCTTGCCCTATGTGCCCGGAGCTACCTGGCTACCGCAGTACGACGGGAAACCTGATGCGTTACAGGTCTTCCGGAAAAAGCTTAACCCGCTCCTGGAATTATACCCCCTGACTGATAAGCAACGTGCAGCGGTAGTGCTGGGCCAGCTAAGCGACGCGGCTGAGCAGGAGGCGGAGACCTGGGCTGAGGGGGACCAGTTCTCTGTAGCCACCATCTTTGAGAAACTACAGACTGCCTTTGAGACCCGTACGGAAGCTGAGCTGAGGATGCAGTTTTACCAATGCCGACAACGGTCTGTGGATAGCATTCGGGACTACGCTTTACGTCTGCAAACCGCACTCCGCACACTGAAGCAGGTGGACACCATCAATGAGGCGGACAGCAACAAAATGTTAGTAGAGCAATTTGTGCAGGGGATGAGGTCCTCTGAGGATCGCAAACAACTCCGGCTGTGGGCCCTGGAACACCCTGATGTGGACTTTGCTGTGTTAAAGGAACGGGCCATTAAAGCAATGCAACCTCCAGCTTCGGAAGTCTTGGAGCCAGCCCCGTGGCCAGTTGAGACGGCCCCTGTCGTGGTGGCCCCTGCCCTACCAGCCTCTCCAGTACCTACAGCTCCAAGCAGCACGATGGAAGAACTGGCTGCCCAGGTCCGCCGCATGGACGGAGACCTCGCCAAGATTCTTGCTGCACTCCAACCTCTGACCAGATCCCAGCCTCCAACCAAGATACAGCTCACCGACAGCCCTGAAGATGTTCCCTGGATGCAGCGGAGAAGTACTAACAACCCGCGGAACAGACCTCCAACCTGCTACAGGTGCAGCAAGCCTGGCCATTACTTCCGACAGTGCCCGTTAAACGAGCAACCCCTGGGGCCACGGGCCAATCCTCAGGAGTAGAACCCCGTGGCCCCCCAGACTGGCGGGACCGGTATATCGGGGCCCGGCCCATCATCCCCGTGGCTGTGGACGGCATACCGGTGATGGCTCTCTTGGACACTGGATCACAGGTAACCACCATACCATACACATTGTACCAACGGTATTGGGGGACAGACGAGCTGGCTCCCCCAGATACTAGTATAACACTGATTGCTGCTGATGGACTCCCACTGACCCAAGTGGGGTATAAACAAGTGGCCATGACAGTGGGGCGAGCTGAACTGCAACACCAGGGTATGATTGTGATCATGAATGAACCCAGTGATCATAACCCGAAGATAGTGCTGGGAACCAATGTGATGGAGCACTGTATGAGTGATGTGTTGGCCCTACTGCAGCAGCTGGCCGCCACCGCGGCGGGGAGCCGACAGAGAGCTGTGCAGCGTGAGATCCGAGCCTTGATGTACCGCCAGCATGTAAACTCAACAGGAGGAGAGATTGGTGGGGTGAGAGTGATGGATGCTGCTCCGTTGATTGTGCCCCCTAGGAGTGAGA
This sequence comes from Anomaloglossus baeobatrachus, assembly GCF_048569485.1. Taxonomy (NCBI): domain Eukaryota; kingdom Metazoa; phylum Chordata; class Amphibia; order Anura; family Aromobatidae; genus Anomaloglossus; species Anomaloglossus baeobatrachus. Next base: position 321,383,748 of record NC_134354.1, read on the forward strand.
TGATGATTTGGTGCAGAGCAGCAGTAGGGCCTCAGGGGCGTGACTACCCTGCCATGATAGAGCCCATGCCCTCCGAGCACTGGCCCACAGTAATGGCCGCCCGAGGGGTGGTAGACGTAAAGAAGGGGAGAGTGCCCGTGAGGGTGCTGAACTGTGGGGAGGAAGAAGTCAGGCTTCCCCGGTATGCTACCCTTGCCAAGTTGCTCACCCTGGATCCCCACACCATCCACGGGACAGCTCCTCCAGTTTCCCCACCTGCTACCAGCACTCACCCGCCCCAAGGAGAGCTAGACGAGTGGCACCAACAGCTACACGTGGGCACTGACGATACACCTACACATCACAAAGAAGGGGTATACAGGGTGGTACGGGAGTATGAGCAAGTTTTTAGCAAACATCCACTAGACTTCGGGCAGATCAAAGGGATCCAACACCACATCCCCACCGGTGAGCACCCCCCTATCAAAGAGAGGTACAGGCCTATTCCCCCTGCGCATTACCAATGTGCCAAAGACATGTTGAGGAACATGAAAGAGGCAGGGGTTATTAGGGACAGCTGTAGTCCCTGGGCCGCCCCGTTGGTACTGGTCAAGAAGAAGGATGGCACCATGCGGATGTGTGTGGATTACCGGAAGATTAACCAGATAACGCATAAAGATGCTTACCCACTGCCCCGTATTGAAGAGCCTTTGGCTGCACTGAGAACTGCGAATTACTTCTCTACCCTTGACCTCACCAGTGGGTACTGGCAAGTGGCGGTGGCACCGGAGGACCGGGAGAAAACTGCCTTCACCACCCCAATGGGGCTCTGTGAATTCAATAGTAAGCCGTTCGGGCTGTGCAACGCCCCTGGAACCTTCCAACGGCTGATGGAGTGCTGTCTGGGGCATCTAAACTTCGAAACCGTCCTGTTATACCTGGATGATGTGATTGTGTACTCCCAGACGTATGAAGCCGATCTGGAGCACCTGGCATAGGTGTTCGCGTCCCTCGCCAAATACGGGATGAAGTTGAAGCCCTCTAAGTGTCACTTGCTGAAACCCAGAGTGCAGTACCTGGGGCATGTGGTGGGTGCAGAAGGTGTCGCCCCCGACCCCGAGAAGATTACTGCCATCCAAGACTGGCCGAGACCAACCACAGTGAGAGAAGTAAGGCAGTTTCTGGGTCTGGTGGGATACTACCGACGTTTCATCAAGGGGTACACGAAGATGGCTGCCCCCATGCAAGACCTCCTCGTGGGACAGACCAAAGGTGGTAGACCCATCGGAGCCCCACTGGTGTGGGAAGAAAGGCATGAGGAATCCTTCCGCCAGCTGAAAGCGGCCTTGACCGGAGAGGAGGTCCTAGCGTACCCTGATTACAGCCGCCCATTCATCCTCTACACTGATGCCAGCAATGTGGGTTTAGGGGCAGTCCTATCCCAGGTCCAGGACGGGAAGGAAAAAGTGATTGCTTATGCTAGTCGAAAGCTCCGGCCGACTGAAAGAAACCCTGAGAACTACAGCTCCTTCAAGCTCGAGCTCCTGGCACTGGTATGGGCTATCACCGAGCGGTTCCGCCACTACTTGGCCGCAGCAAAATTCACCGCTTTCACGGATAACAATCCACTGACTCACCTGGACACGGCCAAGTTGGGCGCATTGGAGCAGCGGTGGGTGGCCAGGCTAGCCAACTATGACTTCACAATCAAATACAGGGCCGGTCGTGTCAACATTAATGCTGATGCACTCTCTCGGATGTCCCATTTGTCAGAAGAAGGGTGCGAAGATGACAACCTTGAAGAGATCGAGTTGCCTGCATTTCACCAGCCGCCAACTGAGAAGGTACATGTACACCAACAACGGGCAAACCTGGACCCGCTGCCAAGTCAGGAGTGGCAGGAAGCTCAAAACCAGGCGCCCGCTGTCCGCCTAGTCAAGACCCTGTTGGAGCAAGGCGCTGCTGGAATAGACCCTGCCGTCCCAGCTGAAGCCCAACGCTTGTGGAAGGAACGGACCCGGCTGTGTTTACACCAAGGGAAGTTGTACCGTGAGCTGATTAACCCGAAGACTCATGAGAAAATCCACCAGTTGGTGATTCCCCAGGCTAATGTACACACCGTTCTACAAGCATACCACGATGGTGCCGGACACTTCGGATGGAAGAAGCTGGAGATGCTGTTGAGAGAGCGGTTCTATTGGAGTGGGATGCGGGAGTCTGTGGAGGCCTGGTGTCGAGAGTGCGGTCCTTGCACGCTGAGGAGGAAGGACGAAGCTAGCCAGAAGGCGCCCCTACACCCGATCGTTACACATCAGCCACTGTAGCTGGTCGCTTTGGACCATGTAAAGCTCACCCCCAGCCGAAGTGGGTACACCTACGCTCTGACCATAGTAGATCATTATTCAAGGTTCATGGTGGTTGTTCCGGTCAAAGACCTAACCGGCCGTACCGCCGCTAGAGCGTTCCAAGCTTACTTCTGTCGACCACATGGATACCCTGAGAAGGTGCTTACTGACCAAGGCCCAGCCTTTGAAGCAGAGGTGTTCCATGAGTTCTGTCAGCTGTACGGCTGCAAGAAGATCCGGACCACGCCTTACCATGCCCAAACCAACGGTATGTGTGAGAAGATGAACCATTTGATCCTTGGCCTCCTCAAGACGTTGCCGCTAGAAGAGCGGAACCTGTGGCCGGAGAAGCTGCCTGACTTGGTCGATATGTACAACAATATCCCGTCCAGCTCAACGAAGTGCACCCCAGCATATCTGATGAGGGCTCGCCCCGGCCTACTGCCGGTGGACCTGGAAATGGGACTGGAAGCCCCAGAAACACTCCCCTCGACGACTGAATGGGACACCCGGCGGAGGGTGCAGTACCGACAGATTCAGGAATATGTGGAGAAGAATTTAGGTCGGAGTCGGGAACAACAGGAGCAGCGCTTCAACCAGAAGGCGTCTGCTGGCCCTTTCCAGCCTGGAGATGTGGTGTTGAAGCGGAAGAGGAAAACCCACAAGCTGGATGATCAGTGGGAACAAACCCCATACGTCATACAGCCCACAGGATGGGAAGATGGGAAGGCCTACCAGATCAGTCGTGACCAAGGGGGCACTTTGGCCACGGTTTCCCGGGACCATCTGAAAAGGTGCCCACCAGCATTGAGGGCAACAGCTGAAGTACCGGTTCCTCCACCAGCAGAGAAAGCAAAAGCTGTAATCCATACCGTGATAGGTGACTTCCCAGCGGACTGGCCTACACAGAATGGTGCGGTGATTCTTCCAGTGATACTATTCCCACAACCCGTGGATGAAGAAACAATGGAGGTGGTCAACCGTGAGCCAGAACCAGTGCCAGTGCCCAGGGATGAACCTGTGCCCAGCACCCCCATGCCTCCGCCTGCCCCACACGATAACAGGGAAGAGAGACTGATTGTTCTCTCTCCCCTGCTGCCTGTCACCACTGATACCGGACCCCGGAGGTCCACCCATCCCAACCTAGGTAGACCCCCACTTAGGTACAGGGAAACCGTTCTTTAAAAAGAAAAAAAGGGGGAGAGTGTGTATGTGTTTAAAAGTTTTGAAAGTTTACAGAATGATAAGTGATCAACCGATGAAGTCACCAGATTGAACCGGCCGGCACCGTTGTCCCCGTGGGGACCATCTACAGTTTATGCATAGGGAACTCTCTATGAACAGGCCCGAGAACTTGCAGGGCAACCACAAACGTTAAGTGGCATGTAAATAAAAATGTTTTGTTGCAGCTAACCGTTACCGCCTCCGGAGAGGCAGGTTGGAGGGAGGGCCCGCAGTGGAGCAGGCTGGGGCCCAGCCACCACTGGAACCGGTGGCTACCCTCTGGAGGGGAAGGACAGATCCCGCTCGGGTGACTTGGTTCAGGACTGGGGTCAAGGGGTGCTGCCTGTTTCTTAGGGGCAGCATCAGGGCCAGGTTACTTGGGTGGGAGAGAGCGGCAGCAGCAACCGTTTGAAATGTTACCGTAACGTTTAAGCAAAGTGCCTCCCGCTGTGGGATGATGTTCTTCTACTTGTATGTGTTACCGTTTTTTATCTTTTTTCAGAAAAATAAAACTGGTGTTGGACGGGCAGCCCGCGGACGGTCTGCATTTTGCTAAGGGGGAATGTGATGCCCTGGGCAAGCCAGGGGTCACAGGTAATGACACCACCACACCCTACACCCCGGATAGGTACACCAAAGCTACACCAAAAATCCTTGTTGCCTTTCTCCAGGGGCTGATGTTCACACCAGGGGGTGGGCAAGGTGGTTGGCTCCGCCTACCGAGGAGTTCACAGCCCTGGAGGCGGGAAAACCAAGCAGTTGAGTTTGGAGTTGAAGAGAGATGAGTTTAGGAGTTGAGTGGTAAAGGAGCAAGTGTGAGGAGGAAAGTGACAGCAAAGAGCTTGAAGTTGGTCCGGGTGTGTGCCCTGGACCGAGACAGCAAGGTCAGCAGATGGTAGTGACCGTCTGCAGGAGAGGCTGATCGGAGGTTGCCGAAAGGACCGTGGATGGTTGGTGGCCCGGCGGTACCGGAACGGTATACGAAGAGAAGCCAGCACCATTGGCAGGGGCCTTTTGGATCCCGGCAAGGCTAGGAGTCGCCGTGAATTTGCCAAATCCGTCAGTGAAGGGGACCTCCTGGGTCTCCCAACAACTAAGTCCCGATTGAAGGCAACAGTCCAACCGTAGGAGAGAGACACCGCCACCGCCAGGGCACCAGTTTCTCAGGGCCAGCGCCTGCGGGCAAAGAGGGGCTCCTCCGGCCCATATCCAAGCCGGGGAGCTGGTTACCGGTGGGAACCCATCGCTACCAACATTTCACTAGGTGCAGGGACAGAGACCGTCACCGTCAACTACCGGGGAAAAGCAACAGCAGCCGTCCATGGGAACCGTCTTTCCAGCCGTGTGTTTTACCGAGAACTGTGTCACCGTCTCAGGCTGAGTGAGTACCACCATGCCGTGAGGCACAGTGCTGCCCCCGCGACCCTGCACCTCACCAGGCCCTGCATCGGCCCTGCCATCCCTCATCCCCCACCTCATCACTGGGCCCCGGGACAACCATCCCCTACCCACGGAGGGGAGAACTAACAACTTTGCTGCTCCCTGTCACCGCTCCCGGGATCCCCATACAGAGCAGCGGTGGTGTCCACACAATCACCACAACCGTGGGTGGCGTCACGGACAATAAACTATCCCAAAAACCAATCCCCTTTCACTCACAGGCGATGAGCGCCGCTCGAGTCCCCGGGATCCGGCCCATCGCTCGAGCCACCGAGCAGCAGCAGGCCGCAGCAGCAGCGGCGGCCGGACCCGAGCAGTAGGGAGAGCGCGGCGTCCCCTCCTCCGCCCGCGACAACTGCACACCATGAAACACGTCGGAAGTGTGTGTTTCATTGCACAATAGAGGTTTTTCTTCCTTGGGCTGACCTATGGGATTTATGGTGCTGGCTGACAGCCTCCCTATGAGCCAAAACCTCGTCTAAGCTGCCCTGCTTATTGCCTCTGGATCTGGTAAGGCTGTTCCCGTTTGTTTAGGGATTTAATGTTATGCTGCCCAGGTCTCCTTGGCATTTTTGTCTATTCTGACACCTACATATTTCCCCCCCTTTTTGACCATAAATTGCTGATTTCGTATTTCTGGTTTTTATGCTCACCTCCAGTGAACTCTGTTCACTTTTTATATCTATGTTAATTAAAAGTTAAGTTTTAGGCTTTTTTGATTTCATTAGCTCCCTCTTGATTCAGCTATTTACTACTCATTTGGTGGGTGGCTCGAGCGGGGGGTCACGTCGCTCTGCAAGGGGTTGCTGGCGATCTCGATGGGGGGTGGTTAGGTAGGTGTATGGCCGGAGCCGTGTTTTGAGTTTGTGACGCCACCCACGGGACGTGGTGAAGGTGTAGACACTACCGCTGCAATTACGGGGCACCCAGGGGAGATGGTCGTGCAGCAAGATGTTAACCCCTCCGTGGGCAGGGATGGTGGCCCTGGGACCCGTTTGGGGAGTGTATAGTGGCTGGGCGGTGCAGGGCGGTGCGCAATCGGATGGCACAGTTGTACTCACGATTATTGACACACGCAAGTCTCTGGTAAACCAAGTTGATGGTGGTCGGTGCCCGCCGCCGGCTTCGTCTTGTCCCCCACCCGGGTTGGTGGTCCTGGTCTTTCTCCTTCACCTCATTATGTTCGTGTTGACTGCCTATGCCTCAGCAACGGGAGTCCGCTCCCCAGCTATATATGTGTTGGAGGAGTCCGTTTGCCCGCAGGCGCTGGCCCGTGGGATCTCTCTGCCTGTTGTGGCTTTCTATCCCCCTCGGTGGGCTGTTGCCATCAGTCGGGACTTGGGATGGGAAAGGACTTAAGGTCCAGACCTCAATCAGTGATTTCGACGTGGTCCAGTGGCTTCTGGGCCTCGTTCTGGGTCTGAGTACCCCCCTGGTGCTCCGGTTTCCAGTCGGTTCCCTGGTTCGGTACTGGCGGGTCACTACCCTGTCCCGGTCCCTTACGGTTCCACCTGACCATCTTCCCGGCTCCTGCAGGCCAGGCCACCGCCTGCCTCCTAGCCAAGGTGTGCGGGCTATGACACTCACACCTGTCAGACTGTCAGTTTTCCACCGCAGACCTGTCACCACCTGTCACACTCATCCTTGTATTCTGTAGTATTGTGCTCATCCATGTGCCCTGTAGTATTGTGCTCATCCTTGTGCCCTGTAGTATTGTGCTCATCCTTGTGCCCTGTAGTATTGTGCTCATCCTTGTGCCCTGTAGTATTGTGCTCATCCTTGTACCCTGTAGTACTGTGCTCATCCTTGTGCCCTGTAGTATTGTGCTCATCCATTTGCCCTGTAGTATTGTGCTCATCCTTGTGCTCTGTAGTATTGTACCTGTGCCGCCCCCGTGCACAGCAGCTGGCACTACTTGGATCCGGGCCTTCTGTGGGTGGTGGCTCGAGGGTCCCCGGACCTGGGGGTCTCGCGGACATGCCAAATAAAATGGGGGGGATGTAGTTATACAGGCTAGGCCGTAGTAAGTTCGTGACGCCACCCACGGTGTATAGTGAGGTAGGACACCACCGCTGCAGTTATGGGGCACCAAGGGAGGATGTTGTGGCAGCTAGTTGTTAACCCCTCCGTGGGTAGGGATGGTTGCTCTAGAGCCAGGTGTCCCAGTGCAGGGTATAGCGACCACAGGGAGTGTTGGTGTACTCACTGTTAAGAAACCCCACAAGTCTCTGGTAAACCAAGGTGATGGTGGCCGGTGCCGCTGCCGGTTGCTTTCGGGTCCCCCACCCGGCTGTTGGTCTCTATCCTTTTACTGCACTGTGTTGTGTAAGGTGGACTTGCTAGCATAAAACTCAGGAGTCCGCTCCCGGCTGGATATGGCCTAAGGAGCTGTGCCCGCAGATGCTGGCCCGTGGGATCTCTGGGCCCTGGCGGTGACCTGTTGTCTTCTATGAGGGACTTTGGGTGGGAAAGGACCTATAGTCCTGGCCTCAGTCGGTGAATTAACCAGTCTGCTTTTTTTCGGTTCTGGCTTCAGGGTCTGAGTACCCCCCTTTGTGCTACAGTTTCCGGGTCGGTTCCCCGTGTTTGTACCGGCGGGCTACAACCCTGTCCCGCTCCACCTCGGTCCTGCCGAGCCATCTTCCCGTCTCCTGCTGACGGAAACCACCATCTGCCTACCCTGGTACCATTCAACTTGGACTTCACTGCTGGAGCTACCCCTAGCTCCAGCCCACACTCCTCTCCAAACTGAACTCAAGCTAATCTGCTTGTTTTCCCGCCCTGGGCTGTCTAGATTCCTGGGTGGGCGTGTCCCAACTGCCTTGTCACGCCCACTGGTGTGTCTGTCTGTCCCTAAGGGGGGGTGACTAGGGTTTTTGGTTGGCTGTGTGTTGCCTAATGGGGAACGGTGTTATGCGGGGGCCTATTTGTGACTACCTGGTTTTGCCACAGCGTCACATACCCACTAGTATTGTGCTCAGCCATGTGCCTTGTAGTATTGTGCTTATCCTTATGCCCTGTAGTATTGTGCCCATCCTTGTAGTATTCTGCCCATCCTTGTAGTATTCTGCCCATCCTTGTGCCCAGTAGTATTGTGCTCATCCCTGTAATATTGTGCCCATCCATGTGCTCTGTAGTATTGTGCCTATTTTTTTAGTAATACTCAAAAAAAAAAATCTCCTCACCTTTCCTCCATTCCCTGTGTGCCCATGATCAGTGTTTCTAGAGTTTTGGAGGCAGAATGTTTCTGCTGCGTCCAAAACGCTGCAATGTACAGTACAAGCAGAGTGGATGAGATTTCTAGAAATCCCATGCCACTGTACGTGTGCGGCCCGCAGAAAACACTGACCTGCAGTGCGGCTTTCAGAGGCCGCAGCATGTGAGTTGTTTACTGTGGAGTCACATGCATCCTCTGCAGGGAGAACACAGCGACGAGACCGCAGTACACTGAACCCTGATCGTGGGCATGGGCCGCTGCAGTCTCCTGCGTTCTCCTGCAGAGGAGACTTGTGGCCCTGCAAGTCAGGACCCGCTGCGTCCAGGAGGCAGTGGGTCCTGCTTGTGGGCATGTATCTTACCTGTTGTTGCAGCCACAAACCCCCTGATGATCGCGGCCCTATGCTGGAGGTCGGCACTGGCAGAGCACAGAGTCATTTGCAGTGCCGCGCATAGGAGCTTTCTGCACAATTACAATGGCTGCTCTCCATCAATCAGGTGCAAGGAGGTGGAGACATACAGCAACGTCACCTCCTTGCATCTCTCTTCGCATCAACTGTGCTCTGCCGGTGCCGACCTCCAGCATAGGGCTGCGATCGTCAGGGGGTCTGGGGCCACATGCGGCCCGCAAGCCGCGTGTTTGTGACCTCTGGTGTAGAGCATAGTCCTCCATATACTGTAATATCATACACATCCCATAATCCTCAATATACAGTTGATCCTATTACATCTGGTACATTATATATACCAGCATGGGAGCCAGGCTGGGGGACATATAAATATATATATATATATATATATATATATATATATACAATACAGACCAAAGGTATATATATAATATACAGTATACGGTATGTCCCCCAGCCTGGGTCTTATCCTGGTTGTATGTTTGTATATATAATGTGTGTGTGTGTCCCATATTGCATTAAAGAAAAAGAAAGAAAACATCATACTCACCTACTCCAGGGTGCTAATGGGTCCAGTGCGGACGGATCAAAGCACTGTCATCGCGCGCACAAGACATCAGAGTCCCGACGCTTTGCGATGATGTCACCACGCTGGGACACTGATGTGTGCTTGCACTCACAGCTGAGCAGCAGTGCAGGGAGATTGTGTCTCCCAGCACTACTGCAGAGATTATCTATATCGGCAAGCTGCACACACCGATATAGTTAATAATAATAATAATAATAATAATAATAATAAATAATTTTATTCATTTATATAGCGCTATTAATTCCACAGCGCTTTACATACTGTACATTGGCTAACAGTAGCGCAGCTCCAGGTGTGCCCCCTCTGAGCACGGGGCCCGGGGAGGCCGCATCCTCTGCTTCATTCCCAGTAGCTATGCTGCTGAATGAAATACAGGAACAGTGCAGCTCCTCTCTCACTGAGAGGAGCCAGCTATTTCTCTATAGATTGGGCGCCGGGCCCCCAAAAGCTGCTGGGCCCGGTCACGGTGGCGACCTCTGCGACCGCGGTTGTTACGCCCCTGGACACCATTATAAAATCTGCACCCCTCAGAGTACTCAAAATTACACCCAACTGTGAAGCAATGTGGAGTGAAAAAAAAAACAAAATTATCATTTTACCTAAAAATGTTGCTCTAGACCCAATTTATTCAGTTTTAGAAGAAATAACACAACAAAATGGACTCCAAATTTCTTACCCAGTTTCTTCTGAGAACGCTGATACTCCACATGTGGTCAGAACCCTCTCTTTGGACAAACGGGAGGGCTCAGAACAGAAGGAACAATATTTGAATTTTGGAACAAAAATTTGGGTGAAATAGAAAGCAAGCACCATGTTGCATTTGCTGGGCCTCTAAGGTACCTAAACAGCGGAAATCTCCCACAAGTGATGCCATTTTGGAAACTAGACCCCTCCAGGATTTTATCTAGGGGTATCGTGAGCATTTTAAACCCACAGGTACTTCACAGAATTTGATAACATTAGGCCGTCATATTGAAAATTTAAATATTTTAACAAAAATGTTGCTTTAGCACAAAATGTCTCACTTTTTCAAGTGGTAACCTCAAAAAGTGGACCACACAGCTTGCTACCCACTTTCATATGAGTGCAGTGATACCCCACATTTAGTTAGAAAGTTTTGTTTGGACAAATAGGAGGGCTTGGAAAGAAAGGAGCAATATTTAAATTTTGAAAAGAAAATTTGACTGAAAGAGATTGCGGATACCATTTTGCATTTACAGGGCCCCTAAGGTACCTAAATAGCAGACACCCCCACAAGTGTCCCTATTTTAAAAACTAGAACCCTTAAGGAAATTATCCAAATGTTTGGTGAGCACCTTCAACCCCCTGGTGCGTCACAGAATTTTATAACGTTGAGCTGTGAAAATAAATAAATACATTTTTACCATAAAATTTTTACTTCAACCACATAGCTTTTTAAACATGGCTAACAGGAGAAAATGCACCATACAATTTATTGTGAAATTTCTTTGGAGTACAGTGATATATGTGGTGGAAATCAACTGTTTGGGTGCACGTCAGGGCTCAAAAAGTAAGGAGCTCTATTTGATTTTTTGAAAGCAAAATTAGCTGGAATAATTGGCGGATGCCATGTCGTATTTGGAGATCCCCTGAGGTGCCTAAATAGTGAATCTCCCCCACAAATGACCCCATTTTGGAAACAAAACCCGTCAAGGAACTTATCTAGATTGGTGAGCACCTTGAACCCTTGGGGGCTTCACAGACGTTTATAACGTTGATCCGTCAAAATGAAAAAAATATTTTTATCACAAAGTTGTTACTTCAACCAGATAGCTTTTTTCACAAGGCTATCAGGATAAAATGCACCATAAAATTTATCGTGCAATTTCTCCTGAGTATGCGGATACCTCACATGTGGTAGAAATCAACTGTTTAGATGCCAAAGCTCGAAAGGGAAGGAGCACCATTTGACTGTAAAATTGGGTGGAATCATTAGCGGATACCTTGTCGCTTTTGGAGAGCCTCTAAGACTCCTGAACAGTAGAGCTCTGCCACGTGACCCCATTCTGGAAACTAGACCCCTTAAGGAATTTATCTAGATGTTGGATGAGAACCTTGAACCCTCATGTACGTCACAGAATTTTAGAACGTTGAGTCGTGAAAATAAAAAAATACATTTTTATCACCAAATAGTTACTTTAACCAGATACCTTTTTTCACAAGGGTTACAAGAAAAAAAAAAAGCACTATACAATTTATTGTGAAACTTTTGGTGAGTAGGCTAATACCTTATGTGGAGTGGAAATCAACTGTTTGGGCACACGGCAGGGCTTGGAGGGGAAAGAGCACCTTTTGACTGCAAAATTGGGTGGCATCATTAGCAAACGCCATGTTGCATTTGGGGAGCCACTGAAGTCATATCAGATACCTGATATTACTAACCCAGTCAGTATTAAAAAAAATAATGATGACAAAACAAATTTTCTTAGAAAAAACACTCCCAAACGCATTCCCTCTTTCACCAATTTATTTAAAAAAAAAAATCCGGTCTGCCATAATCCATATTGGAGGTCCCATGATGATTCAGTCTTCCAGGATATGGGGGGCACACTCAGCGAACATATCCCCCATTTTCTGGAAGTGAAGGCACTCCATGTGAGGAGTCTACCTGCAGTGATCTCAATGAAAATACGTCCGCCATTTTTTCAGAAGGAGGGGTCGCAGGGGAGTCATTGCTGCAAAAGGTACTGGAGGAGGACATGGGGGGCGACAGGGGGTGAGCTAGAGAAGACTTTTCTGTCTCATCTGACATGTCAGATGACACAAATCAGAGGAGGAAGATGTTTGCGGCATGGGCATAACTTGTGCGCCCACTATTTAAGATGATAAGGAGGAGGAGGGGGACCAGGGAAGACTTCAGCCATACTGTAGAAGACTGTGGGAAGACATTACTCTCCCATCTTACATGTTTGATCATGCCAGGTGGGAAAAAAATCATTTTTTACCAGCGCTGCCATTTACTGCGATGTGATCACGAGACCAGGGCCCAGAAGAAACGGCCCGGATTGAATCCAACGGCAGGATTCTCGAAGACACTAATCATTACACCATGGCATAAGACCTCCTTATTTCCTGGGACTGATTTCTCCCTTCAGCTGTCACATGCTGCTTTACTAATAGGATTCTTGTTATCCAAATTCCCTGTGCATAACTGATTTATAATAAGACATTTTTCATTTCTATTGCTATGTGATGATTACCTATCCAGACATCTTGGGCACCAGTACCCATTGAACATTAAGGCATTAGAATCCCCGGCTCCTCCCCGTTGGATTATACATATACCTTCACTGACCCATTGCAGGCTGTGATTTATTTAGTCACATGACTCTAATGTCACCGTCTCATTCATTTGTTTGTATTATCTACCCTATTACAGACTCGACTGATACTCTTTTGTGAACCAATCCCAATTTCTTACCTTCTCTGTTGGTCCATCTGATAGTCCGACTTTGATAAAGACCAGGGGCCGAAACGTCAGACTTGTTTTTCGGACTTTGTCATAATTATCACACAGAATAAAAACAAAAATTTAACACAATTTTTTTCTCGTTGGTTTTCTTACTGGGACATTTATGAGTGCCGGAGTACTTTTTCTACTTATTGTTTATTAATTTCTCCTGAGCACCTTATTGGTGATGTGAGGTTATATGTATTGATCTTGTGCCATAAGCCTACACTGGTGTCAACTTCAATGTGTAAGAGATTTTCCAATATCTGATATTTGAATGTTTGTAAATAATGTAGCTATGCCCTGTATTTCATAGACTATAAATGTTTACAATGATCTGTGATCAAGTAATTTTTAAACAACTAAATTTTAATATTTTCTATGATAGATTCAAGATCTAAAGATGAAAGTACTGGATTTGCGTGGAAAGTTTAAAAGACCAGCATTACGCAGAGTGAGAGTATCAGCTGATGCTATGCTCCGTGCACTACTTGGCTCAAAACACAAGGTCTCTATGGATCTACGTGCTAACCTAAAATCTGTGAAAAAAGAGGACACAGAAAAGGTACTATAAGATCTGTTTTGTTTTTTACTAAATCTTTTTATCATGGATTTTAAATAATATAAGAGAGAAAAAGGTATCTCAATGATGGGCAGAGACTTAAGGGTGCTTTACACGCTGCAACATCGCTAGCGATCTCGTTAGCGATGTAACACGCCAGATCGCACACACAATTTGCTGAGATCGCACATGCGACCTGCGCTATAAAATGACCTATGTGCGATCTCGGCAAATCGCATGTGCGATCTGGTGTGTTATCTCGCTAACGAGATCGCTAGTGATGTTGTGGCGTGTAAAGCACCCTTTAGTCCTTTAATTTTCCATCCAAAGCTTCCGGATGTTAGCTGAGTATTTTTTTTTCTTCAAAACAAAGTGTGAGCTTGGAGGCAGATACTTACAGTAAGAATCAGGCAAGTCACAAGGTCAGAATGTCCTATAAAAACAGGCAAGAGAACCAAATGAATCATTGTAGCTATGGTTGTCTCGTATCTTCATCAATTACTGATGAGTTAAACTGAAACTCTTCTTATGGATACTGAAGTCTTATATCATCTGGTTATAAAATTGATAGGAATTTTCCTGTATCCTGACACAATTAAAAAAGCCACCAGAATATGTTAGTATATCTTTTTAATACTTTAAAAATATTTAGTATCCTAAGCTGGATATCTGACAAAGTAAAGTTTATTCAAACTGTTCTCTGTTAGTGATGGGCAAAACCATGGTTAAACGGGTTCGTAAAACCAGCACGGAAAAAAATATAGGATCGGAGAATGAACTTGACGCCAAATTTAACCCTGAACTAGGCACCCCATACAAGTCAATTTGAAAGCCCAAGTTTGGGGCTGTAAAATGGTTGTAGTAAGGGCTATGGTGTTGCAAAAGGAACCTGAATGGGGATAAGAGCATGAACATTTCCCTGCAAACAAATGTGGATAGGTTCATGACTTAAAGAGGTTCTGTCACCCTAGCAATTATGGATAAATAGCAAGTAAATGAAAAAACTGAACATTTTAAGTGACCCCACAGAGATGGATTTCAGAGATTCCCCACAGTTTACACAATTTCAAAAAGGGCCCTAAGAGACCCTGTATTCCCAGTTCACCCACGTTGTCAAGATTGCCAGTTTAATCAGAGTGTAAATTTCAATTCTAGGCCACAACAGAGCCTCTTTAAACATTTGCCCCACACAGCCAAGTTTGCCAAAGTTTAACCACAGAGCGTAAGTTTAAAACATAGGCCTCAATAGAGTCTCTTTAAACAGTTGCTCCATACAGCTAAGATTAACAGACGTCTCCCACTGAGCAAGACGTTTAACCAATTTACCCTATGAAGCCTGTATTGCCATTTGAGGCGGACAATTATTTGCTTATCTCACATAAAGAGGACCTTTTCCATACAGCAAATCTATATAGCAAGTGGACTTCCAATGGAGGTGAATTCCACAGAGACGCTGATTGCTCAATTAGGGCATTTGCGACGAATGTATACAAGACATATGTGAAGGACTTTCTATAATATATGAAGCTAAGTATTGCTTATTGTAGATCTCCTTACTAATTATGTGTACATCTTATGTCCTCGTGTGAATATTGCCATTATGGTGTAAATCCGGTTTCTGTTCAACCCTGCCTTCTGAGGTATATCTTGGATTACTGGAGAGCCAATAATCTTTATCTTTTTTGTCTATATTGGCTCCGGGGAGATTAAAGTCTATATGGTGGAAGGCTGGATTTAATGTTAATTTAATTCTATGGCATAACAAGCTGTACCCAATACATACTATGATATAAAGATTGAACTGTCTATCTATATATGCTTAGTATGTTTTTGCACATTTGCGTGTAAATTTTAATAGTTTATTGTAAGAAAATTTGTATTGGGAAATTTTGTGAATTTTTTAGAGTATATTTCCCATATATATATTTTCCCTAAATGCACAATGTATTGCTAGTTCACCCACACAGCCAAGATTGAAAAAGTTTCCCCACAGAATACCGAATTGTGAAAAAAGCCCTTAAACAGCCTGCTTAGCTGATTAACCCTCATAGCTTTCATTGCCAAAGATCAACCAAATAGCACTCAATTAACCTCTTCACGACACATGACATACTGGGTATGTCATGGATCGTGTGAGGTTAATCCTCGTGGGCTGTCGTGGGCAGTCCGTGACGATCCGTGCACATCTCAGCTGATTTTAACAGCTGAGATGTGTGCCTGCCATGTGCGAGTGGAATCGCGTTCCACCCGAGCCTATTAACCCTTTACATCTCACTGCCAAAACTTGACAGTGAGATGTATCAGCGTGCCGCTATTAGCATAACTTACCCACCCCCATCAGAAGTCACGTGGCGTGACTTCCGGTGGTTGCCATGGTAGCACAGGCTTATGTGATGACTCCTGTAGCTATCATGAGTCACTTTCTCTCACTGCCAGCAAAGGGCAGTGTGTGAGAGTAAAGCAGCTTTTCTTCAGATCTCAGCTGTGTAACTGTGATCTGGAGAAATGGAAGAGCGATCAGACTGCTGATCATTATAGTCCCCTAAGGGACCTAGAAAAATAAAAAAAAAAGTTAAACAAAGTTTTAAAAAATGTTAAAAAAGTAAAAAAACTAATCAAATCACCCCCCTTTTGGCCCATTGAAAACTAAAGGATTAAAAAAATTAAAAATATACACATATGTGGTATTGGTATACACATATATGGTATCGCCGCGTTCAGAAATGCCCAATCTATCAAAATGTAAAATCAATTGATCTATCGGTAAATGGCATAGTGGCTAAAAATTTGCAAACACCAAAATTATGTTTTTTTGACACCACAAAGTTTGCGCAAAATGCAATAACAAGGTGATCAAAATGTAGCATCTGCACAAAAATGGTACCATTAAAAACATCACCTTAAGACCCAAATATAAGCCATCACTGAGCCATAGATCCTGAAAAATGAGAACGCTACGGGTTGTGGAAAATGGCAGTAAAAGTGCGCTAGTTTTTTTGGACAAACTTGTGAATTTGTTTAACCCCTTAGATAAAAGTAAACCTATACATGTTTGGTATCTACAAACTCATACTGATGTGAAACATTGCACCAACACATCAGTTTTATCATATAGTGAACATGATGAATAAAATATTCCAAAAACTTTTGTGTGATCACACTTTTTTTGCACTTTTTCCGCACTTGAAATTTTTTTGCTGTTTTCCAGTACACTATATGGTAAAACTCATAATTTCATTTAAATGTACAGCTTGTCCTGCAAAAAATAAGCCCTTATATGGCAAGATTGCCGAAAAAATAAAAAAGTTACGGTTCTCGGAATAAGGGGAGCAAAAAAAAAAACTGAAAAAAGGAAAATCGCCCAACGGTGAAGGGGTTTAAACAGAGACCGTCCACGGAACCCCATTCAACAGAGTGCTCAAAAACCAGAAGTAAAAGTTGCCTGACTCGTTGAAGTTTGCACTGCTTTGCTCGTTTTGAAGGGGGTGATGTTTACAAAAGATGCCCATGCTCCTCAAATGTCAACTCTGCACTTTCAGCAGTGCACCATTTCTTTGACTGCCTGTTTTAACAGTTCCCACACAGGAGCCAATTTTCTGCTCGAGTGGTGGACAGTCTAGTTGCTGGATTTAAAAAGCTCATTTTATGATTTGGAATTAAGCCGGAGTTATGCCAACTAGACTTGCTACTACCAGTCACAGCAAATTACACTAGAAACGGCCAACTCATACTGCTCACTGTGTATTCTGTGAATCCAAAGCACTTGTGGATGTGTGGATGAAAGACTACCATATCAAAACCCTGTCATGGCCAACCCAATCTCCAGACCTGAACCCCATTGAAAACCTCTGGAATGTAATCAAGAGAAAGATGGATAGTCTCAAGCCATTAAACTGCTTACATTTTGGCACCAGGAGTGGCATAAGGTCATCCAAAAGCAGTGTGAAACTGGTGGAACGCATGCCAAGACGCATGACAGCTGTGATTCAAAATCATGGTTATTCCACAAAATATTGATTTGTGAACTCTTCCTGAGTTTAAACATTATTATATTGTTGTTTCTAAATGATTATGAACTTGTTTTCTGTGCATTATTTGAGGTCTGAAAGCAATGCGTTTTTTTGTTATTTTGCCCATTTCTCATTTTCAGAAAACAAATACAAAATTTACTGCTTGAAAATTCGGAGACATGTTGTCAGTAGTTTATAGAATAATAAACAATTTACATTTTACTCGACCCCAGAAGTGCAGATGCTGGTACTTCCGGGCTCAATCAAGTTTATTTGTTTTCGCATCTTAAAGACTAGGATACAAATAAAGGGAGGTGCACCTTCCCCCCCCAAAAAAATAGCAGATTTATTAGACTGTTTAATGGAGGGGGAGAGGATGTGGGGAAAAAAATTGGGGTGGCAGAAAGTGTTGCCCCCCCAAAGCGCTCCGATCCAAGCACGGGACCATGAGTGCCTACTGGCAAATATGGCCCTGCATATATAATACTTGGACCAAAAAGAACCCTGCATACAGAGGAGCATAGAGGAAAATTGTGGGTGGCAAAGGAGAGTCCCACGGGTGATACCCACGTGTATTGCCGTGGGGAGTGGCATCTTTAGGAAAGTGTGTGAGGACTACAAACAATACAGGGTATATATACATGTGTATGCAATAAACAAAACATATATCACCTGTATGTGTAGTGGGCGTGGCCTGGACCAGCTGCAATGGGAGGGAAGTACGTTTGTAGCCGCCGCTGCTGCTGTGGCAATGGAGATGAGTGACACCATATTTGAATGCTTGCGCATCCGCAGAGGTACAGAGACACGCGATAATACCGCAAGTAGGGGCGCATGCGTCCTAGCATGCAGGACACAAGTGGGCAGAAGAGGGAGCAAGGAAGGTAAAATAAAATAAACAAAGGAATAAGTATGCCAGATACATTGTAAAAGCCTGAATGTTACAGCAAGACTTGAAATAAAAAAAGATTAATAAAGGATCATTATGGAGGAAGGGGGGAATGAAAAGAAGAAGGGTGAGGGAGAGGGAGAAAGAAAAACAAGGATAATGCAAATAGCATGTTTTGTAATGAGGAGAATGACCAGTTAAAAATGGAAATGGAAATGAAAAATAAAATATAAAAAATAATATCAAATACCGTATGTATATAATGGACAATAGAAAAATAGGATAAGAAAAAAGAAATGAAAACAATGATAAGGGAAAGAAACAGGAAATATGTTTACACACACACAAAAAATGATATACTTACAAACATATATCTATATATATAATTGCCTTATTCTGTCTGTCTGTCTGTCTGTCTTGCTCCAAAATTGTGTCGTTACAGTGACAGTGTCGTTACAGTGACAACCGTCGGATTGGCCGCTGGGCTCGCCCTGGCCCCGCCACCCCACACGGATTGGCCGCTCGCCTCGGCCTGGCCCCGCCCCCCGCATGGATTGGCCGCTCGCCCCGGCCCACTCGGCCCACTCGGCCCCTCGGCCTGGTAACCATGATACACATCGGGTAACTATAGGAAGCGCTTCCCTTAGTTACCTGATGTGTATCATGGTTACCAGCGTACACCGGCTCCCGGTACACATGTGCAGGGAGCCGGCGTACGCTGACGCCTCGCCCGCTCGGCCCCGCCCACGGCACACGTTTGCCCGCTCGGCCCCGCCCCGGCACACATTGGCACGCTCGGTCCCTCCCCCGGCGGCCCACTTTGCCCCGCCCCCGGCACACGTTGGCCTGCTCGGTCCCGCCCCCAGCACACGTTGGCCCGCTCGGCCCTGCCCCCGGCGGCCCGCTCGGCCCCGCCCTCAGCACACGTTGGCCCGCTCTGACCCACCCCCGGCACACGTTGGCCCGCTTGGACCCGCCACCGGCACACGTTGGCCCACTCGGACCCGCCCCAGTCACACGTTAACCCGCTCGGCCCCACCCCAGCACACGTTGGGCACCTATACACCTCCCCCCAGGACTACTCCTCCCATTATACTCATCGTTCCCCAGGACCACTCCTCCCATTATATTCCTCTTTCCCCAGGACTACTCCTCCTATTATAGTCCTCCTATTATACTCCTCTCTGAGTATAATAGGAGGACTATTATAGCATGGGGGATGGAGCACGATGGGGGGTGTGCAGCATGGGGGATGGAGCACGATGGGGGTGTGCAGCATGGGGGATGGAGCACGATGGGGGGTGTGCAGCATGGGGGATGGAGCACGATGGGGGGTGTACAGCATGGGGGGTGCGAAGCACGATGGGGGGTGCGCAGCATGGGAGAAGGAGTATGATGGGGGGTGCGCAGCATGGGGGATGGAGCACGATGGGGGGTGCGCAGCATGGGGGATGGAGCACGATGGGTGGTGTGCAGCATGGGGGATGGAACACGATGGGGGGTGCACAGCATGGGGGATGGAGCACAATGGGGGGTGCGCAGCATGGGGGATGGAGCACGATGGGGGGTGCACAGCATGGGGGATGGAGCACGATGGGAGGCACACCTCCCCACTAAAAACACACACACACCGCCACAAGCGCACCGCACAACACACCACACACACACACGGCGAACCACAAACACCGCCCTACACAGACACCCACACACACAGACAACGCCGCACACACGCAACACCCAACACACAAACACCGTGACATACACAAATATACGCACACACCGCGCAACACACACACATTGCACAAAACATACCTCCCCCAAAACACACACACACACACCCCATACACACACAAACCGCGCAGCACACACAGACAACACTGCAGACACACAGCGCTCCACAAACAACGCAACACACACAATGCAACACACAAACAACACCGGTCTCACCCCCCCACACCCAGACAACACCCAGAACATTAACAGCGCCCTACACAAACACTTGGCAAATACATAACGTACACATACCCATACATACATACACATATACTCCATACATTTGCATATATATATATAATTGATTAAAGGAGTATGCGGTTATTTGTACAAAAGTTGAAATTTGAAAAAAATATTGTTTATAGCAGGCAGACATAAAACATTTGGCATAGTTAACCTACAGAGCAACGAGTTTAACAAATAATGTTCATCCACACAGCCAAGATTCATTACTATTTAAGGTGCTGCCGTTAAGCAAGAGTATGACCCTTTCCCCCTTGATGAAGCAATATTTCCAGTTGCGAATCGTACGTTGGGGCTCCCCCCTCCTGCTTTTCCCACCAACTCCATCGGGAGGTTTTTTTTATCTTCTATGTGCTTTTGCAGCTGTCATATCTGGCCTTAATATATATATGCTGCCAATTGTACTTTGATTTTCTGTGTCAATTTTTAGTTGTTCGTCAATTTTGGATTGCACTATGCACTTTATAAGATTATAACTAGAGATGAGCGAACCGGCCGTGGTTCGGCTCGAGTTTGGTTCGTCGAACGGAGGTCCCGCATTGGAAACAATGGCAGGCAATCATAAACACATAAAAACACCTAGAAAACACCCTCAAAGGTGTCCAAAAGGTGACAAACAACTCACAACACAACACAAACACATGGGAAAGTGACAAGGACATACAGTTAGGTCCAGAAATATTTGGACAGTGACACAATTTTCGCGTGTTGGGCTCTGCATGCCACCACATTGGATTTGAAATGAAACCTCTACAACAGAATTCAAGTGCAGATTGTAACGTTTAATTTGAAGGTTTGAACAAAAATATCTGATAGAAATTGTAGGAATTGTACACATTTCTTTACAAACACTCCACATTTTAGGAGGTCAAAAGTAATTGGACAAATAAACCAAACCCAAACAAAATATTTTTATTTTCAATATTTTGTTGCGTATCCTTTGGAAACAATCACTGCCTTAAGACTGGAACCCATGGACATCACCAAACGCTGGGTTTCCTCCTTCTTAATGCTTTGCCAGGCCTTTACAGCCGCAGCCTTCAGGTCTTGCTTGTTTGTGGGTCTTTCCGTCATAAAGCTGGATTTGAGCAAGTGAAATGCATGCTCAATTGGGTTAAGATCTGGTGATTGACTTGGCCATTGCAGAATGTTCCACTTTTTTGCACTTATAAACTCCTGGGTAGCTTTGGCTGTATGCTTGGGGTCATTGTCCATCTGTACTATGAAGCGCCGTCCTATCAACTTTGCGGCATTTGGCTGAATCTGGGCTGAAAGTATATCCCGGTACACTTCAGAATTCATCCGGCTACTCTTGTCTGCTGTTATGTCATCAATAAACACAAGTGACCCAGTGCCATTGAAAGCCATGCATGCCCATGCCATCACGTTGCCTCCACCATGTTTTACAGAGGATGTGGTGTGCCTTGGATCATGTGCCGTTCCCTTTCTTCTCCAAACTTTTTTCTTCCCATCATTCTGGTACAGGTTGATCTTTGTCTCATCTGTCCATAGAATACTTTTCCAAAACTGAGCTGGCTTCATGAGGTGTTTTTCAGCAAATTTAACTCTGGCCTGTCTATTTTTGGAATTGATGAATGGTTTGCATCTAGATGTGAACCCTTTGTATTTACTTTCATGGAGTCTTCTCTTTACTGTTGACTTAGAGACAGATACACCTACTTCACTGAGAGTGTTCTGGACTTCAGTTGATGTTGTGAATGGGTTCTTCTTCACCAAAGAAAGTATGCGGCGATCATCCACCACTGTTGTCATCCGTGGACGCCCAGGCCTTTTTGAGTTCCCAAGCTCACCAGTCAATTCCTTTTTTCTCAGAATGTACCCGACTGTTGATTTTGCTACTCCAAGCATGTCTGCTATCTCTCTGATGGATTTTTTCTTTTTTTTCAGCCTCAGGATGTTCTGCTTCACCTCAATTGAGAGTTCCTTAGACTGCATGTTGTCTGGTCACAGCAACAGCTTCCAAATGCAAAACCACACACCTGTAATCAACCCCAGACCTTTTAACTACTTCATTGATTACAGGTTAATGAGGGAGACGCCTTCAGAGTTAATTGCAGCCCTTAGAGTCCCTTGTCCAATTACTTTTGGTCCCTTGAAAAAGAGGAGGCTATGCATTACAGAGCTATGATTCCTAAACCCTTTCTCCGATTTGGATGTGAAAACTCTCATATTGCAGCTGGGAGTGTGCACTTTCAGCCCATATTATATATATAATTGTATTTCTGAACATGTTTTTTGTAAACAGCTAAAATAACAAAACTTGGGTCACTGTCCAAATATTTCTGGCCCTGACTGTATACTCATGCGAAAACGAAAGAGCAGGACAAGGAAAAAGAGGAGGAGACACAGATATAGGCATGGCACGCCCTTCTAAAATCATGTAAAACACCGCAAGGTGACTCCAAGCGGAGTTCACCCTTTTTTTCAAAAATTGGGCCACACACACACCCACCCCTTCAGTGGCAGCACTTGTGCCCCAGTTGTACACTTCACAGCTAGATTTGCATCAAGCACATTCAAAAATACGCCATACTTAACCGTCCCCAGGAGGACACCGGGGTAGGTAGCTAAGTCTTTCCTGATCCCAGCTCTGTTCATCTTGGCTCCTTTTAAAAAACACAGCAAGCAAGGGTTACTCCAAGCGGAGTCTCCCTTTTTTCCAAAAATTGGGCCACACAGACACTCAGCCCTTCAGTGGCTGCACTTGTGCCCTAGTTGTACACTTCACAGGTAGATTTGCATCAAGCACAATAAAAAATACGCCATACTTAACCGTTCCCAGGATGACCCTGGGGTAGGTAGCAAAGTCTTTGCTGAACCATGACTTGTTCATCTTGGCTCCTTTTAAAAAACACAGCAAGCAAGGGTTACTCCAAGCGGAGTCTCCCTTTTTTTCCAAAAATTGGGCCACACAGACACTCACCCCTTCAGTGGCAGCACTTGTGCCCTAGTTGCAAACAGGATGTTTTGATTTGCATCATGCACATTCCAAATCCACAAGCATTTACTCTCCCCAGGATGACACAGGGGTAGTAAATTCCTTGTGGATCCATGACT
Source organism: Anomaloglossus baeobatrachus (assembly GCF_048569485.1). NCBI lineage: Eukaryota > Metazoa > Chordata > Amphibia > Anura > Aromobatidae > Anomaloglossus > Anomaloglossus baeobatrachus. The sequence goes on from NC_134354.1 coordinate 321,406,978, forward strand.
TGTTCATTTTGATGAACGTTAGTCTGTCCACATTGTCACTGGACAGACGTGTGCGCTTATCTGTCAGCACACACCCAGCAGCACTGAAGACACGTTCAGAGACAACGCTGGCAGCTGGACACGACAAAATCTCAAGGCGTAAGTGGAGAGCTCTGGCCATTTTTCAAGATTTGAAGCCCAAAATGAGCAAGGCTCCATTTGCAAAGTCATGGCATCGATGTTCATTTGGAGATACTCCTGTATCATCCTCTCCAGCCGTTGACTATGTGTCAGACTTGTTGTCTCTGGTGGCCTTGCAAAGGAGGGTCTAAAAAAATTATGAAAAGATTCCATAAAATTGCTGTTACCAGCACCAGTTACGGTGCTACTGGTACGGGTAGACTGTTGAAGATGACGAGACTCTCCCATGTTTGTCAAGTTACAACTGAGAGATTCACTCCCTGCACCACGGTTGTTTGGTGGAAAAGCCGAGCTAAGATCGAGTAACAGCTTCTGCTGATACTCCTGCATACGTGCGTCCCTTTCTATGGAAGGAATTATGTCACAAAATTTGGACTTGTACCGGGGATCTAATAGTGTGGCAAGCCAGTAGTCATCATCACTTCTAATTTTGACAATACGAGAGTCATGTTGGAGGTAGTGCAGCAAGAAGGCACTCATGTGTCTTGCGCAGCCATGCGGACCAAGTCCACGCTGTGTTTGTGGCATAGAGGTGCTAACCGTTCTTTCTTCCTCTGACATCTCCCCCCAACCTCTTTCAACTGAAATTTGGCCAAGGTCTCCCTCATCTGCTGAGTCTTCCATGCCCATGGACAGTTCGTCCTCCATTTCTTCATGTTTTCCTGCGCCTTCCTCAACATTTCGCCTGCTACAATGTGCCCTTGTTGATCCCTGTCCCCCATGGTCCCATGCCTGCCGCATTGGTGATGATGAACGTCTGGACCTTGGTGATGTTGTTGTGTCTTGCGCATATGAATCCTCCTGTAGTTCCTCCCCTTCCTGTTGTCCCACCCCCTGACTCCGAATAGTGTTTAGCGTGTGCTCCAGCATGTAAATGACTGGAATTGTCATGCTGATAATGGCATTGTCAGCGCTAAACATATTCGTCGCGATGTCGAAAATGTGCAGAAGGGTGTATAGGTCCTTGATTTGAGACCACTCCATCAGGGTGATCTGCCCCACCTCTGCATCTCATTGGCCCAGGCTATACGTCATGACGTATTGCACCAGGGCTCGGCGGTGCTGCCACAGTCGCTGTAACATGTGGAGAGTCGAATTCCAGCGTGTCGGCACATCGCATTTCAGGCGATGAACCGGCAGGCCGAAAGACTTCTGGAGCGATGCAAGTCGCTCAGCAGCGGTGGTTGAATGGCGGAAGGGAGCAGACAGTTTTCGTGCCCTGTTCAGAAGGCCATCTAGGCCAGGATAGTGTGTTAAAAATTGCTGGACAACAAGGTTCAACACGTGAGCCATACAAGGCACGTGTGTCACCTTGCCCAGGCGAAGGGCTGCACCCAGGTTTGCAGCATTGTCGCACACGGCCTTACCAGGCTGCAGGTTGAGTGGAGACAACCATTTATTAAACTCAGTCTCCAGAGCTGCCCACAACTCAGCCGCTGTGTGACTCTTATTTCCAAAACATTTCAAGCTAAAGACCGCCTGATGCCGTTGCGCTCTGCTGCCAGCATAGTAATGAGGGGTGCGTGATTCCTTCTGCGCAGTGAGAACGCTGGTGGCCTGACCAGGCAGGCTTGGGGTGGAGGTGGAGGACCCAGATGAGGTGGAGGAGGCAGAAGCAGTGGCGGAACTTGTACAGACAGAGGATTGACACACAAGTCGTGGGGACGGCAAGACTTGTGCAGCAGACCCTTCACCATCTATCACCATAGTTACCCAGTAACGTCCCTGTCCATGCTTACTGGTCCAAGTATCGGTGGTGAAATGCACCCGTTGACACACAGAGTTTCTCAAGGAAGCGGTGATGTTGTGTGCGACATGCTGGTGTAGCGCGGGCACACCTTTCTTAGAGAAGTAGTGGCGACTGGGCATCTGGTACTGGGGCACAGCGACAGACATAAGGTCTCTAAAATCCTGTGTGTCCACCAGGCGGAAAGGCAGCATTTCGGTAGCCAAGAGCTTACAGAGGGATAAAGTCAACCTCTTAGCTTTGTCATGGGTCACAGGAAATGGCCTTTTATTTGTCCACATCTGAGGGACAGAAATCTGGCTGCTGTGTGTAGACGGTGTTGAGTAGGGTGTCCCTGGAAAAATGCAGGTTTGTGAGGAAAGTGCAGGCGTAGACATGATGTTGCCTTCATTCAACGTTGGTGCTATCGATGTCTGAGAGAGCTGTACACACGCACTTGTTTCCCCTTCCAAACCAACTGACGACCTACCAAGCAAACTGCCTGTTGCGGTTACAGTGGTGGAAGTTGTGCGTGGAAAACCAGGTGTGACAGCTGTCCCCACAGTCCTAGAAGATGAAGAGCACGCGGATGCACTGGAAGGGGCAGGCGGTGGATGGTTTGCTCCGCTAGGCCGCATTGCAGCATGGTGAGCTTCCCACTGGGACATATGATATTTATTCATGTGACGATTCATGGAAGAAGTTGTCAAACTGCTGAGGTTTTGCCCTCTACTAACAGAATCACAACAAATTTTACAGATCACATAATTTGGGCGATCTTTTGCTATGTCAAAAAAGGACCAGGCTAGGCAAGGCTTAGAGGGCATGTGACCTGCTGATCCACCCCGACTAGTGCTCAGAGTCAGAGTGGTGGCTGAGGATGCAGTTGTAGACGTGCTACTAGTGCTCCAACTCTGTCCAGGAAGGCGCAAGGTAACTTCGTCATCAGTTGCATCCTCCTCCAGCGCCTCTGTTGACCTCCTCGAGTGCCTGACTGTGGGTTGACAGTAGGTGGGATCTAGAACTTCCTCATCAATTGTTGTGTTTGCACTCCCCTCACCCTCAGACCGAGCCTCTTCTTGCCCTGACCGAATATTTAAGTTGTCATCCCAATCTGGTATCTGCGTCGCATCGTCATCAGTATGTTCCTCATTGTCTATAACAACAGGTGTTACAGTTTGTGAAAAGGGGTCAACATTATGCTCAGAAACTTGGTCCTCACGGCCTGAATCAGAGTCACAAAGGTTCTGGGCATCACTGCAGACCATTTCCTGGTCTGTACTCACTGTAGCTTGGGAGCAGACTTCTGATTCCCAGGCTATAGTGTGACTGAACAGCTCTGCAGACTCAGCCATCTCAGTTCCACCATACTGTGCAGGGCGGATGGAGACTTTAGAGCTGGGAGAAAGCAAGTGTGATTGGGCTGACAACTCAGAGGACTGGTGTTTTTTGAATGCGGTAGTTGAGGTGGCGGAGAGGGCACTTGTTGGACCACTTGAGATCCATTCAAGCATTTTCCTTTTTTGGCCATCATCTACCTTTGTTCCAGTTGTTCGTGTCCGTAAAAAAGGGAGCAAATCAGATTGTCCACGGTAAGTAGTAGACATCTTACTTTTGCTGGAAGATGGTCTATCTTCAGCAGATATTAATGGAGCTTTTCCACCTTCCCCACGGACAAACCCTTTTTTTCCTTTTCCAACACGCCTCTTCCCCTTTCCACCAGCATCTGTCATTTTGCCACTCATTTTGTTTGCGACAAGATTATGCACTTAAAATGTGGTAGTAAAAATTGAGAGGTGGTGTAGATTTCAGCGGTGGTCTAGCTTTATTAACAGCAGAATAAACAACAATAATTATCCCTGACAATGCAACTACGGCCCTTAAACTGACAGCATAGTTTGCTAGTATAAAGGCTTAGTAACAATGAGTTTGAGTGTGCAATGCAGTGGTGCTGCAAATAGCTTTGCACCAGTGGGACAATAATGAAGTCCAACAGCCACTTTAAGGATGCCACTAAGTTTCCTCAGTGTTTGCTAGTATAATGGCTTAGTAACAATGAGTTTGAGTGTGCAATGCAGAGGTGCTGCAAATAGCTTTGCACCAGTGGGACAATAATGAAGTCCAACAACTACTTTTAGGATGCCACTGTTTCCTCAGTGTTTGCTAGTATAATGGCTTAGTAACAATGAGTTGGAGTGTGCAAAGGGCAGGAGGGTACAGTGGCAGGGTTGTGAGTCTGGGTAGAGGAAAGGAAGCCTCCCTTTCTATCCCTCCTAATGCGGAAATGCAGCGAGGAAATCCCTGACCTTAGCTACACAGACGCTGTCATCTTGTGTAGCTGTTAAAATCTGTTTTCACGGACCTGACTGTCACCTATGGCTCTGACCCTGCTGGCATTAGCCCTTACAAGGGCTGAAAGAAACTTCTATCCCTATTCTGTATAGCGCTGTGTATAAAGCGTACACAGCAGTATCGGAGACAGGAGCTACGCCAGCGGTGACTGACACCAAGACGCAGAAGGCAGATAATGGCGTGCTGGAGGAAAATGTCCGTTTTTATAATGCAGGGACATGTGACATGGACATCCTATCACACATGCCGTTGCTTCTCTGGCTTAAAGTCCACTTAGCTGTGTGTGTGTCTGGGATTGGCTGACATGCTGGCCCGCCCCACTACACGCGCGAAGGAAGACATGGAAAAAAAAAAAAATGGCGATCGCCATTATCCAAACAGCAGTGATCTGAATGCGCTGTTCCCGCACACTATACGCTGAAATTTCATAATAGTCACAGAGTGACTTACACTATTACAGCGGAAAGCCAGCTAGTAATTAGCTTGTCTTTTTGCTGCTAGAACCTTTCTCGAACGTATCTAGAACTATCGAGCTTTAGCAAAAAGCTCGAGTTCTAGTTCAATCTAGAACAGCCCCCAAAATCACTCGAGCCGCGAACTGGAGAACCTCGAACCGCGCTCAACTTTAATTATAACCATCCAGGGGATTTCTCCAGGACCATTATCACTATTATCTATATGTATTGCAGTTTAATCTTTTCCATGCATTGGATCTAGTGTTGGCGATACGGCTGCTATATAATAAAACGTATTTTGTGGGACAATATTCATTGCCACAACTTATGAAAATTATTCACCTATCCATCCATTTTTTTACATTGATTGCACAGGCTCCTTACTGTATTTATTACTAGTCATCTTGGGAGTGTGTGTTGGTTTATTTTTTTTTATCCTTTATCCTCACCCCTCTTTTTTTGATCCATTCTTTCTTGTATAATTGTTTATTATAAGATTCAATATTTTATCCCTCTGCATTCCACTCCTTGTTCTCCGTTTTTTTTATGTTTAACATGGAGTTTTTGCTTGACCATCAATAGGTGTGGATTTTCCACACTTATATGGTCTATATGTATTTGTGTAAGTGACTATGTATCTATGGAATTTTGTATTCCCCCTCACAGCCAAGATTCACAGTTCTACCACAGACCACCGAATTGTAAAAAAAAGCCTGTTCACCCAGTTGATCCTCACAGTTCTCAAAGCCACATATTCTGCTGAAAGGTGTAGAAAGTTAATTTAAAAAAAAAAAAATCAAGGCCACAGACCCTGGTAAGAAGTATTGAGACATAGGTTTTTTCAAAAGGTTAGGCCACAGACCTTGGTGAGGAATGGCAAGATTTGTTTTTTTTTTTAAAAAAAGTATGGCCAAAGACCCTGGTGAGAAGTGCAAGAATTAGTTTTTCCACAAAGATTAAAGCCACAGACCCTGGTGAGAAGTGTTAGTTTTTTCCAAAAAAATTAAGGCCAAAGACCCTAGTGAGATGCGGCGAGAGTTAGTTTTTCAAAACAATTATGGTCAACGACCCCTGGTGCTAAGTGGCCAGAGGAGGTAGTTTTTTAAAAAACTAAGGAAAAAGACCCAGCTGCACACTAGCGACAAGTAGCATTTTTGAGGAGAAGGCAGCAAACCATTTATTTATTTATTTGGTTTCGAATGTGATATTATATTTAAGACTTACTGTACTTAATTGAGTCTCCAAAACACTGAGCATGGCAAATACAAGTATACCAATGTCTGTTGGTGGGTGGTCTAGTTGTCTACTCAGCCAAAGGTATTGACAAGTCTGGCGTAATCTACGATTTATTCATTTTAACGAAAGTCAGTTGTCCACGCTAGCTGATGACAAGATGTGCCTGTCTTTGATGACCCCCCCTCTGTCATGCTGAACACGTGTTCAGACAGTACACTTGCGGCAGAGGAGGCCAGCACCTCCATGGCGTATTTTGAAAGCTCAGGCAATGTATTCAATTTTTCCACCCAGAAATTAAATGGTGTAGAACAGTCAGATAGTACTACAATACTTGTGTACACGTACTCTTCCAACATGTTTGCTAAACCCTGAGTTATGGAAATATGCACTGTAGCACCTGGTGTTGCTGGATGGTGCAGAGGGTTGCATATAAATTGTTGGCAAAATGCAGACATGATGACCCTTCCTCCAGAGGCATGGCCGATGTGTGGCACCCCTGACCTGGTCAGGCACCACTGAGTACTGCACCCACGCTGGGGCAGTGCTTCCAGGTAAACAAAAAGCCTGAAATAGGGTGTGTACGCACAGACACATAGTGACCAGGTCTCAAACACCATTGAGCGGACCCCTGGGCAGATCCAGGAGGGGGTTTGCCTCCACATCACATCAAGATGTGCGGTAGAGAGGCTGGGAGCTAGGTTGCAGTGGCAGTCAGAAAGAGGAGCTGGAGGTAGCCAGTCTGAAGTGGAGATGCAAGAGAGCGGACACGCTAGTCAGACCCGGCACGTGTAGTGGCAGTTGGCGGGGGAGAATGGTCACCAGAAGTTGGACAGAAAGACCCTGAGGAAGTCAGTTGGTCGTGTACGGAGACTCTGGTGGCTAGGCACGCACGGGGAACAGGTCCCTAGAGCCAGACATCCATTTAGTGGTCTGCTAAACCTGCCGATGGGGAGGACCAGAAGTCCCACACCAACCAAAACAGAGTCCAAGCATCAGCAGCAACGAGGGGGCCCATAAGGAAGATTGAACCTGAAGCTATCATTCCTTGGTCCACGCTGCCAGCAAACGGGCCAGAAAGGGGAGAAAAGGCAGTTGCAACTTCCCTGGATGAATCTCACACAGTACTTTATGTCAGGTGTTGTCCGAAACAAGAAGTGCTAGGAAGGCAAGCTAACGGTCACCCTGATTTTCAGCCTGAAGGATACCTGGTTCCACCTGGTTCATCTCAGTTTTGCCCGGGTTGCCTCACTATACCAACCAAAAAAGTGAGTAAACAAATTGAAAGACATTGCTGACTAAAGTGGGCTTTATACGCTATGATATGTCAAACGATATGTCGTCGGGGTCACGTCGTAAGTGACGCACATCCGGTGCCATTTGACATATCGTAGCGTGTGACAGCTATGAGCGTCTGTTAATGAGCAAAAATACTCACCTTATCGTTGCTCGTTGACACGTCGCTCATTTTCTAAAAATCGCATGTCCTTCTGTGCTCCGGTTGTTTATCGTTCCCAGGGCAGCACACATCGCACCGTGTGACACCCTGGGAACGATGAACACAGCTTACCTGCATCCCGCCGCCAATGCGGAAGGAAGGAGGTGGGCGGGATGTTTACTTCCCGCTCATCACCACCCCCTCCACGTCTATTGGCCGGCGGCTGTGTGACGTCGCTGTGACGCCGAACGTCCCTCCCCCTTCAGGAAGAGGATGTTTGTCGCCCACAGCGAGGTCGCTCGGGAGGTAAGTACGTGTGACGGGGGTTACTGACTTTGTGCGACACGGGCAACAAATTGCCCGTGCTGCAAAATGATAGGGGCGGGTGCGATCGCAAATGCGATCACACGATTAATTGCAGCGTGTAAAGCAGGCTTGAGACGGAGTTATTCTGCAACCTGAGGTTCCACACGCACCCGAGCCCCTGGGGCCAGCCTCACTCACGGGAGGCCACACCATCCAGACTGCAGACACCATCAGCCCCAGAAGCTCATTAAACCTGCAGTGGCAGTCCCCCATAACCCTGACCGCAGAAAACCGTGAGTGGCGTCACGACTCCCATGTAAATAAACCTGACCTATCTGTCGCCAGACAAGATCCTAAAGAAAAGTCCCTGCGGCGTCTCTGGAGGTGGAGCGGTGTCCCTGGAGGTGGAGCGGTGTCCCTGAGGCGACCGCTGTGGCAGTGGGCGACTCAGATGCAGTTGCTGTACTGTTCACTTCCTCCTCCTCCTCCTATGCTGCCTTGTTGTTCCACCAAGCCCCCAATATCTGGTGGGAATGCCATAAGTACAGCATTACACAGCTTGGATATACTGTATATATATATATATGTGTGCATTTTTTTATCCCATACAAGTTGTGAAAGTAGTGCTGCTACGTGGTCTTTGTAGCTTGGGTGCAGTTCACCACACAAAAATCACCACTGGTCAGAATCCTTGCAACTCGAGCATCATTGCACAAGCACATGACCATTGAGGAAGGATTCTCCAGTCGTGCTGTGTGTGTGTTACCCACCAATACCATCTGTAAATAATACACGAACTGCATGTGACTTGGTTTACAATTGGCCACAGCAGCCTTTATTACCTATTATTTACATACTAACACAAGGGGGCGCCGTCCAACGGGCGACCCCAACAAATAACAATAGGTAACACAGTAACCAATACAGTAAATATACAACCCTGAGTAGGCCCAGTCCAGGAACCACTTCTCACCCCAATATCCCTGGCCGCAACACACCGACCCAGAGATGAGGTATTAATCACCAACGGATTAATACCCCCCAACTTTGCAGAACCCCGTGCCTGCAACATCCCGGAACCTGGAGCCACCATACCAAGATGGTGTCTCTCTGTCCAGTTACCATTGCCTTCAACCGCCTCTGGACCAGACCTACCCCCCGCTGCTGTGACAAAGAAACAACCCAGACAAAATTCCCCTCGGTATTAAACACAAGGGAGGGTGGGCGGGGATCGTTCCATATCCGGAAGTCAAGAGAGAGGGGGTAAGTCAAGGTCCTTTACTTACACCCCTCAACTGTCCCACCTCTTCCTCCAGAGAACTCCACCTACCCCACCAATCCCTTTATTCTGCCTTATAACAAACCATTCCTGTTTCCATTAACCCCATCACTCCTTCCCTTCCCTCTAGTCATGTCGCCCCTCCACCCTATGGGTTCCATGGCTTTCTTGACCATTGAGGAAGGATTCTCCAGTCGTGCTGTGTGTGTGTTACCCACCAATACCATCTGTAAATAATACACGAACTGCATGTGACTTGGTTTACAATTGGCCACAGCAGCCTTTATTACCTATTATTTACATACTAACACAAGGGGGCGCCGTCCAACGGGCGACCCCAACAAATAACAATAGGTAACACAGTAACCAATACAGTAAATATACAACCCTGAGTAGGCCCAGTCCAGGAACCACTTCTCACCCCAATATCCCTGGCCGCAACACACCGACCCAGAGATGAGGTATTAATCACCAACGGATTAATACCCCCCAACTTTGCAGAACCCCGTGCCTGCAACATCCCGGAACCTGGAGCCACCATACCAAGATGGTGTCTCTCTGTCCAGTTACCATTGCCTTCAACCGCCTCTGGACCAGACCTACCCCCCGCCACAGGACAGGGCACGTGACTCCTTACGTGGCCTGGACCCGCCGCACACCAAAAGCTTGTACCACACCTCCACGCAATCCCAGCGTCCACAAAACCGCACCAAGAACGTTAAGATGCACCCCCATCGCATCTCCAAAACCACCAGTTCAGCGCCACCAACTTTTGGCGCCGCCCCCCAATAAGGCTTGATTGATACTGCCTACCGCACGAGCCCCACGCCATTCCAACCTGGTCACACTATCAAAACTACCCCACGATTAAGCCCGGGTATGTCTTCCACAATGCAACAAACCAACATTTTTTTTTTTTTTTTTTTTTAAAACATTCATAAATAACTTCTCGAGATACCAAATCGCTGCCTCCCACTTACTGGACCAGTACCATCGACCCGTCCAGACCCAACTGGCAAAATTCGGGCGAGCCTCAGACCGCCGAGGCCCCGAGAACCAACGAATGCCCAAATATCCAAATGAGGCACAACCTCACCACAAAACCCAGAGGTTATAAACCCACAGATAACACCAACCTGTTACGCCAACCCATTCCACTCCCAAAAGACTCAAACGCCCCCATTGGCCTTAACCCGATAACAACGGAGGCCAAACGTAACGCCGAAAAACAAGGGACTCCCACCTCCCAATACTTCTCACAACCCCTTTTCTGAGACCACCGAGGGGCCTCCGTGGCAGCCCAATCCAGAAGGAATACGACCCGTAGTATTCCGGGCGCCCACCCCCGCCACTTGCAATCAAGTCTGCAGCACTGCCACAAAATGGTACCTTAACAAACGTGACACAATAATGAGCCTGGGCGTCCTCACAACATAATTCCGCACCCGGGACCGCGTATAACAACACCAACCTTCACCACCCGCCTAATCTGATTCGGTGAGCGACGAAGCCGGCGCTCAACCCACTGCACCACCGCGGACACATCCTCCAACATCCAACCTCCGCACTTGACCGTAGATGGGCTGACCAACACCACAATCTCAAAGCCCCCCAAAAGGCTAACACAAACCGTTTTGGACAAGAGAAAACAAAAACCCGCTCGTGCTCAGATGAACATAGCAACCACAAACCACTCACCAAACGCTGCCACAAAAACAACGGAGATGGACCCTTGTGTCCCGCTCCCTCACACCCTTACGACAAAACCCTTCAAGGCCTGCCGCGCACTAAGATCCTGCGAAAACATCTCTCCACATCCAATCCTCAACAAGACAGCCACAGCCGCCACCCTCTGCTCCACTGCTGACGCCGGCCTAGCAACCTGAAAACCGTTACTCACCACTGCCAACGCCACCACCAAATACTCCACCGGGCCTTCCTCACACATGGCCCCAAACCACGTTATCTGCGCCACCCACACTTCTGGATATCAGCACCAAATAGCCTCAGTCACTGAGCTCCGAGCCGCTCCCCAACACAGCCACACCAGACTCCACAAGCCCTCCGGACACACCGTGCCCACCTCGTCTGCTACCCGGCCTCAACTCCCGAAACCTGCAGAACTGGAAGGAAACAAAGCAGCTGCTATTCCCTTGGCGAACCCCCAGTACTGGTTGCGCCACGCATAACATTTTTTTTTTTTTTTTTTTTTTTTTAAAACGCATACAATTGAGAAACCAACTGCCGCAAGTACGCCACCCTTGGCCCCAGGATTAGCAAACCAACTATTAATCAAATTCTCCACCAACTGATAGTCAGAATGACAGCACACCTTCCTCTCGGAAAAACTGCCAACCTCCACAACTCGACCACTACCACCGATTGGAAGCGCTACCCACAATGCCCAACCCGAAAACAACTGGACCCGCTGCATCCGAGTACCGCAGCTACGTTCCATCAGGTACCACCTTACCCAGCCACAATCCGCGGCCACTAAATCGCCGTAAGAAAAACCTCCTACACCATCAGATCGTCATTGATCTCCCTCGTGACCCCACACAAATGATCCGATGGCTGCACCCTTGGCGCAGCCATCGCCAGCCGTCCAGCAGACACGCGCCCCAGCGGCGTAACTCTGCACCCGTGGCTCGACCGCCCCAGCAAAGACTGCACCGCCTGAAACCGCACCGTCTTAGCTGACCTAACTGCCTCTATCGCAGCCCATAGGACCACACCATTACCCACGAAGCCTACCTCTCTGACCGTAACATCAAACTTTATCCCCCACAAACCGTATCACTGGCGTTGGACCCTCAGTCTTCGCCTACGCCAACCGGCCCAAAAGAGTATCCAGCACCCTCCGCAATGAAACAATCAACCCAAACGAATCATCAACCCGCCAACCCGATGTAAAAAGAATCAACCTATAATGAATGAGAGGTGTAAGCTTGGACACCACGCACAAACCACTCCACAAAGAAATAACCGCCTCCAAAGGAACATAAAATGGGACAAAACCCATTAGCACCCACCGATCAACATAATAATAACTCCCCTCCCCACCGCAGCACCAGAACTGCTAGCTAGCAGGGTGGACCAGTAACAACCTAAATGCCGCCTCCAAATCCGCCTTTGCCATCAATGCTCCACGGCTCACCGCCTTTACCAAATCCCACCCTCTGTCAAACGACACATAATAAACCGCCGACAATTCTGGAGCCAAGCAGGCATACACCGATGACTCCTCCAGATAAGATACGCTTAGAACAAGCCGAAATATATATATATATACGGCTCCTTTCCGGCACTACCCCCCAACAGAGAAACCCAATCATGACAAGGAGGGCCCCGAATGGCCCACCCATCCTGCCCAAAGCCACTTCCTGACCCCTCTTTCCACTGACAACCACCAGGTGTCCCCTAGCCCAGTGCAAACTTCCAATAAGGAGGCGAAGATCCCCCAATACAAATAGAAAGACGCAGAATTACTATGTTCCTTACCACAACCCAACACTTATGCTTAAGACAACCGTCCGCACCACCCATCATTCTATTCCCCCCAAAAAAAACCCTCATCGTCCGTGTCGCCGGGGTTCCAAGCCCCGAACAGCCAACTGCCCCCCAAAACGGGCTGACTAGGAGCCGCCATCCACTGCAGCCCTAAGGATGTGCCCGTATGATCCCACCGCATACTGGCACGCAACACCTTCCCTTGCTGAAATTACTCGGCGTACTGAAGCCAGACTAAACCGCCATACGACCTAACACGCCACCCCAAATGGATCCATATAACCAAACCATGCCGAACCAATTACCCAATTCCTTCCCCCGATACCCTTGCCAAAAAACGTAAATGCCCGCAGCCACGTTGCAAATGTACGAGGGGTGAGCCTCCACCGGCGCTCCCCCCCTCTACTTATCCTTCCTGGAATCACTTGGCTTAACCTAATCCAGGTGAAACTGTTCCAGGAGGAGCAGCGAAATTATTTCTACACTTTCCCCATTCAAATCTTATCCCTCACATCCTCCAGCAGGTGAGCCCCCCCCAGCGGGCTTTCGAAGCACCCATACCTCTCACACTTGGCCACTGTCATCCAGACGCACCACCTCATCCCCCTCTTCTTTCCTCACCACTCACTCCGTCACAGCCCTTGCCGCCTCTGCCCGAAAATGCTCCCCTGCCGCCTCATGCGCCCTCACTCTGCCTGCCGCACCTGCGCCTACTAACCACCGATCCCGTCCATGCCGCCGGCGGTGCATGCGCACTCTCCACAACCGTATACACCACTGCAGTAAAAACCCCTGGTCAAAACAGACCCACTCGGCGCTGCCGTGTCCGCAGCCGCCCCCCCCACCAACTGCGCCCCAACCCTGCCGAATCCACGGCCGTCTCACCCAACCGCGACCCGGCGTATCCTGGAATAAAAGTCACGCCATCCGGACATCTGATTCTTCCGTCGCTGCTTCCTCCTCCTCCTCGCTGGAGCCGACCGCCTCTGGCTCATGTAACGCAGACGCCGCCGAAGCGCTGCCACCACCACGGCCGTCCTCCTGGTACGCCGCGTGGGCACCATCCTCCAAGCTCCATCTTCTGTCCCGCGGCGACAACCCCGGAAACCGTCCCGTCCCACGGGCTGCCACCGCGGGCCTCATCTTCTGGCCCGACCCCCCCCCCCCGCTGCCTGCAAGGACAGGGGGTACCTGTGGCCCGACCCGCTGCCAGCAGACTCCCATCCAGAGCCGCCAGCCTCCTGCCCTCCTGGGCCCCGAAGGCATCCGTCCGCCGGGCCCTCTGGGGGGGGGGGTAATGCTGGCCTCCGTCCATCGCTGGGCGCTCTCCCGGGCAGGAGCCGCCGCATCCAGCCCAGAAAGCCTCCATCTGCTGGGCCCTCCCCCTCCTGGGGGAGACCGCCGCTGACGGGAGCTGCACGCCCGATCTGGGTGACCAGGCAGGGACTGCAGGGCCTCTGCCGTCACCCCCACTTACGGATGCCTCCAGGGCACCCGTCACGCCAGGCTTGCCTGCCCTGGTGCCGGACCCCTGCAGGCTGCAGCCCCCTCACAGCCCCCTCCTCCCCGCCGCCCGCGGGGGGGGGTAACGCTGGCCTCTGTCCACCGCCGGGCGCTCTCCCGGCCAGGAGACGCCGCATCCCGAAATCCAGGCCGCGGCTCGAAACCGGAAGTAGGCCGCGGACAAGCCACGCCCACCTCCCGGCTGCCGCGGCCCGGACGGAGATTCCTCCCGCGGCCGGAGCAGCTGCTGAGTCCCGTCGCTGCCACGGAGGGTCCCCAAAGGGGGATGGGGGCTCTCACATCGCCTCCTCGCTCCCCCCGCATCTGGTGTGTACCTGCATAAGAAGGGGGGGTGGAAACCGCCGCCCGCTGCTGACGGGGGAGCGAGGGGAAAGTGCCAACGGGTAAAACCCCCGGCAGCCCTGACGAGGGACCGCGCTGCCAGGGGGCCCGTGCACTGCCATGGTGAATCCACTGGTCCCGGATAGCAGCAATCCCGTCGCACGTCTGCATCGTTCCATATCCGGAAGTCAAGAGAGAGGGGGTAAGTCAAGGTCCTTTACTTACACCCCTCAACTGTCCCACCTCTTCCTCCAGAGAACTCCACCTACCCCACCAATCCCTTTATTCTGCCTTATAACAAACCATTCCTGTTTCCATTAACCCCATCACTCCTTCCCTTCCCTCTAGTCATGTCGCCCCTCCACCCTATGGGTTCCATGGCTTTCTATACAATGTTTTGACTCATGTGTGACAGGCTCCCCAGAGTCAATAACGAGCTATCCTCAATCACAATCACAGGTGTGTTGACTTGCTTCTCTGTATCTCCCCAGCCATGCTGCAGTGATGACCCTTGTCTAACTTCCTGACCATCCTGCTGGCAAATGGTTCCTCCTCCTCCGAAATTTTCCTGGCTGGAAAGTTGGAGACATGCCCGCTTTGATTCAGAAACTGTACCTAGGACCCCAGTGTGGACGACAGCCCAGATACATGAGTCCTCCTGATCCTCTTCCTCCAGTGCCACTACCTAATTCATTATAGCCCCTAGCAATTTTTCCAGCATGCATCAAATCAGTATAGTTATGCTGATTATGGTGTCTTCAGCTCTAGCCATGTTGCTAGAATTTTTAAAGCAGTGCAACACATCACACAGGTCCTGTATTGAGGCCTACTCATTAGTAGTAAAGTGGTGTTGGTCCACAAAGTGATTCTGCCATGAATGCGGCTGCTGAAACTCCACTAATGCCTGCTGCTGCTCACACAGTGTCTACACTATATGCAACATGGAGTTCCACTTTGTTGGTACTTCACATATGAGTTGGTGAGCGAGAACGCTGATGTGACGCCCTGGCCTAGCCAGGTATTCACAGAAGAGTGCATCCTCCATGGTAATTCCACACACACCCTCACATGGTGCATATGAGCAGCCGCCCTCCACCCCCCCAGGGTAGGAAGTGAAGAGAGCAGGAGGGGAGGAGTCGAGTTCAGTTGTAGGAGAGAGGCAGAGCAGTGAGGAGCGTGTCTCCTGGGCTGCTGGAGAGAAAGAAAAAGAACAAGCTGTGTGCCAAAGGATTCTGCAGAGAAAGGAGCAGAGCGGTCAGGGGTTGGATCCCCTGGACTGCGGGAACAAGTCAGGCATTAGGAGGGGCCCCGAAGTGGACCGGGGCAGGGTAATGGCCCGCCGGCATCGGGAATGTTAACCCGGACTAATGCAGGGGAGTGGACTCCCCGTTCCAATCAGAGTAGTTAAGCAGACTACGAAGGGGCCCCCGCTCATTGCACTGTGTGTGGAACCTGGACACTACTCGCCCACAGCTCCCGGACACTGGCAGTTTGGTTTACAAAAGGCTCTGTGTTTACTGACCCTCCACATCAGTACAGCCTCATCCAGCACCACGACTACCAACTGTAAGTTCCCTATTTCCTGTCTCCTAAAGACTGCTCCCTGCAACCCCCCACAGAGACACTGGGCCCCATGGCATCCATCCCTACCCATGGAGGGGTTAACATCCAGTTGCCATCCCATGGCCCCCGGGTGCCCCACAACAGCAGCGGTGGTGTCACACCTCACCACACACCGTGGGTGGTGTCACAGACAATCTCCCTTGTAAATATCCCCTTTTTCACTTGTGGGCGGCGGACCACTGCTCGAGCCCGGGTCCGGTTCCCACTCGAGCCACAGTAAAGCCCCGGATCCGAGCATCCCCAAGCAGCCCCTTAGCTACGGTCTGGCCCACACCCACAACACTGAAGTGACTGCAGTGCAGACAGGTGACCAGCATTAAGGTGAGAATGATAAAAATGTCAGGCAGGTGGGATTGCAAAGCTTCCTCAAAATTTCCCTCATATGTCAGAGCTTCTGATGAAAGGTCATTTCAGCAGAAGCTCTGTCATATGTGGGAAACTTTTGAGGAAGCTTTGCAGCACCACCAAATTCAGGCAAGGGTTGTGTGTCAAGCTGCCTTGGCCTAAAGCTGCGACAAGATTTTAGCCATTATCGCACGCCACCAGGCTGAGCTCTAGGTTCCCTTTCAACAGCCACTCATCTGTTTGTTGTTCTATGCCTATCCACAGCTCCTGCACTGTGTGAGGTTTGTCTCCCAGGCAAATGAGTTTGTCCCCAGGCTCTGGTCCGTCCACAGGGCTTTTGCCCCATGCTCCTTCTTTTGCTGTGCTGTTGGTTCATCTGCTGAACACCTCCTTTTTATTGGAACTGCACACATCACTATCATGGCTTTCACTACAGGTGGGTTCAAAAACCTCGTCATTATCTCTCGCATCGTCTTCCACCCACTCCACTGTCCTGCCCTCCTTCCCAGTCTGCACACTGACAAAAACTGCAGCAGTTGGCACCTGTATATCATCCTCTGTGGTGCAGTCATCCACAGACCGTGTTCACCAGCCCTCCCACAGACTCATTCTCCAATACAAGTGATTGGATATCAGTACCTCTGGAGGAGGGCCAGGTGGATGGGCCATGGGACCCCAGCCAGCATACTCATCAAAAATCATAAGTGAAATGCCAAATAACATGTGGCTCACACTGCTTGGCTGATTTTCAATGGGTTGAGGTGGAAGGAAGATGACCATGGATCTTAGGAGATGACTATGAGAAGTACTGCATCCTCAGCCACAACTCTGGCTTTGGCCAGCAGTCATCATGAATCTTCAATTAGCAGGAACGGTTACTTACCCTGGGCCTTTTTTGTGACCACAAAGGATGACCCAAATTTCATTATCTGCCAATGTTGTAAATAAAGTCTCAGTAGGGGCAAAAATTAAAATTATTTGACTACTACAGGCATGAACTGGCACACGCACAATCAACATGAATTACTGTGAGAATCTTACTGTGCTAAAATGCCAGGCCACATCCTCTGTGTTGCATAGACCATACCTCCCTGATGTGCAAAGCCACTATGGGTAAATTGTGGGGGGGCAACTGATGCCGCTGTGATGCTGTCCTGCTGTCTGCCTGCAATGTTTCTAAGTATCAAGATTCCAAAATAGGTTTCCAAGTTGTGTCTTGTCTGTAGTTCCAGGGTTCTGATAGCAAGAGGCTTAAGCCTGTCACTCTTGCATCTCTTTATTTTTAATATCATAATGCCAGCCCACATCCTATGTGTTGCATGGATCAAACTTCCCTGCTGTGCAAACACACTATGGAGAAATGGAGGGGGGCAATTGATGCCACTGTCATGCTATCTGCCTGAAAGGGTTTTAAAACTCAAGATTCCAAAATAGGTCTCCAAGTTGTGTCTTGTCTGTGTAGCACCCAGGGATATGGGGAACTTGATTCCGGGTAGTGTACATCCTGGGCATGTAACAAAGGCGGCCGTTACTCGGGTCCATGCCCTGGGCCCTTTTTGTAATGGGGATATTTACAGGGGATTTGTGAATAAAGTTATTCGTGACGCCACTTGCGGTGTTGCGGCTAAGTATAGGAAGCCGCTGCTGCAGAATGTCTCTACTGGGGCTGATGGTATGAGCAGCTAGTATGGTAGTCCCTCCGCAAGTAGGGTATTGCCCCAGAGGGTGTATGGTGCGGTGGACGTAGGAAGAAGGACTCCAGACAGGTATTCGGTGCAACTGGTTTACTCACTTTTCGGGTGTTAACTGGTTGTCCAAGGCCGGCTGGTTTCGCCTACAGGTCCCCTTCGTCCCAGTGCCAGTCTGGTTCTCTGGTACCTTCTTCCCCTGCACCTGTCTCTGGTAAGTTGGTCCCCTGGTATAGAACAGTGGGGGTCCCTGATCTGTGGTCTTTCCACCTCTGTCCGCCTGATGGTAGCGTGAACCCTGTGGGGTTGGAGTCTCTGGTCCTGTGCCCGGTTCTCCCTTTACTACTGAGTCTTCGGATTATTTAGGGTCAGCAAGGTCCTTGATGGTCCCCTTTGCTCTGCAGGTATTAACAGGTCAGCTTGAAGCTCTTTTCTGTCCTAGAGTCTTGTACCCCGTTGGTGCGTAGTTCCGGGAGTACTCCACCGGCAACCACTTCTCCTGGGTACCAGGTCACCGTCAACCCAAGTCAGGGTGTCACTTCTCTTCCACCTTCACACTTCCACAGTCACTACTCAACTGACTATGTCTGCTCTCTTTCACTACAGACTCCCTTCTCTGTTCTGACTACTGTCTTCCTGTGTCCCGACTACTCTCCACAGTCTGCCCCTCCCACCTGGTCAAATAGTGGACTGGAGTGGCTCCACCTCTAGGTGGCCATCCATGGTCCCACTGTGATGCCCTGACAAAATCAAGTCAGTTAAGCTTGGACAGAGAAAGTGAGAGGAGTGTAAAGTGACAGGGTAGTCAGGGGTTGGAGTCCTTCGACTACCTGACTACTGACTAGGTGGCAGTCGGCAGACAGGGCCACAGGCGATGGAGATCCGGTCGCGGGAGACCTTAAGTGGACCGGGGAAGGGTTATAGCCCGCCGGTACCCCACAGCGGGAATCTGGTCCGGAGGCTGTGCACGACAGGGTACTTGGACCCTAGAGCAAGGACAGCTTCAAGCACCTTTCTAATTGACCAGCCGGGGGCAAGATTACAGGTCTTGTCCCACAGGAGGCCCAGATACAGCAAGATGGAAGCCCAACGAGGGGGATAGGGCTCCGCAATTGCCTGCTAAGATCCTACGGGTCAGTTGTCGCGGGCCACAGCTCCCAACACATAGAATCACCGGGAGCGGACTTCCTCGTTTCAAGCGGAGTAGTCACCAACAAGGACACAAACACTAAGTGCAGGAGGAAGGGACCCCTGTTTGCAGTACCAGGATGTGGGACCCGAACACACCCGCCAGAGGTCACTGGTCACTGGCAATTTGGTTTACCATCTGGACTCTGTGTGAAGTCATTGAGGAACTGTGAGTACACCAATACCACCTGGCCCAACCTGCAGATTGCGCTCCGCAGAACAATCCCACCTGTATTGGGGCCCTGGGACAATACCTCCCCTACCCGTGGAGGGGATAACATCCAGTTGCCCCATTCCATCAGTCCCGGGCATCACCCCCAGCAGCAGCGGTGGTATCACCAACCACCACCGCACACCACGGGTGACATCACTGACAAAGCCTTCCTTGTATAATAATCCCCCTTTTCACTTGCGGGCGACAGACAGGTGTTTCGGCCCAGGTCCAGCTTCCCCTCGAGCCATCTCCACGATCCCGGATCCGAGCGTCTCGAGCAGCCCCCCTGCCATGGTCTCTCCCCTTCTCGCAACACCACCTCAGCTCAGTACCACTGTATGGGGGATTGTTGGGGAAAAACTGGGATTACCTGGGTTTTTGTTGGCAGCAGCACTGGGGTTCTGGGTACCTAAGGGGGTAGGCCCTTCATCCTTGGTGGGGATGCAGAACCTTGTAACACCCTGATGTGTTCAGGGGTGCTACATCTGTAGTGCCAGGGCTCTGGTAGCAAGAGGCTTATGCGTGTCATTCATGCATCTCTTGATTTTTAAAATTAAAATGCCAGGCCACATCCTGTGTATAAGTCTATGCAATCAGGCAGTGCTGAAATTAATATGCTTTGGAGAATGCAGGTACACAGCTGCAGAGCTGTGGACCACTATCCAGGCCCAGTTTGATCAATGGCTGTCTCCACTGAACCTGGAGCCAGGGAAGGCCATGTGCAATAACAGTAAAATCCTGGTGGTGGCACTACGCCTGGGTGACATCACATGTGCATTGAATTTTTAGCTGGTGCACTGATTTTCAACTATTTGGATAATTAAACAGTAAGTTTTTAGCTCGACCACAGAATGGCCATTATTTAGATGAGAAAGTAGCAATTTTTAGCTGGAGCACTGATTTTCCACTATTTAGATAAAGAAATAGCAATTTTTAGCTCCACCACAAAATGGACACTATTTAGCTGAGAAAATACCAATTTTTAGCTGGAGTATTGATTTTCCATTATTTAGCACCCCTGAGGAAGTAACGAAACACGTCGGGGTCCGCAGGAGGCAAGCAGGTCACTTGAAGCATCCAGACCCACGATAAAAGATATACCGTACTATTTTTATTCCCTATGCCTTCTCCAATGATTCTTATTAAGGTTTTTTATAACTTACATCTGCAGATATAGTTATCTGTGTCCGCGATATCTTAACTTTACTTCTGGCTGCATTGTAGCAGTGTGGATCATATATAATTTTGTTTATTGTGGTTTTTGCACAATTACATTATCAGCACTTTAATTGCATGCTCTGGAATATTCGCTATAGGGTTTATTAATGAAGTGGGTCTTCAGTTGCACTGTTACTTTTACTTGTCCTACTGCTATTGCTTGGGAATCTCCCTGTCTTTTATTGCTATTGTTTTGGTAGTATATGTTTTTTAAATGAATTTAATAAAATAAAAAAAAAAAATATTTATATTTTATCGTGTTGGGTCACTTTTTCCCTCCGTCACATATCTTGCCTACACTTGATAAGGGGATTATTAGGTTTTGTATTTCACTGTAGTGACATTGAACAAAGTTTTGGATTTGATTATTTAAATGAGGAAGTAGCAATTTTTAGCTGAAGCACTGATTTTCCACTATTTAGATAATAAAATAGCAATGTTTAGCTCCACAACAGAATTGATACTATTTAGATGAAGAAATGCCAATTTTTTTTAGCTGGAACACTGATTTTCCACTATTTAGATAATGAAATAGCAATTTTTAGCTCCACCACAAAATGGACACTATTTAGATGGGAAAATACCAATATTTGGCTGGAGCACTGATTTTCCACTATTTAGATCATAAAATAGGTAATTTGTTTGCTCGATCACAGAATGGCTACCATTTAGTTGAGAAAATACCAATTTTTAGCTGCAGCATTGATTTTCCATTATTTAGATAATGAAATGGCAATTTTTAGCTTGACTACAGAATGACCACTACTTAGATGAAGAGATACATTTTTTTTTGCTGGAGCACTGATTTTCCACTATTTAGATAATGAAATATCAATTTTTATAGCTCGACCACAGAATGACCACTATTTAGATGAGGAAGTAGCAACTTTTACCTTTAGCACTGATTGTCTACTATTTAGATAATGAAGTTGCAATTTTTAGCGAGACCACAGAATGACCACTATTTAGCTGAGGAAATAGCAATAGCTCCACCTCATTATAGCCACTATTTAGATGAGAAAATAGCAATTTTTAGCTGGAGTACTGATTTTACACTATTAAGGTGAGGTTATAGCAAGTTTGAGCTGGAACACTGATTTTCCACTATTTTGATTATGAAATAACATTTTTTAGCATGACCACTATTTAAATGAGGAAATAGCAATTTTTAGCTGGAGCACTGGCTTTCTGCTATTTACAGTGGGTACGGAAAGTATTCAGACCCCTTTAAATTTTTCACTCTTTGTTTCATTGCAGCCATTTGGTAAATTCAAAAAAGTACATTTTTTTCTAATTAATGTACACTCTGCATCTCATCTTGACAGAAAAAAACAAATGTACACACTTTTGCAAATTTTTTAAAAAAGAAAAACCTGAAATACCATGGTCAGACATATTCAGACCCTTTGCTCAGTATTGAATAGAAGCACCCTTTTGAGCTAGTACAGCCATGAGTCATCTTGGGAATGATGCAACAAGTTTTTCACACCTGGATTTGGGGATCCTCTGCCATTCTTCCTTGCAGATCCTCTCCAGTTCCATCAGGTTGGATGGTGAACGTTGGTGGACAGCCATTTTCAAATCTCTCCAGAGATGCTCAATTGGGTTTAGGTCAGGGCTTTGGCTGGGCAAGTCAAGAATGGTAACAGAATTGTTCTTAAGCCAACTTTGTTAATTTAGCTGTGTGCTTAGTGTCATTGTCTTGTTGGAAGGTGAACCTTCGGCCAAGTCTGAGGTGCAGAGCACTCTGGATAAGGGTTTTCTTCCAGGATATCTCTGTACTTGGCCACATTCAACTTTTCTTTAATTGCAACCAGTCGTCCTGTCCCTGTAGCTGAAAAACACCCCCATAGCATGATGCTGCAATCACCATGTTTCACTGTTGGGATTGTATTGGGCAGGTGATGAGCAGTGCCTGATTTTCTCTACACATACCACTTAGAATTATCCCCAAAAAGTTCTATCCTCGTCTCATCAAACCAGAGAATCTTATTTCTCATAGTCTGGGAGTCCTTCATGTGTTTTTTGCAAACTCTATGCAGGCTTTCATATGTCTTGCACAGAGGAGAGGCTTCTGTCAGGCCACTTTGCCATAAAGGCCCAACTAGTGGAGGGCTGCAGTGATAGCTGACTTTGTGCAACTCTCTCTAACTCCCTACTTCATCTCTGGAGCTCAGCCACAGTGATCCTGGGGTTCTTCTTTGCCTCTCTCACCAAGGCTCTTCTCCCACGATTGCGCAGTATAGCTGGACGGCCAGGTCTAGGAAGTGTTCTGGTGGTCCCAAACTTCTTCCATTTAACGAGAAGCCACTGTGCTCTGAAGAACCTTGAGTACTGCAGAAATGCTTTTGTAACCTTGGCAAGATCTGTGTCTTGCCACAATTCTGTCTCTGAGCTCTTTGGACAGTGCCTTTGACCTTATGATTCTCATTTGGTCTGACATGCACTGTTAGCTGTAAAGTCTTACATAGGCTGTGCCTTTCCAAATCAATTTAAAAGAAAAAGGTTTTAGTACCATGTTAGCCTGTTGAAAAATGACTGATTGCTCTCAGTGAGAGAAACAAAATTAAAATTTTGTAGTTGTGATACCTTTTAATGGCTAACTAAAATAAAATAAAATATGATGTTATAAAGCAAGCTTTCGAGACATCTCAGGTCTCTTCCTCAGGCATGGTATGACAAAATATCTGAAGAAACACAAATATATACATAAACAGGGCAGAGGGATGGCATAATAAAATTACATTTAAATAAACAAACACTGAGCTTAGAAAATGAATCCTTAATTAGCTTTGATTAGTGGTGTGAGTTTTATTGTCCCAATATCCCTGTAGGATCAGAGGCCTGATACCCTCAGTCTCTGGAGCAGACCTCTCAGATTTTGTAATGAGTCATAAATCCTCCTGACAGATTGAGTTCTGTGTGAACAGAGTTAAAGATTATGATGAATTTCTATTCATCACAAATTCATTCAAATTCAATACAAAGTTTTGTTTTTCTCTAGTATGGTGAGCATAGGGGCTCCCCCTTTGCTAGCTCTTCTGCAAGAAAAGGGAATTTCTCCCTGTCTAACTTGATTATTTGCAGTTTTGTATTTTTGCGTTCTTTTTGTATTTTGTCTCTCCCATTATTTACAAGAGTACCGGATATAGTGGGGATGAGGTCGTTCAACCTCAAGGGCCATTTTGCTATCAGGAGATTGGTATTTTTTCTGCAGGATTTTTGTGCTGCCCACAATCAGTTTCCTTTTCTTTCCTTTGTATGTAGTTAGTTGGGCCTCGCCTTTGCTAAATCTATTTTTCCTATCTGTGTACCTTGTTTTCCTATATCACCATAATCTTTATATGTCAGAGGCTATCTACTCCGTTGGGGACTTATCTGAGGCAAGGTAGATTTCCTCATATCTGTGAGGCGTAGCTAGTTTCTCAGGCTGTGACAAGGCGTCTAGGAACGCTCAACGGCTACTTCTAGTGTGGTCTGATAGTTAGGGATTGCAGTCAGCTCAGGTTCCAACTACTCTTGTTGTTCTTGGTGTTTTTCCACTAAGGTGAGTTTTTTGTAATCTACCACGGTTATCACATCATAACACACAACATTCCCTACACTGCATGTCCCTTCACTTCTCTATTCTACACTATCACCCATCGTCCTAACTATCTTAAATACCTATTATTAAACCCCTTAGTTAAGCTAATTAGCTGTACAGCATCATTAGCGGCATCGCTGTCCCTAAGCTTTGGCAATCACAAAATGGCGCATGTCCGCTTTTTATATGCAGAGAAACGTGACTTAGGCAGCCAATGACACAAGTCCTTGTGTCTGACTGTAGTGGATGCTTTTTCTGCTCTGATTGGTTGCTGGAACATACACATAAAGTTAAGGAAAAAAATAGCTTTGGCTGCTGCTCTGACCTCTCTCCACTGCCTACCCTCATCAAACAGCACCACTATCATAGCCAAAGTTATAGTAAGGCATTAGAAAAGCTGTAAACAGTTACTGAACAAAAAATGAACATTGCCAACATATCAGAAAAGTACTCAGAAATCCAAACCTGAACTGAACATGATTAACATAGATAAGGATACAGAATAGCGGCAAGATAGAATTAGCATGCTAGTAAATAGCAGGATATAACAAACTGGTAGTCTAGCAATAGGTGGAATACCTATTGCTGATGCAATATATTGATGAGCTCATCAAGGTATTCCACTTATTGCTAGGCTACCAGTTTGTTATATCCTGCTATTTACTAGCACACTAATTCTATCTTGCTGCTATTCTGTATCCTTATCTATGTTAATCATGTATCACTTAAAGGTCCAGTCACACTAAGCAACTTACCAGCGATCCCAACAACGGTAGGGATCGCTGGTAAGTTGCTAGGAGGTTGCTGGTGAGATGTCACACTGCGATGCTCCAGCGATCCCACCAGCAACCTGTCCTGGCAGGGATCGCTGGAGCGTGGCTACACGAGTTGCTGGTGAGCTCACCAGCAACCAGTGTCCCAGCCCCCAGCCAGCAGCGCCGCGTGGAAGATGCTGCGCTTGGTAACTAAGGTAAATATCGGGTAACCAACTCGATATTTACCTTGGTTACCAGTGCACGCAGCTACACGTGCAAAGAGCAGGGAGCAGCGCACACCGCTTAGCGCTGGCTCCCTGCTCTCCTAGTTACAGCACACATCGGGTTAATTACCCGATGTGTGCTGCAGCTACATGTGCACAGAGCAGGAAGCAGCGCACAATGCTTAGCGCTGGCTCCTTGCTCTCCTAGTTACAGCACACATCGGGTTAATTACCCGATGTGTGCTGCAGCTACATGTGCACAGAGCAGGAGCCAGCACTGACAGTGAGAGCGGAGGAGGCTGGTAACAAAGGTAAATATCGGGTAACCAAGGACAGGGCTTCTTGGTTACCCGATGTTTACATTGGTTACCAGCCTCCGCAGAAGCCGGCTCCTGCTCCTGCACATTTAGTTGTTGCTGTCTCGCTGTCACACACAGCGATCTGTGCTTCACAGCGGGACAGCAACAACTAAAAAATGGCCCAGGACATTCAGCAACAACCAACGACCTCACAGCAGGGGCCAGGTTGTTGCTGGATGTCACACACAGCGACATCACTAGCAACATCGCTGCTACGTCACAAAAGTTGTTTGTTAGCAGCGATGTTGCTAGCGATGTTGCTTAGTGTGACGGGGCCTTTACATTAGTAAGTACATGCTATCTACTTTACAACTATCTAAATTTACTTTATCTGATTACAGACTTTTGAAACCACTCAGCAGACATTAAAGGCCCCTTTACACACTGAGACTTTCTAGCGATCCCACCAGCGATCCCAACCTGGCCAGGGTCGCTACAAAGTCCCTGGTGAGCTGTCAAACAGGCAAACCTGGCCAACGACGCAACAGCGATCCGGACCTGCAGAACGACCTAGCTAGTCAAACACTGGAAACGAGTGATGTGTCACAATATCTGTCAATCACTATTCTCTGTCAGTCAGTCTCTCCCTCTCGGTCTCTATTCTCTCTCTGTCGGTCCGTCACTATCTCTGTCCCTCTCTCACAGTCTGTCGGTCATTTTCCCCTCCTCTCTTATACTCACCGATCCCCGGTGCGGCGCTGCACGGCATTCACACTGCTGCGGCTTTTACTATTTTGAAAAAGCCGGCCGCTCCTTAAACAATTTCGTATTCCCTGCTTTCCCTGCCCACAGGCGCCTATGATTGGTTGCAGTGAGACACGCCCCCACGCTGAGTGATAGGTGTCTCACTGCACCCAATCACAGCAGCCGGTGGGCGTGTCTATACTGTGCAGTGAAATAAATAATTAAATAATTTAAAAAAACGGCGTGCGGTCCCCCCCAATTTTAATACCAGCCAGATAAAGCCATAAGGCTGAAGGCTGGTATTCTCAGCCTAACAATATCAGTCAGCAGCCGCCCAGAATTGCCGCATACATTATATGCGACAGTTCTGGGACAGTACCCGGCTCTTCCCGATTTGCCCTGGTGCGTTGGCAAATCGGAGTAATAAGGAGTTATTGGCAGCCCATAGCTGCCAATAAGTCTTAGATTAATCATGGCAGGCGTCTCCCCGAGAAACCTTCCATGATTAATCTGTAAATTACAGTAAATAAACACACACAACTGAAAAAATCATTTATTAGAAATAAAAAACACAAACACATTCCCTCATCACCAATTTAATCAGCCCCCAAAAGCCCTCCTTGTCCGGCGTAATCCACGGACCTCCAGCGTTGCATCCAGCTCTGCTGCATGGAGGTGACAGGAGCTGCAGAAGACACCGCCGCTCCTGTCACCTCCACGCAGCTAATGAAGACAGCCGCGCGATCAGCTGAGCTGTCACTGAGGTTACCCGCTGTCACTGGATCCAGCGGTGGATGCAGCAGTGGCCGCGGGTAACCTCAGTGACAGCTCAGCTGATCGCGCTACTCACCTCAGTTGCTGCGTGGAGCTGACCGGAGCGGCGGTGAGTAGCGCGATCAGCTGAGCTGTCACTGAGGTTACCCGCGGCCACCGCTGGATCCATCGCTGGATCCAGTGACAGCGGGTAACCTCAGTGACAGCTCAGCCAATCGCGCGGCTGTCTTCATTAGCTGCGTGCAGGTGACAGGAGCGGTGGTGTCTTCTGCAGCTCCGTTCACCTCCATGCAGCACAGCTGGAAGCGACGCTGGAGGTCCGTGGATTACGCCGGACATGGAGGGCTTTTTGGGGCTGATTAAATTGGTGATGAGGGAATGTGTTTGTGTTTTTTATTTCTAACAAAGGATTTTTCGGGTGTGTGTGTTTATTTACTGTAATTTACAGATTAATCATGGAAGGTTTCTCGGGGAGACGCCTGACATGATTAATCTAGGACTTATTGGCAGCTATGAATATAGAAATATCAAAAAACTGACCCGCACATCCAACAAATGTGAACAGGTGCTAACTGAAAAAACATAGCAACTATAAATGCAAACAGTTGCACACTGAAAAAAGCCAAAAATTTACCAGGGAAAATATGGCACTGCATTATTGCAAAAGAGAGAGATTTAGTTTATGTATTGGCCAATTCATGTAAGCCCGGAGACCAACGGCAAGGTATATCTCTGTAATCCGGGAACCTAACTTAAATGCCACTATCTAGGTTAAAAACATCCTTATCTGGGCAAAATGCCACTATTTGGACTACAAACCTCCATGTATGGGCTGCTAGACTTCTGCTACAATGGTTATGAACACAGCCAGGTCTTAGGGCGGAGTGCTCAGTCAGAAAAAGACTCACTAGAAATATCAAAAAACTGACCCGCACATCCAACAAATGTGAACAGGTGCTAACTGAAAAAACATAGTAACTATAAATGCAAACAGTTGCACACTGAAAAAAGCCAAAAATTTACCAGGGAAAATATGACACTAGAGATGAGCGAACCGGTCGCGGTTCGGCTCAAGGTCGGTTCGCCGAACGGAGCTCCCGTTCGAGTTCGGTTCGTCGAACGTTCGACGAACCGAACTCGAACCAATAGGCTATAATGGGAGGCAATCACAAACACATAAAAATGCATTATAAATGTACACATACAGTTAATAAACATTGCCATAACACTTACCGGTCCCCGCGATCCCTCCTGCACTCTGTCTCCTGCTGCTATTCCATCCGATGATCGCTAAATCCTCCCGGTGACCGGCACTGCCAGTAGAGATGTAGGACCTATCGTGACGTCAAAATAGCCATGTGACCAGTCACGTGGCTATTGTCTCATTGGCTACAGACTGGTCACATGACTATGACGCGTCATGTAGGACCTGCGAGTGCATCTCTCTGGTACACGGTGCACATTTGTGTATCGCCGTGTACCGGCGACATGCTCTAGCACACGCTCGACTCCCCGTTCCGTTAGGGACCGGCTGACACAGCCGGTCATTAACGGAGATCACTGTTGCCATAGCAACGCAGTTAGCGGTGACGTCACCGCTAACCGCGGCTCCGAGAGCACCGTTGCTATTGTAACGCGTCT
This sequence comes from Anomaloglossus baeobatrachus, assembly GCF_048569485.1. Lineage (NCBI taxonomy): Eukaryota > Metazoa > Chordata > Amphibia > Anura > Aromobatidae > Anomaloglossus > Anomaloglossus baeobatrachus. Next base: position 321,435,601 of record NC_134354.1, read on the forward strand.
GTCAGCGTTACCGCTGTTACCGCTGACAGCCAGCAGCACTGATCTCTCACGGAGTGAAGGCTGCACGCTGCTTCCCGATTGTAGTGAGGATTGTAGTGAGGATGAGGTGCCCCAGCTCATCAAGTGATGAGCTGGGGCACCTCATCCTCACTACAATCGTCACTACTACTACACTAGTGAGGATTGTAGTGAGGATGAGGTGCCCCAGCTCATCAAGTGATGAGCTGGGGCACCTCATCCTCACTACAATCGTCACTACTACTACACTAGTGAGGATTGTAGTGAGGATGAGGTGCCCCAGCTCATCAAGTGATGAGCTGGGGAACCTCATCCTCACTACAATCCTCACTACTACTACTACACTAGTGAGGATTGTAGTGAGGATGAGGTGCCCCAGCTCATCAAGGTTTTTTCGGGGATTTATTGGGCTGACAGGGGGTAATAAAGATGGAGTCTCTAATGTGTCTGTGTATTTATTTCTATTAAAGTATTTTTTATCTGTGTGGTGTCTTTTTTTTAACCCTTTATTGGAGATTCTTAATGGCCGGGTCAAACGTGCCTGACATTAAGAATCTCTGGCTTAATACTGGCTAGTAAAACAAAGCCAGTATTAACTCATGATTACCCAACAAGCCACCCGGCTCCAGGGCTGTTGGAAGAGTTGGATACAGCGCCAGATGATGGCGCTTCTATGAGAGCGCCATTTTCTGGGGCGGCTGCGGACTGAAATTCGCAGCAGAGGCGCCCAGAAACCTCTGGCTAACCTGTGCCGCGGATTCCAATCCCCAGCTGCCTAGTTGTACCTGGCTGGACACAAAAATGGGGCGAAGCTCACATCATTTGTTTTTTAATTATTTCATGAAATAAGTGAAATAATTAAAAAAAACGGGCTTAACTATATTTTTGGTTCCCAGCCGGGTACAAATAGGCAACTGGGGGTTGGAGGCAGCCCGTGGCTGCCTGCTGTACCTGGCTAGCATACAAAAATATGGCGAAGCCCACGTAATTTTTTTGGTGGGCAAAAAACTTCTGCATACAGTCCTGGATGGAGTATGCTGAGCCTTGTAGTTCTGCAGCTGCTGTCTGCTCTTCTCCATACAGACAGACAGCAGCTGCAGAACTACAAGGCTCAGCATACTCCCTCCAGGACTGTATGCAGAAGTTTTTTGCCCCCTGAAAAAATTATGTGGGCTTCGCCATATTTTTGTATGCTAGCCAGGTACAGCAGGCAGGTACGGCTGCCCCCAACCCCCAGTTGCATATTTGTACCCGGCTGGGAACCAAAAATAAAGGGAAGCCATTTTTTTATTATTTCATTAATTTCATGAAATAATTAGAAAACAAATGACGTAGGCTTCGCCCCATTTTTGTGTCCAGCCAGGTACAACTAGGTAGCTGGGGATTGGAATCCGCAGCACAGGTTGGCCTGAGCTTTCTGGGCCCCACTGCTGCGAATTGCAGTCTGCAGCCACCTCAAAAAATGGCACTTTCATAGAAGCACCATCTTCTGGCGCTGTATCCAACTCTTCCAGCACCTGCCTGCTATACCTGGCTAGCATACAAAAATATGGCGAAGCTCATGTCCTTTTTTTGTAGTTTTTTGACAAAAAAAAATAAAAAATGCTTCCCTGGATTTTCCATTGCCAGTGAAGGTAACACCAAGCAGTGGGGGTTAGCAGCCAGTAGCTGCTTGGATTACCCTTAGCTAGCAATACAAAAAATGCAGCGGGAGCCATATATATTTTTTTTAATTATTTATTTAAATAACTAAAACAAAATGGGCTTCCCTGTATTTTGATTGCTGGACATCACAGTGCTGTAAAAATAAATCTTTAAAAAAATGACGTAGCGCTCCGCGGTATTTTTGATTCTCAGCGCAGATAAAGCAGACAGCTATGGGTTGCCACCCCCATCTGCCTGCCGTTACCTTGGTTCGCAATCAAAATACAGGGAAGCCCATTAATTTTTTCTATTTAAAAAATAGTTACAAAAAAAAAATGACGTTGGGTCCCCCCATTTTTGATAGCCAGCTAGGGTAAAGCAGACGGCTGTAGCCTGAAAACCACAGCTGGCAGCTTTACCGTGGTTGGGGATCCAATGTGGAGGTCCCCTCAGGCTCTTTTTTATAATTATTTTATAAATATTAATAATTACACAATAAAAGTAGGGTCCCCCCCCAAATTGGATCACCAGCCAAGGTGGAGAAAAAGTGGAGAAAAAATGGAGAAAAAGTGGAGAAAAGGTGGAGAAAAAGTGGAGAAGTGGAGACAAAGTGGAGAAAAACTGGAGAAAAGGTGGAGAAAAAGTGGAGAATAGGTGGAGAAAAAGTGGAGAAAAGGTGGAGAAAAAGTGGAGAAAAAGTGGAGAAAAAGTGGAGAAAAGGTGGAGAAAAAGTGGAGAAAAGGTGGAGAAAAAGTGGAGAAGTGGAGAAGAAGTGGAGAAGAAGTGTTTGTTCATGCCAGATGGGAGATAAATAATTTTTTACCGGCGCTGTCATTTACTGTAACGTGATCATCGGTGTACGGTGTATACCTGTGATCACGTGAGCGGGGACCGGAAAAACCGTCCTGAATCATGATCTCCAGGGTCTCAGCTAGACCTGAAACCCCGGAGATTTTCTGACGCCGGGGGGCGTTATTCACTTATTTCTGCCTGCTGTTTATAAACGGCAGATCAGAATAAGGCTACATTAACACGACCGATCCATTTTTGCGGTCTGCAAAAAACAGTCCGTTTTTTTTCACGGGTGCATCTGTGTGGCATCCGTTTCCGTTCCGTAGATGGTCCGTATGTCATCTGTTTGTCATCCGTGTGCCTTCCGTTTTTTTTGTGTATTGCAAAAAAACTGAAGGAGGGTAAATGCATAAATTTACCCAGGATTAGAGTTGAGCGCGGTTCGCGGTTCTTGGTTCTCCAGTTCTAGGCTCGAGTGATTTTGGGGCCTGTTCTAGATCGAACTAGAACTCGAGCTTTTTGCAAAAGCTCGATAGTTCTAGAAACGTTCGAGAACGGTTCTAGCAGCAAAAAAACAGCTAATTCCTAGCTGGCTTTCCGCTGTAATAGTGTAAGTCACTCTGTGACTCACACTATTATGACATTTCAGTGTATAGTGTGCGTGAACAGCGCCTTCAGATCACTGCTGTTTGTATAATGGTATAATTTTTTTTTTTTTCCATGTCTTCCTTCCCTAAGCGCGCGCGTCTTGTGGGGCGGGCCAGCATGTCAGCCAATCCCAGACACACACACAGCTAAGTGGACTTTTAGCCAGAGAAGCAACGGCATGTGTGATAGGATGGCCATGTCACATGTCCCTGCATTATAAAACCGGACATTTTCCTCCAGGATGCCAATATCTCTTCTGCGTCCTTGGTGTCAGACATCACTGGCGCAGCTCCGTCCTGAGTCCTATCGCTGATACAGCTGTATGCGCTCCATACACAGCGCTGGACAGCATAGGGATAGCACTTTCCATCAGTCCTTTTAAGGGCTCGTACCGGCAGGGTCAGAGCCATAGGTGACAGGTCCTGAAAACAGCGACAGCGTCTGTGTAGCTAAGGTCAGGGATTTCGTCGCTGCATTTCCCCATTAGGAGGGAATAGAAAGGCAGGCTTCCTTTCCTCTACCCAGAGCCCCACAATCCTGGCACTGTACCCTCCTGTCCTCTGCACACTCCAACTCATTATAACTAAGCCATTATACTAGCAAACACTCAGTGTACCTAGTGGCATCCTAAACGTGGCTATTGGACTTTGCTATAGTCCCACTAGTGCAAAGACATTTGCAGCAACTCTGCCTGCATTGCACACTCCAACTCATTATAACTAAGCCATTATACTAGCAAACACTCAGTGTACCTAGTGGCATCCTAAACGTGGCTATTGGACTGTTGTCTAGTCACACTAGTGCAAAGACATTTGCAGCACCTCTACCTGCATTGCACACTCCAACTCATTATAACTAAGCCATTATACTAGCAAACACTCAGTGTACCTAGTGGCATCCTAAACATGGCTATTGGACTTTGCTATAGTCCCACTAGTGCAAAGACATTTGCAGCACCTCAGCCTGCATTGCACACTCCAACTCATTATAACTAATCCATTATACTAGCAAACACGCAGTGTACCTAGTGGCATCCTAAACGTGGCTATTGGACTTTGCTATAGTCCCACTAGTGCAAAGACATTTGCAGCACCTCTGCCTGCATTGCACACTCCAACTCATTATAACTAAGCCATTATACTAGCAAACACTCAGTGTACCTAGTGGCATCCTAAACGTGGCTATTGGACTGTTGTCTAGTCACACTAATGCAAAGACATTTGCAGCACCTCTACCTGCATTGCACACTCCAACTCATTATAACTAAGCCATTATACTAGCAAACACTCAGTGTACCTAGTGGCATCCTAAACGTGGCTATTGGACTTTGCTATAGTCCCACTAGTGCAAAGACATTTGCAGCACCTCTGCCTGCATTACACACTCCAACTCATTATAACTAAGCCATTATACTAGCAAACACTCAGTGTACCTAGTGGCATCCTAAACGTGGCTATTGGACTGTTGTCTAGTCACACTAGTGCAAAGACATTTGCAGCACCTCTACCTGCATTGCACACTCCAACTCATTATAACTAAGCCATTATACTAGCAAACACTCAGTGTACCTAGTGGCATCCTAAACGTGGCTATTGGACTTTGCTATAGTCCCACTAGTGCAAAGACATTTGCAGCAACTCTGCCTGCATTGCACACTCCAACTCATTATAACTAAGCCATTATACTAGCAAACACTCAGTGTACCTAGTGGCATCCTAAACGTGGCTATTGGACTGTTGTCTAGTCACACTAGTGCAAAGACATTTGCAGCACCTCTACCTGCATTGCACACTCCAACTCATTATAACTAAGCCATTATACTAGCAAACACTCAGTGTACCTAGTGGCATCCTAAACGCGGCTATTGGACTTTGCTATAGTCCCACTAGTGCAAAGACATTTGCAGCACCTCTGCCTGCATTGCACACTCCAACTCATTATAACTAAGCCATTATACTAGCAAACACTCAGTGTACCTAGTGGCATCCCAAACGCGCCTATTGGACTGTTGTCTAGTCACACTAGTGCAAAGACATTTGCAGCACCTCTACCTGCATTGCACACTCCAACTCATTATAACTAAGCCATTATACTAGCAAACACTCAGTGTACCTAGTGGCATCCTAAACGTGGCTATTGGACTTTGCTATAGTCCCACTAGTGCAAAGACATTTGCAGCACCTCTGCCTGCATTGCACACTCCAACTCATTATAACTAAGCCATTATACTAGCAAACACTCAGTGTACCTAGTGGCATCCTAAACGTGGCTATTGGACTTTGCTATAGTCCCACTAGTGCAAAGACATTTGCAGCACCTCTGCCTGCATTGCACACTCCAACTCATTATAACTAAGCCATTATACTAGCAAACACTCAGTGTACCTAGTGGCATCCTAAACGTGGCTATTGGACTGTTGTCTAGTCCCACTAGTGCAAAGACATTTGCAGCACCTCTACCTGCATTGCACACTCCAACTCATTATAACTAAGCCATTATACTAGCAAACACTCAGTGTACCTAGTGGCATCCTAAACGCGGCTATTGGACTTTGCTATAGTCCCACTAGTGCAAAGACATTTGCAGCACCTCTGTCAGCATTGCACACTCCAACTCATTATAACTAAGCCATTATACTAGCAAACACTCAGTGTACCTAGTGGCATCCTAAACGTGGCTATTGGACTTTGCTATAGTCCCACTAGTGCAAAGACATTTGCAGCACCTCTGCCTGCATGGCACACTCCAACTCATTATAACTAAGCCATTATACTAGCAAACACTCAGTGTACCTAGTGGCATCCTAAACGTGGCTATTGGACTTTGCTATAGTCCCACTAGTGCAAAGACATTTGCAGCACCCCTGCCTGCATGGCACACTCCAACTCATTATAACTAAGCCATTATACTAGCAAACACTCAGTGTACCTAGTGGCATCCTAAACGTGGCTATTGGACTTTGCTATAGTCCCACTAGTGCAAAGACATTTGCAGCACCTCTGCCTGCATTGCACACTCCAACTCATTATAACTAAGCCATTATACTAGCAAACACTCAGTGTACCTAGTGGCATCCTAAACGTGGCTATTGGACTGTTGTCTAGTCCCACTAGTGCAAAGACATTTGCAGCACCTCTGCCTGCATTGCACACTCCAACTCATTATAACTAAGCCATTATACTAGCAAACACTCAGTGTACCTAGTGGCATCCTAAACGCGGCTATTGGACTTTGCTATAGTCCCACTAGTGCAAAGACATTTGCAGCACCTCTGCCTGCATTGCACACTCCAACTCATTATAACTAAGCCATTATACTAGCAAACACTCAGTGTACCTAGTGGCATCCTAAACGTGGCTATTGGACTGTTGTCTAGTCCCACTAGTGCAAAGACATTTGCAGCACCTCTGTCTGCATTGCACACTCCAACTCATTATAACTAAGCCATTATACTAGCAAACACTCAGTGTACCTAGTGGCATCCTAAACGCGGCTATTGGACTTTGCTATAGTCCCACTAGTGCAAAGACATTTGCAGCACCTCTGCCTGCATTGCACACTCCAACTCATTATAACTAAGCCATTATACTAGCAAACACTCAGTGTGCCTAGTGGCATCCTAAACGTGGCTATTGGACTGTTGTCTAGTCACACTAGTGCAAAGACATTTGCAGCACCTCTACCTGCATTGCACACTCCAACTCATTATAACTAAGCCATTATACTAGCAAACACTCAGTGTACCTAGTGGCATCCTAAACGTGGCTATTGGACTTTGCTATAGTCCCACTAGTGCAAAGACATTTGCAGCACCTCTGCCTGCATTGCACACTCCAACTCATTATAACTAAGCCATTATACTAGCAAACACTCAGTGTACCTAGTGGCATCCTAAACGTGGCTATTGGACTGTTGTCTAGTCCCACTAGTGCAAAGACATTTGCAGCACCTCTGCCTGCATTGCACACTCCAACTCATTATAACTAAGCCATTATACTAGCAAACACTCAGTGTACCTAGTGGCATCCTAAACGTGGCTATTGGACTTTGCTATAGTCTCACTAGTGCAAAGACATTTGCAGCACCTCTGCCTGCATTGCACACTCCAACTCATTATAACTAAGCCATTATACTAGCAAACACTCAGTGTACCTAGTGGCATCCTAAACGTGGCTATTGGACTTTGCTATAGTCCCACTAGTGCAAAGACATTTGCAGCACCTCTGCCTGCATTGCACACTCCAACTCATTATAACTAAGCCATTATACTAGCAAACACTCAGTGTACCTAGTGGCATCCTAAACGTGGCTATTGGACTTTCCTATAGTCCCACTAGTGCAAAGACATTTGCAGCACCTCTGCCTGCATTGCACACTCCAACTCATTATAACTAAGCCATTATACTAGCAAACACTCAGTGTACCTAGTGGCATCCTAAACGTGGCTATTGGACTGTTGTCTAGTCCCACTAGTGCAAAGACATTTGCAGCACCTCTGCCTGCATTGCACACTCCAACTCATTATAACTAAGCCATTATACTAGCAAACACTCAGTGTACCTAGTGGCATCCTAATCGCGGCTATTGGACTTTGCTATAGTCTCACTAGTGCAAAGACATTTGCAGCACCTCTGCCTGCATTGCACACTCCAACTCATTATAGCTAAGCCATTATACTAGCAAACACTCAGTGTACCTAGTGGCATCCTAAACGTGGCTATTGGACTGTTGTCTAGTCACACTAGTGCAAAGACATTTGCAGCACCTCTACCTGCATTGCACACTCCTACTCATTATAACTAAGCCATTATACTAGCAAACACTCAGTGTACCTAGTGGCATCCTAAACGTGGCTATTGGACTTTGCTATAGTCCCACTAGTGCAAAGACATTTGCAGCACCTCTGCCTGCATTGCACACTCCAACTCATTATAACTAAGCCATTATACTAGCAAACACTCAGTGTACCTAGTGGCATCCTAAACGTGGCTATTGGACTTTGCTATAGTCCCACTAGTGCAAAGACATTTGCAGCACCTCTGCCTGCATTGCACACTCCAACTCATTATAACTAAGCCATTATACTAGCAAACACTCAGTGTACCTACTGGCATCCTAAACGTGGCTATTGGACTTTGCTATAGTCCCACTAGTGCAAAGACATTTGCAGCACCTCTGCCTGCATTGCACACTCCAACTCATTATAACTAAGCCATTATACTAGCAAACACTCAGTGTACCTAGTGGCATCCTAAACGTGGCTATTGGACTGTTGTCTAGTCCCACTAGTGCAAAGACATTTGCAGCACCTCTGCCTGCATTGCACACTCCAACTCATTATAACTAAGCCATTATACTAGCAAACACTCAGTGTACCTAGTGGCAATCCTAAACGTGGCTATTGGACTTTGCTATAGTCCCACTAGTGCAAAGACATTTGCAGCACCTCTGCCTGCATTGCACACTCCAACTCATTATAACTAAGCCATTATACTAGCAAACACTCAGTGTACCTAGTGGCATCCTAAACGTGGCTATTGGACTGTTGTCTAGTCCAACTAGTGCAAAGACATTTGCAGCACCTCTTCCTGCATTGCACACTCCAACTCATTATAACTAAGCCATTATACTAGCAAACACTCAGTGTACCTAGTGGCATCCTAAACGCGGCTATTGGACTTTGCTATAGTCCCACTAGTGCAAAGACATTTGCAGCACCTCTGCCTGCATTGCACACTCCAACTCATTATAACTAAGCCATTATACTAGCAAACACTCAGTGTACCTAGTGGCATCCTAAACATGGCTATTGGACTGTTGTCTAGTCACACTAGTGCAAAGACATTTGCAGCACCTCTACCTGCATTGCACACTCCAACTCATTATAACTAAGCCATTATACTAGCAAACACTCAGTGTACCTAGTGGCATCCTAAACGTGGCTATTGGACTTTGCTATAGTCCCACTAGTGCAAAGACATTTGCAGCACCTCTGCCTGCATTGCACACTCCAACTCATTATAACTAAGCCATTATACTAGCAAACACTCAGTGTACCTAGTGGCATCCTAAACGTGGCTATTGGACTTCGCTATAGTCCCACTAGTGCAAAGACATTTGCAGCACCTCTGCCTGCATTGCACACTCCAACTCATTATAACTAAGCCATTATACTAGCAAACACTCAGTGTACCTAGTGGCATCCTAAACGTGGCTATTGGACTTTGCTATAGTCCCACTAGTGCAAAGACATTTGCAGCACCTCTGCCTGCATTGCACACTCCAACTCATTATAACTAAGCCATTATACTAGCAAACACTCAGTGTACCTAGTGGCATCCTAAACGTGGCTATTGGACTGTTGTCTAGTCCCACTAGTGCAAAGACATTTGCAGCACCTCTGCCTGCATTGCACACTCCAACTCATTATAACTAAGCCATTATACTAGCAAACACTCAGTGTACCTAGTGGCATCCTAAACGTGGCTATTGGACTGTTGTCTAGTCACACTAGTGCAAAGACATTTGCAGCACCTCTACCTGCATTGCACACTCCAACTCATTATAACTAAGCCATTATACTAGCAAACACTCAGTGTACCTAGTGGCATCCTAAACGCGGCTATTGGACTTTGCTATAGTCCCACTAGTGCAAAGACATTTGCAGCACCTCTGCCTGCATTGCACACTCCAACTCATTATAACTAAGCCATTATACTAGCAAACACTCAGTGTACCTAGTGGCATCCTAAACGTGGCTATTGGACTGTTGTCTAGTCACACTAGTGCAAAGACATTTGCAGCACCTCTACCTGCATTGCACACTCCAACTCATTATAACTAAGCCATTATACTAGCAAACACTCAGTGTACCTAGTGGCATCCTAAACGTGGCTATTGGACTTTGCTATAGTCCCACTAGTGCAAAGACATTTGCAGCACCTCTGCCTGCATTGCACACTCCAACTCATTATAACTAAGCCATTATACTAGCAAACACTCAGTGTACCTAGTGGCATCCTAAACGTGGCTATTGGACTTTGCTATAGTCCCACTAGTGCAAAGACATTTGCAGCACCTCTGCCTGCATTGCACACTCCAACTCATTATAACTAAGCCATTATACTAGCAAACACTCAGTGTACCTAGTGGCATCCTAAACGTGGCTATTGGACCTTGCTATAGTCCCACTAGTGCAAAGACATTTGCAGCACCTCTGCCTGCATTGCACACTCCAACTCATTATAACTAAGCCATTATACTAGCAAACACTCAGTGTACCTAGTGGCATCCTAAACGTGGCTATTGGACTGTTGTCTAGTCCCACTAGTGCAAAGACATTTGCAGCACCTCTGCCTGCATTGCACACTCCAACTCATTATAACTAAGCCATTATACTAGCAAACACTCAGTGTACCTAGTGGCATCCTAAACGCGGCTATTGGACTTTGCTATAGTCCCACTAGTGCAAAGACATTTGCAGCACCTCTGCCTGCATTGCACACTCCAACTCATTATAACTAAGCCATTATACTAGCAAACACTCAGTGTACCTAGTGGCATCCTAAACGTGGCTATTGGACTGTTGTCTAGTCACACTAGTGCAAAGACATTTGCAGCACCTCTACCTGCATTGCACACTCCAACTCATTATAACTAAGCCATTATACTAGCAAACACTCAGTGTACCTAGTGGCATCCTAAACGTGGCTATTGGACTTTGCTATAGTCCCACTAGTGCAAAGACATTTGCAGCACCTCTGCCTGCATTGCACACTCCAACTCATTATAACTAAGCCATTATACTAGCAAACACTCAGTGTACCTAGTGGCATCCTAAACGTGGCTATTGGACTTTGCTATAGTCCCACTAGTGCAAAGACATTTGCAGCACCTCTGCCTGCATTGCACACTCCAACTCATTATAACTAAGCCATTATACTAGCAAACACTCAGTGTACCTAGTGGCATCCTAAACGTGGCTATTGGACTTTGCTATAGTCCCACTAGTGCAAAGACATTTGCAAAACCTCTGCCTGCATTGCACACTCCAACTCATTATAACTAAGCCATTATACTAGCAAACACTCAGTGTACCTAGTGGCATCCTAAACGTGGCTATTGGACTGTTGTCTAGTCCCACTAGTGCAAAGACATTTGCAGCACCTCTGCCTGCATTGCACACTCCAACTCATTATAACTAAGCCATTATACTAGCAAACACTCAGTGTACCTAGTGGCATCCTAAACGTGGCTATTGGACTTTTGTCTAGTCACACTAGTGCAAAGACATTTGCAGCACCTCTACCTGCATTGCACACTCCAACTCATTATAACTAAGCCATTATACTAGCAAACACTCAGTGTACCTAGTGGCATCCTAAATGTGGCTATTGGACTTTACTATAGTCCCACTAGTGCAAAGACATTTGCAGCACCTCTGCCTGCATTGCACGCTCCAACTCATTATAACTAAGCCATTATACTAGCAAACACTCAGTGTACCTAGTGGCATCCTAAACGTGGCTATTGGACTGTTGTCTAGTCACACTAGTGCAAAGACATTTGCAGCACCTCTACCTGCATTGCACACTCCAACTCATTATAACTAAGCCATTAAACTAGCAAACACTCAGTGTACCTAGTGGCATCCTAAACGTTGCTATTGGACTTTGCTATAGTCCCACTAGTGCAAAGACATTTGCAGCAACTCTGCCTGCATTGCACACTCCAACTCATTATAACTAAGCCATTATACTAGCAAACACTCAGTGTACCTAGTGGCATCCTAAACGTGGCTATTGGACTGTTGTCTAGTCACACTAGTGCAAAGACATTTGCAGCACCTCTACCTGCATTGCACACTCCAACTCATTATAACTAAGCCATTATACTAGCAAACACTCAGTGTACCTAGTGGCATCCTAAACGTGGCTATTGGACTTTGCTATAGTCCCACTAGTGCAAAGACATTTGCAGCAACTCTGCTTGCATTGCACACTCCAACTCATTATAACTAAGCCATTATACTAGCAAACACTCAGTGTACCTAGTGGCATCCTAAACGTGGCTATTGGACTGTTGTCTAGTCCCACTAGTGCAAAGACATTTGCAGCACCTCTGCCTGCATTGCACACTCCAACTCATTATAACTAAGCCATTATACTAGCAAACACTCAGTGTACCTAGTGGCATCCTAAACGCGGCTATTGGACTTTGCTATAGTCCCACTAGTGCAAAGACATTTGCAGCACCTCTGCCTGCATTGCACACTCCAACTCATTATAACTAAGCCATTATACTAGCAAACACTCAGTGTACCTAGTGGCATCCTAAACGTGGCTATTGGACTGTTGTCTAGTCACACTAGTGCAAAGACATTTGCAGCACCTCTACCTGCATTGCACACTCCAACTCATTATAACTAAGCCATTATACTAGCAAACACTCAGTGTACCTAGTGGCATCCTAAACGTGGCTATTGGACTTTGCTATAGTCCCACTAGTGCAAAGACATTTGCAGCACCTCTGCCTGCATTGCACACTCCAACTCATTATAACTAAGCCATTATACTAGCAAACACTCAGTGTACCTAGTGGCATCCTAAACGTGGCTATTGGACTTTGCTATAGTCCCACTAGTGCAAAGACATTTGCAGCACCTCTGCCTGCATTGCACACTCCAACTCATTATAACTAAGCCATTATACTAGCAAATACTCAGTGTACCTAGTGGCATCCTAAACGTGGCTATTGGACTTTGCTATAGTCCCACTAGTGCAAAGACATTTGCAAAACCTCTGCCTGCATTGCACACTCCAACTCATTATAACTAAGCCATTATACTAGCAAACACTCAGTGTACCTAGTGGCATCCTAAACGTGGCTATTGGACTGTTGTCTAGTCCCACTAGTGCAAAGACATTTGCAGCACCTCTGCCTGCATTGCACACTCCAACTCATTATAACTAAGCCATTATACTAGCAAACACTCAGTGTACCTAGTGGCATCCTAAACGTGGCTATTGGACTTTTGTCTAGTCACACTAGTGCAAAGACATTTGCAGCACCTCTACCTGCATTGCACACTCCAACTCATTATAACTAAGCCATTATACTAGCAAACACTCAGTGTACCTAGTGGCATCCTAAATGTGGCTATTGGACTTTACTATAGTCCCACTAGTGCAAAGACATTTGCAGCACCTCTGCCTGCATTGCACGCTCCAACTCATTATAACTAAGCCATTATACTAGCAAACACTCAGTGTACCTAGTGGCATCCTAAACGTGGCTATTGGACTGTTGTCTAGTCACACTAGTGCAAAGACATTTGCAGCACCTCTACCTGCATTGCACACTCCAACTCATTATAATTAAGCCATTATACTAGCAAACACTCAGTGTACCTAGTGGCATCCTAAACGTTGCTATTGGACTTTGCTATAGTCCCACTAGTGCAAAGACATTTGCAGCAACTCTGCCTGCATTGCACACTCCAACTCATTATAACTAAGCCATTATACTAGCAAACACTCAGTGTACCTAGTGGCATCCTAAACGTGGCTATTGGACTGTTGTCTAGTCACACTAGTGCAAAGACATTTGCAGCACCTCTACCTGCATTGCACACTCCAACTCATTATAACTAAGCCATTATACTAGCAAACACTCAGTGTACCTAGTGGCATCCTAAACGTGGCTATTGGACTTTGCTATAGTCCCACTAGTGCAAAGACATTTGCAGCAACTCTGCCTGCATTGCACACTCCAACTCATTATAACTAAGCCATTATACTAGCAAACACTCAGTGTACCTAGTGGCATCCTAAACGTGGCTATTGGACTGTTGTCTAGTCACACTAGTGCAAAGACATTTGCAGCACCTCTACCTACATTGCACACTCCAACTCATTATAACTAAGCCATTATACTAGCAAACACTCAGTGTACCTAGTGGCATCCTAAACGTGGCTATTGGATTTTGCTATAGTCCCACTAGTGCAAAGACATTTGCAGCCCCTCTGCCTGCATTGCACACTCCAACTCATTATAACTAAGGCATTATACTAGCAAACACTCAGTGTACCTAGTGGCATCCTAAACGTGGCTATTGGACTGTTGTCTAGTCACACTAGTGCAAAGACATTTGCAGCACCTCTACCTGCATTGCACACTCCAACTCATTAAAACTAAGCCATTATACTAGCAAACACTCAGTGTACCTAGTGGCATCCTAAACGTGGCTATTGGACTTTGCTATAGTCCCACTAGTGCAAAGACATTTGCAGCAACTCTGCCTGCATTGAACACTCCAACTCATTATAACTAAGCCATTATACTAGCAAACACTCAGTGTACCTAGTGGCATCCTAAACGTGGCTATTGGACTGTTGTCTAGTCACACTAGTGCAAAGACATTTGCAGCACCTCTACCTGCATTGCACACTCCAACTCATTATAACTAAGCCATTATACTAGCAAACACTCAGTGTACCTAGTGGCATCCTAAACGTGGCTATTGGACTTTGCTATAGTCCCACTAGTGCAAAGACATTTGCAGCAACTCTGCCTGCATTGCACACTCCAACTCATTTTAACTAAGCCATTATACTAGCAAACACTCAGTGTACCTAGTGGCATCCTAAACGTGGCTATTGGACTGTTGTCTAGTCCCACTAGTGCAAAGACATTTGCAGCACCTCTGCCTGCATTGCACACTCCAACTCATTATAACTAAGCCATTATACTAGCAAACACTCAGTGTACCTAGTGGCATCCTAAACGTGGCTATTGGACTTTTGTCTAGTCACACTAGTGCAAAGACATTTGCAGCACCTCTACCTGCATTGCACACTCCAACTCATTATAACTAAGCCATTATACTAGCAAACACTCAGTGTACCTAGTGGCATCCTAAATGTGGCTATTGGACTTTTCTATAGTCCCACTAGTGCAAAGACATTTGCAGCACCTCTGCCTGCATTGCACACTCCAACTCATTATAACTAAGCCATTATACTAGCAAACACTCAGTGTACCTAGTGGCATCCTAAACGTGGCTATTGGACTGTTGTCTAGTCACACTAGTGCAAAGACATTTGCAGCACCTCTACCTGCATTGCACACTCCAACTCATTATAACTAAGCCATTATACTAGCAAACACTCAGTGTACCTAGTGGCATCCTAAACGTTGCTATTGGACTTTGCTATAGTCCCACTAGTGCAAAGACATTTGCAGCAACTCTGCCTGCATTGCACACTCCAACTCATTATAACTAAGCCATTATACTAGCAAACACTCAGTGTACCTAGTGGCATCCTAAACGTGGCTATTGGACTGTTGTCTAGTCACACTAGTGCAAAGACATTTGCAGCACCTCTACCTGCATTGCACACTCCAACTCATTATAACTAAGCCATTATACTAGCAAACACTCAGTGTACCTAGTGGCATCCTAAACGTGGCTATTGGACTTTGCTATAGTCCCACTAGTGCAAAGACATTTGCAGCAACTCTGCCTGCATTGCACACTCCAACTCATTATAACTAAGCCATTATACTAGCAAACACTCAGTGTACCTAGTGGCATCCTAAACGTGGCTATTGGACTGTTGTCTAGTCACACTAGTGCAAAGACATTTGCAGCACCTCTACCTGCATTGCACACTCCAACTCATTATAACTAAGCCATTATACTAGCAAACACTCAGTGTACCTAGTGGCATCCTAAACGTGGCTATTGGATTTTGCTATAGTCCCACTAGTGCAAAGACATTTTCAGCCCCTCTGCCTGCATTGCACACTCCAACTCATTATAACTAAGCCATTATACTAGCAAACACTCAGTGTACCTAGTGGCATCCTAAACGTGGCTATTGGACTGTTGTCTAGTCACACTAGTGCAAAGACATTTGCAGCACCTCTACCTGCATTGCACACTCCAACTCATTAAAACTAAGCCATTATACTAGCAAACACTCAGTGTAC
Source organism: Anomaloglossus baeobatrachus (assembly GCF_048569485.1). Classification (NCBI taxonomy): domain Eukaryota; kingdom Metazoa; phylum Chordata; class Amphibia; order Anura; family Aromobatidae; genus Anomaloglossus; species Anomaloglossus baeobatrachus. Next base: position 321,451,696 of record NC_134354.1, read on the forward strand.
CTAGTGGCATCCTAAACGTGGCTATTGGACTTTGCTATAGTCCCACTAGTGCAAAGACATTTGCAGCAACTCTGCCTGCATTGAACACTCCAACTCATTATAACTAAGCCATTATACTAGCAAACACTCAGTGTACCTAGTGGCATCCTAAACGTGGCTATTGGACTGTTGTCTAGTCACACTAGTGCAAAGACATTTGCAGCACCTCTACCTGCATTACACACTCCAACTCATTTTAACTAAGCCATTATACTAGCAAACACTCAGTGTACCTAGTGGCATCCTAAACGTGGCTATTGGACTTTGCTATAGTCCCACTAGTGCAAAGACATTTGCAGCAACTCTGCCTGCATTGCACACTCCAACTCATTATAACTAAGCCATTATACTAGCAAACACTCAGTGTACCTAGTGGCATCCTAAACGTGGCTATTGGACTGTTGTCTAGTCACACTAGTGCAAAGACATTTGCAGCACCTCTACCTGCATTGCACACTCCAACTCATTATAACTAAGCCATTATACTAGCAAACACTCAGTGTACCTAGTGGCATCCTAAACGTGGCTATTGGACTTTGCTTCAGTCCCACTAGTGCAAAGACATTTGCAGCACCTCTGCCTGCATTGCACACTCCAACTCATTATAACTAAGCCATTGTGAAGCCCCATAGGTGTTGTGTCGGTGCATTACCTTCAGGGACTCCACGTGGATGGAACAGTCTGGTCACAGGTAGGGAACCTTCTTCTTGGATTGTCGTGACGCCACTCTCAGAATTGCGGTCAGTGGGGACCGCCACTGCAGATTGAGGGATGCCTGGGGCTGATGGTGGGTGCAGTTAGTTGTAATAGCCTCCTGAGAGTGAGGCAAGCCCCAGGGCCCTGTGTAAGGGTGTGGAACCACAAGGCGCAGAATAACTCAACACAAGCAGAATGTCTTTCAGGGGTTTTACTCACTGTAGATGGCAGGGTGAGTAACCCGGGCGTAGCTGGGATGAACCAGGCTGGAACCAGGTGTCCTTCAGGCTGACTGATGAGGGTGGCTACCGACTCGCCTTCCTTAGCCCTTTGCGTTTTGGGGTAACCCCGACTTTTAGTCCCTATGGGGGTCACCCAGGGAAGTTGCTGGTGCCTCTCTCCCCTTCTTTTGGCCCGTTTGCTTGTAGCCTGGACCAGGACACTCCGGCTGCTTGCCTCCTGTGAACTATGGGCCCTAACTGTGGCGACGTGGCTGCGGACTCTGTAGTGTGTTCTTGGGGGTGTGAAGTGCCCCCTCAAGCAGGTTTGGCGAAGGAAAGGTGGATCTATCCCTGCACTGGGACCTGCTACCCGTTTGGGCCTGGTAACTCCCTGGCAGTCTCCTTACTTTCCACTCCGTTGCTCTCTCTTTAGCTGTGTGTGGATTTCGGGTAGAACTACTAGGTGACCGTTCTCCCCCGTCGGTAGTCACTGCGCGGACGCTGTTAGACTGCAACAGCTCCAGGGTCTGCTTCTGCTCTTCCTGAGCTGCACACTAAACCGGCTCACTCGTGGGACCTGCACTGCCGCTCCTGTCAGAGCTCCCCTTCCATGCTCCTCACTCCTCCCCCCTCTGCTTCAGACTGCTCTCCTCCTTCTCCCTTTTGTGCCTGCCTACGCCACCTAGCAACCAGGCTCTCCACCACACCCCTCGATTGGAGATGGAGGCTTTGCCCCCTCCACCCTTCCAGTGGAGGTGAAGGCTTTGCCCCCTCCTGGGATCCCCAGGGGTCCTCTCAAAGGTACATGTGTGAGACCTGATCACTATGCGCCTGTGTAGTCACACCTCGGTCAGCCTTCTGGATTACCTGTGTTGTACTGTCCCCAGCATGGGTGCAGTACTCAGTGGTGCCTGACCAGGTCAGGGGCGCCACACCATTATACTAGCAAACACTCAGTGTACCTAGTGGCATCCTAAACGTGGCTATTGGACTGTTGTCTAGTCACACTAGTGCAAAGACATTTGCAGCACCTCTACCTGCATTGCACACTCCAACTCATTATAACTAAGCCATTATACTAGCAAACACTCAGTGTACCTAGTGGCATCCTAAACGTGGCTATTGGACTTTGCTATAGTCCCACTAGTGCAAAGACATTTGCAGCACCTCTGCCTGCATTGCACACTCCAACTCATTATAACTAAGCCATTATACTAGCAAACACTCAGTGTACCTAGTGGCATCCTAAACGTGGCTATTGGACTGTTGTCTAGTCACACTAGTGCAAAGACATTTGCAGCACCTCTACCTGCATTGCACACTCCAACTCATTATAACTAAGCCATTATACTAGCAAACACTCAGTGTACCTAGTGGCATCCTAAACGTGGCTTTTGGACTTTGCTATAGTCCCACTAGTGCAAAGACATTTGCAGCAACTCTGCCTGCATTGCACACTCCAACTCATTATAACTAAGCCATTATACTAGCAAACACTCAGTGTACCTAGTGGCATCCTAAACGTGGCTATTGGACTGTTGTCTAGTCACACTAGTGCAAAGACATTTGCAGCACCTCTACCTGCATTGCACACTACAACTCATTATAACTAAGCCATTATACTAGCAAACACTCAGTGTACCTAGTGGCATCCTAAACGTGGCTATTGGACTTTGCTATAGTCCTACTTGTGCAAAGACATTTGCAGCAACTCTGCCTGCATTGCACACTCCAACTCATTATAACTAAGCCATTATACTAGCAAACACTCAGTGTACCTAGTGGCATCCTAAACGTGGCTATTGGACTGTTGTCTAGTCACACTAGTGCAAAGACATTTGCAGCACCTCTACCTGCATTGCACACTCCAACTCATTATAACTAAGCCATTATACTAGCAAACACTCAGTGTACCTAGTGGCATCCTAAACGCGGGCATTGGACTTTGCTATAGTCCCACTAGTGCAATAACATTTGCAGCACCTCAGCCTGCATTGCACACTCCAACTCATTATAACTAAGCCATATACTAGCAAACACTCAGTGTACCTAGTGGCATCCTAAACGTGGCTATTGGACTGTTGTCTAGTCACACTAGTGCAAAGACATTTGCAGCACCTCTACCTGCATTGCACACTCCAACTCATTATAACTAAGCCATTATACTAGCAAACACTCAGTGTACCTAGTGGCATCCTAAACGTGGCTATTGGACTTTCCTATAGTCCCACTAGTGCAAAGACATTTGCAGCACCTCTGCCTGCATTGCACACTCCAACTCATTATAACTAAGCCATTATACTAGCAAACACTCAGTGTACCTAGTGGCATCCTAAACGTGGCTATTGGACTTTTCTATAGTCCCACTAGTGCAAAGACTTTTGCAGCACCTCTGCCTGCATTGCACACTCCAACTCATTATAACTAAGCCATTATACTAGCAAACACTCAGTGTACCTAGTGGCATCCTAAACGTGGCTATTGGACTTTGCTATAGTCCCACTAGTGCAAAGACATTTGCAGCACCTCTGCCTGCATTGCACACTCCAACTCATTATAACTAAGCCATTATACTAGCAAACACTCAGTGTACCTAGTGGCATCCTAAACGTTGCTATTGGACTGTTGTCTAGTCACACTAGTGCAAAGACATTTGCAGCACCTCTACCTGCATTGCACACTCCAACTCATTATAACTAAGCCATTATACTAGCAAACACTCAGTGTACCTAGTGGCATCCTAAACGTGGCTATTGGACTTTGCTATAGTCCCACTAGTGCAAAGACATTTGCAGCACCTCTGCCTGCATTGCACACTCCCACTCATTATAACTAAGCCATTATACTAGCAATTTTTGCTGCCAGTTTAAGGGCCGTAGTTGCATTGTCAGGGATATTTATTCTTTATTATTCTGCTGTTAATAAAGCTAGACCACCACTGCAATCTACACCACCTCTCAATTTTTACTACCACATTTTCAGTGCACAATCTTGTCGCAATCAACATGAGTGGCAAAATGACAGATGCTGGTGGAAAGGGGAAGAGGCGTGGTGGAAAAGGCAAAAAAGGGTTTGTCCGTGAGGAAGGTGGCAAAGCTCCATTATCATCTGCTGAAGATAGACCATCTACCAGCAAAAGTAAGATGTCTACTACTTACCGTGGACAATCCGATGTGCTCCCTTTTTTACGGACACGAACAACAGGAACAAAGGTAGATGATGGCCAAAAAAGGAAAATGCTTGAATGGATCTCAAGTGGTCCAACAAGTGCCCTCTCAGCCACTTCAATTACCGCATCCAAAAAACACCAGTCCTCTGAGTTGTCATCCCAATCAAACTTGCTTTCTCCCAGCTCTGAAGTCTCCATCAGCCCTGCACAGTATGGTGGAACTGAGATGGCTGAGTCTGCAGAGCTGTTCAGTCACACTATAGCCTGGGAATCAGAGGTCTGCTCCCAAGCTACAGTGAGTACAGAACAGGAAATGGTCTGCAGTGATGCCCAGAACCTTTGTGACTCTGATTCAGGCCGTGAGGACCAAGTTTCTGAGCATAATGTTGACCCTTTGTCACAAACTGTAACACCTGTGGTTATAGACAATGAGGAACATACTGATGAAGATGAGACGCAGATACCCGATTGGGATGACAACTTAAATATTCGGTCAGGGCAAGAAGAGGCTCGGTCTGAGGGGGAGGGGAGTGCAAACACAACAATTGATGATGAAGTTCAAGATCCCACCTACTGTCAACCCACAGTCAGGCACTCGAGGAGGTCAACAGAGGTGGTGGAGGAGGATGCAACTGATGACGAAGTTACCTTGCGCCTTCCTGGACACAGTCGGAGTACTGGTAGCACGTCTACAACTGCATCCTCAGCCACCACTCTGCCTCTGAGCATTATTCGGGGTGGATCAACAGATCGCATGGCCTCTAAGCCTTGCCTAGCCTGGTCCTTTATTGACAGAAAAAGATCGCCCAAATTATGTGATCTGTAAAATTTGTCATGGTTCTCTTAGTAGAGGTCAAAACCTCAGCAGTTTGACAACTTCTTCCATGAATCGTCACATGAATAAATATCATATGGCCCGGTGGGAAGCTCACCGTGCTGCAATGCGGCCTAGCGGAGCGAACCATCCACCGCCTGCCCCTTCCAGTGCATCCGCGCGCTCGTCATCTTCTAGGACTGTGGGGACAGCTGTCACACCTGTTTTTCCACCCACAACTTCCACCACTGTAACCGCAACAGGCAGTTTGCTTGGTAGGTCGTCAGTTGGTTTGGAAGGGGAAACAAGTGAGTGTGTACAGCTCTCTCAGACATCGATAGCACCAACGTTGGATGAAGGCAACATCATGTCTCCGCCTGCACTTTCCTCACAAACCTGCATTTTTCCAGGGACACCCTACTCAACACCGTCTACACACAGCAGCCAGATCTCTGTCCCTCAGATGTGGTCAAATAAAAGGCCACTTCCTGCGACCCATGACAAAGCTAAGAGGTTGACTCTATCCCTCTGTAAGCTGTTGGCTACCGAAATGCTGCCTTTCCGCCTAGTGGACACACAGGATTTTAGAGACCTTATGTCTGTCGCTGTGCCCCAGTACCAGATGCCTAGTCGCCACTACTTCTCTAAGAAAGGTGTGCCCGCGCTACACCAGCATGTCGCACACAACATCACCGCTTCCTTGAGAAACTCTGTGTGTCAACGGGTGCATTTCACCACCGATACTTGGACCAGTAAGCATGGACAGGGACGTTACATGTCGCTGACTGGGCACTGGGTAACTATGGTGATAGATGGTGAAGGGTTTGCTGCACAAGTCTTGCCGTCCCCACGACTTGTGTGTCAATCCTCTGTCTGTCCAAGTTCCGCCACTGCTTCTGCATCCTCCACCTCATCTGGCTCCTCCACCTCTGCCCCAAGCCTGCCTGGTCAGGCCACCAGCATTCTCACTGCGCAGAAGGAATCACGCACCCCTCATTACTATGCTGGCAGCAGAGCGCAACGGCATCAGGCGGTCTTTAGCTTGACATGTCTTGGGAATAAGAGTCACACAGCTGAGGAGTTGTGGTCAGCTCTGCGGTCCGAGTTTAATAAATGGTTGTCTCCACTCAACCTGCAGCCTGGTAAGGCCGTGTGCGACAATGCTGCAAACCTGGGTGCGGCCCTTCGCCTGGGCAAGGTGACACACGTGCCTTGTATGGCTCACGTGTTGAACCTTGTCGTCCAGCAATTTTTAACACACTATCCCGGCCTAGATGGCCTTCTGAACAGGGCACGAAAACTGTCTGCTCACTTCCGCCGTTCAAGCGCCGCAGCTGAGCGACTTGCATCGCTCCAGAAGTCTTTCGGCCTGCCGGTTCATTGCCTGAAATGCGATGTGGCGACACGCTTGAATTCAACTCTCCACATGTTACAGCGACTGTGGCAGCACCGCCGAGCCCTGGTGCAATACGTCATGACGTATAGCCTGGGCCAACGAGATGCAGAGGTGGGGAAGATCACCCTGATGGAGTGGTCTCAGATCAAGGACCTATGCACCCTTCTGCACAGTTTCGACATGGCGACGAATATGTTTAGCGCTGACAATGCCATTATCAGCATGACGATTCCAGTCATTTACATGCTGGAGCACACGCTAAACACTATTCGGAGTCAGGGGGTGGGACAACAGGAAGGGGATGAACTACAGGAGGATTCATATGCGCAAGACACAACAACATCACCAAGGTCCAGACGTTCATCATCACCAAGGCACCAGGCATGGGACCATGGGGGACAGGGATCAACAAGGGCGCATGGTAGCAGGCGAGATGTTGAGGAAGGTGCAGGAGAACATGAAGAAATGGAGGACGAACTGTCCATGGACATGGAAGACTCAGCAGATGAGGGAGACCTTGGTCAAATTTCAGTTGAAAGAGGTTGGGGGGAGATGTCAGAGGAAGAAAGAACGGTTAGCACCTCTATGCCACAAACACAGCGTGGACTTGGTCCGCATGGCTGCGCAAGACACATGAGTGCCTTCTTGTTGCACTACCTCCAACATGACCCTCGTATTGTCAAAATTAGAAGTGATGATGACTACTGGCTTGCCACACTATTAGATCCCCGGTACAAGTCCAAATTTTGTGACATAATTCCAGCCATAGAAAGGGACGCACGTATGCAGGAGTATCAGCAGAAGCTGTTACTCGATCTTAGATCCGCTTTTCCACCAAACAACCGTGCAGGTGCAGGGAGTGAATCTCCCAGTTGTAACTTGACAAACATGGGACGGTCTCGTCATCTTCAACAGTCTACCCGTACCAGTAGGACCGTATCTGGTGCTGGTAACAGCAATTTTATGGAATCTTTTCATAATTTTTTTAGACCCTCCTTTGCAAGGCCACCAGAGACAACAAGTCTGACACATAGTCAACGGCTGGAGAAGATGATACAGGAGTATCTCCAAATGAACATCGATGCCATGACTTTGCAAATGGAGCCTTGCTCATTTTGGGCTTCAAATCTAGAAAAATGTCCAGAGCTATCCAGTTACGCCTTGGAGATTTTGTCGTGTCCAGCTGCCAGCGTTGTCTCTGAACGTGTCTTCAGTGCTGCTGGGTGTGTGCTGACAGATAAGCGCACGCGTCTGTCCAGTGACAATGTGGACAGACTGACGTTCATCAAAATGAACAAGTCATGGATCCAGAAGGAATTTACTACCCCTGTGTCATCCTGGGGAGAGTAAATGATTGTGGATTTGGAATGTGCTTGATGCAAATCTAGCTGTGAATTGTACAACTGGGGCACAACTGCTGCCACTGAAGGGGTGGGTGTGTGTGGGGCCCAATTTTTGGAAAAAAGGGAGACTCCGCTTGGAGTAACCCTTGCTTGCTGTGTTTTTTAAAAATGATCCAAGATGAACAGAGCTGCGGTCAGGAAAGACTTTGCTACCTACCCCGGTGTCATCCTGGGGACGGATAAGAATGGCGTATATTTGAATGTGCTTGATGCAAATCTAGCTGTGAATTGTACAACTGGGGCACAACTGCTGCCAGTGAAGGGGTGGGTGTGTGTGGGGCCCAATTTTTGGAAAAAAGGGAGACTCCGCTTGGAGTAACCCTTGCTTGCTGTGTTTTTTAAAAATGATCCAAGATGAACAGAGCTGGGGTCAGGAAAGACTTTGCTACCTACCCCGGTGTCATCCTGGGGACGGATAAGAATGGCGTATTTTTGAATGTGCTTGATGCAAATCTAGCTGTGAATTGTACAACTGGGGCACAACTGCTGCCACTGAAGGGGTGGGTGTGTGTGTGGCCCAATTTTTGGAAAAAAGGTAGACTCCGCTTGGAGTAACCCTTGCTTGCTGTATTTTTTAAAAGGAGCCAAGATGAACAAGTCATGGTTCAGCAAAGACTTTGCTACCTACCCCGGAGTCATCCTGGGGACGGTTAAGTATGGCGTATTTTTGAATGTGCTTGATGCAAATCTAGCTGTGAAGTGTACAACTAGGGCACAAGTGCTGCCACTGAATGGGTGGGTGTGTGTGGGGCCCAATTTTTGGAAAAAAAGGGAGACTACGCTTGGAGTCACCTTGCGGTGTTTTACATGATTTTAGAAGGGCGTGCCATGCCTATATCTGTGTGTCCTCCTCTTTTTCCTTGTCCAGCTGTTTTGTTTTCGCATGAGTATAGGTCCTTGTCACTTTCCCATGTGTTTGTGTTGTGTTGTGAGTTGTTTGTCACCTTTTGGACACCTTTGAGGGTGTTTTCTAGGTGTTTTTATGTGTTTGTGATTGCCTGCCATTGTTTCCTATGCAGTTCGAGTTCGGTTCGTCGAACGTTCGACGAGCCGAACTCGAACGGGACCTCCGTTCGGCGAACCGACCTCGAGCTGAACCGGGACCGGTTCGCTCATCTCTACCCAGGATCCATAGCTTCATCCTACATGAGGCGGTCACATGTTCACTCCAGTGCCATTTTCTACTGCTTTTCACAGCATAGAGCGCTCTGGTGATTTTCTTGTGCTTGTACACTTCATATCAGTCTTTTCTGTCATTATAATGGCAGAAAGACACCTAAAGTCCCACTCTCCTGCATTTTGTAATTTTGCACCCTTTGGTGCCTTTCATGTGGCACTAAGGGGTGCTTTAGCTTTGTATTTAGCCAAAAAAATGAAAAAAAAAATGACGTAGGGTTCCCCCTATTTTTGCAGCCAGCTAGGTTAAAGCAGACGGCTGCAGACCACAGCTGGCAACTTCACCTTGGCTGGTAATCCAAAACTGAGGGCACCCCACGCTGTTATTTTAAATTAAATAAATAATTAAAAAAAAAAAACACGTAGGGGTCCCCCCAAAATTGGATCACCAGCCAAGGTAAAGCAGACAGCTGGGGTCTGATATTCTCAGACTAGGGAGGTCCATGGTTATTGGACTCTCCCCAGCCTAAAAATAGCAGGCCGCAGCCGCCCCAGAAGTGGCGCATCCATTAGATGCGGCAATCCTGGTGCTTCGCCCCAGCTCATCCCGCGCCCTGGTGTGGTGGCAAACGGGGTAATATATGGGGTTATTACCAGATGTGTAATGTCACCTGGCATCAAGCCCTGGGGTTGGTGAGGTCAGGCGTCTATCAGATACCCGACATCACCAACCCAGTCAGTAATAAAAAAAAATAGACGACAAACACATTTTTATTTGAAAAAACACTCACCAAAACATTCCCTCTTTAACCAATTTATTAGAAAGAAAAACAAATCCAGGTCTGCTGTAATCCAAGGGGTTGCCATGACGATCCACACTGTCCCAGTCAATGAAGAGCAGGTTGTTCCCCATTGGCTGGGAGAGCAATGCAGTGACCTGAGCTAACATCAATGGGTCAGCCCAGGTCACTGCAGGGCATGACAAGTGCTGCTGTCAGCGAGGTACATTACCTGCGCTGATCTCCAGCACACTGACAGCACCTGTCACTGAGTTCAATGACCGCCGCCTTCACAGCCAAGTATCGCGAGAGGCCCGTGACGTCACCGCTAGTCAGTCTCGGGTCGGAAGCGAGAGAAGGTGATCTGACAAGCGGCGGCCATGGAGGACAGTGACAGCGCTGAGGTCGGGATGGCGGGACTTCATCACCGCAGGTAAGCCGAGCGGGACCATGTGTGCAGAGTGCAGTGTGTGTGTGTGTGTGTGTGTGTGTGTACGTGTGTACATGCCGCGGGCAGGAGGGGGCGGAGTGAGCTGAGCGGGGAAGTGTGGGCTTATAGTTACTATGTTTTTTCAGTTAGCACCTGTTCACATTTGTTGGATGTGCGGGTCAGTTTTTTGATATTTCTAGTGAGTCTTTTTCTGACTGAGCACTCCGCCCTAAGACCTGGCTGTGTTCATAACCATTGTAGCAGAAGCCTAGCAGCCCATACATGGAGGTTTGTAGTCCAAATAGTGGCACTTTGCCCAGATAAGGATGTTTTTAACCTAGATAGTGGCATTTATGTTAGGTTCCCGGATTACAGAGATATACCTTGCCGTTGGTCTCCGGGCTTACATGAATTGGCCAATACATAAACTAAATATCTCTCTTTTGCAGTAATGCAGTGCCATATTTTCCCTGGTAAATTTTTGGCTTTTTTCAGTGTGCAACTGTTTGCATTTATAGTTATTGGCAGCTATGGGCTGCCAATAACTCCTTATTACCCCGATTTGCCAACGCACCAGGGCAAATCGGGAAGAGCCGGGTACAGTCCCAGAACTGTCGCATATAATGTTTGCGGCAATTCTGGGTGGCTGCTGACTGATATTGTTAGGCTGGGGGGCTCCCCATAACGTGGAGCTCCCCATCCTGAGAATACCAGCCTTCAGCCGTATGGCTTTATCTGGCTGGTATTAAAATTGGGGGGGACCGCACGCCGGTTTTTTTAATTATTTAATTGTTTATTTCACTGCACAGTATAGACCCGCCCACCGGCTGCTGTGATTGGTTGCAGTGAGACACCTGTCACTCAGCGTGGGGGCGTGTCTCACTGCAACCAATCATAGGCACCTGTGGGCGGGGAAAGTAGGGAATACGAAATTGTTTAATGAGCGGCCGGCTTTTTCAAAATAGTAAAAGCCGCCGCAGCAGTGTGAATGCCGTGCAGCGCCGCATCGGGGATCGGTGAGTATGAGAGAGGAGGGGAAAATGACCGACAGACTGTGAGAGAGGGACAGAGATAGTGACGGACCGACAGAGAGAGAATAGAGACCGAGAGGGAGAGACCGACTGACAGAGAATAGTGATTGACAGATATTGTGACACATCACTCGTTTCCAGTGTTTTAAGTCCCCTTTACACACTGAGACTTTGCTGCACAGCGGGAAACAAAGGACCAAAGAATGGTCCTGAACGATTTGTAGTGATCAGCAACTTCACAGCAGGGGCCAGGTCGCTGATGTGTTTCACACACTGCAATGTCGCTGGGGAGGTCGCTATTACGTCACAAAACCGGTGACGTTACAGCGATGTCGTTTGCGATGTTGCAGTGTGTAAAGCCACCTTAACGCCCGGTCACACACAAAAGATTTACCAGCGATCCCGAAAACGATGCGACCTGCTAGGGATCGCTGGGGTAAGTCGCTGGGAGGTCGCTGGTGAGATGTCACACAGTCAGACCTTACCAATGACGCAGGAACGATACAGGTCGCAGTAGTGACCTGTATAACGATCTCAACAGTCACTGTGACCCTGTCACACAGTGTCAAACACAGCGATGTGTCCTGCCCAGCAGGACATCGCCTTTGAAGAAAATGACCTGGACCATTCTGCAACGACTAGCGATCTCACAGCAGGGGCCTGATCGCTGGTAGATGTCACACATAACGAGATCGCTAACGGGATCGCTACTCCGTGACTCAGCAGCGATCTCGCTAGCGATCTCGTTATGTGTGATGGTACCTTTAATCTGCACACTGTTTTAGCCCCTTTGGGCTGTCCATACAGGTGATCATAGACCTAATCAACAGCTTAAATAAGATTTCAATCAATGTTATGAGTCTGTTTCTGGTGTTTAAGGGGTGCTTCACACACAGCGAGCTCGCTGCCGAGATCGCTGCTGAGTCACGCTTTTTGTGACGCAGCAGTGACCTCATTAGCGATCTCGCTGTGTGTGACACTGAGCAGCGATCTGGCCCCTGCTGCGAGATCGCTGCTCGTTACACACAGCCCTGGTTCGTTTTCTTCAAAGGCGCTCTCCCACTGTGACACACAGATCGCTGTGTGTGACAGCGAGAGAGCGACAAATGAAGCGAGCAGGGGAGCAGGAGCCGGCATCTGGCAGCTGCAGTAAGCTGTATCCAAGATAAACATCGGGTAACCAAGGTGGTTACCCGATATTTACCTTAGTTACCAGCCTCCGCAGCTCTCACGCTGCCTGTGCTGCCGGCTCCGGCTCTCTGCACATGTAGCTGCAGTACACATCGGGTTAATTAACCCGATGTGTACTGTAGCTAGGAGAGCAAGGAGCCAGCGCTAAACAGTGTGCGCGGCTCCCTGCTCTCTGCACATGTAGCTGCATTACACATCGGGTTAATTAACCCGATGTGTACTGTAGCTAGGAGAGCAAAGCTAAGCGGTGTGCGCTGGTAACTAATGTAAACATCGGGTAACCATACCCGATGTTTACCTTAGTTACCAGTGTCCGCAGCTTCCAGACGCCGGCTCCGTGCAAGCGCAGCGTCGCTTGCACGTCGCTGCTGGCTGGGGGCTGGTCACTGGTCGCTGGTGAGATCTGCCTGTTTGACAGCTCACCAGCGACCATGTAGCGATGCAGCAGCGATCCTGACCAGGTCAGATCGCTGGTCGGATCGCTGCTGCATCGCTAAAGTGTGAAGGCACCCTTACACTTGACTTCATTAACTATAGCAACTACAATTAGCCCCGCGGCTAATTTATTTATGGTCTGTGTGTGTATATAGCACAGTGGTATTGTTGTTTCTTTTTGTGTGTATCCCCAGGAGGTTAACTGCACGAGGTCTCCAATATACCACCTGCAGATTTACACCCAACTAGCTAGTGCTTGAGCGCTACTGTCTTTTGCATACTATTTTAATAGCATTTTCTGCTTTTGTATAGGATTGTGGTGCTGTCTGATGTGGGGATGTGAAAAATCAGTGGAGGAGGCGGGGATTCTAGACCGGGAGAAGGTTTTTGGTGCGTGGCGCCATTTTTTTTTCTTAACTTTATTTGTGGATGTTGCTATAGCCATTCACACGGTGCAGTTCAAGGTACAGACACAAGGGCTTCTTTGACTGGCTCCCTAAGTCACATGTTTTTGTGCATATAAATTGTGGGCATGTTGCGTCGGCGCCATTTTGTGAATGTCAAATGTTAGGGAAGCTGCTGCTGCCGGGGCTGCTAGACAGGGAGCTTAGAGGTTTAATGCTAGGTAGTTGAGATAGATAGGGAAACATTTATAGGTATTCTTATTAATGCCTGCTGAAAATGTGCTATTGAACCAACTAAAAAGGTCTTCTTGGCACTTTTCCATGTCTGTTCCAAATTACGCAGTTAAAGGAAAAATGTTTTGGTACCGTGTTAGCCAGATGAAAAATGATTGATTGTTCTCAGTGAGAGAAACAAATTTATGATCTTGTAGTTATGATACCTTTTGATGGCTAACTAAAATAAAATAAATGAAATTACAGATCAAGCTTTTGAGACTTCTTAGTAGAGTTGAGCGCGGTTCGTGGTTCGTGGTTCTCCAGTTCTAGGCTCGAGTGATTTTGGGGCATGTTCTAGATCGAACTAGAACTCGAGCTTTTTGCAAAAGCTCGATAGTTCTAGAAACGTTCGAGAACGGTTCTAGCAGCCAAAAAACAGCTAAATCATAGCTTGGTTTCTGCTGTAATAGTGTAAGTCACTCTGTGAATCAAACTATTATCACATTTCAGTGTATAGTGTGCGTGAACAGCGCCTTCAGATCACTGCTGTTTCTATAATGGCGATCGCCATTTTTTTTTTTTTTTTCTTGTCTTGTTTCCCTAAACGCGCGCGTCTCATGGGGCGGTCCAGCATGTCAGCCAATCACAGACACACACACACAGCTAAGTGGACTTTGAGCCAGAGAAGCAACGGCATGTGTGATAGGATCTGCATGTCACATGTCCCTGCATTATAAAACCGGACATTTTCCTCCAGGACGCCATTATCTCTTCTGCGTCCTTGGTGTCAGACATCACTGTCGCAACTCCGTCCTTTGTCCTATCGCTGATACAGCTGAATGCGCTCCATACACAGCGCTGGACAGCATAGGGATAGCACTTTCTAGCAGTCCTTTTAAGGGCTCAAACCGGCAGGGTCAGAGTTAAGGTGACAGGTCCTGAAAACAGCGTCAGCGTCTGTGCAGCCAAGGTCAGGGATTTCCTCCCTGCATTTCACCATTAGGAGGGAATAGAAAGGCAGGCTTCCATTCCTCTACCCAGAGCACCACAATCCTGGCACTGTACCCTCCTGTCCTCTGCACACTCCAACTGATAACTAAGCCATTATACTAGCAAACACTCAGTGTACCTAGTGGCATCCTATCTGTGGCTATTGGACTTTGCTTTAGTCCCACTAGTGCCAAGACATTTGCAGCGCGCATCTGCCTGCGTTGCACACTCCAACTAATTATAACTAAGCCATTATACTAGCAAACACTCAGTGTACCTAGTGGCATCCTATACGTGGCTATTGGACTTTGCTATAGTCCCACTAGTGCCAAGACATTTGCAGAGCGCATCTGCCTGCGTTGCACACTCCAACTAATTATAACTAAGCCATTATACTAGCACACACTCAGTGTACCTAGTGGCATCCTATACGTGGCTATTGGACTTTGCTATAGTCCCACTAGTGCCAAGACATTTGCAGAGCGCATCTGCCTGCGTTGCACACTCCAACTAATTATAACTAAGCCGTTATACTAGCACACACTCAGTGTACCTAGTGGCATCCTATACGTGGCTATTGGACTTTGCTATAGTCCCACTAGTGCCAAGACATTTGCAGCACGTCTGCCTGCGTTGCACACTCCAACTAATTATAACTAAGCCATTATACTAGCACACACTCAGTGTACCTAGTGGCATCCTATACGTGGCTATTGGACTTTGCTATAGTCCCACTAGTGCCAAGACATTTGCAGAGCGCATCTGCCTGCGTTGCACACTCCAACTAATTATAACTAAGCCATTATACTAGCAAACACTCAGTGTACCTAGTGGCATCCTATACGTGGCTATTGGACTTTGCTATAGTCCCACTAGTGCCAAGACATTTGCAGCACCTCTACCTGCGTTGCACACTCCAACTAATTATAACTAAGCCATTATACTAGCAAACACTCAGTGTACCTAGTGGCATCCTATACCTGGCTATTGGACTTTGCTATAGTCCCACTAGTGCCAAGACATTTGCAGCACGTCTGCCTGCGTTGCACACTCCAACTAATTATAACTAAGCCATTATACTAGCAAACACTCAGTGTACCTAGTGGCATCCTATACGTGGCTATTGGACTTTGCTATAGTCCCACTAGTGCCAAGACATTTGCAGAGCGCATCTGCCTGCGTTGCACACTCCAACTAATTATAACTAAGCCATTATACTAGCACACACTCAGTGTACCTAGTGGCATCCTATACGTGGCTATTGGACTTTGCTATAGTCCCACTAGTGCCAAGACATTTGCAGAGCGCATCTGCCTGCGTTGCACACTCCAACTAATTATAACTAAGCCATTATACTAGCACACACTCAGTGTACCTAGTGGCATCCTATACGTGGCTATTGGACTTTGCTATAGTCCCACTAGTGCCAAGACATTTGCAGCACGTCTGCCTGCGTTGCACACTACAACTTTTTTAAACTAAGCAATTTTACTAGCAAACACTCAGTGTACCTAGTGGCATCCTATCTGTGGCTATTGGACTTTGCTATAGTCCCACTAGTGCAAAGACATTTGCAGCACGTCTGCCTGCGTTGCACACTCCAACTAATTATAACTAAGCCATTATACTAGCAAACACTCAGTGTACCTAGTGGCATCCTATACGTGGCTATTGGACTTTGCTATAGTCCCACTAGTGCAAAGACATTTGCAGCACGTCTGCCTGCGTTGCACACTCCAACTAATTATAACTAAGCCATTATACTAGCAAACACTCAGTGTACCTAGTGGCATCCTATACGTGGCTATTGGACTTTGCTATAGTCCCACTAGTGCCAAGACATTTGCAGCACGTCTGCCTGCGTTGCACACTACAACTTTTTTAAACTAAGCAATTTTACTAGCAAACACTCAGTGTACCTAGTGGCATCCTATCTGTGGCTATTGGACTTTGCTATAGTCCCACTAGTGCAAAGACATTTGCAGCACGTCTGCCTGCGTTGCACACTCCAACTAATTATAACTAAGCCATTATACTAGCAAACACTCAGTGTACCTAGTGGCATCCTATACGTGGCTATTGGACTTTGCTATAGTCCCACTAGTGCAAAGACATTTGCAGCACGTCTGCCTGCGTTGCACACTCCAACTAATTATAACTAAGCCATTATACTAGCAAACACTCAGTGTACCTAGTGGCATCCTATACGTGGCTATTGGACTTTGCTATAGTCCCACTAGTGCCAAGACATTTGCAGCACGTCTGCCTGCGTTGCACACTCCAACTAATTATAACTAAGCCATTATACTAGCAAACACTCAGTGTACCTAGTGGCATCCTATACGTGGCTATTGGACTTTGCTATAGTCCCACTAGTGCCAAGACATTTGCAGCACGTCTGCCTGCGTTGCACACTCCAACTAATTATAACTAAGCCATTATACTAGCAAACACTCAGTGTACCTAGTGGCATCCTATACGTGGCTATTGGACTTTGCTATAGTCCCACTAGTGCCAAGACATTTGCAGCACGTCTGCCTGCGTTGCACACTACAACTTTTTAAAACTAAGCAATTTTACTAGCAAACACTCAGTGTACCTAGTGGCATCCTATCTGTGGCTATTGGACTTTGCTATAGTCCCACTAGTGCAAAGACATTTGCAGCACGTCTGCCTGCGTTGCACACTCCAACTAATTATAACTAAGCCATTATACTAGCAAACACTCAGTGTACCTAGTGGCATCCTATACGTGGCTATTGGACTTTGCTATAGTCCCACTAGTGCAAAGACATTTGCAGCATGTCTGCCTGCGTTGCACACTCCAACTAATTATAACTAAGCCATTATACTAGCAAACACTCAGTGTACCTAGTGGCATCCTATACGTGGCTATTGGACTTTGCTATAGTCCCACTAGTGCCAAGACATTTGCAGCACGTCTGCCTGCGTTGCACACTACAACTAATTATAACTAAGCCATTATACTAGCAAACACTCATTGTACCTAGTGGCATCCTATACGTGGCTATTGGACTTTGCTATAGTCCCACTAGTGCCAAGACATTTGCAGCACGTCTGCCTGCGTTGCACACTCCAACTAATTATAACTAAGCCATTATACTAGCAAACACTCAGTGTACCTAGTGGCATCCTATACGTGGCTATTGGACTTTGCTATAGTCCCACTAGTGCCAAGACATTTGCAGAGCGCATCTGCCTGCGTTGCACACTCCAACTAATTATAACTAAGCCATTATACTAGCACACACTCAGTGTACCTAGTGGCATCCTATACAAGGCTATTGGACTTTGCTATAGTCCCACTAGTGCCAAGACATTTGCAGAGCGCATCTGCCTGCGTTGCACACTCCAACTAATTATAACTAAGCCATTATACTAGCAAACACTCAGTGTACCTAGTGGCATCCTATACGTGGCTATTGGACTTTGCTATAGTCCCACTAGTGCAAAGACATTTGCAGCACGTCTGCCTGCGTTGCACACTCCAACTAATTATAACTAAGCCATTATACTAGCAAACACTCAGTGTACCTAGTGGCATCCTATACGTGGCTATTGGACTTTGCTATAGTCCCACTAGTGCCAAGACATTTGCAGCACGTCTGCCTGCGTTGCACACTACAACTTTTTTAAACTAAGCAATTTTACTAGCAAACACTCAGTGTACCTAGTGGCATCCTATCTGTGGCTATTGGACTTTGCTATAGTCCCACTAGTGCAAAGACATTTGCAGCACGTCTGCCTGCGTTGCACACTCCAACTAATTATAACTAAGCCATTATACTAGCAAACACTCAGTGTACCTAGTGGCATCCTATACGTGGCTATTGGACTTTGCTATAGTCCCACTAGTGCAAAGACATTTGCAGCACGTCTGCCTGCGTTGCACACTCCAACTAATTATAACTAAGCCATTATACTAGCAAACACTCAGTGTACCTAGTGGCATCCTATACGTGGCTATTGGACTTTGCTATAGTCCCACTAGTGCCAAGACATTTGCAGCACGTCTGCCTGCGTTGCACACTCCAACTAATTATAACTAAGCCATTATACTAGCAAACACTCAGTGTACCTAGTGGCATCCTATACGTGGCTATTGGACTTTGCTATAGTCCCACTAGTGCCAAGACATTTGCAGCACGTCTGCCTGCGTTGCACACTCCAACTAATTATAACTAAGCCATTATACTAGCAAACACTCAGTGTACCTAGTGGCATCCTATACGTGGCTATTGGACTTTGCTATAGTCCCACTAGTGCCAAGACATTTGCAGCACGTCTGCCTGCGTTGCACACTACAACTTTTTAAAACTAAGCAATTTTACTAGCAAACACTCAGTGTACCTAGTGGCATCCTATCTGTGGCTATTGGACTTTGCTATAGTCCCACTAGTGCAAAGACATTTGCAGCACGTCTGCCTGCGTTGCACACTCCAACTAATTATAACTAAGCCATTATACTAGCAAACACTCAGTGTACCTAGTGGCATCCTATACGTGGCTATTGGACTTTGCTATAGTCCCACTAGTGCAAAGACATTTGCAGCATGTCTGCCTGCGTTGCACACTCCAACTAATTATAACTAAGCCATTATACTAGCAAACACTCAGTGTACCTAGTGGCATCCTATACGTGGCTATTGGACTTTGCTATAGTCCCACTAGTGCCAAGACATTTGCAGCACGTCTGCCTGCGTTGCACACTACAACTAATTATAACTAAGCCATTATACTAGCAAACACTCATTGTACCTAGTGGCATCCTATACGTGGCTATTGGACTTTGCTATAGTCCCACTAGTGCCAAGACATTTGCAGCACGTCTGCCTGCGTTGCACACTCCAACTAATTATAACTAAGCCATTATACTAGCAAACACTCAGTGTACCTAGTGGCATCCTATACGTGGCTATTGGACTTTGCTATAGTCCCACTAGTGCCAAGACATTTGCAGAGCGCATCTGCCTGCGTTGCACACTCCAACTAATTATAACTAAGCCATTATACTAGCACACACTCAGTGTACCTAGTGGCATCCTATACAAGGCTATTGGACTTTGCTATAGTCCCACTAGTGCCAAGACATTTGCAGAGCGCATCTGCCTGCGTTGCACACTCCAACTAATTATAACTAAGCCATTATACTAGCAAACACTCAGTGTACCTAGTGGCATCCTATCTGTGGCTATTGGACTTTGCTATAGTCCCACTAGTGCAAAGACATTTGCAGCACGTCTGCCTGCGTTGCACACTCCAACTAATTATAACTAAGCCATTATACTAGCAAACACTCATAGTACCTAGTGGCATCCTATACGTGGCTATTGGACTTTGCTATAGTCCCACTAGTGCCAAGACATTTGCAGCACGTCTGCCTGCGTTGCACACTACAACTTTTTTAAACTAAGCAATTTTACTAGCAAACACTCAGTGTACCTAGTGGCATCCTATACGTGGCTATTGGACTTTGCTATAGTCCCACTAGTGCCAAGACATTTGCAGAGCGCATCTGCCTGCGTTGCACACTCCAACTAATTATAATTAAGTTGCATTGTCAGGGATATTTATTCTTTATTATTCTGCTGTTAATAAAGCTAGACCACCACTGCAATCTTCACCACCTGTCAATTTTTACTACCACATTTTCAGTCCACAATCTTGTCGCAATCAACATGAGTGGCAAAATGACAGATGCTGGTGGAAAGGGGAAGAGGCGTGGTGGAAAAGGCAAAAAATGTTTTGTCCGTGGGGAAGGTGGCAAAGCTCCATTATCATCTGCTGAAGATAGACCATCTACCAGCAAAAGTAAGATGTCTACTACTTACCGTGGACAATCCGATGTGCTCCCTTTTTTACGGACACGAACAACAGGAAGAAAGGTAGATGATGGGCAAAAAAGGAAAATGCTTGAATGGATCTCAAGTGGTCCAACAAGTGCCCTCTCAGCCACTTCAAGTACCGCATCCAAAAAACACCAGTCCTCTGAGTTGTCATCCCAATCACACTTGATTTCTCCCAGCTCTGAAGTCTCCATCAGCCCTGCACAGTATGGTGGAACTGAGATGGCTGAGTCTGCAGAGCTGTTCAGTCACACTATAGCCTGGGAATCAGAGGTCTGCTCCCAAGCTACAGTGAGTACAGAACAGGAAATGGTCTGCAGTGATGCCCAGAACCTTTGTGACTCAGATTCAGGCCGTGAGGACCAAGTTTCTGAGCATAATGTTGACCCTTTGTCACAAACTGTAACACCTGTGGTTATAGACAATGAGGAACATACTGATGAAGATGAGACGCAAATACCCGATTGGGATGACAACTTAAATATTCGGTCAGGGCAAGAAGAGGCTCGGTCTGAGGGGGAGGGGAGTGCAAACACAACAATTGATGATGACGTTCTAGATCCCACCTACTGTCAACCCCCAGTCAGGCACTCGAGGAGGTCAACAGAGGCGGTGGAGGAGGATGCAACCGATGACGAAGTTACCTTGCGCCTTCCTGGACAGAGTCGGAGCACTGGTAGCACGTCTACAACTGCATCCTCAGCCACCACTCTGCCTATGAGCATTATTCGGGGTGGATCAACAGGTCGCATGGCCTCTAAGCCTTGCCTAGCCTGGTCCTTTTTTGACATCGAAAAAGATCGCCCAACTCATGTGATATGTAACATTTGTCATGATTCTCTTAGTAGAGGTCAAAACCTCAGCAGTTTGACAACTTCTTCCATGAATCGTCACATGACTAAATATCATAAGTCCCGGTGGGAAGCTCACCGTGCTGCAATGCGGCCTAGCGGAGCGAACCATCCACCGCCCGCCCCTTCCAGTGCATCCGCGCGCTCTTCATCTTCTAGGACTGTGGGGACAGCTGTCACACCTGTTTTTCCACGCAAAACTTCCACCACTGTAACCGCAACAGGCAGTTTGCTTGTAAGGTCGTCAGTTGGTTTGGAAGGGGAAAAAAGTGAGTGTGTACAGCTCTCTCAGACATCGATAGCACCAACGTTGGATCAAGGCAACATCATGTCTCCGCCTGCACTTTCCTCACAAACCTGCATTTTTCCAGGGACACCCTACTCAACACCGTCTACACACAGCAGCCAAATCTCTGTCCCTCAGATGTGGTCAAATAAAAGGCCACTTCCTCCGACCCATGACAAAGCTAAGAGGTTGACTCTATCCCTCTGTAAGCTGTTGGCTACCGAAATGCTGCCTTTCCGCCTAGTGGACACACAGGATTTTAGAGACCTTATGTCTGTCGCTGTGCCCCAGTACCAGATGCCTAGTCGCCACTACTTCTCTAAGAAAGGTGTGCCCGCGCTACACCAGCATGTCGCACACAACATCACCGCTTCCTTGAGAAACTCTGTGTGTGAACGGGTGCATTTCACCACCGATATTTGGACCAGTAAGCATGGACAGGGACGTTACATGTCGCTGACTGGGCACTGGGTAACTATGGTGATAGATGGTGAAGGGTCTGCTGCACAAGTCTTGCCGTCCCCACGACTTGTGTGTCAATCCTCTGTCTGTCCAAGTTCCGCCACAGCTTCTGCATCCTCCACCTCATCTGGGTCCTCCACCTCCGCCCCAAGCCTGCCTGGTCAGGCCACCAGCGTTCTCACTGCGCAGAAGGAATCACGCAGCCCTCATTACTATGCTGGCAGCAGAGCGCAACGGCATCAGGCGGTCTTTAGCTTGACATGACTTGGGAATAAGAGTCACACAGCTGAGGAGTTGTGGTCAGCTCTGCGGTCCGAGTTTAATAAATGGTTGTCTCCACTCAAACTGCAGCCTGGTAAGGCCGTGTGCGACAATGCTGCAAACCTGGGTGCGGCACTTCGCCAGGGCAAGGTGACACACGTACCTTGTATGGCTCACGTGTTGAACCTTGTCGTCCAGCAATTTTTAACACACTATCCCGGCCTAGATGGCCTTCTGAACAGGGCACGAAAACTGTCAGCTCACTTCCGCCGTTCAAGCGCCGCAGCAGAGCGACTTGCATCGCTCCAGAAGTCTTTCGGCCTGCCGGTTCATCGCCTGAAATGCGATGTGGCGACACGCTGGAATTCAACTCTCCACATGTTACAGCGACTGTGGCAGCACCGCAGAGCCCTGGTGCAATACGTCATGACGTATAGCCTGGGCCAACGAGATGCAGAGGTGGGGCAGATCACCCTGATGGAGTGGTCTCAGATCAAGGACCTATGCACCCTTCTGCACAGTTTCGACATGGCGACGAATATGTTTAGCTCTGACAATGCCATTATCAGCATGACGATTCCAGTCATTTACATGCTGGAGCACACGCTAAACACTATTCGGAGTCAGGGGGTGGGACAACATGAAGGGGAGGAACTACAGGAGGATTCATATGCGCAAGGGACAACAACATCACCAAGGTCCAGACGTTCATCATCACCAACGCAGCAGGCATGGGACCATGGGGGACAGGGATCGACAAGGGCGCATAGTAGCAGGCGAAATGTTGAGCAAGGTGCAAGAGAACATGAAGAAATGGAGGACGAACTGTCCATGGACATGGAAGACTCAGCGGATGAGGGAGACCTTGGTCAAATTTCAGTTGAAAGAGGTTGGGGGGAGATGTCAGAGGAAGAAAGAATGGGTAGCACCTCTATGCCACAAACACAGCGTGGACTTGGTCCGCATGGCTGCGCAAGACACATGAGTGCCTTTTTGTTGCACTACCTCCAACATGACAGTCGTATTGTCAAAATTAGAAGTGATGATGACTACTGGATTGCCACACTATTAGATCCCCGGTACAAGTCCAAATTTTGTGACATAATTCCAGCCATAGAAAGGGACGCACGTATGCAGGAGTATCAGCAGAAGCTGTTACTAGATCTTAGCTCGGCTTTTCCACCAAACAACCGTGCAGGTGCAGGGAGTGAATCTCCCAGTTGTAACTTGACAAACATGGGACGGTCTCGTCATCTTCAACAGTCTACCCGTACCAGTAGGACCGTATCTGGTGCCGGTAACAGCAATTTTATGGAATCTTTTCATAATTTTTTTAGACCCTCTTTTGCAAGGCCACCAGAGACAACAAGTCTGACACATAGTCAACGGCTGGAGAGGATGATACAGGAGTATCTCCAAATGAACATCGATGCCATGACTGTGCAACTGGAGCCTTGCTCCTTTTGGGCTTCAAACCTAGAAAAATGGCCAGAGCTCGCAACTTACGCCTTGGAGATTTTGTCGTGTCCAGCTGCCAGCGTTGTCTCTGAACGTGTATTCAGTGCTGCTGGGTGTGTGCTGACAGATAAGCGCACGCGTCTGTCCAGTGACAATGTGGACAGACTGACGTTCATCAAAATGAACAAGTCATGGATCCAGAAGGAATTTACTACCCCTGTGTCATCCTGGGGAGAGTAAATGCTTGTTGATTTGGAATGTGCTTGATGCAAATCAAAACATCCTGTTTGCAACTAGGGCACAAGTGCTGCCACTGATAAGGTGTCTGTGTGGGGCCCAATTTTTGGAAAAAAAGGGAGACTCCGCTTGGAGTAACCCTTGCTTGCTGTGTTTTTAAAAGAAGCCAAGATGAACAGAGCTGGGATCAGGAAAGACTTTGCTACCTACCCCGGTGTCATCCTGGGGACGGATAAGAATGGCGTATTTTTGAATGTGCTTGATGCAAATCTAGCTGTGAAGTGTACAACTAGGGCACAAGTGCTGCCACTGAATGGGTGGGTGTTAGTGATGAGCGAGTATGCTTGTTACTACTCGGTACTCGCACGAGTATCACTGTACTCGGGCTACTCGGCGGGTACCGAGTAATTTCGCGATACTCGTGCTTTACTCGTGGTCTTCATTTCTGCATGTTGGCGCTCTTTTGAGAGCCAGCCCTCATGCAGGGATTGGCTGGCAGACCACTGCAATGCCACAGCCCTGTTAGTTGTGGAATTGCAGTGATTGGCCGGCCTGCACAGCGTGACCGAGCCTTTATACCGGCCGGCGCGCTGTGCTCTGTACACAGCCATCTCATATTCCCTGCTTTCCACGCCCACAGGCGCCTATGATTGGTTGCAGTGAGACACGCCCCCACGCTGAGTGACAGGTGTCACACTGCACCCAATCACAGCAGCCGGTGGGCGTGTCTATACTGTGCAGTAAAATAAATAAATAAATAATTAAAAAAACCGGCGTGCGGTCACCCCAATTTTAATACCAGCCAGATAAAGCCATACGGCTGAAGGCTGGTATTCTCAGGATGGGGAGCGCCACGTTATGGGGAGCCCCCCACCCTAACAATAACAGTCAGCAGCCGCCCAGAATTGCCGCATACATTATATGCGACAGTTCTGGGACTGTACCCGGCTCTTCCCGATTTACCCTGGTGCGTTGGCAAATCGGGGTAATAAGGAGTTATTGGCAGCCCATAGCTGCCAATAAGTCCTAGATTAATCATGTCAGGCGTCTATGAGACACCCTCCATGATTAATCTGTAAATTACAGTAAATAAACACACACACACCCGAAAAATCCTTTATTAGAAATAAAAAACAATAACAAAGTCCCTCATCACCAATTTATTACCCACAACAAAACCCTCCATGTCCGGTGTAATCCACGGTCCTCCAGCGTCGCGTCCAGCTCTGCTGCATGGAAGTGACAGGAGCTGCAGAATACACCGCTGCTCCGGTCACCTCCACGCAGCTAATGAGGTGAGTATAGCGATCAGCTGAGCTGTCACTGAGGTTACCTGGATCCAGCGGTGGCCGCGGGTAACCTCAGTGACAGCAGCTGATCACGCTACTCACTGCCGCTCCGGTCAGCTTCACACAGCAACTGAGGTGAGAAGCGCGATCACCTGCTGTCAGTCAGGTAACTCCCGGCCACCGCTGGATCCAGCGGTGGCCGCGATTAACCTCAGTGACAGCAGCTGATCGCGCTTCTCACCTCAGTTGGTGCATGGAGCTGACCGGAGCGGCAGTGAGTAGCGCGATCAGCTGCTGTCACTGAGGTTACCCGCGGCCACCGCTGCATCCAGGTAACCTCAGTGACAGCTCAGCTGATCGCTATACTCACCTCATTAGCTGCGTGGAGGTGACCGGAGCGGCGGTGTATTCTGCAGCTCCTGTCACTTCCATGCAGCAGAGCTGGACGCGACGCTGGAGGACCGTGGATTACACCGGACATGGAGGGTTTGTCGGGGTTAATAAATTGGTAATGAGGGACTTTGTTATTGTTTTTTATTTCTAATAAAGGATTTTTCAGGTGTGTGTGTTTATTTACTGTAATTTACAGATTAATCATGGAGGGTGTCTCATAGACGCCTGACATGATTAATCTAGGACTTATTGGCAGCTATGGGCTGCCAATAACTCCTTATTACCCCGATTTGCCAACGCACCAGGGTAAATCGGGAAGAGCCGGGTACAGCCCCAGAACTGTCGCATATAATGTATGCGGCAATTCTGGGCGGCTGTTGGCTGATATTGTTAGGGTGGGGGGCTCCCCATAACGTGGCGCTCCCCATCCTGAGAATACCAGCCTTCAGCCGTATGGCTTTATCTGGCTGGTATTAAAATTGGGGGGGACCGCACGCCGTTTTTTTTAATTATTTAATTATTTATTTCACTGCACAGTATACACACACACACCGGCTGCTGTGATTGGGTGCAGTGTGACACCTGTCACTCAGAGTGGGGGCGTGTCTCACTGCAACCAATCATAAGCGCCGAAAAGCAGGAAAGCAGAGAATACGAGATTGATTAATGAGCGGCCGGCTTTTTCAAAAGAAGAAAAGCCGCAGGAGCAGTGTGAATGCCGTGCAGTGCCGCAGCAGTGATCGGCGAACGGTGAGTAAGAGAGAGGGGGGAGAATGACCGACAGACTGTGAGAGGGGGACAGACAAGACAGAGAGAGACCGACAGAGCGAGACCGACCGACGGGAGATAGAATGAAAAAAAAAATGACCGACATCGCTTGTAAAAAGCACAAAACGTGCGTTTTGGACATCGGAGTGCCACACAATGTTTATGTAAAATCTTTCATGTATTAATCTCAAAAAGTAACATACACCAGCTCTATCTCACTATTGGGTATGTGCCCTTAACATTTCAGCCATGAAAAATCATTTTGGAATCATTTTGCAAGGTTTTCTGGTGAGTCCGTAAAAATGGCGTAAAACGCGGACAAAATTGTTCACAGCTGTGACTTTTGAGTGATAAATGCTTCAAGGGGTCTTCCCCATGCTGTTGCCATGTCATTTGAGCACTCTTCTGAGACTTTTGTGACATTTTTAGGGTTTCTACATGCTGCCGGGGGGTCATTTCACAAAAATACTCGGGTCTCCCATAGGATAACATTGGGCTCGTTGCTCGGGCCGAGTACACGAGTATCTTGGGATGCTCGGCCCGAGCCTCGAGCACCCGAGCTTTTTAGTACTCGCTCATCACTAGTGGGTGTGTGTGGGGCACAATTTTTGGAAAAAAAGGGAGACTCCGCTTGGAGTAACCCTTGCTTGCTGTGTTTTTGAAAGAAGCCAAGATGAACAGAGCTGGGATCAGGAAAGACTTTGCTACCTACCCCGGTGTCATCCTGGGGACGGATAAGAATGGCGTATTTTGGAATGTGCTTGATGCAAATCTAGCTGTGAAGTGTACAACTAGGGCACAAGTGCTGCCACTGAATGGGTGGGTGTGTGTGGGGCACAATTTTTGGAAAAAAAGGGAGACTCCGCTTGGAGTAACCCTTGCTTGCTGTGTTTTTAAAAGAAGCCAAGATGAACAAGTCATGGGTCAGCAAAGACTTTATCTACTTACCCCGGTGTCATCCTGGGGACGGATAAGAATGGCGTATTTTTGAATGTGCTTGATGCAAATCAAAACATCCTGTTTGCAACTAGGGCCCAAGTGCTGCCACTGATGGGGTGGGTGTCTGTGTGGCCCAATTTTTGGAAAAAAGGGAGACTCCGCTTGGAGTAACCCTTGCTTGCTGTGTTTTTAAAAGAAGCCAAGATGAACAGAGCTGGGATAAGGAAAAACTTTGCTACCTACCCCGGTGTCATCCTGGGGACGGATAAGAATGGCGTATTTTTGAATGTGCTTGCTGCAAATCTAGCTGTGAATTGTACAACTGGGGCCCAACTGCTGCCACTGAATGGGTGGGTGGGTGTGGGGCCCAATTTTTGGAAAAAAAGGGAGACTATGCTTGGAGTCACCTTGCGGTGTTTTACATGATTTTAGAATGGCGTGCCATGCCTATATCTGTGTGTCCTCCTCTTTTTCCTTGTCCATCTGTTTTGTTTTCGCATGAGTATATGTCCTTGTCACTTTCCAATGTGTTTGAGTTGTTTGTCACCTTTTGGACACCTTTGAGGGTGTTTTCTAGGTGTTTTACTGTGTTTGTGATTGCCTGCCATTGTTTCCTATGGGCTCGAGTTCGGTTCGTCGAACGTTCGACGAGCCGAACTCGAACGGGAGGTCCGTTCGGCGAACCGACCTCGAGCCGAACCGGGACCGGTTCGCTCATCTCTACTTCTTAGGTCTATTCATCAGGCATGGCATAACAAAATATCTGAAGAAACACAAATATATACATAAACAGGGTAGAGGCATGGTAAAATAAAAAAAAACTTAAGCTGGGGTCACACTAAACGACAGTGACAACGACGTCGCTGTTACTTCCCCATTTTCTGTGACGTAGCAGCGACCTTGTAAGTCGCTGTTATGATCGCTGCTTAGCTGTCAAACACAGCAGCCGAAGCAGCGATCATAACGACATGCGTCGCTGTGCTGCAACATGTGCAGAGAGCAGGGAGCCGCGCACACTGAGCGCTGGCTCCTTGCTCTCCTAGCTACAGTATACATCGGGTTAATTACACAATGTGTACTGCAGCTAAATGTGCAGAGAGCAGGATCCGGCGCTGGCAGCGTGAGAGCGGCGGAGGCTGGTAACGAAGGTAAATATCGGGTAACCACCTTGGTTACCCGATGTTTACCTTGGTTACAGCTTACCGCAGCTGCCAGATGCCGGCTCCTGCTCCCTGCTCACTTCATTTCGTCGCTCTCTCGCTGTCACACACAGCGATCTGTGCGTCACAGTGGGGGAGCGACGACCAAAAAATGAAGCTGGACATTCAGCAACGAGCGGCGACCTCACAGCAGGGGCCAGCTCGTTGCTGGATGTCACACACAGCGACAGCGACGGGACGTCGCTGCAACGTCACAGAAAATGGTGATGTAGCAGCGACGTCGTTGTCGTTGTCGCTGTGTGTGACACCACCTTAAGCTTAGGAAGTGAATCCTTAATTAGCTTTAATTAGTGGTGTGAAAGTTTTATTGTCCCATTATCCATGTAGGATCAGAGGTCTGGGGCCCTCACAGTCTCTAGAGCAGAGTCCTCAGATTTTGTAGTGTCTCATAAATCCTCAAACTGACAGGTTAAGGCTATGTGCCCACGCTAGAATGTCCCTGCGGATTTTTTTGCCTGAAAATCCGCGACTTTCGCGGCAAATCCGCACCCGCGGATTTGCCGCGGATTTACCGCGGATTTACCGCGGATTTGCCGCGGATTTTGATGCGGATTTTATTTTTATTTTTTTCCCAATTCAAAACAGAAAATCCGCACCAAATCTGCACCAAACAATTGACATGCTGCAGATTGTTCCGCATCAAAATCCGCGGCAAAATCCGCAGCGGAAAAATCCGCAGCATGGGCACAGCATTTCCAAAATGCCATTGAAATGGCTTGGAAGTGCTGCTGCTGCAGATTTTCGGCAAATCCGCGCTAAATCCGCGGCAAAATCCGCGTCAAATCCGCGATAAATCCTGTAGCGTGGGCACATAGCCTAAGTCCGGTGTGGACAGAGTCAAATATTGTAATGAATTTGTATTCCCTTCGATGATTCTGTGATCTGATGTTGCCTCTAAAACCCTTTAAGCCCCGGGCGTTTTGAGTTTTTCCGTGTTTTTTTTCCTCTCTTTCTTCCGAGAGCCGTAACTTTTTTATTTTTCATTCAATCTTGCTATATAAGGGTTTGTTTTTTTGGGAAGAGTTGTAGTTTTAAATGAAACCATAAGTTTTACCATATAGTGTACTGCAAAACTGCAAAAAAAGTGTGATGGCACAAAAGTTGTTGGGATATTTTATTCACCATGTTCACTATATGGTAAAACTGATGTGTCGCTGTGACGTCTGAGGTTGGTGCGAGTTTGCAGACACCAAACATGAATAGGTTTACTTGCATCTAAGGAGGTAAAAAAAAATTCACATTCACAAGTTTGTAAAAAAAAAAAAGTGATTCACTTCTTGCGCCATTTTCCAAAACCCGTAGCGTTCTCATTTTTCTGTATCTATGGCTCAGTGATGGTTTATTTTTTGTGTTTTGAGCTGACGTTTTTAACTGTACCATTTTTGCACAGATGCTACGTTTTGATCGCCTGTCATTGCATTTTGTGCAAAATTTGCAGTGACCAAAAAATGTAATTTTGGCGTTTGGAATTTTTTTTGCCACTACGCCATTTACCGATCAGATTAATTGATTTTATACTTTGATAGGGCATTTCTGAATGCGGCGATACCAAATATGTGTAAATTTTTCAATTTTTTAACCCTTTAATTTTCGATGGGGCAAAAGGGGGGTTATTTGAACTTTTAGGTTTTTTATTACATTTTTTTAATTTTTACATTTTTTTTTAATTTTACTAGGTCCCTTAGGGGACTATATGGATCAGCAATCTGATCACTCTTCCATATCTCCAGATCACAACTACAAAGCTGATATCTGCAGATATACTGCTTTATTTTCAATGCCGGTTGTATTCCGGCATTGAGAGCAAGTGACTCATATTAGCTACAGGGGCCATCACATGAACCTGTGCTACCATGGCAACCACCGGAAGTCACGTGATCACGTCACGTTACTTCCGATAGGGGCGGGGTAAAGTTATCATAATGGCTGTGCACGTATACATCTCGCTGCCAGATTTTGGCAGCAAGATGCAAGGGGTTAATAGTCGCGGGTGGAAGTGATTCCACTTGCGACTAGCAGGCACACATGTCAGCTGTTGAAATCAGCTGATGTGTGCGGATCGCCGCTGCCTGCCCATGGCAGGGGGCGGGGATTAACCTCACACGATCCATGACGTACCCAGTACATCATATGTCGCTAAGGGGATAAAGGGAAGGTGTCGTCCAAAAAAAAAAATTCAATAACTGAAAAAATGTAAAGTTTTAATGTTTTGTTTAAGTATTATTATTTATTTTTAATTGAGCAAAATATAAACCAAAAAAATTAAAAAGTTTGATATTTTCCACTCTTAAACACTTGCTGAAATCCTACTGTAGAAATACTGTAGAACTAGCTCACATTGCAGCTGCAGTAAAAGTGGTCTGAATCTGGTCTCTTGTGTTTGATGTCACAGCTCCCCCTCCCTATCTGGGGGTTTCCAAAAGGATAAGGGAAGATGAAGTTTAGGATCACAGTGCGGAGCCATTTTTTTGTTGACCACAAATGTCTAACGTGTCACCAAGGACAGCTACATAGTGCCCCCCACATAGCGCTCTGCACGCCCTGTCCAGCAATGCTCTGCCGCATTCACGCCCACCTCCAATGTTCTGCCACATGCACGCCCCCAATGCTCTGCCACACGCATGCACACCCACAATGCTCTGCCACATGCACGCCTGCAATGCTCTGCCACACACACGCATGCAATGCTCTACCACATGCACACACATGCAAAATGCTCTGCCACACACACGCACAATGCCCTGCCACATGCACGCGCACGCACAATGCTCTGCCACATGCACGCACAATGCTCTGCCAACACACATGCACAATGCTCTGCCACACGCACGCACAATGCTCTGCCTCACGCACGCCCGCTTCCTATTCCCCGCTCGCTGACTGTCTCCCTAAGTCCCGCTCGCTGACTGTCTCCCTATGTCCCGCTCACTGACTGTCTCCCTTTGCCCCGCTTTATCTAGCGTCCCCATATACTGTGCTGGTGGCTGGGATCGGAGGTCCGAGATGACACGCTGCGAGGAGAGGTGATCTGCAGCCTGAGCGGCACTGCACTACAGATGTCCCATCACGCTCACTGCTCCCAGCCTCATGCATTCACCTCAGACCTGCGCCCCCCGGCAGCCTGTCCTGTCAGCCATCACAGTACGAGCAGCGGAGGCCCCATGTGAGTACTCGAGGGGAGGGTGTGAGCGTCGGGGGAATGAGCGTATTGGTGGAGGGTGACCGGCAGAGTGCGGCGGCAGCGGGGTGACCGGCAGAGTGCGGCGGCGGGGTGACCGGCAGAGTGGGGTGCAGCCAGTATCAGTTACAATGCAATCACCGCTGCCCGGCACCAGTACTCACCCCATCCATCCCAGCTGGTGACGGATTAAGTGGAGCACACAGCATATGCTGTGTGCTCCACAAAGATGGCACTGATCTCCTCCCTCTGCTGTGATCTGGACAGCCCAGGGGGCTCATCCATTTCACAGCAGACACTTTCTCTATGTTAGGCCTGTGCCACACATCCGTGCCTCCGGCACGTGTTTGGCATTTTTTACACGTACCGGCGGCACGGAGACACTTTAACCAATGCTACCCTATTGTAGCAGGCACACACACGTAAAACCACACGGAACGTGTGTCCGTGTGCGTTTGTACGTGTGTGCGATTTTCAAAGCGCTGACATGTCAGTGTTTTCTCCCGCAGCACGGGTGTCACACGGCCCGCACCCGCACCACACGGGTGTAGTGTGGATGCGGTCCCGTGTGACACGCGCCGGAGTAAACACACATGTCAGGGAAAAAAATAAAAAACATTAACTCACCTTCTCCAGCCCTCCTGTCTCTGCCGCTGCTGCCTCTTGCTGCCGACCGCCGCTCATTAATCTCATAGAATATTCACTTCACTGCCTGGCAGCAGCAGCAGCGGGGAGACGGGAGAGCTGGAGCCGAAGATCAGCACCACGGACAGCAGCGCGGACATCAGGAAGGACCAGGTGAGTATAATAATTACCGATTCTACGTGTGCTATCGCGGATAGCACACGTAGAACACACGTGTCACGCACGTACCAGAGACACGTACTTACCTGCACGCAAAACGCAGGGAAAATACGTGTCTCTCGGCACGTGCGTGAAATTCACGTGAGTGTGGCAGAGGCCTTAAGTAAAGAGTTGGATCCTGACAACTGTCTTCTATGCCCTGGGGACTGCTATGAAGGAGGTGAGTAACTGCCATTGCTCACAGCAAATGCAAGATGGCAGCCCCAAGTGCTTCAGTAAAAATAGAATTTAAATAAAAACTAAATAAACAATTAATTTAATTTTGTATTAAAATACTTTATTTCATAATCACTATTATTAAAGCAAAATTAAAAAAAATGTGACACCTTCCCTATAATATCACAACTTTCATGTGGTTTATGTTGTGTCCTGGAGCACAGAAATGTTTGGCCACAGGTAAATGTTTTTTTTTGTCTGTAATTGTGTGATGATGAGCCCTCATCCTTGCTTTCAGTCTCTGTCCTGTTTCTCTGACATAAAAATCAGTAATAGGACATATAGTGCGCAGAATTAAGTACACCACATTGGAGGTGGGACATGAACCTTCTAGTCCTTCTGTGTGTTAACGATCTGTATCCGGTCTTTGGTCTCTACGTGAGTACAGGTTTTGCAGCTCTTTACTAGAGATGAGCGATGTTCGAAGCGAACCGTTCGCCAATTTCAAATTCGAGTGGTTTTGGGCGGTGTTCGAGTCGTTCGACGAACTCGAACGATTTGCTTCACGTTCGAGCATTCGAGTTACCGTTCAATAACGGTTCGATCACCAAAAGCGTAGCTTTTCACAGCGCACTTTGTGTATTTGAATGCGTCCTGCGTCCCCAGCACAATCCCTCTCTCTTTCCTACTCACCGATCAGCTGCACGGCTGTCACAAATCTCCAGCGGATTTTCCTCTTTTGAAAATGGCTGCTGCTCATTATTCAATCTCGTATTCCCTGCTTTCCCTGCCCACCGGCGCCCATGATTGGTTTCAGTCAGACACGTCCCCACGCTGAGTGACAGCTGTCTCACTGCAACCAATCACATCTGCCGGCGGGCGGGTCTATATCGTGCAGTAAAATAAATAATTAAACCCCCCCAACCCCCCACCCCAATTTGGATACCAGCCAAGATAAAGCCACACGGCTGGAGGCTGGTATTGTCAGGATGGGGAGCGCCACATTATGGGGAGCCCACCACCCTAACAATATCAGCCAGCAGCCACCCGGAATTGCCGCATCCATTAGATGCGACAGTCACGGGACTCTACCCGGCTCATCCCGAATTGCCCTGGTGCGGTGGCAATCGGGGTAATAAAGGAGTTAAATAGCAGCTTATAGCTGCCACTAAGTCCAAGGTTAATCATGGCAGGCGTCTCACTGAGATACCTTCCATGATTCACCTGTAAGTGAAAGTAAATAAACACACAAAACGAAAAATCCTTTATCTGGAATAAAAGACAAAAACTCCCCCCTCACTTACCACTTTATTAACCCCCAAACACCCATCCAGGTCTGAAGTAATCCACATGACGCTTTCAGCTCTGCTACATGAATCTGACAGGGAGTTCCATAGAATACGACCACTCTGTGTCAGCTCCACGCAGCAACTGAAATGAGCCGTGCTGTCACCGGAGACTTCACTCAGGTAGTGCCTGCGTGTGTGCGGGGATGATGATGAGTGCGGTAGTGCTGGGGTGTGTGCGAGGATGATAATGTGTGCGGTAGTGCCGGGGTGTGTGCGGGGATGAAGATGGGGGCGGTAGTGCCTGCGTGTGTGCGGTGATGATGATGAGTGCGGTAGTGCCGGGGTGTGTGCGGGGATGATGATGAGTGCGGTAGTGCCGGGGTGTGTGCGGGGATGATGATGGAGGCGGTAGTGCCGGGGTGTGTGCGGGGATGATGATGGAGGCGGTAGTGCCTGCGTGTCTCTCTCTCTCTCTCTCTTTCTCTCTCTTCTCTCTCTCTGTTCTCTCCTCTCTCTCTTCTCTCTCTCTTCTCTCTCTCTCCTCTCTTCTCTCTTCTCTCTCTCCTCACTCCTCTCTCTCTCCCCTCTA
Source organism: Anomaloglossus baeobatrachus (assembly GCF_048569485.1). Classification (NCBI taxonomy): domain Eukaryota; kingdom Metazoa; phylum Chordata; class Amphibia; order Anura; family Aromobatidae; genus Anomaloglossus; species Anomaloglossus baeobatrachus. The sequence continues at coordinate 321,486,133 of NC_134354.1, forward strand.
TCTCTTCTCTCTCTTCTCTCTCTCTCTTCTCTCCCTCTCTCCTCTATCTTCTCTCTCTCCTCACTCCTCTCTCTCTCCCCTCTATCTCTTCTCTCTCTTCTCTCTCTCTCTCCTCTATCTCTTCTCTCTTCTCTCTCTTCTCTCTCTCTCCTCTATCTCTTCTTGCTCTCTCTCTTTCTGTCCTCTCTCTCAAGAGGCAAGACTTCACTCAGGTAGTGCCTGCGTGTGTGCGGGGATAATAATGTGTGCAGTGGTGCCGGGGTGTGTGCGGGGATGAAGATGGGGGCAGTAGTGCCTGTGTGTAAGCGGTGATGATGATGAGTGCAGTAGTGCCGGGGTGTGTGCGGGGATGATAATGAGTGTGGTAGTGCCGGGGTGTGTGCGGGGATGATGATGGGGCGGTAGTGCCTGCGTGTGTCTCTCTCTCTCTTCTCTCTCTTATCTCTTTCTTCTCACTCTTCTCTCTCTTCTCTCTCTCCCTCTCCTCTCTCCCCTCTCTCTTCTCTCTCTTTTCTCTCTCTCCCCTCTCTCTCCCTCTCTCTTTCTCCTCTCTCTCTTCTCTCTCCTCTCTCTCTCTTATCTCTCCTCTCTCTCTCCTCTCTCTCTTCTCTCTCCTCTCTCTCTTCTCTCTTCTCTCCTCCCTTCTCTCTCTCTCTCCTCTCTTTTCTCTTCTCTCTCCTCTCTTCTCTCTCTCTCTTCTCTATCTCTTCTCTCCTCCCTCTCTCCTCTCTCTCCTCTCTTCTCTCTCTCTCTCTTCTCTCTCCTCTTTCTCTCTCCTCTCTCTTCTTTCTCTCTCCTCTCTCTCTTCTCTCTCCTCTCTCTCTTCTCTCTCCTCTATCTCTCCTCTCTCTCCTCTCTTCTCTCTCTCCTCTATCTCTTCTCTCCATCTTTTCTCTCTTCTCTCTCTCTTCTCTCTCTCTCTTTCTGTCCTCTCTCTCAAGAGGCAAGACTTCACTCAGGTAGTGCCTGCGTGTGTACGGGGATAATAATGTGTGCAGTGGTGCCGGGGTGTGTGCGGGGATGAAGATGGGGGCAGTAGTGCCTGCGTGTAAGTGGTGATGATGATGAGTGCAGTAGTGCCGGGGTGTGTGCGGGGATGATAATGAGTGTGGTAGTGCCGGGGTGTGTGCGGGGATGATGATGGGGCGGTAGTGCCTGCGTGTCTCTCTCTCTCTTCTCTCTCTTATCTCTCTTTCTTCTCACTCTTCTCTCTCTCCTGTCTTCTCTCTCTCTCCTCTCCTCTCTTCTCTCTCTCTCTCTCTCTCTTCTCTCCCCTCTCTTCTCTCTCTCCTCTCCCCTCTCTTCTCTCTCTCTCTCCTCTATCTCTTCTCTCCTCCCTCTCTCCTCTCTCTCTCTTCTCTCTCTTCTCTCTCTCTCTCCTCTTTCTCTCTCCTCTCTCTTCTCTCTCTTCTCTCTCTCTTCTCTCTCCTCTTTCTCTCTCCTCTCTCCTCTCTCTCTTCTCTCTCCTCTTTCTCTCTCCTCTCTCTTCTCTCTCTCTCTCTTCTCTCTCCTCTTTCTCTCTCCTCTCTCTCTCCTCTCCTCTCTCTCTCCTCTTTCTCTCTCCTCTCTCTCTCCTCTCCTCTCTTTCTCCTCTCTTCTCTCTCTCCTCTCTCTCCTCTCTCTCTTCTCTCCTCTCTCTCTTCTCTCCTCTCTCTCTTCTCTCCTCTCTCTATCTTTTCTCTCTTCTCTCTCTTCTCTCCCTTTTCTCTCTCTCTCTTCTTTCTCTCTTCTCTCTCTCTCTCTCAAATCAAATCAAATCAAATCAAATAAGCTTTATTGGCAGGACCAAATACAAATTAGTTTTGCCAAAGCAAGTGTACATTAGGGGCTGGGGCTGTGGGGATGGTGGGTGGGGACTGTAGGAAGGATGGATGGGGCTCATCCAGGGTGGGGACTGTGGGGGCACTTCTAGGATGGGGGCTATGGAAGTCCATGGCTTATGATGGGGCATATCCACGGTGGGACTGTGGTAACGGTGGATGGGACATATCCAGGGTGGGGATTGGGGGGGCCACATCTGGTATGGGGGGCTATGGAAGTCCATGACTTATCATAGTTCTCTTTCTCGAAGTCTATGGCATTCGCTCACATACTGCGCTGCTATCTCCACTGCGCTCTCTTCTTCCCCCAGCAGGATATATATTTTCTCTTCCTCCTTCATGGAGCTGAAATCCGGGAAGAGATGGGAGAGTCTCCTGAAGTGAGTGTCCCTCACTGCTGAGTACTTGGTGCAGTGTAGCAGGAAGTGGGTTTCATCCTCCACGGCCTCCAGGTCACAGTGTTGGCACAGTCTGTCCTCCCTGGGCTTGTAGCTCTGCTTGTGACGTCCGGATTCGATGGCTAGACTGTGGGCACTGAGTCTATATCGGCTCAGGGTCCTGCGGTCTCTGGGGTCCGGGATTTTCTCCAGATACGGGGCCAGTCTGTAGTCTCTCTGTAGTCTCTGGTACGTGGTCAGTTTCTGTGAGGTGTTGATGTCGGTCCTCCAGTCACTGACATACCTCTCCTGGCCCTCGTCTACCATCTTCCTGATTCTGGTTCTTGTCAGGCTGCTGTGATTGGTTATTTTGTCCAGTTGGGTTTGGGAGGGCTGTGCCCGGGGTCCTGGTTCATCTGGCCCACGTATATATATCAGAGCTTTGTGGTGATGGGAGTTTGGATTGCTACTCTGTAGGTGAGCCTGAAATGATAGTGACCTCTTCAGAGCTGCTAGGTGTAGAGGGAATCTGCCCAGCTCAGCTCGACAGGCACTGTTGGAGGTGCTTCGATGGACCTGGAGAAGGTGCTTACAGAATTCCAGGTGGAATATTTCTGTTGGGCTGGAATCCCACCTTGACCAATCTGGGTAAGTGTGAGGGCCCCAGACTTCGCTGCCGTACAGGAGGATTGGGGCAATGATGGAATCGAAGATTTTTAGCCAGACCCTCACTGGTGGCTTCAGATGATACAATGTCCTTCGGATGGCATAAAAGGTTTTGCAGGCCTTGTTTTTCAGGGTCTCTATGGCTTGTTTGAAGCTCCCTGACTGGTGAATTTCCAGGCCCAAGTAGGTGTATTTGTCTGTTCCTCTCAAGAGGCAAGACTTCACTCAGGTAGTGCCTGCGTGTGTACGGGGATAATAATGTGTGCAGTGGTGCCCGGGTGTGTGCGGGGATGAAGATGGGGGCAGTAGTGCCTGCGTGTAAGCGGTGATGATGATGAGTGCAGTAGTGCCGGGGTGTGTGCGGGGATGATAATGAGTGTGGTAGTGCCGGGGTGTGTGCGGGGATGATGATGGGGCGGTAGTGCCTGCGTGTCTCTCTCTCTCTTCTCTCTCTTATCTCTCTTTCTTCTCACTCTTCTCTCTCTTCTCTCTCTCCTGTCTTCTCTCTCTCTCTCTCTCCTCTATCTCCTCTCTTCTCTCTCTCTCTCCTCTTCTCTCTCCTCTATCTCTTCTCTCCTCCCTCTCTCCTCTCTCTCTCTTCTCTCTCTTCTCTCTCTCTCTCCTCTTTCTCTCTCCTCTCTCTTCTCTCTCTTCTCTCTCCTCTTTCTCTCTCCTCTCTCTCTCCTCTCCTCTCTCTCTCCTCTTTCTCTCTCCTCTCTCTCTCCTCTCCTCTCTCTCTCCTCTTTCTCTCTCCTCTCTCTCTCCTCTCCTCTCTTTCTCCTCTCTTCTCTTTCTCCTCTCTCTCCTCGTTCTTTTCTCTCCTCTCTCTCTTCTCTCCTCTCTCTCTTCTCTCCTCTCTCTCTTCTCTCCTCTCTCTATCTTTTCTCTCTTCTCTCTCTTCTCTCCCTTTTCTCTCTCTCTCTTCTTTCTCTCTTCTCTCTCTCTCTCTTTCTGTCCTCTCTCTCAAGAGGCAAGACTTCACTCAGGTAGTGCCTGCGTGTGTACGGGGATAATAATGTGTGCAGTGGTGCCCGGGTGTGTGCGGGGATGAAGATGGGGGCAGTAGTGCCTGCGTGTAAGCGGTGATGATGATGAGTGCAGTAGTGCCGGGGTGTGTGCGGGGATGATAATGAGTGTGGTAGTGCCGGGGTGTGTGCGGGGATGATGATGGGGCGGTAGTGCCTGCGTGTCTCTCTCTCTCTTCTCTCTCTTATCTCTCTTTCTTCTCACTCTTCTCTCTCTTCTCTCTCTCCTCTCTCTTTCTTCTCACTCTTCTCTCTCTTCTCTCTCTCCTGTCTTCTCTCTCTCTCTCTCCTCTATCTCCTCTCTTCTCTCTCTCTCTCCTCTTCTCTCTCCTCTATCTCTTCTCTCCTCCCTCTCTCCTCTCTCTCTCTTCTCTCTCTTCTCTCTCTCTCTCCTCTTTCTCTCTCCTCTCTCTTCTCTCTCTTCTCTCTCCTCTTTCTTCTCTCTCTCTCTTCTCTCTCCTCTTTCTCTCTCCTCTCTCTCTTCTCCTCTCTCTCTCCTCTCTCTCTTCTCTCTCTTCTCTCTCTCCTCTCTCTCTTCTCTCCTCTCTCTATCTTTTCTCTCTTCTCTCTCTTCTCTCTCTTTTCTCTCTCTCTTCTTTCTCTCTTTCTCTCTCTTTCTGTCCTCTCTCTCAAGAGGCAAGACTTCACTCAGGTAGTGCCTGCGTGTGTGCAGGGATAATAATGTGTGCAGTGGTGCCGGGATGTGTGCGGGGATGAAGATGGGGGCAGTAGTGCCTGCGTGTAAGCGGTGATGATGATGAGTGTAGTAGTGCCGGGGTGTGTGCGGGGATGATAATGAGTGTGGTAGTGCCGGGGTGTGTGCGGGGATGATGATGGGGCGGTAGTGCCTGCGTGTCTCTCTCTCTCTCTTATCTCTCTTTCTTCTCTCTTCTCTCTCTCCTGTCTCTCCTGTCTTCTCTCTCTCTTCTCTCTCTCCTCTCTCCCTCTCCTCTCCTCTCTCTCTTCTCTCTCCTCTCCTCTCTCTCTTCTCTCTCCTCTCCTCTCTCTCTTCTCTCCTCCCTCTCTCCTCTCCTCCCTCTCTCCTCTATCTCTTCTCACCTCCCTCTCTCCTCTCTCTCTCCTCTCCTCCCTCTCTCCTCTATCTCTTCTCTCCTCCCTCTCTCCTCTCTCCTCTCTCCTCCCTCTCTCCTCTCTCCTCTCTCTTCTATCTCTTCTCTCTCCTCTTTCTCTCTCCTCTCTCTCTTCTCTCTCTCCTCTTTCTCTCTCTTCTCTCTCTCTCCTCTTTCTCTCTCCTCTCCCTTCTCTCTCTTCTCTCTCCTCTTTCTCTCTCCTCTCTCTCTATCTCTTCTCTCCTCTCTCTCTTCTCTCTCTTCTCTCTTTTCTCTCTCTCTCTTCTCTATCTCTTCTCTCTTCTCTCTCCTCTTTCTCTCTCCTCTCTCTCTTCTCTCTCTCTCTCTCCTCTTTCTCTCTCCTCTCTCTCCTCTCTCCTCTTTCTCTCTCCTCTCTCCTCTCTCTCCTCTCTCCTCTTTCTCTCTCCTCTCTCCTCTCTCTCTTCTCTCTCCTCTCTCCTTTCTCTCTCTCTTCTCTCTCCTCTCTCTTCTCTCTCTCCTCTATTCAAATTCAAATATGCTTTATTGGCAGGACCAAAATACAATTAGTATTGCCAAAGCAAGAGAAATACAGTAAGTGTGGTGGGAGGGGATCAGGGTTATTGGGAGTTAGGGGCACAATTTGGGCTCTGTAAGTCCTTTTAGGGGCCTTATGGTCCCCTCAGCTTATGACATGTGGTGACATATTGGGTGGTGATCTCCACCATTGATTCCTCTTCCTCCAGTAGGATGCTGAGTTTCAGCTCCTCGTCCATGGATGGAAAGTCCGGGGTATGAGTGGTAAGTTTCTGGAAGTGGGAGGTCCTCACTGCTGAGCATTTGTTACAATGCAGCAGGAAATGCACTTCGTCCTCCAGAGCCCCCTGCTGGCAGTGCTGGCACAGTCTGTTCTCCCGCGGCTTGTATGTCTGTCGGTGCCACCCTGTTTCCACCTCTAGGCTGTGGGCACTCAGTCTGTACAGGCTCAGGGTCTGCCTGTTTTTGGGGTGGTGTAACCTTTCCAGATACGGGACCAGATTGTAGTCCCTCCGCAGTGACCGGTAGATGGTGAGTTTCTGGGAGTTCTCTAATTCACTCTTCCAATCCTCGATGTATTGCATCTTGCAGCTCTCTGAGATCTCTTTTATTTGGGCTTTTGTCAGGGTGTGTTGCTGACTTTGGCTGTACTGTTTACCGGGGTTCCTGGCTTGCTCTGGACTCTGGCTCAGCAGGGCTTTATGATGGTAGGAGCTGGGGTTGCTGTTCTGTATGTGTGCCTAGTGTGATAGCACCCTCTTGTGTATACTGAGCCATAAGGGGAATCGGCCCAACTCTGCCCGACAGGCTATGTTTGAGGTGCTGCGATGGACTTGGAGGAGATATTTACAGAACTCCATGTGGAAGACTTCGGTTGGGCTGGAATCCCACTTTGTGTGGTCTGGGTAGGTCGCTGGGCCCCATACCTCGCTGCCATACAGAAGTATAGGGGTGATGACGCTGTCAAATATCTTGAGCCAGACTCTCACAGGTGGTTTGAGGTGGTACAGCTGTCATCTAATGGCATAGAAAGTTCTGCATGCTTTTCCTTTCAGGGCATCTGCTGCTTGCTTGAGGCTCCCGTTATTGCTTAGCTCCAGTCCAAGGTAGGTATAGTTGCTGGTCTTCTCCAGCGTGGAGCCATTTAATGTGAAGGTGGGAGTGGGTATTTTCTTCTGGTTTCTCTTCTGAAATACAATGACTTTGGTCTTCTTTTGGTTGATGGGAAGCGCCCATGTGGTGCTGAATGTTTCCAATACTGCCAGGCTATCTTGGAGGCCTCTTTCGGTTGCGGAGAGTAGCAGGAGGTCGTCTGCATACAGCAGGATCTTCACCTCTCGGTCATGCAGACTGAGGCCAGGAGTGGGGGAGGACTCTAGCGCTGCTGCTAGTCCATTTATATAGATGTTGAATAGAGTTGGGCTTAGGTTGCAGCCCTGTCTGACCCCACGGCCCTGTCGGAAGAAAGCCGTCCTCTTCCCGTTCACCTTCACGCTGCACCAGTTCTCAGTGTATGAGCTCTTGATCACATCGTAGGTTCTGCCACCTATTCCACTCTACAGAAGTTTCAGGAACAGGCAAGGGTGCCACACTGAGTCAAATGCCTTTTTGAAGTCCACGAAGCATGCAAATATTTTCCCCTGTTTTTTTGCTGTGGATGTGGGTCTTGATGAGGCTGTGCAGGGTGTAGATGTGATCGGTGGTGTGGTGGTTTGGCATGAACCCAGCTTGGCTTCTGCTGAGGATGTCACCCTGGGTGAGGAAGGCGATAATCCTTTTATTAATGATGCTGTTAAACAGTTTTTCCAGAATGCTGTTGACACAGATCCCTCTGTAGTTTGCTGGATCATATCGGTCTCCATTCTTGTAGATGGGCGTTATTAGACCTTGATTCCAGCTTTGAGGGAAGTAGCCAGCACTCATGACGTGGGTGAATAGTTTTGCCAGTGCTGCATGAATGTCTGGGGAACTGTATTTGATCATCTCTGGCAGGATGCCGTCACTGCCCGCGGCCTTCTTACATTTTAGCAGTTTGATTCTGTCTTTTATTTCCAGCACACTGATTGGTATGTCCAGAGGATTTTGAAAGTCCTTGATTGTCTCCTCCATGTCCCTCAGTTTAGTCATTGGATGTTCTTGGTCTGGGGTTAGGTCTTCTTCTGGGATATTCTTGTAGAGGCCCTTGAAATAGCTGTGCCAGATGTTGCCATTTTGAATGTGTAGGGTGCTTTGCTTGGGATTTGTACCGACATGGCTCCATGTCTCCCAGAATGAGTTGTCCTGGAGGGAGTCTTCGAGCTGCTGCAGTTTGTGGGAGATGTGCTTTTGTTTTTACTCCTTGAGGGTTCGCTTGCATTGCCTCTGTAGGGTGTCATGGACCGCTCTCTCTCCATCTCTTCTCTCTCCTCTCTCTCTCTCCTCTCTCTTCTCTCTCCATCTCTTCTCTCTCCTCTCTCTCCTCTCTATCCTCTCTCTTCTCTCTCCCTCTTCTCTCTCTCCTCTCTCTAGTAGTCAGGCAGGGTTAAACCAGGAATTGTGGAACAGGGACAAAATCGGCAGGCAAGGACGTAAGCAGAAAACAAGCAGTGATGAAATCCAGATCAAGCAACAAGGTACATAAACAGCAGGCAGGAGACTTAGGGGTACTTTGCACGCTGCGACATCGCAAGCCGATGCTGCGATGCCGAGCGCGATAGTCCCCGCCCCCGTCGCAGCTGCGATATCCTTGTGATAGCTGCCGTAGCGAACATTATCGCTACGGCAGCTTCATATGGACTCACCTGTCTTGCGACGTCGCTCTGGCCGCCGACCCGCCTCCTTATTAAGGGGACGGGTCGTGCGGCGTCATAGCAACGTCACACGGCAGGCGGCCAATAGGAGCGGAGGGGCGGAGATGAGCGGGATGTAAACATCCCACCCACCTCCTTCCTTCCGCATATCCTACAGGAGCCGTGGTGACGCCGGTAGGAGATGTTCCTCGCTTGTAAGTCCAATATAAATTAGATTGCATGGATAGGTTGCAAAATATACAACACCTTCGGTGTTGCATGTAATGTGTTGAGTAATGCTGAATTCTCTTTCTCCATTACTTGAGTGGAAGACCTCTGTTCTTTACATGTTAGTACATGCCAGACACTGTCCGCAAGGATAAAAGCCCCATTTGAGTCCTCTAGTGCAAAAGGGGTTCTGGTTCTCCTTTCCCTGATAGTAACTGTGGACCAACATGTCTTTAAGATTTTTGGCTCATCTGAATGTAATTGATGGATCATCAGGAATACACGTTCTCAATACTTCATCTTGGCTTAATAACGGCCAGAATCTCTTCATTACCTCTTTCATTTGCCACCAATCCTCATTATACTGTGTGATGAACCTCACTGGTTGTATCAGATTCCTTTTTTTCTTCACTTTCAATAAGTCTGCCCTCTTGGCCTGTGAGGCTCTCTGAAAGCTCTTCCTAATTGTTCGTCTGCTATAGCCTCTCTCTCGGAATCTTGTGAAGAGTTCCCGTGACTGTTGAACGAATGATTCATCTTTTGAACAGTTTCTACGGAGTCTTAAAAATTGACCATATGGAATATTTTCCTTTAGTGAATGAGAATGAGCCGAAGAGAAATGGAGCAATGAGTTTACCGCAGTATCCTTGCGAAAGTTCATGGTCTGAATACAACCATCTTTATCTTTATAGATTTGTAGGTCCAGAAATTCAATTTTCTCCTGACTCATCTTGCTGGTCAATCTGATATTCCGATCATTCTGATTGAGAGAGCAAATAAATTGGTCCAGGTCTCTTTTGTCTCCTTGCCAAATCAAAAAGATGTCATCAATGAATCTTGCCCACATCAATAATTTGTCAGAATTTTCAAAGGTATCACTGAGAAGGGACTCCCTTTCCCACAGCCCCAGGAACAGGTTTGCATAGGAGGGCGCAAAGGCCGCTCCCATGGCTGTCCCCTGGAGCTGTAGGAAAAAGGACTCCCCAAATAAAAAGAAATTATGGGTCAGTGCATATTCCAATAGTGTAAGCAAGAATTCATTCAAATTACTGTCCAGGTTTCCCATGGATAAATAATATTGGACCGCCCGAATTCCATCATGATGTTTAATAGATGTGTATAATGCTTCCACATCAAGGGTCGCCATCCACATATCATTTTCCAATTGGATACCTTCGATTCTCCTTAGAAAATCGGCCGAATCTTTGATGAATGACGGCAAGTCAGATACCAAAGGCTTCAAATGAAAATCCAAGAATTGGCACATTGGCTCACACAGGCTACCATTGCTAGAAACAATGGGACGCCCAGGTGGAGATATTCTGTTTTTGTGTACCTTTGGTAACAAATAGAGACAGGGAATCCGTGGATTTTGCACCGTCAGGAAATCCTTTTGTTCTTCCGTGATGATTCCATCTCTCAGCGCGTTTTGCACCAGTCCCTGTAGTGACAAGGAAAATGATCGTAGAGGGTTAAATGTAAGTTTCCTATAGCAGTTATTATCCTTTATTTGTGTTAAGGCTTCTTTAACATACATTGCACGTGGCCACAGGATCACGTTGCCCCCTTTGTCTGCGGGTTTTATCAGTATTTCTTTCATTCCCTTTAACTCGTCCAGCGCTGTTTTTTGATCCCTTGTTAAATTGTTCGTACTTTTCTTAGTAGTTTTTTGGAAACCATCAGACACCAATTTTACAAATAAATCAATATTCAAGTACAAATTAAGTGATGGAAATTTAGTTGATTTTGGTTTGAACATCTTAATGTCATTACCTTCATTATGTTGATGTCCTTGAGAGTCCTCTACATCTTCCAATTCCGTCAGTGTCTGGATGGCCTCACGTTCTCTGAAACTCCAATTTTCCTCCCCCTGTTGAGTTTTATTGAACAATTTTTTAAAAACCAGCTTTCTTGCAAAAAGATGCAAATCTTTTATCGCTATAAAAGGATCCAAACAAGAAGGAGAAAAGGTTAGCCCCAAACTCAACAAATTGATTTGACTTTCTGTTAGTACGATATCCGAAAGGTTAATTACCTGTAGTCTAGATGTTGTGTTGAATGAGGTTGTCCTTTTGTAATCTTGGTTGTAGGAGCCCTGAAAGGTGCCCTTTCTCTTTCCTCTGCCGGAAGTCCGAGCCTCATCATTATTCACAGTGCTGATATTACTTCCACTAGATGAAATAGATGAGTTTGATAGGGCTCTATTCAGATTTTTCTTTTGATTGGTTCCACTGTACCAATTTTTGTAATCATTCAGGTCCCTCTGGAATTTCTTTGCTTTCAAATCCTGGACTTCTTTTTCCCAGGAGGGAAATAGACTGTCTATGTCAGACATTAATTTGGTAAATTTCTCCATGTTGACCATTTCTTTCAACTTTTTCTGGTTCTCAGTGATTTCTTTTTCCAGATCATCAAGTTGTTTTCCATTATATTCAATTAGTAATGAAATGAGGGATAGAGAACACTGATTGCACACTTGCCCCCACCTCGTCCGGAAGCTCTCTTCTGCCACAGGAAATGATGGTGTATTCCTCACTCTGAGTCCCCTAGGGATTAATTTCTTTGTAGAATATTTTTCCAAAGCTGCCCTATTGCACCATGTTCTGAGTCTTTTCTTAAAAAAATATTTGATGCTTCTAAAAATATCCATTTCTTGGGTGTTACCTTCCAGAATATCATTATCCATCTCACCTTTAAAAACATTATTCATTTGGTCTTGCCAGGAACTTTCCCTGGCTTTAATATCCATAATATAGAATTAATTTCTGTGAACAAAAAACACAGGATCTGATAAATTTCCAACTTATCAAACTATTTTCAGGGTCATCAAATATCAGAACATCCGAATAATTCAAATGACCCAAATTCTCATGAAACATTAAATTTGTTTAATTAAACAAATTAAATAGTCTCTTGCAAAAGTATTCAACCCCTAATCCGCCCGCATCAAGGTCAACTATAATATATAATTTGTGATCTATAGGAAAGTGCTAGTGCATTAGCATACAGCTAAAAAAGAATAAACAATTTGAGAAACCAAAGATACATGAGATGAATGAGGGGTTGAATAGTTCTGTTTAGGGGTGGAAATAATCTGCTTATTCCAATGAATCTATGCGGAGTTATTGTCTCTAAGGCAAGCCATAAAAACTGCATCAGAAAAAAATTCTCTATAAACACGTTGTCACATGAATTGCTGTAAACAAATGCCCAATATACCTATGTATCTACTATATGTTAAGAGTTAACAGAGCAAAGTGCAATCTGTTATATGATTAACAGGAATAATATCACATCAGCATATTACCAGGCAGGCCACATAACATCATGAACACTGATGTGTTTAGAGCAATACTTCTCAAGCAGGTATATTAAGGGTTAACAGAGCAAGATTTAATCTTGTTGCAGGAGTTAGATTACACCAGTGTGTTACTAGACAAGCCGCATAACATTAAGCCATATACACTGGTGTGGTCACAGCAATACTTATCAAGCAGGTACAAGGATCAAATCAACATTGTGTCAAACAGGTCATACAGAGCAGTGATGAACCAAAGCATAAATATAAGTCTTACATAAGCAACCCAAGATCCCCCTTAACGATCGTTTCGTCTCTTCCTCAGAAGGGGTGAAGTCTGGAAAGGCACACAGTCTATTTAAGTAACAGCTGTCCAATGACAGGCTGATTACTGATAGCAGCGGCTGTGTAGCGCTTATCATGGAAAGCAGGAGAGTTCAAAGCACCTGGGTCAGCGTCCTGCAGCCATGGAAACGCCCTCTGGTAAGCCAGGGAGCGTGTCCATGAAGCACATAAGGACGCCTCACCTTGGAAACCAGACAACACTGCTGTCCAGGGAGGCGCAGGCGCTCTGAGGATTTTTCCATACTTAAGGCCCCGTCACACTAAGCAACATCGCTAGCAACATCGCTGCTAACGAACAACTTTTGTGACGTTGCTAGCGATGTTGCTGTGTGTGACATCCAGCAACAACCTGGCCCCTGCTGTGAGGTCGTTGGTTGTTGCTGAATGTCCTGGGCCATTTTTTAGTTGTTGCTGTCCTGCTGTGAAGCACAGATCGCTGTGTGTGACAGCGAGACAGCAACAACTAAATGTGCAGGCAGCAGGAGCCGGCTTCTGCGGAGGCTGGTAACCAATGTAAACATCGGGTAACCAAGAAGCCCTGTCCTTGGTTACCCGATATTTACCTTTGATACCAGCCTCCTCCGCTCTCACTGTCAGTGCCGGCTCCTGCTCTGTGCACATGTAGCTGCAGCACACATCGGGTTAATTAACCCGATGTGTGCTGTAACTAGGAGAGCAAGGAGCCTGCTCTGTGCACATTTAGCTGCAGCACACATCGGGTTAATTAACCCGATGTGTGCTGTAACTAGGAGAGCAAGGAGCCAGCGCTAAGCATTGTGCGCTGCTCCCTGCTCTGTGCACATTTAGCTGCAGCACACATCGGGTAATTAACCCGATGTGTGCTGTAACTAGGAGAGCAGGGAGCCAGCGCTAAGCATTGTGCGCTGCTCCCTGCTCTGTGCACATTTAGCTGCAGCACACATCGGGTTAATTAACCCGATGTGTGCTGTAACTAGGAGAGCAGGGAGCCAGCGCTAAGCATTGTGCGCTGCTCCCTGCTCTGTGCACATTTAGCTGCAGCACACATCGGGTAATTAACCCGATGTGTGCTGTAACTAGGAGAGCAGGGAGCCAGCGCTAAGCAGTGTGCGCTGCTCCCTGCTCTGTGCACATTTAGCTGCAGTACACATCGGGTAATTAACCCGATGTGTGCTGTAACTAGGAGAGCAGGGAGCCAGCGCTCAGTGTGCGCTGCTCCCTGCTCTCTGCACGTGTAGCTCCGTGCGGTGGTAACCAAGGTAAATATCGGGTTGGTTACCCGATATTTACCTTAGTTACCAAGCGCAGCATCTTCCACGCTGCGCTGGGGGCTTGTCACTGGTTGCTGGTGAGCTCACCAGCAACTTGTGTAGCGACGCTCCAGCGATCCCTGCCAGGTCAGGTTGCTGGTGGGATCGCTGGAGCGTCGCAGTGTGACATCTCACCAGCAACCTCCTAGCAACTTACCAGCGATCCCTATCGTTGTTGGGATCGCTGGTAAGTTGCTTAGTGTGACTGGACCTTTAGAAGTTAACTATAGGAATACCAGTTATATCAGTGAATCTGAATAGATCCATGGTATGAAGTAAATTTCTATGGATTAATGCAATGCAGCCCACATGAAACGGACTCTATTTATATAAAGATTTAATAGTGACATGTAATAAAGTGATTTATATAAATTAAATACAATAAAGTCTAACTGAAACAGACTTATCCATGGATCTAGACTATATATGTATATATAAAGAAATGTGACAGTGATAAAGAAAAAGTGACGGTGCAAAGGTGCAAGGTGAGCAAAAAAGTGTAGTGAATAGGACAATTAGTGAATAAATGTTATCATAGTATCATAGTATCATAGTATCATAGTTTTTAAGGTTGAAGGGAGACTCTAAGTCCATCTAGTTCAACCCGTAGCCTAACATGTTGATCCAGAGGAAGGCAAAAAAACCCCAATGTGGCAAACAAGTTCCAATGGGGAAAAAATTTCCTTCCTGACTCCACATCCGGCAATCAGACTAGTTCCCTGGATCAATACCCTGTCATAAAATCTAATATACATAACTGGTAATTTTAAATTTTTCAAGAAAGGCATCCAGGCTCTGCTTAAATGTTAGTAGTGAATCACTCATTACAACATCATGCGGCAGAGAGTTCCATAGTCTCACTGCTCGTACAGTAAAGAATCCTCGTCTGTGATTATGATTAAACCTTCTTTCCTCAAGACGTAGCGGATGCCCCCGTGTTCCAGTCGCAGGCCTAGGTGTAAAAAGATCTTTGGAAAGGTCTCTTTACTGTCCCCTCATATATTTATACATTGTGATTAGATCCCCCCTAAGCCTTCGTTTTTCCAAACTAAATAACCCCAAGTTTAATAACCTGTCTTCGTATTGCAGCCCACCCATTCCTCTAATAATCTTGGTCGCTCTTCGCTGCACCCTCTCCAGTTCAGCTATGTCCTTCTTATATATCAGTGACCAGAATTGTACACAGTATTCTAAGTGCGGTCGCACTAGTGACTTGTACAGAGGTAGAACTATATTTTTTTCATGAACACTTATACCTCTTTTAATACATCCCATTATTTTATTAGCCCTGGCAGCACTTGCCTGACACTGGCCACTGAAGTGAAGTTTACCATCCACCCATACACCCAAGTCTTTTTCTGTGTCTGTTTTACCCAGTGTTCTACAATTAAGTACATAATCATAAATGTTATTTCCTCTACCCAAGTGCATGACCTTACATTTATCTACATTAAACTTCAATTGCCACTTCTCAGCCCAATCCTCCAATTTACATAAATCTCCCTGTAATATAAAATTATCCTCCTCTGTATTGATTACCCTGCAGAGTTTAGTATCATCTGCAAATATTGAAATTCTACTCCGCATGCCCCCAACAAGGTCATTTATAAATATGTTGAAAAGAAGCGGGCCCAATACTGACCCCTGTGGTACCCCACTATGAACTGAGACCCAGTCCGAGTACGTACCATTAATAACCACCCTTTGTTTCCTATCACTGAGCCAGTTTTTAACCCAGTTACACATATTTTCCCCTATCCCCATTATTCTCATTTTATGTACCAACCTTTTGTGTGGCACCGTATCAAAAGCTTTTGAAAAGTCCATATACACAACATCCACTGCATTTCCCTGGTCCAGGCTTGAACTTACCTCTTCATAGAAGCTGATCAAATTAGTTTGACAGGATCGATCCCTCATAAACCCATGTTGATACTCTGTCATAAGGTTATTTTTCTTGAGATACTCCAGTATAGCATCTCTCAAGAAACCCTCAAGGATTTTACCAACCGTAGAGGTTAAACTTACCGGCCTATAATTTCCCGGCTCAGTTTTTGTCCCCTTTTTGAATATTGGCACCACATTTGCTATGCGCCAGTCCTGCGATACCGACCCTGTTATTAAGGAATCTGAGAAGATTAAAAATAATGGTCTATCTATCACAGAACTTAATTCCTGTAGTACTCTGGGGTGTATGCCATCCGGGCCCGGAGATTTGTCAACCTTAGTGATTTTGAGGCGGCGGCGTACTTCCTGCTGGGTTAAGGAGGTAATATTCAAGGGTGAATTTATGGTATCACTGGTCATGTCATCTGCCATGGCATTTTCTTGTATAAAAACCGTAGAAAAAAAGTCATTCAGCAGGTTGGCTTTACCCTCATCCCCTTCCACCATTTCACCAAGACTATTTTTAAGGGGGCCAACACTATCGCTTTTCAGTTTTTTACTGTTTATGTAGTTAAAGAATATTTTAGGATTATTTTTACTTTCTCTCGCAATGAGTCTCTCTGTCTCAAACTTAGCTAACTTAATTTGCTTTTTACATATTTTATTTAATTTTCTATAATTATATAATGCCTCATCACTACCTACCCTCTTTAATTCTTTTAAGGCTTTCTGTTTTTCTTTTATTGCTTCCCTTACAGCTCTATTTAGCCATAAGCTTTTCCTCCTATTTCTAGCATGTTTGTTCCCATAGGGTATATTTTCTGCACAAGCCCTATTCAGGATGCTCATAAAAGTCTCCCATTTGCTTTGTGTACTTTTATTACTTAGTACATCATCTCAGTTTATTGCACTAAGATCATCTCTCAACCGTTTAAAATTTGCTTTCCTGAAGTTTAGTGTCCTTGTAGCCCCTCTACTAGACATCTTACTAAAGAATACATGAAAACTTATTATTTTGTGATCACTATTCCCCAAGTAACCCCCAACTTGTATATTTGATATGCGGTCTGGCCTATTGGTTAGTACAAGGTCTAGTAGTGCTCCCCCTCTTGTGGGGTCCTGTACCATTTGTGAAAGGTAATTATCTTTCATTGTTATCAAAAATCTCTTTCCTTTGCTGGAACTGCAAGTTTCTGTTCCCCAATTTATATCAGGATAGTTAAAGTCCCCCATAATAATTACCTCTCCGAGACTCGCTGCTTTATCAATTTGCTTTATGAGGAGATTCTCTACCTCTTCCATAATATTCGGCGTCTTATAACACACCCCTATCAGTATTTTATTATTCATTCTCCCCCCCCTTATCTCCACCCATAGGGACTCTACACTCTCAGTACCCTCACATATGTTGTCACGCAGGATGGGTTTTAAGGATGATTTTACATATAGACACACACCTCCTCCTCGCTTATTTGTACGGTCATTCCTGAATAGGCTATAACCCTGTAAATTAACAGCCCAGTCATAGCTCTCATCCAGCCATGTCTCTGATATCCCCACTATATCATAATTTTCTTCCAACAATATTAATTCTAATTCCTCCACCTTATTTGTGAGGCTTCGGGCATTAGTGTACATGCACGTTACGTATGACTCTGTACCTGTATTCCTGCTTACTGTATTAACTGTCCTAACCCTTCCCCCCGTACCACCCCCAATTTCATTACTTGTGCCCTGGTCACTACATTCCCCTTCTATAAAGTGAATACCCTCGCCCCCCATTCCTAGTTTAAACACTCCTCCAACCTTCTAGCCATTTTCTGCCCCAGCAGAGCTGCACCCTCCCCATTAAGAAGCAGCCCATCCCTAGCATAGAATCTGTAGCCAACTGAAAAGTCGGCCCAATTCTCCAGGAACCCAAAACCCTCTTTCCTACACCAATGCCTGAGCCACCTGTTAACCTCCCTGATCTCTCTTTGCCTCTCTGGTGTGGCTCGTGGCACAGGTAGTATTTCCGAAAATACCACCTTTGAGGTCCATGCTTTAAGCTTACAACCTAATTCCCTGAAATCATCTTTAAGGACCTTGCACCTACCTCTAACTTTGTCATTTGTGCCAATGTGTACAATGACCACTGGGTCCTCCCCAGCCCCTCCCAGTAATCTGTCAACCCGATCAGCGATGTGCCGAACTCGAGCGCCAGGAAGACAACACACTGTTCGGCGATCCCTGTCTTTGTGACAGATTGCCCTATCTGTCCCCCTAATAATTGAGTCCCCCACTACCAGTACCTGTCTTGCCTGCCCTGCACTCCTATTCCCCCCCTTACTGGAGCAGACACTCCTCTGGCGTTCAGAGGTCATGCCTTGCTGCAGCAATGCTACCACTGTAATGACATCCCCCTCATCTGCCAAGTTTGCAAACCTATTGGGGTGTGTCAGTTCAGGACTAGCCTTCCTAGCACTTTTCCCTTTACCCCCCCTTTCTAACTGTCACCCAGCTACCTACTTCACCGTCCTGCCGCTCCCTACTACTATCCTCCCCCACATCTGACCCAGCAAGCTGCTGCTCAGTGAGCAGCAAACTCCTTTCCATATTGCTCATGCATCTCAGAGTTGCCAGCTGCTCATTTAGTTCCAGTATCTGGGCTTCCAAATGTGCAACTTGCGCACATCTCGAACAACAGTATGCACCCTCGAACGGCTTTTCAAGTTATACTTACTTATGCAAATTCATTCAATTTCTAAAAGACAAAATTTAACTGGACATGGACAAACAGAAAAATGTGCAAAATATGCAAAATTTACAAATACATGTGAAAAAATGTATATAAATATATTTTTTATAAATAAAAATATATCTATGTTGTGACCCTAAAGACTTTTATTTATGCTTTGGTTCATCACTGCTCTGTATGACCTGTTTGACACAATGTTGATTTGATCCTTGTACCTGCTTGATAAGTATTGCTGTGACCACACCAGTGTATATGGCTTAATGTTATGCGGCTTGTCTAGTAAAGCTGGTGTCACACACAGCGACAACGACAACGACGTCGCTGCTACGTCACCATTTTCTGTGACGTTGCAGCGACGTCCCGTCGCTGTGGCTGTGTGTGACATCCAGCAACGACCTGGCCCCTGCTGTGAGGTCGCCGGTCGTTGCTGAATGTCCAGCTTCATTTTTTGGTCGTCACTCTCCCGCTGTGACACACACATCGCTGTGTGTGACAGCGAGAGAGCGACGAAATGAAGCGAGCAGGGAGCAGGAGCCGGCGTCTGGCAGCTGCGGTAAGCTGTAACCAGCGTAAACATCGGGTAACCAAGGGAAAACCTTTCCCTGGTTACCCGATATTTACCTTCGTTACCAGCCTCCGCTCTTGCTGCCAGCCGCCGGCTCCTGCTCTGTGCACCTGTGGCTGCAGTACACATCGGGTAATTAACCCGATGTATACTGTAGCAAGGAGAGCAAGGAGCCAGCGCTAAGCAGTGCGCGCGGCTCCCTGCTCTCTGCACTGTGACATGTAGCTGCAGCACACATCGGGTTAATTAACCCGATGTGTACTGTACCTAGGAGAGCAAGGAGCCAGCGCTAAGCGCGGCTCCCTGCTCTCTGCACATGTAGCACAGCGATGTTATGATCGCTGCTTCTGCTGTGTTTGACAGCTAAGCAGCGATCATAACAGCGATTTACAAGGTCGCTGTTACGTCACCGAAAATGGTGACGTAACAGCGACGTCGTTGTCGCTGTCGCTTAGTGTGAACCCAGCTTAACACACTGGTGTAATCTAACTCCTGCAACAAGATTAAATCTTGCTCTGTTAACCCTTAATATACCTGCTTGAGAAGTATTACTCTAAACACATCAGTCTTCATGATGTTATGTGGCCTGCATGGTAATATGCTGATGTTATATTATTCCTGTTAATCATATAACAGTGTTACGAACCGGCGCCGCCATAGCCGCAAGCAGCCTGCTGCGGTTCCTGTTGCGCCCAGGCGCCGGCTGCCGTTCTTGGCCGTGCCTCGGGTCGTCCAGTTGGCTGTTCCTTCCACCACGTCTAAGTGTGGAGAGGCGGCTAGTGCGCATGCGTGCGCCGATTTACCCCAGCCAGAGTTTAAGCCCGGTGTTTTGCCTAGTGAGCATGCTCAGCCTGTTTGTGTTATGTCTGAGACTAAGTCCTCAATTCAGGCTACTGAGCATGTGTGACGCCCTGGCACAGCCAGGTTGTCACCGAAAGAGTTAATCCTCCTTGGTAATCTGATCTCACACCGGTGCAGCCAGACAAAGCACAGCCCCCAGGGTAAGAGTAAAGCAGAGGAGAGGGGAGGGGCTGGAGCAGAGAGTGTGTGGAGAGCAGACAGGACAGAAGTCTGAAGTTGTAGCTCCCGGCTGGGAGTGAAGTGTGCTCTGAGAGGGCCGGGACAGGCCGTAGTGAGGAAGGGGCCAGAACAGGTATCCGGAGCAGGGCGGTGGCCCCTCGGTGCCTGGGTACCCGGATCACTACAGGGGAGTGGATTCCCCGTTCCCGGCTGAGGAGCAGTGGAAGAGAGTGGAGAGAAAGACACTTGGCTGCAGGGAAGAACAACAAGGGCTGCTGCACCGTGTGTGGGACACTAACACCCCGTACCGAAGGCTGCGGACACCGGCAATTCCTAGTTTACCAGTGACTCCGTGTGACTTTCTTGTGAGTACACCCGTGCCCTCGGGCACCGCACTGCAGCACTGCGCCCCGCTCCCTGCCTACCCCATCACCGGGCCCCGGGACAACCAACCCCCTACCCACGGAGGGGAGAATCACCAACTCAGCTGCTCCCTGTCACCGCTCCCGGGATCCCCATAAAGAGCAGCGGTGGTGTCCACAATCACCACAACCGTGGGTGGCGTCACGGACAATATCCCTTACCAAATTCCCCCCTTTTACTGTGGAGCCTGGGATCACAGACCGGGTCACGCTACCGTGATACCCGCAGGAGTGACCCTGTGGCCCGGATCTGAGTACCCCTGGTCCCCGGGCGAAACACATGCTTCCACAATCAACCCTAACAGTCTCTTTGCACAGGTACTTGGACTTCGTGCTGTGTCTAAGTTCTGGGATGTGCCTACTGAGCATGCTCAAACTGATAGTCTGCTTTCTGAGCCTGTTGCTCAGGCTACTGGGCATGCTCAGGCACTTAGTGCACCAGAGGCTAGGTCCGGTAAGGACCTCACTGAGCATGTCCGTGAGGTGGCACGTCCTGATAGGGCAGAGGGTGTCAGGTGTCCTGATGACGTGGCAACTCCGGACTGGCTCGCAGAGGCCCGCCCCTATGATCTGGCACCTCAGTATTGGTCGTCAGACGATGACTGGTGAAGTGTTTGGGGCGTGGCTGCCATGAGGTCATCAATGACGTAGCAGTTCCGGATAGGTCGCATGTGATGTCACTGATGACATGGCACTCTGCTATTGGACCTTGGTGATTCCACCCTGGGTTTGGGGTGGACCCAGGTTATAAAAGGGGCTGGAGACAACATGGAGGTGCGCAGTCTTCACTTTTGCTCAGTCAGAGCACACCTCCATGTTAGAGCCTCATTGCGGCATAAGCCTATGTTTGGAAGCGGTAGGTAGGGTTAGGCGAACGGTGCCTGTCACGCCAAGATTCGTGGCTCGGCACATCAGGGTCAGGCGCCGTGCTTCCCTCCTGCCGTTCCAGTCTTGCTATAGCAGCCCAGTGGCATTAACTGGGTTGCGGCTGCTGTGCTTCCTGTCCGATTGTGCCCCCTACGCACACGGACAACGCACCTGCTGCGCCACCTATCCGATTGTGCCCCCTACGCACACGGACAATGCACCTGCTGCGCCACCTGTCCGATTGTGCCCCCTACGCACACGGACAACGCACTTGATGCGCCACCTGTCCGGTTGTGCCTTTTACGCGCACGGACAGCGTACCCCAGGACCCCTGTGGAGTTAACAGGGTGTTCCTTATCCTCCTCGGCTTCCCAGTCAACGCTACTGGTGTACCCATCTGGCCTGACGTGTCCTACACACACGTGGCCAGTCGAGAGGTGGCCAGAAACGCTAATCGGAGGACCGCTCGGTCTGACGTGTCCTACACACGTGGCCGACAGGGCGCTTTCATGGCGGTCTTCCGGTCAACGCTACCTGGTTACCACCTGGCCTGACGTGTTTCCTGCACACGTGGTTGGTGTAGCGCTAGGTGCACCACAACGCTAATCGGGTTGTCGTCCGGTCTGACGTGTCCCAACACACGTGACCGGTTCCCAGCGTTCCTGAGTTATCTCAGAGCCATCCAGCTCTATAGTCTCCGCCTAACCCTCAGGTGCCAGCAGCTCCTTTGTCATCTGGAGCACGGTGGGCCCCGACTGGCGATTAGGATATATACCCCCTGGTCCTAATCTGCCGGTCCCCCCGTAACAAACAGATTGCACTTTGCTCTGTTAACTCTTAACATATAGTAGATACATAGGTATATTGGACATTTGTTTACAGCAATTCATGTGACAACGTGTTTATAGAGAATTTTTTTCTGATGCAGTTTTTATGGCTTGCCTTAGAGACAATAACTCCGCATAGATTCATTGGAATAAGCAGATTATTTCCACCCCTAAACAGAACTATTCAACCCCTCATTCATCTCATGTATCTTTGGTCTCTCAAATTGTTTATTCTTTTTTAGCTGTATGCTAATGCACTAGCACTTTCCTATAGATCACAAATTATATATTATAGTTGACCTTGATGCGGGCGGATTAGGGGTTGAATACGTTTGCAAGAGACCAACTTCACAAAAACACATGTACAAAAAATTTGTTCAAAAAAATTGTGTGTGATGAACCTGTGTGAATTTATCATGTACAATATTAAAGAAAAGAAAAATTAACAACTGTTGAACCCAGGATATTTTTATATCATTATCCATCTTTTTAATTTTCTTGTCCCTAGGACCATTTTTGGATTACGGTCGCTAGGGTCGTTCTGCACTACAATGAGTCCTTGATGCTCTAGCTCCACTCGCCCCACCTTTCGAGTCACCTCTTTGACCCCACTTGGGACATGGGGAGTCCATTGGCCGCAATGATGGTAAGGCCAGAATCTGGTGGGGTGAGTTCACTATCAGACCAGTAGTGCTTATACAGTACATAGGGTATGGTTGTTACCTGTGAGCCAGTGTCCAGGAGTGCGAATGTCGGGATACCATCTACAGCGAGGGAAATGATGGGGCGACCTCCGACATACCGCTCACGCCAATCAGCTGGGCCTTGTGGGTCTATTCCTGAGGACTGGCCCTTGGCCTCAGGGGTTGCTCGTTTAAAAGGATACCGGTGAGAATAGTAGCCAGTCTTGTTGTATTTGTAACAAACAGGCTGTCAATACCGGTTGTTGTTCCTTCTCTGCATCCAGGGGATGTCTTCTGGACTGTCGGCGAGCTGGATCTTTTCTGTGGACTTGGTCTTTGGCTGGAGCTCTAGGGTTGCGAGGATTCTGGCGACGTCCTTGCTTAGGCGCTGAAATTGGGATGACAGGTCGTCAGGAGTTCCGGAGGGTGTTGCGGGTGCCGGCAGGGCCAACAGTGGAGGCTTCACCGACACGTGAGAAGTATCAGCTGGCCAGGGCGATAGTGCGGGGTCACTGGCTTCCAAGGTTTGCAGAGCTTTAATGGCCCGGTCCTTTAGGACCGCAAAGTCCGGGTGCTCCAGGGCCCACAGCCGTAACTGTTTACGGTCGTCGGCTGACCCCAGCCCCTGCAGGAACTGCTCTACCAGCATCTTATTGCTCTCCGGATCACTAATGGAATCTATCTGCCTCAGAGTGCGCAAGCCCGTCTGCAGCCTCAAGGCATAGTCCCGGATGCTGCCGGCAATTGTAAAACTGCATCCATAACTCCGCTTCCGTGCGGGTTTCAAAAGCTACTTGCAGCTTCTCAAAAATGGCAGCGACTGAGGTCCGGTCTTCGTCGGCCCAAGTTTCTACTTCTTGTTTGGTGGCACCGGTCAGCTGTCCTAGCACCACTGATGTGCGCTGCTTGCCGGTCGTGGTGTACATATCGAGAACGATACATATCTTCTTTTTGAATACCTGCAGGGCATCGGGTCGTCCATCGTACTGAGGTAACCAGGCAGCGCCGGGGACGTAAGGTAAGGTTAACGGCATGACTTGTGTGACTGTCGGACCACGGACCTACCGCTCCTGCGTCCAGAGTGGGAGCGGCCTCTTCTCTGTCATCCAGCCCGCAGCGGGCGCCACTGCTCCACCATCACTATCGGATGCAGACATCCCTCCGGTTCTTCCCCCTTGGTTTTTCGACAGCAGTCTCGCGGGACCCACTGTCCTTTTCGCTTCCTGTCCAGGGAGTCACCAACTTCCGCCCACGTTCCCAAGTGGCGGGGCCTCCACTTCGCGCTCTTTTTCGGGGAAGAAGAAACTGGGCTTGTTGTTTTTCGCGTGGAAAAATGGAGGCTGTCGAAAAATTTTGAAACGGAGCACTGTTTACAGTCCAAAACAAGGCAAACTTCCACCAGGTAGGTGGAGGGGTTACAATCCTGTTCGTGACGCCAGGTTTTGAAGTGTGCCGCCCCCGTGCCAGCAGCCAAGCTGCTCGGATCTGGATCCGCAGTGGCTCGAGGGGTCTCCAGACCCGGGGGTCATGTGGACACTCAAATAAAAAGGGGATGTAATGTGTCCAGGGGATTGTTACAGTTAGTTTGTGACGCCACCCACGGTGTGTGGTAAGGTGAGGTACCACCGCTGCTGTTGGGGAGCATCCGGGGGTGATGGAGCGGCAGCTAGGTGTTTGACCCCTTCGTGGGTAGGGGTGGATGCCCTGGGGCTCAGTGTCCAGAACACGGGAGGTGATGGCTGCCGGCGGTGGTATACCGGGCCGGACCGGAGGGTGTTGGTGTACTCACAATTAAATGATTGCACACAAGTCTGCTGGTAAACCAAGGTGTCAGAGGCCGGTTGCCGCTTTCGGGTGTATCCTGTTTCCACACCCGACTGGTGTACCAATGTCCCTTCCTCTGGCACTATGTACTTTTCTTCTCCTTTGGACAACCTCGTGTGGAACGGGAGATGTGCCTGCGAAAACTGACCCTTGGGATCTCAGTTTGTTGTTGCGGATATCCTATCCTCCGCGGTGGGCTGCCCTTTCGCACTAACACACTGGAACAACGTCTGGAACCTTGTCCCCAGCCTGGTTAATTAGAGAAGGGGCTTGCAACCGTCTTCTAACTACAGTACATTACTGGCATCGGTGTACAGCACAAAGGGTAGACTGTAATCAGGGTAGGCTAGAATCTCTTCACCCATCAGGGCCCCTTTCATTTGTCTGAAGGAGTGTTCTTCTGCTTCTCCCCAGTTAAATGGTGGCCGTGGGTCTTTCCCTTCTTCGCTTGGCCTACCAGGAGCTCTTGCAAAGGCGCCGCCATCTTCATATAGCCCTTGGTGAACCTTCTGTAGTAGCCCACCAGGCCAAGGAACTGACATACCTCCCGGACGGTGGTGGGTGTGGGCCATTTCTGGATGACTGTGACCTTCTCTGGATCTGGTGCTACTCCTTCTGCACTGACCATATGACCTAGGTATTGGACCTTCAGCTTTAGTAAATGGAACTTGGATGGTTTAAGCTTCATCTCATATCGAGATAGTGCTTCAAAGACTTCAGCCAGGTGTTTCAGGTGGTCCTCATAGGTCTTGGAGTACACGATGACGTCATCCAGGTAGAGTAGGACGGTTTCAAAGTTGAGGTGTCCCAGGCAGCACTCCATCAGCCTCTGGAAGGTCCCGGGGGCATTGCAAAGTCCAAATGGCATGCTGTTGAACTCACAGAGGCCCATGGGGGTGGTGAAGGCAGTCTTCTCCCGATCTTCCTCTGCTACAGATACTTGCCAGTAGCCACTAGTGAGATCTAGGGTAGAAAAATAGTTAGAAGCTTTTAAGGCAGTGAGGGATTCCTCTATCCGTGGAAAAGGGTAGGCATCCTTGTGTGTTATCAGGTTTATCCGTCTATAGTCTACACACATCCTCATTGTGCCATCCTTCTTTTTCACCAGGACCAGGGGAGCTGCCCAAGGGCTGCAACTGTTCCTAATGACTCCTGCCTCTTTCATGTCCTTCAACATGTCCTTTGTGCGCTGGTAGTGAGCTGGTGGTATAGGCCTATGTCTTTCCTTAATGGGAGGATGACTGCCTGTGGGTATGTGATGTTGCACCCCTTTGACCTTACCAAAGTCTAGTGGTAAAAACCTGCTCGTATTCTTGCACAACCCGGTGAACCCCGTGTTTCTGGTAGGTGGGGGTAGAGTCAATTCCCACATGGAGTTGTGGGCAACAGTCCTCTAACTGTTTCTGGGAGGTCTCGTCCTCTTGTGAGTCAGCTTGTGTCAGGGGACCTACAGGGTGTATAGCATTGTTCGGGCAAGTAAACAGTTTGGCAATGGTAGCGTATCTTGGCAATCTAGCTTCCTCCTCCCACAGTTCAGAACTCGTACAGGTACCCTTCCCTTATGTACATCAACTACCCCTCTGGCTGTCAGGACTGTGGGCCAGTGTTCTGAATGAGTGGGTTTTACTACAGCCTGGTAATCCCGTCCTCTGACACCTAACGCTGCTCTATACCACATCATCATTTCACTCCGTGGGGGTATCACAATGGGGTTAGCATCTATCACCCATACATTACCAATTTCACCACCAATCTGGTTTACCTTTTGCTTCCTCAGGGTGACTCAGCTCTCTTTTTGCAAGGCTCTCCGTTGTCCACCCTCAACACCCTCAGCAATCTGGTGAAGCAACAACAACACTTCCCCTAGGCAATTCTCAATGACTTTAGTGCCTAAAATAATTTGTGGGTTCCTTTCCCTTGCATCATTATCTACAACAATCAGTCCTTGTCCTTTCATTTCCTGCCTTCCCACCTTTATGGTTACCTCTTTGACCCCAATCTGGTCTATAGGTTGTCCATTGGCTGCATAGATGGTAAGGTCAGGGTCCGGTCGCCGGAGGTCTTAATCCTACCAAAACCTGCGATAAAGGACATACGGGATTGTCGTTACCTGGGAAGTTGCATCGCTTTCAAGAGCCGGGCGACATCCTTACCAAGTTGTTGTACCTGGGTGGACAGGGTATCTATGACTTCGGCTGAGGTGACGAGTCCTTTTGCAGCTACCAGGGACTGCGAGGAGGATTCTTCTCCGACAGTCGGGGTGCTGATAGACAATGCTGGTTGGACGGGATTCGTGTCAATGGGGGGCTGGAGTGCTTTCACAGCCCTGTCGTTCAGAACAGCAAAGTCCACATCACTATGTTCCAGGGACCACAGCCTCATCTGTTTTCTATCTTCAGAGGAGTGCAGGCCCTGCAAGAACTGTTCTGTCATCATCCGGATTCCATCCTGATCACCAACAGGGTCCACTAGCTTGAGTGCCCGCAGTGCAGCTTGCAACCTGAGGGCATAGTCTCTTATGCTATTTTGGGGCTTTTGGCGGCAGTAATAGAAGCCCATCCTCAGCTCTGCCTCTGTGTGGTTTTCAAAGGCAGCTTTCAATTTGGCAAAAATGGTTTCTACAGAGCCCCGATCATCACTGGTCCAGGCCTCAGCCTCTAATTCTGCTGCTTCAGTCAGCTGCCCCAGCACCACTGCGGCCCTCAGTTTGTCAGTCATTGTGTACATGTCCAGCAGGGTGCTAATCTTCTTTTTGAATGCAGTCAGGGTGTCCACCTTGCCAGCGTATTGAGGCAGCCAGGTCGCCCCTGGGACGTACGGCAAGGAAATCGGCATAATTGGGGAAATTTCGTCCTGCACATTTGCAACCGCCGCACCGGAACCAGGTGCCGCTGCGTTCAATGCGTTGGGGCTAGGCATCGCTCGGGCCGCGTCACCATGGCTGGGGGCATTGTTACTCACAGCGTCCATCTTCCCTCCGCGTTCCTTTTAAGGTCTCCTCTCTCGGGGTCAGAGCACTCCGGGGATTCTAACAACAGCCACACCTCTTCGTGGGTGGTACCTTCTTTCTGCATGGGCTGCAGTCTTCAAATTAGCGCGCTTTTTGCAGTGTCAAGATGGCGGCGGTCCAAATTATCTGATAGGACCGCCAAGGCGCACTGTCACCTGTCTGAACAGGTCTAGTCCTTATCCTGTTCTTGACGCCAGAAATGTGTCGCCCACCTGTAGCGGTCGCCTCCGGGACATCACTCCTCCTTCCGGGACACCACAGGGGCTACACTTGGTCACTTCTTGCAACAGGTTTGTCAGGCTTATGTACATGGGAGTCGTGACGCCACTCACGGTTTCTCGGTCAGGGTTATGGGTGATCGCCACTGCAGGTTTAACGAGCTTCTGGGGCTGATGGTGTCTGCAGTCTGGATAATGTGGCCTCCCATGAGTGAGGCTGGCCCCAGGGGCTCGGGTGTGTGTGGGACAACAGGTCGCAGAATACCTTAGTCTTAGTCCAGAAAGTCTTTTAACTTGTTTACTCACTGTTGATGGTTTGTGAGGTACCCGGGCGATACTGAGATGAACCAGGTGGAACCAGGAACTCCTTCAGGCCGTTATGAGGGTAACTGTTAACTCGCCTTCCTAGCACTTCTTTTGTTTCGGATAACCCCCTGACTAGAGATGAGCCACCCCCTGGCGTTTGAGTTCGGTTCGAGAACAGAGGCCCGGTTCGACGAACGTTCGACGAACCGTTTGACTAACCACTCGAACCCCATTGAAAACAATGGGAGGCTAACACAAACACTTAAAAACACATTATACATGTACACATACAGTTAATAAACATTGCCATAACACTTACAAGTCCCCGCGACGCGTCCTGCACTCTGTCTCCTGCCGCTTTTCCTTCCGATAATTGCTGCGTCATTCCGGTAACCAGCACTGATGATAGGACCTATCGTGACATCAGAATAGCATGTGACCAGTCACATGTCTATTATCTTATTGGTACAGACTGGTGACATGGCTAGACGTCATTGCTAGGTCCTGTCAGTGCATCTCTCCGGTACGCGGTGATCGTTCAAGCATCTCCGTGTACCAGCGAAATGCTCTGGCACATGGTCGACTCCCCGTTTATGCATGGGGCGCTCTTTACAGAGTCAGCCCACATGCAGGGACTAGCTGTCACAGCCGGTATATAGCGTAACTGGGAATCACGTGATCGGAGCACCGTTGCTATGGTAACCCTCCTGTCAGCGGTGACGTCACTGCTTAGAGCACGCAGCTTCTGCTCACTCACTGAGTGAATAGACTGAACGGGAGCAGCAGCATTCTTCCTCCCATGCAGTGCTTTCTGATGTAGCAGAGCTGCATGGGTTGAAGAAAAAGAAGACAGAAGAGCAGGATCGTGGAAGGCTGACAGGGAGTAATAAACTTGGAGTCTCTAATGTGTCTGTGTATTTATTTCTATTAAAGTATTTTTTCTCTGTGGTATCTTTTTTTTAACCCTTTATTGGAGATTCTTAATGGCCGGATCAAACTTGCCTGACATTAAGAATCTCTGGCTTAATACTAGCTAGTAAAACAAAGCTAGTATTAACTCATTATTACCCAGCAAGCCACATGGCTTCAGAGCTCCTGGAAGAGTTGGATACAGCACCAGATGATGGCGCTTCTATGAAAGCGCCATTTTCTGGGGCGGCTGCAGATTGCAATTCGCAGCAGAGGCGACCAGAAAGCTCGGGCCAACATGTGCTGCGGATTCCAATCCACAGCTGCCTAGTTGTACCTGGCTGGACACAAAAATGGGGCAAAGCTCATGTCGATTTTTTTTTTAATTATTTCATGAAATTCATGAAATAATTAAAAAAAGGGCTTCCCTATTTTTTTTAGTTCCCAGCTGGGTACAAATCGGCAGCTGGATGTTGGGGGCAGCCGTACCTGCCTGCTGTACCTGTCTAGCATACAAAAATATGGCGAAGCCCACGTAATGTTTTTGGGGGGCAAAAAACTCCTGCATACAGTCCTGGATGGAGTATGCTGAGCCTTGTAGTTCTGCAGCTGCTGTCTGCTCTCCTGCATACACTAGTGAATGGAGCATGCTGAGCCTTGTAGTTCTGCAGCTTCTGTCTGCTCTCCTCCATACAGACAGACAGCAGCTGCAGCACTACAAGACTCAGCATACTCCATCCAGGACTGTATGCAGGATTTTTTTGCCCCCCCAAAAAATTACGTGGGTTTCGCCATGTTTTTGTTTGCTAGCCAGGTACAGCAGGCAGCTATGGGCTGCCCCCAACCCCCAGCTGCCTATTTGTACCCGGCTGGGAACCAAAAATATAGGGAAGCCCTTTTTTTTTTTTCAATTATTTCATGAATTTCATGAAATAATTAAAAAAAAAATGACGTGGGCTTCGCCCAATTTTTGTGTCCAGCCAGGTACAACTAGGCAGCTGGTGATTGGAATCCGCAGCTCAGGGTGCCCAAGCTTTCTGGACACTCCAGCTGCGAATTGCAGTCCGCAGCCGCCCCAGAAAATGGCGCTTTCATAGAAGCGCCATCTTCTGGCGCTGTATCCAACTCTTACAGCTGCTCTGGTGACGGGTGGCTCACTGGGTAATAATGGGGTTAGGGCTAGCTGTATATTATCAACTGGCCCTAAGCCCGAAATTCATGGTGTCATGCCAATATTAGACATGGCTACCATGAATTTCTAGTACAGATAAAAAAAAACACAACACACAGAAACATATTTTTATTAGAAATAAAACTCAACACAATTATTGACTCCATCTTTATTGAAATAAAGAACCCCGCTCCGCAGTAATCCTGGGTCAAGGGTTCCGCGCCGTCCAATCCGGATCCAATATCATCTGATCGGTTTGCTGGAAGGCAAAGTGATAAGATGATGTGTCAGGTTCAAGGGCCTGAATCACATGACACAGCAGCTGATTGTATAAACGACTTTTATACAATCAGCTGATGCATCAGTGCAAAAAATCCCCAAAACACTACACACTTCTGTGCAGATTCCTGTCCGACAGCATCAGCTGATAGTTTAGCCGGCCGGGCGGTAAAAAGCCGGCCTCACCACTCGACTTATAGTGTCAGCTGATTCCGTCAGGTGACCGCATCAGCTGATCATCACCAGGTCTGGGAAAGAAAAGAGAGAGAGAGAAAAGAGAAGAGAGAAAAGAGAAGAGAGCGAGAAAAGAGAGCGAGAAAAGAGAGAGAGGAGAGAGAGAGAAAAAGAGAGACAGAGAAAGAGAGAAAGAGAGAGAAAGAAAGAAAGAAGGAGAAACAGAAAGGGAGAAAGAGAGAGAAAAAGAGTGAGAGAGAGGAAAGAGGAAGAGAAAAAGAGTAAGAGAGAGAGAGAAAGAGAGCGAGAAAGAGAAAAGAGAGGAGAGGGAAAAAGAGAAAAAGAGAGACTGAGAAAAAGAGAGAGAAAGAGAGGGAGAGAGAGAGGGAGAGAGAGAGAGAGAAAGAGAGAGAAAGCGAGAGAGAGTGAGAGAGAGAGAGAGAAATGCAGCCTCATTCTGTGAACTGCTCCGATTTTAGAGGTGTGTCCTGCAGCTCACAGCTGATGTCCGGCTCCTCCCCTCAGTGCATAATTAAATTAAATTATAATTATAAATAAATAATAATTATAATTTAAAATTAAATTAAATTTTTTACCAGGACGGCCGGACTCGAACTCGTGACCTAATGCTTCTTAGACGGGATCTCTATCCATTGAGCCACTGGCTCTAATGAGAAGCATAGGCAGATTTGGTAATCTTGACGTCTACATTGCAGAGTGAAGTCTGGTGACAACGCGGCTCACGTCAGGTGCTACGTGGAGAGGACACAGATCGCTTCCTGTCATCTTAATGTAGCAGTGCTGACAGTGTCGTGTGGATTACTTCGGACCTGGATTGTTGTTTGGGGATTTTAATAAAAAGGTAAATGAGGTGTTTTTTTGTCTTTTATTCCAAATAAAGGATTTTTCTTTGTGTGTGTTTCTTTACTTTCACTTACCGTTTAATCATGAAAGGTGTCTCGGGGAGACGCCTGACATGATTAACTCATTATTACCCCGATTGCCACCGCACCAGGGCAATTCGGGATAAGCTGGGTAGAGTCCTGGGACTGCCGCATCTAATGGATGCGGCAATTCCGGGCGGCTGCTGGGTGATATTGTTAGGGTGGTGGGCTCCCCATGACGTGGAGCTCTCCATTTTGACAATACCAGCCTCCAGCCGTGTGGCTTTATCCTGGCTGGTATCAAATATGGGGGGAACCGCATTTTTTATTTTTAATTTATTTATTTTACTGCTCGATATAGAGCTGCCCGCCGGCGGCTGTGATTGGTTGCAGTGAGACAGCTGTCTCTCATCGTGGGGGCGTGTCTGACTGCAACCAAGCATGGGCACCGGTGGGCGGAGAAAGCACGGAATAACTAATTGAATAATGAAGCAGCAGCCATTTTCAAAAAAGGAAATGCCGCTAGAGATTTGTGACAGCCATGCAGCGAGACGCCCGTGATCGGTGAGTAGGAAAGAGAGACGGATTGTGCTGGGGACGCAGGACACATGCAGATACGAAAGGTGCGCACATACTTACTGTGAAAAGCCACGCTTTTGGTGCTCCAACCATTCTCGAACGTAATTCGAACTACCGAATTTTCACCAAATCGTTTGAGTTCGTCGAACGACTCGAACACCCCCCAAAATCACTCGAACATGAAATTGGCGAACCTCGAACATCGCTCATCTCTACCACTGACTTGTAGTATCGTGAAATTCAACCAGGGAAGTGGCTACTGCCTTTCCTCCCCTTTCTGGCCCATTTGCCGACAGCGTGGACCAGGTGAGAGGGCTTCTGGCCCTATCTCCTTATGGGTTTCCTGTTGCAGCTGAGGCTCGAACTCTGTATTTTTGGTGAGGAACCTCTAGTCCCCTCACCAGTAGGTTTAGCAGATCAGTAGATGGCTGTCCGCTCTAGGGACCTGTTCCCTGTGCGTGCTTAGTCACCAGCAGTCCCCATACTTGACTTCCTCTCTTAAGGTGTCTTTCAGACTGACTTTCTGGTCACTGTACTCCCCCGCTAGCAGCTACCACACGTGCAGGGTCTAACTAGCGTGGCTGTACGTCTGCTTCTTTCAGCAACTTCTGTACACTGCTCTCAGACTGGCTTGCTCCTCCTCCTTTTCTGACTGCTACTGCAATCTAGCTTCCAGCCCCTCCTCTACACCCCTTGACAGGAATTGTAAGCTAACCTCTTCAGAGACTACCCAAGGGTCCCTTCTAATGGTGTGGAGACCTGGTTGCTGTGTGTCTGTGTGTACACACCCCATTCTGGCCTTTTGGAATTACCTGGAAGCACTGTCCCAGCATGGGTGCAGTACTCTGTGATGCTTGACCAGGTCAGGGGTGCCCCACATACATGCAGAAAGGTTCCTTGTGTATTAGCAAACTAATTAGCTACAGTATGCATATATTATACTGTTAGGCCACCCTGGGATGTGCACACAATGAATAAAAATTGTTAAATTACATATAAATACCAATTCTCGACCGACCTGCAATGTGAATGAGATTAATAAAGACATGGCAAAAAAATAAATAAATAAATAAATACAATTCACTTAAACTTGCATGGCTGGTATAGTGCTGCAACATTTATGCTAATGAACCCCAATGATTCTGTTGTGTCCAATAAGTTCACTTCAATATCAGCGCTGATATTATATTTTATTACTGCTTGTAAAACCCCGTAAATTGCAAATCCTCGTTAATTCCACCAGGATGTACACCGTTCAATTTATATATCCATCTGGATTCACTACGCAGGAGAGCTGGTACAACGTTACCGCCTCTAATAGACATCTGGATCAGTTCTAAACCTACAACAAATGTATTCCTAATTTTGCAATTATGATTTATGATTTAAATTTATGATAATGCATAGCAACAGTGGAAATTTGTTTACCTTGTTTAAGATAATTTTTTTTTTGCACAAATCAAGGTCTGCCCTAGTCATTATCTTCTATTGCAAAGCCTGGTGCCTTATATGTACCTTTTTTGCTGTTTTGGTCCCATTATTTGGTACATGGCACATGGCTTTATTTAATTATTTAGGTGGTGCCTAGCCTCCCTCTTGGTGTTTGTGCTTTACCTTGGCTGGTATCAAAATTGGGGGAACCACACGCCGTTTTTTTTTACTTATTTATGTTACTGCACTACATATACCCGCCCACCAGCAGTTGTGATTGGTTGCAGTGAGAAACCTGTCACTCAGCGTGGGGGTGCCTCTGACTGCAACCAATCATAGCCGCCGGTTGGCGGGGGGAAGCAGGGAATACGAGATGGAATAATGAGCAGCCAGCATTTTCAAAAGAGGAGAAGCCACCGGAGCAGTGTGACAGCCGTGCAGCGCCGCACCCGTGATCGGTGAGTGTGAGAGAGGGGGTGAGAGGGAGAGACTGACTGACAGAGAGAGATAGAGACCGAGAGAGAGAGAGACTGACCAACAGACCGACAGAGAGAGAGACCCAGAGAGAGAGACCGACTGACAGAGAGAGGGAGAGAGACCAGGAGTGATTTTAAACAATTTAGAACATTCTGCTGGACATGCTGAGCATGCTCAGTAGAACGTTACGGAATCCTGCACTGTAATCAGTCGCCAAATGCATGGTGACGGAATCCAGCACCATAGACATTCATTATGCCTCTTAATGGATTCCATATAGGTAAGGATGGTTGACCTTATGGAGATCAACATCCAGCACCGCGGAGCACCATCACGTGTTTTCTCAACGCAGTGATTCTAGAGCAATGCCCCCTGGGAAATATGCAAAACAAGGAAGCCGTGGAGACACCATCACATGTTTCTCAATGCTGGCAGGTAACTAGCCAAGTCTTTCACCGGGAAGGAAAAACCACGGGAAGGGCAGTCTCCGGTTAAGGAAACCACCTATGCCAAAACATGGTATCCATCCACAGACAGCTGGGGCATTGCTCTAGAATTGCTGCGTTGAGAAAACACGTGATGGTGCTCCGCGGTGCTGGATGTTGATCTCCCTAAGGTCAACCATCCTTACCTGTATAGTCTTCTACTGAGCATTGCTCCCACTAGCCAGTTTCCTACTCCACACTGATGAGGGGCAAATACCCCGAAACAGCGGTCTGTGGATGGATACCATGTTTTGGCATAGGTGGTGTCCTTGACCGGAGACTGCCCTTCCCGTGGTTATTCCTTCCCGGTGAAAGACCTGGCTAGTTACCTGCCAGCGTTGAGAAACATGTGATGGTGTCTCCGCGGCTTCCTTGTTTTGCTTTTTTCTTAACGGATTCCGACGGAATCCTTTGGAGTGCGTTTTTTTACAGCAACAGAAAACGGTACATTCAGCGTTCTTTCCGCCCGACGATCACTGACGGTCACTGACAAAACAACTGATGCTCCGCGGGGCAGATGCAACGCAAGACCATCCATTGCAATCTGCCCTTAATAGAAGCCTATGAGGAATTAACGGCTTCCTGCAACAGTTACCGTAATTCCTCAAAGCGGCGGATTGCAACGGATGCCGGACAACGCAAGTGTGAAAGTACACTAACAAGAGACATGGCATACTCAAGAGGCAATAGTCTCATATATGACCAATGCCTCCTTTTCCCTCTCTGACATGCCCTGAAAAAACGTTTTTAGAGAGCAGGTTGTTCCACTGAGTGTCAATGGACAATCGCCTAAATTCAGAGCAGTAATCCTCTGCCGGTCGATTGTACTGGTGCAGTGAATGGATCTTAAGGTCCCGTCACACACAACGAGATCGCTAACGAGATCGTTGCTGCGGCACCGTTTCTGTGATGCAGTAACGATCTTGCCAGTGATCTCGTTATGTGTGACACCTACCAGTGATTAGGCCCCTGCTGTGAGATCGCTAGTCGTTGCTGAAGGGTCCGGACCATTTTCTTCAAAGGTGATGTCCTGCTGGGCAGGACACATCGCTGTGTTTGACACCTAACAATGACCTCCTAAATATGTTGCTCATCATTATACAGGTCGCTCATCGTTACTGCATCGTTGGTAAGGTCTGACTGTGTGACATCTCACCAGCGACCTCCCAGCGACTTACCAGCGATCCTTATTAGGTTGCACCATTTTCGGGATCGCTGGTAAGTCGTTAAATGTGACGGGGGCTTTAGACTCGCCTAACAACACCTTATCTGGATTGTCATAGATAAGACCAAGTGCAGAGAAAAACCTGTCCACTAACAAAAACATGGGTGACTCATGCCCATGCTTCTGGGTCTACACTCAGAAGTGATATCATAATACCCACTCTTTATGTCTCATTCCCAGAGGAATGAGGATGAAAGTGAAAAATGAATTTGCATACCTCCCTGAAGGTGACAAACCAGCTGCGCTCCCCTGAAGATCTCTCTGGGAGTGTCAGTTTGGGTTCTAGCGATCCGGCAAGCAAGACGGATTTTACTAAAGTAGCCGCCTGAATTTATTGTTGAACCACCCCCTTTAATTAAATCACCTGGAGGGACAGCGCCTGCAACTGCCTCTAAAGTGCAGCAACTAATTCCATGCAGAAATTTAAATTGGGACAATGTAACAGTGTAGATGAAGAGCAGGGAACAGGGGATCCTAGACTGGCCCTCAGGTTGGGGGACCCTAGCTATCTGTAATCCCACAGTTACCTCTGATGATAAGGATACCTAGACAGCCTTTTTTTCCCTGCTCCTGACCAGTCCTGATCTTATGCCCCCTCCCTCCAACCCCTGGGGAGGTCCATGGGAGGAGTGATCAAGCCAACAGAAATAGACAAATAGGGGAAAACAAATGTCTATCTCACAGCACACACACATGTAGTGCCCATGAATACATCAGGGTGCTACAGGGAATTGCATCCTTTCCCCAGGGTGCAGGGCCTACCCCCCATGGTTCCAGGTTCCCGGGAAACCAGTGTCACTCCCATCTGCACCACAAAACCCAATCACCTCACATTAGTCACTGCCAGACACACCAGGGGGGTTGGACTAGCTGGAAAATGAGCCAGCCACTTGGGGACTGGGCAGACTAAAAGGGCAGAGACAGAGAGTAGAGAAGTAGGCTCCAGTGAGTGAGGAGCTGGGAGAGTTAGCTCCTGGTGAGCTAAGGAAAACCGATTGAGTCGCAAGCAGTGATCCGGAACCAGTGGAGTCGGGGACCGGTTGCAGGGATGTTGGATAGGGTTGTGACGGACGTAGTCTTGGAGGGACTGTCGGCACCAGAAGGGCCCAACAGAACTGACCGGTACCGAGCATGACAGGATACAGGACTCTAGGTCAGGAGCCGATTCAACGTCCTGACAATTCACCTGAGAGGGAGAGGATCTTCAAGGACTTCCTTGAACGCTCAGAGACTGAGGGCATCAGCACAATGAGGGGGACAGGGTTTTTCCAGACATAGCAACCCACTGAGGTCCTAAGTGCCAGCCCTTAGAAGCACGGCTACACTACACATAGTGAGATAGTGAGCAGGGCCCTTAACAGCTTCAAGCCACGGGGACCACTAATGAACAACAAATTGTGCATGGAGTCAAGCTCCGAATCATTAAGTGACACCAGTGGGACCGAGTACCTGGGCTCCCGGCAGCGGCAGCTGTACTCAGAGACTTTGGTTTACCTACAGTGTGTGTGTCTCCTTTCTCCACCTCATTCAACACCACGACTACCCGCAGTGAGTACCCTGGTCCCTGCACCCTATCCTCCCAAATCTACCAACACCCTGACCCCGGGGCCTTTCCTACCTGCGGAGGGACTGACAACTTGCTGCTTCACACCACCTGCCCCGGTCCTTTCTCCAGCAGTGGCGGTACTCCCATTACCACAACCCGCAGGTGGCGTCACAAACTTTGCCCCTTTAAATAACCCCTTTTAAGGATCGGAGAGTCCGTCAAGCCGGGTCCGGACTCCTTGAGCCACGACGATCCCGGATCCGAGCAGCCGGATTAACATCGGGGCAGCACACACACACACGTATAAGACAAAAAGAGCTTAGGAGTAAAATAAGAGTAGGGAGGAAACAACAAGACAACCGTAGAACTTCCCAACAACTCCACACACAAAGTAATACAATCATCAGCAGGACTGGGATACAACAGCACAAGGACTGGTTAAGCAAAAGGTATAGTCGTCATGGGAAGACAGGCTCCACAATCTTTAAAAGGTGGAGAGTGACTGTGATAGGTCTCCCACAACATGTGCTCCAAGAGGTAACCAGCAGGCTAGCATAAATTAAATCCTGCAAGCCTGATTACTAATGAGAACACACCCAAGCCTGTCTATGTAACTCAGAGGCACCAAAGGACGCATAGTGTGGAGTGTCAGATTCTGCAGTGTGAAAAGCTCCATATGTCGCCATGACACCCGGCGAATTTAGAGCCAAATGCCGTGTGCACCTAAATGTCAATATTTGCAGTGCTAGCAGTCTGGAAATGTGTATGTTCAGTGTTTTGTCCTGTGGGTGGGAGACTGTGCATTTCCGTTTGTGTTCCAAGGCCTGGAGTACTGGACATTGCACTGGAACAAAGAACTATATGGTGGTTTCTGATGGTGCTTGCTAATGTGCAAAGAAAGTTTTAGGGCAGAAGGCATCCACACTTGTGTCCTCAATGGGGGATGGACCAGCACGTAGCATAGGGCAAGAAGCATTCAGGTCACTCGCAGACAATAATTGTGGACTCGGGCATTATGCCCACCTACCCGACCATTAGGCATGGCAATACAGCCAGCAATTGTCATACAAGAGACACTCTGATTCCATTTTTTGTTCAATATTGAGAAAAGCTCATGAATACATGACTCTCAAAGTAGGAAGGGATATAATGACAGTGCAAGGCCTAGCCCAAATGGCTAAGATGCATGGCAGTACAGCCAGCAACAGACATACAGGAGACACTCTGAATTCAGTTTTAGTTCAATTTTTAAAACACTCTTAATTCATGACTCTTAAAGTGGGAAAGGATATGTAGGTAGTGAGAAGCCTACCCAAAATGGCCAAGGGGCGTATGATAAAACAGCAGCAACAGATAAACAGAAGACACTCTGATTCCTGTTTTGGTTCAATTTTAAAAATACCCTTATTTAATGACTCTCAAAGTGATAAGCAAAACAAGGAAGCTGCGGAGACACCATCACATGTTTCTCAACGCTGGCAGGTAACTAGCCAAGGCTTTCACCAGGAAGGAACAACCACGGGAAGGGCAGTCTCCAGTCAAGGAAACCACCTATGCCAAAACATGGTATCCATCCACAGACAGCTGTTTCAGGGTATTTGCCCCTCATCAGTGTGGAGTAGGAAACTGGCTAGTGGGAGCAATGCCTAGTAGAAGACTACATAGCTATGGATGGTTGACCTTAGGGAGATCAACATCCAGCACCGCGGAGCACCATCACATGTTTCTCAACGCAGTGATTCTAGAGCAATGACCCCTGGGAAATATGCAAAACAAGAAAGCCGCGGAGACACCATCACATGTTTATCAATGCTGGCAGGTAACTAGCCAGGTCTTTCACCGGGAGGGAACAACCACGGGAAGGGCAGTCTCCAGTCAAGGAAACCACCTATGCCAAAACATGGTATCCATCCACAGACAGCTGTTTCAGGGTATTTGCCCCTCATCAGTGTGGAGTAGGAAACTGGCTAGTGGGAGCAATGCCTAGTAGAAGACTACATAGGTAAAGATGGTTGACCTTAGGGAGATCAACATCCAGCACCGCGGAGCACCATCACGTGTTTCTCAACGCAGTGATTCTAGTGCAATGACCCCTGGGAAATATGCAAAACAAGAAAGCCGTGGAGACACCATCACATGTTTCTCAACGCTGGCAGGTAACTAGCCAGTAGAGATGAGCGAACCGGTCGTGGTTCGGCTCGAGTTCGGTTCGTCGAACGGAGGTCTCGTTCGAGTTCGGTTCGTCGAACATTTGACGAACCGAGCTCGAATTGCATAGGAAACAATGGCAGGCATTCACAAAGACATAAAAACACCTAGAAAACACCCTCAAAGGTGTCAAAAAGGTGACAAACAACTCACAACACAACACAAACACATGGGAAAGTGACAAGGACATTGCCATTATTGTGCAACTTGAGCCCTGCTCACTTTAGGCTTCCAATCTGGATAAATTGCCTGAGCTTGCCACGTACGCCTTGGGGATCTTGTCGTGTCCTGCAGCCAGCGTTCTCTCGGAACCTGTCTTCAGTGCTGCTGGGGGTCTGCTGGCAGAAAAGCACACGTGTCTGTCCACTGACAATGTGGACATGGCTCTCAGAGGACTTTTCTTCCCCTGGGTCATCCAGGGGAGGCGAAAGGCACGCGTATTTTTGAGAGTGCTTCATGCAAAGCATCTGTTTCATTTTGAAAAGGGGGATCAAGTGATGCCAGTCAAGTGGGGTGTGTGTGGCCCAATTAGTGGAAACGAGGGAGACTGTGGTTGGAGTCCCCTCGCTTTTGAAAAAAGAACCAAGATGAACAAGTCATGGCTCTCAGAGGACTTTTCTTCCACTGGGTCAGCCAGGGGAGGCGAAAGGCACGCGTATTTTTGAGAGTGCTTCATGCAAAGCATCTGTTTCATTTTGAAAAGGGGGATCAAGTGATGCCAGTCAAGTGGGGTGTGTGTGGCCCAATTAGTGGAAACGAGGGAGACTGTGGTTGGAGTCCCCTCGCTGTGTTTCTAAAAGAACCAAAATGAACAAATCATGGCTCTCAGAGGACTTTTCTTCAACTGGGTCATCTAGGGGAGGCGTAAGGCACGCGTATTTTTGAGAGTGCTTCATGCAAAGCATCTGTTTCATTTTGAAAAGGGGGATCAAGTGATGTCAGTCAAGTGGGGTGTGTGTGGCCCAATTAGTGGAAACGAGGGAGACTGTGGTTGGAGTCCCCTCGCTTTTGAAAAAAAACCAAGATGAACAAGTCATGGCTCTCAGAGGACTTTTCTTCCCCTGGGTCAGCCAGGGGAGGCGAAAGGCACGCGTATTTTTGAGAGTGCTTCATGCAAA
This sequence comes from Anomaloglossus baeobatrachus, assembly GCF_048569485.1. Lineage (NCBI taxonomy): Eukaryota > Metazoa > Chordata > Amphibia > Anura > Aromobatidae > Anomaloglossus > Anomaloglossus baeobatrachus. The sequence continues at coordinate 321,526,387 of NC_134354.1, forward strand.
GCATCTGTTTCATTTTGAAAAGGGGGATCAAGTGATGCCAGTCAAGTGGGGTGTGTGTGGCCCAATTAGTGGAAACGAGGGAGACTGTGGTTGAAGTCCCCTCGATTTTGAAAAAAGAACCAAGATGAACAAGTCATGGCTCTCAGAGGACTTTTCTTCCCCTGGGTCAGCCAGGGGAGGCGAAAGGCACGCGTATTTTTGAGAGTGCTTCATGCAAAGCATCTTTTTCATTTTGAAAAGGGGGATCAAGTGATGTCAGTCAAGTGGGGTGTGTGTGGCCCAATTAGTGGAAACGAGGGAGACTGTGGTTGGAGTCCCCTCGCTTTTGAAAAAAGAACCAAGATGAACAAGTCATGGCTCTCAGAGGACTTTTCTTCCCCTGGGTCAGCCAGGGGAGGCGAAAGGCACGCGTATTTTTGAGAGTGCTTCATGCAAAGCATCTGTTTCATTTTGAAAAGGGGGATCAAGTGATGCCAGTAAAATGGGTGGGGTGTGGCCCAATTAGTGGAAACGAGAGAGACTGTGGTTGAAGTCCCCTCGATTTTGAAAAAAGAACCAAGATGAACAAGTCATGGCTCTCAGAGGACGTTTCTTCCCCTGGGTCAGCCAGGGGAGGCGAAAGGCACGTGTATTTTTGAGAGTGCTTCATGCAAAGCATCTGTTTCATTTTGAAAAGGGGGATCAAGTGATGCCAGTCAAGTGGGGGTGTGTGTGGCCCAATTAGTGGAAACGAGGGAGACTGTGGTTGGAGTCCCCTCGCTGTGTTTCTAAAAGAACCAAAATGAACAAATCATGGCTCTCAGAGGACTTTTCTTCCCCTGGGTCATCCAGGGAAGGCGAAAGGCATGCGTATTTTTGAGAGTGCTTCATGCAAAGCATCTGTTTCATTTTGAAAAGGGGGATCAAGTGATGCCAGTCAAGTGGGGTGTGTGTGGCCCAATTAGTGGAAACGAGGGAGACTGTGGTTGGAGTCCCCTCGCTTTTGAAAAAAGAACCAAGATGAACAAGTCATGGCTCTCAGAGGACTTTTCTTCCACTGGGTCAGCCAGGGGAGGCGAAAGGCATGCGTATTTTTGAGAGTGCTTCATGCAAAGCATCTGTTTCATTTTGAAAAGGGGGATCAAGTGATGCCAGTCAAGTAGGGTGTGTGTGGCCCAATTAGTGGAAACGAGGGAGACTGTGGTTGGAGTCCCCTCGCTGTGCTTCTAAAAGAACCAAAATGAACAAATCATGGCTCTCAGAGGACTTTTCTTCCCCTGGGTCATCCAGGGAAGGCGAAAGGCATGCGTATTTTTGAGAGTGCTTCATGCAAAGCATCTGTTTCATTTTGAAAAGGGGGATCAAGTGATGCCAGTCAAGTGGGGTGTGTGTGGCCCAATTAGTGGAAACGAGGGAGACTGTGGTTGGAGTCCCCTCGCTTTTGAAAAAAGAACCAAGATGAACAAGTCATGGCTCTCAGAGGACTTTTCTTCCCCTGGGTCAGCCAGGGGAGGCGAAAGGCATGCGTATTTTTGAGAGTGCTTCATGCAAAGCATCTGTTTCATTTTGAAAAGGGGGATCAAGTGATGCCAGTCAAGTAGGGTGTGTGTGGCCCAATTAGTGGAAACGAGGGAGACTGTGGTTGGAGTCCCCTCGCTGTGCTTCTAAAAGAACCAAAATGAACAAATCATGGCTCTCAGAGGACTTTTCTTCCCCTGGGTCATCCAGGGGAGGCGAAAAGCACGCGTATTTTTGAGAGTGCTTCATGCAAAGCATCTGTTTCATTTTGAAAAGGGGGATCAAGTGATGCCAGTCAAGTGGGGTGTGTGGCCCAATTAGTGGAAACGAGGGAGACTGTGGTTGGAGTCCCCTCGCTTTTGAAAAAAGAACCAAAATGAACAAGTCATGGCTCTCAGAGGACTTTTCTTCCCCTGGGTCAGCCAGGGGAGGCGAAAGGCATGCGTATTTTTGAGAGTGCTTCATGCAAAGCATCTGTTTCATTTTGAAAAGGGGGATCAAGTGATGCCAGTCAAGTGGGGTGTGTGTGGCCCAATTAGTGGAAACGAGGGAGACTGTGGTTGGAGTCCCCTCGCTGTGTTTCTAAAAGAACCAAAATGAACAAATCATGGCTCTCAGAGGACTTTTCTTCCCCTGGGTCATCCAGGGGAGGTGAAAGGCACGCGTATTTTTGAGAGTGCTTCATGCAAAGCATCTGTTTCATTTTGAAAAGGGGGATCAAGTGATGCCAGTCAAGTGGGGTGTGTGGCCCAATTAGTGTAAACGAGTGATACTGTGGTTGGAGTCCCCTCGCTGTGTTTCTAAAAGAACCAAAATGAACAAATCATGGCTCTCAGAGGACTTTTCTTCCCCTGGGTCATCCAGGGGAGGCGAAAGGCACGCGTATTTTTGAGAGTGCTTCATGCAAAGCATCTGTTTAATTTTGAAAAGGGGGATCAAGTGATGCCAGTCAAGTGGGGTGTGTGTGGCCCAATTAGTGGAAACGAGGGAGACTGTGGTTGGAGTCCCCTCGCTTTTGAAAAAAGAACCAAAATGAACAAGTCATGGCTCTCAGAGGACTTTTCTTCCCCTGGGTCAGCCAGGGGAGGCGAAAGGCATGCGTATTTTTGAGAGTGCTTCATGCAAAGCATCTGTTTCATTTTGAAAAGGGGGATCAAGTGATGCCAGTCAAGTGGGGTGTGTGTGGCCCAATTAGTGGAAACGAGGGAGACTGTGGTTGAAGTCCCCTCGATTTTGAAAAAAGAACCAAGATGAACAAGTCATGGCTCTCAGAGGACGTTTCTTCCCCTGGGTCAGCCAGGGGAGGCGAAAGGCACGCGTATTTTTGAGAGTGCTTCATGCAAAGCATCTGTTTCATTTTGAAAAGGGGGATCAAGTGATGCCAGTCAAGTAGGGTGTGTGTGGCGCAATTAGTGGAAACGAGGGAGACTGTAGTTGGAGTCCCCTCGCTGTGCTTCTAAAAGAACCAAAATGAACAAATCATGGCTCTCAGAGGACTTTTCTTCCCCTGGGTCATCCAGGGGAGGCGAAAGGCACGCGTATTTTTGAGAGTGCTTCATGCAAAGCATCTGTTTCATTTTGAAAAGGGGGATCAAGTGATGCCAGTCAAGTGGGGTGTGTGTGGCCCAATTAGTGGAAACGAGGGAGACTGTGGTTGGAGTCCCCTCGCTTTTGAAAAAAGAACCAAAATGAACAAGTCATGGCTCTCAGAGGACTTTTCTTCCCCTGGGTCAGCCAGGGGAGGCGAAAGGCATGCGTATTTTTGAGAGTGCTTCATGCAAAGCATCTGTTTCATTTTGAAAAGGGGGATCAAGTGATGCCAGTCAAGTGGGGTGTGTGTGGCCCAATTAGTGGAAACGAGGGAGACTGTGGTTGTAGTCCCCTCGCTGTGTTTCTAAAAGAACCAAAATGAACAAATCATGGCTCTCAGAGGACTTTTCTTCCCCTGGGTCATCCAGGGGAGGCGAAAGGCACGCGTATTTTTGAGAGTGCTTCATGCAAAGCATCTGTTTCATTTTGAAAAGGGGGATCAAGTGATGCCAGTCAAGTGGGGTGTGTGTGGCCCAATTAGTGTAAACGAGTGATACTGTGGTTGGAGTCCCCTCGCTGTGTTTCTAAAAGAACCAAAATGAACAAATCATGGCTCTCAGAGGACTTTTCTTCCCCTGGGTCATCCAGGGGAGGCGAAAGGCACGCGTATTTTTGAGAGTGCTTCATGCAAAGCATCTGTTTAATTTTGAAAAGGGGGATCAAGTGATGCCAGTCAAGTGGGGTGTGTGTGGTCCAATTAGTGGAAACGAGGGAGACTGTGGTTGGAGTCCCCTCGCTTTTGAAAAAAGAACCAAAATGAACAAGTCATGGCTCTCAGAGGACTTTTCTTCCCCTGGGTCAGCCAGGGGAGGCGAAAGGCATGCGTATTTTTGAGAGTGCTTCATGCAAAGCATCTGTTTCATTTTGAAAAGGGGGATCAAGTGATGCCAGTCAAGTGGGGTGTGTGTGGCCCAATTAGTGGAAACGAGGGAGACTGTGGTTGGAGTCCCCTCGCTGTGTTTCTAAAAGAACCAAAATGAACAAATCATGGCTCTCAGAGGACTTTTCTTCCCCTGGGTCATCCAGGGGAGGCGAAAGGCACGCGTATTTTTGAGAGTGCTTCATGCAAAGCATCTGTTTCATTTTGAAAAGGGGGATCAAGTGATGCCAGTCAAGTGGGGTGTGTGTGGCCCAATTAGTGTAAACGAGTGATACTGTGGTTGGAGTCCCCTCGCTGTGTTTCTAAAAGAACCAAAATGAACAAATCATGGCTCTCAGAGGACTTTTCTTCCCCTGGGTCATCCAGGGGAGGCGAAAGGCACGCGTATTTTTGAGAGTGCTTCATGCAAAGCATCTGTTTAATTTTGAAAAGGGGGATCAAGTGATGCCAGTCAAGTGAGGTGTGTGTGGCCCAATTAGTGGAAACGAGGGAGACTGTGGTTGGAGTCCCCTCGCTGTGTTTCTAAAAGAACCAAAATGAACAAATCATGGCTCTCAGAGGACTTTTCTTCCCCTGGGTCATCCAGGGGAGGCGAAAGGCACGCGTATTTTTGAGAGTGCTTTATGCAAAGCATCTGTTTCATTTTGAAAAGGGGGATCAAGTGATGCCAGTCAAGTGGGGTGTGAGTGGCCCAATTAGTGGAAACGAGGGAGACTGTGGTTGGAGTCCCCTCGCTTTTGAAAAAAGAACCAAGATGAACAAGTCATGGCTCTCAGAGGACTTTTCTTCCCTGGGTCAGCCAGGGGAGGCGAAAGGCACGCGTATTTTTGAGAGTGCTTCATGTAAAGCATCTGTTTCATTTTGAAAAGGGGGATCAAGTGATGCCAGTCAAGTGGGGTGTGTGTGGCCCAATTAGTGGAAACAAGGGAGACTGTGGTTGGAGTCCCCTCGCTTTTGAATAAAGAACCAAGATGAACAAGTCATGGCTCTCAGAGGACTTTTCTTCCCCTGGGTCATCCAGGGGAGGCGAAAGGCACGCGTATTTTTGAGAGTGCTTCATGCAAAGCATCTGTTTCATTTTGAAAAGGGGGATCAAGTGATGCCAGTCAAGTGGGGTGTGTGTGGCCCAATTAGTGGAAACGAGGGAGACTGTGGTTGGAGTCCCCTCGCTGTGTTTTACATGATTTTCGAAGGGCATGACATGCCTAAGAGGTTGAGTTTCATCATCTGCAACTTGTTGGCAACAGAAAGGCTGCCTTTACACCCTTTTGAGACCGAATATTTTCGAGACCTTATGCCCATTGCAGTGCCCCAAGAGCCGATGGCCAGTCGTCACTCCTTCTCCAAGAAAGGCGTGCCCGCGCTACCACAGCAGGTCACACACAACCTCACCGATTCCTTGAGAAACTCTGTGTGTGACAGGGTGCATTTCACCACCGATACTTGGGCCAGTAAGCATGGACAGGGGAGTTACATGTTGCTGACTGGGCACTGGGTAACTATGGTGAGAGATGGAGAAGGGTTTGCTGTACAAGTCTTGCCATCCCCACGACTTGTGTGTCAATCCTTCCTCTGTATGTACAAGTTCCTCCACTGCTTCTGCCTCCTCAACCTCTTGTGGGTCCTCCACCTCAGCCCAAACCCTGTGTTCTCAGTCCACCCTTCCTTGTACCTGCGCCCAAGGAATCCCACACACCTCCTTACTATGCTGGCAGCAGAGCTCAAGGCCATCAGGCGGTCAAATGTTTACTTTGAAATGTAGGGGAAATGTGAGACACCGCTGAGGAATTGTGGACGGTTAGCTCTGGAGAGTGAGACCGAGTTTCATCAATGGTTGTCTCCACTCAACCAGCAGCCAGGGAAGGTCGGGTGCGACAAGGATGCAAACCAGTCTGCGACCCTTCTTCAGGGCAATGTGACACACGTGCCTTGTATGGCTCACGTGTTGAACCTGGTTGTCCAGCAAATTTTAAAACACTATCCCGGCCTACATGGCCTTCTGACCAGGGCACGGTGTAATGCCTGCCTGGATCGACACACTCAGATGGGCTGTAAAGGATAGGCTAGAGGGAAGCCACTCACCAAGCTGGACACCCAGAAACCTGAAACCCTTTAACCCCTATACAGTGATTTGGAATTACACAGGGCCCAAGTTGATCAATACCTGTGGAAGGCTGCAGTTCCAGAGAATAGTAGTCATGCAGGGTCAAAACATTAATTGAGGAAGAGGAACAGAATGGGATGGCCAGGACTTAATCAGAAAACAAGCAGAGGTGAAATGCGGATCGGCCAACGAGGTACATAAACAGCAAGCAGGAAAAGTAGTCACAGGTAACAAGCTCATAAAACTGAACTGGGGGTAACAGTAACAAGAGGTTCATAGCCTTGTCTGGCAGTGGTCTGCAGACAGGAGGGGCCTAAAAAAGGGTGCGGTGTATTCCCATTGGTTGTAGCTGAATGATGGTACTTCATCTGTGAGATACCCACCACCTACATTCAGCCTGTGGTTCTGCATCTGTCAAGGAAACACAGCCCAGTGGGTGAGCATAACCTGCGTCCACCTGCGCCGCTGGCATCGACTCCTTTCCCATCATCAGCACTATGCACGAAAGGAACACGTCACCTGGCGACCGGAGTACAAATTGATTGACTGGACTACGTTGGTGACTTAACAGCCGTGTGCGTCAATGATGCAAACCTGTCTGCGGCCCTTCGTCAGGGCAATGTGACACACGTGCCTTGTATGGCTCACGTGTTGAATCTGATTCTCCAGCAATTTTTAAAATACCATCCCGGCCTACATGGCCTTGTGCAGCAGCACGCTGCTATGTGCTCACTTTCATCCTTCGCACCCAGCAGCTCAACAACTTTAATCGCTCCTGAAGTCTTAGGGTCTGGCGGTTAAACGCCTGAAATGCGATGTTCCGACACGCAGGAATTTGAATCTGCACATGTTTCAGCGTTTGTGGCAGCACCGCAGAGCCCTGCTGAAATACGGTATGACGTATACCCTGGGCTAACTTGATCCAGAGGTGGCGCAGATCACGCTGCTGGAGTGGTGTCAGATCAAGGACCTATGCACCCTTCTACACAGTTTACAAATATCGACGGAGATCTTTAGCACTGGCGATGCCATTCTCAGCGTGACAATTCTGGTCATCTACAAGATGGAGCACACTGTATGCATTATTCGGAGTCAGGTGTTGGTCCAAGAGGAAGGGGAGGAAGTACAGGAGGAGTCATATGCAGAAGGGATAATAAGATCTACAAGGTCCAGACGGTGAGTGGCACCTAGGCGGAAGTCAAGGGACGGTGGGGGAGAGGGATTAACAAGGGTGCATAGTATCTGCAAAAATTGTTGAGGAAGGTGCAGGAGCCCATGAAGAAATGGAGGACGAACTAGCGATGGGCATGGAAGACTCAGCAGATGAGTGAGAGCTTGCTCACATTTAGGTTGTGCGAGGTTGGGGGGAGAGGGCAGAGGAAGGAGGCACGATTCTCATCTCTCTGCCACCAACACACCAAGGACTTGGTCCTCCTGGATGCACAAGACACATGAGCGCCTTCTTGTTGCACTACCTACAACATGACCCTCGGATTGTACGAATTCGAAGTAATGCTAACTACTGGGTTGCCACACTGTTAGATCCCCGGTGCAAGACAAAATTTGGCGAAATAATTCCTGCCATAGAATGGGACGCACGTATACAGGAGTATCTGCAGAAGGTGGTACGGATTCTTAGATCTGCTTTTCCAGTAAACACCAGTGCTGCACAGAGTGAATCTCAACGCTTTGTCATGGATAGGAGGAAGTGGTCTTTTACTTGTCCACATCTGAGGGACCGAGGGCTGGCTGCTGTGCTGAGATGGCATTGAGTACGGTGTCCCTGCAGAGTTGCACTTTTGGTCATATACCAAATGAGTTCAAAAAGGACAGATGCTGGTGGAAAGGGGAACAGGTGTGTTGGAAAGGGGAAAAAAGTTTTTGTCCGTGGGTTTGTTGGTTAAGCAAAAGTAACATTTGATGAAGAAAAACCATCTGTTACGGTGGGACTGGCAGATTTGGATAAGGTGGTATATACTATGTTACCGCTATATAACGAAAATTAATAAGAAAAGAAAGAGAAAGGTATATATCCCCATCAGCAGTCAATGTCCACCGTGCTCCCAGATGGAAAAGGAGAGGTTGGCAACTGGAAGGTTAGATGGAGGATACAGATCTGTGTGGCTATGAAACTAATAGTTGCCTTAACCGAGTTAGACGCCACTTGGATCTGGAGACTGGGAGCCCTGTTAGCGTCACAGGGTCCACACGCCCACCCAGCCCAGGAACTCCCTGTTAACATCCCTGGGGCCATTCAGTATGCTGACCGTGTGCATTGGGGCCACACCTGTGGACAGCAGGCGCATCAGCAGCAGCAGGCCTGTTAATGCCACTGGGCTGCACAAGCAGAACTTGTAGGACAGGAGCTGGTCTTAACCGTTCTGCGTTACCAACTGTGGTGGCGGCCTGCATCGACGCCCTATCCCTGCCTACCTCTGGCCTAAAGCTGCAATGGGTTCAACACATGGAGGTGTGCTCTTTCGGAGCATAATAGAAGACTGCGCACCTCCTTGTTGGCTCCAGCCCGTTTTATAACCTTGGTCCGCCCCAAACCAGGGTGGACCACAATGCACCTCCTGGAGACAAAAGCAGAGTGACACGTCATGAGTGGCATAACTAGCGTCCTATTTGGAACCGAAACTTCAATAATGACCTCATGGCTGCCACGACACAAACACCTCACCAGTTATCGTCTGACCATCAATAATGAGGTGACAAGTCATAGGGGCGGGCCTCTGCAAGCCATTTGGGAGTGACCTAGCCACATTGTCAGGACACCTGATGCCCTGTGGTCTATATGGGCCCCCCACATCAGGGGCAGGGCCAAAGAGTTCATTACCGGACCTAGTCTCTGATGCAGTAAGTGCCTGAGCATGCTCAGTTGCATGAAATACAGTCTCTGAAAAAAGACTATCAGCTTTAGCATGGTGTCTAGGCACAAAACAGGACTTAGACCCGGTACGGAATGCAAGTACCTGTGCAAAGAGGCTTTTCGCACTAAGTGTGGGAGCATGCGCTGTATCCCGAAATGAAGACTTAGCCTCAGGAATGGCACAGTCAGGCTGAGCATACTCACTAGGCGAAACACTGTAGTTAGGCTGCAGCTGGGGTAAATCGGCACACGCATGCGCACTAGCTGCCTCTCCACACTTAGACGTGGAGGAGAAATTGCTCTTCGGGTGTGCACTTGGAGATGCTGTCTATGAACAGAAGGAAAAGCTAAAGGAAGCATCACTTTCTATCCCTCCGAATTATCAAATGCAGCAATGAATTCCCTGAGTTTGCTATAAAATTAGAGTAGCAAAATGTGCATGAGGGTGTCATGCAGAGGTGCTGCAAATAGATTTGCACCAGTGGGACACTAATGGAAGTCCAACAGGCAGTTCTATGATGCCACTAAATGGCAGTATTTTTTGCTATCATTATAGCTTATTAAAAACAGAGCAGGAGGGTGTCCTGCACAGGTGCTAGAAATAGCTTGGCACCAGTGGGACAATAATGAAATACAACAGCCAGTTCAATGATGCCACTAAATGGCAGTATTTTTTGCTATCATTATAGCTTATTAAAAACAGAGCAGGAGGGTGTCCTGCACAGGTGCTAGAAATAGCTTGGCACCAGTGGGACAATAATGAAATACAACAGCCAGTTCAATGATGCCACTAAATGGCAGTATTTTTTGCTATCATTATAGCTTATTAAAAACAGAGCAGGAGGGTGTCCTGCACAGGTGCTAGAAATAGCTTGGCACCAGTGGGACAATAATGAAATACAACAGCCAGTTCTATGATGCCACTAAATGGCAGTATTTTTTGCTATCATTATAGCTTATTAAAAACAGGGCAGGTGGGTGTCATGCAGAGGTACTGCACATAGATTTGCACCAGTGGGGCACTAATGGAGTACAACAGCCACTTCTTGTATGCCACTAAGTTTACTCAATTTTTGATATTATAATGTCTTAGTAAGTAACAATGAGTTTGAGTGTGCAATGCAGGCAGAGGTGCTGCAAATATCTTTTCACTAGTGGGACAATACAGTAGTCCAACAGCCACTTTTTGTATGCCACTAAGTTGCAGCCGTTTTTGCTATTATTATAGCTTTTAAAAACAGAGCAGGAGGGTGTCTTGCAGAGGTGCTGTAAATAGCTTGGCTTCTGTGGGGCACAAATGGAGTACAACAGCCACTTTTTGTATGCCACTAAGTTGCAGCAGTTTTTGCTAGTATAAGGGCTTAGTTACAATGAGTTTAAGTGTGCAACGCAGGCAGAGGTGCTGCAAATATCTTTACACTTGTGGGACGATACAGAAGTCCAACAGCCACGTTTAGGATGCCACTAATTTCATTCAGTGTTTGCTAGTATAATGGCTTAGTAACAATGAGTTTGAGTGTGCAATGCAGGCAGACGTGCTGCAAAAATCTTTGCACTTCTGGGACAATACAGAAGTCCAACAGCCACGTTGAGGATGCCACTAAGTTCACTCAGTGTTTGCTAGTATAATGGCTTAGTAACAATGAATTTGAGTGTGCAAAGGGCAGGAGGGTACAGTGCCAGGGTTGTGGGTCTCTGGGTAGAGTAAAGGAAGCCTGCCTTTCTATCCCTCCTAATGGGGAAATGCAGCGAGGAAATCCCTGACCTTAGCTACACAGACGCTGTCATCTTGTGTAGCTGTTTAACTCTGTTTTCATGGACCTGTCACCTATGGCTCTGACCCTGCCGGTATGAGCCCTTAAAAGGACTGATAGAAAGTGCAATCCCTATGCTGTACAGCGCTGTGTATGGAGCGTACACAGCAGTATCGGCGATAGGAGCTGCGCCAGTGATGACTGACACCAAGGACGCAGAAGGCAGATAATGGCGTGCTGGAGGAAAATGTCCGGTTTTATAATGCAGGGACATGTGACATGGACATCCTATCACACATGCCGTTGCTTCTCTGACTAAAAGTCCACTTAGCTGTGTGTGTGTCTGGGATTTGCTGACATGCCGGCCCGCCCCACTACACGCGCGCGCTTAGGGAAGGAAGACAAGGAAAAAAAAAAAAATGGCCATTATCCATACAGCAGTTATCTGAATGCGCTGTTCCCGCACACTATACACTGAAATTTCATAATAGTGTGAGTCACAGAGTGACTTACACTATTACAGCGGAAAGCCAGCTAGTAATTAGCTGGTCTTTTTGCTGCTAGAACCGTTCTCGAACGTATCTAGAACTATCGAGCTTTAGCAAAAAGCTCGAGTTCTAGTTCTATCTAGAACAGCCCCCAAAATCACTCGAGCAGCGAACTGGAGAACCTCGAACCACGAACCGCGCTCAACTCTACTAGCCAGGTCTTTCACCGGGAAGGAACAACCACGGGAAGGGCAGTCTCCAGTCAAGGAAACCACCTATGCCAAAACATGGTATCCATCCACAGACAGCTGTTTCAGGGTATTTGCCCCTCATCAGTGTGGAGTAGGAAACTGGCTAGTGGGAGCAATGCCTAGTAGAAGACTACTTAGGTAAGGATGGTTGACCTTAGGGAGATCAACATCCAGCACCGCGGAGCACCATCACGTGTTTCTCAACGCAGTGATTCTAGAGCAATGCCCCCTGGGAAATATGCAAAACAAGGAAGCCGCGGAGATACCATCACATGTTTCTCAACGCTGGCAGGTAACTAGCCAGGTCTTTCACCGGGAAGGATGGTGCTCCGCGGTGCTGGATGTTGATCTCCCTAAGGTCAACCATCCTCACCTATATAGTCTTCTCAAAGTGATACGGTATACAGTGTGTCCACCCATATCCTGCACACCGCCATTAACGGCGGCAGCTATAGGCGTGGAAGTGGTGTCTAGTTATAGTAAAATAGCCATGCGCTACGCAATGAAACCACCTATAGTGCCACCTGGTGAAAAACAACGGAGTTAGCATTTTTATCTCAAAAAAGAAATGAGATAGAGAAAAAAAGTGAATTACAAAGTTGTAGGGCATCATCAATTCAATATGAATCGACAACCTTGCATACAGAAATGCTATAATATAAAACCCATGACCCCCCCAAAACATTGATTGCTGGTCACGCATATGGCGCTCATTTAACTTTGATGCTCAAAGTGGCCACCGTCAGCTGCAATGCACATCTGGACTCTGGACAGCATAATGTATCTTGCTGCACATTGTGCAATATGGTAGGTGACACGTTTGTACAAGTATCTGTGCCACTCCCATGCCCAGCACCCGGCGCTGCTCGGATCCGGGCCTTCTGTGGGTGGCGGCTCGAGGGTCCCAGGACCCGGGGGGTCTCGCGGACATGCCAAATAAAATGGGGGTACGTAGATATACGGGCTGGGCCGTAGTTAGTTCGTGACGCCACCCACGGTGTGTGGTGAGGTAGGACACCACCGCTGCAGTTATGGAGCACCCGGGGAGGTTGTTGTGGCAGCTAGTTGTTAACCCCACCGTGGTTAGGGATGGTGGCCATGGCGCCCGGTGTCTCAGTGCAGGGAATAGCGACCGCAGGGAGTGTGGGTGTACTCACTGTTAAGAAACCACACAAGTCTCTGGTAAACCAAGGTGATGGTGGCCAGTGCCGCGGCCGGTTGTATTCGGGTCTTCCGCCTAAGGAGCCGTGCCCGCAGACGCTGGCCCGTGGGATCTATGGGCCCTGGCGGTGACCTCTTATCCTTTTCGGTGGGCTGTTGTCTTCTATGAGGGACTTTGGATGAGACAGGACCTCTAGTCCTGGCCTCAATCGGTGAATTAAACAGTCCGCTTTTTTCCGGTTGTGGCTTCAGGGTCTGAGTACCCCTCTTTGTGCTACAGTTTCCGGGTCGGTTCCTCGTGTCGGTATCGGCAGTCTACAACCCTGTCCTGGTCCACCTCAGTTCGGCTGAGCCGTCTTCCCATCTCCTGCTGACGAAGACCACCGTCTGCCTCCTAGCCAATGGCACCAGGGCTCCTACCCTGGTACCGTTCAACTTGGACTTCACTGCTGGAGCTACCCCTAGCTCCAGCCCACACTCCTCTCCAAACTAAACTCTGCAGCTTAAATAACTTGTTTTCCTGCCCTGGGCTGTCTAGACCCCTGGGTGGGCATGTCATTGTAGGTCCTGCAATGTTGGTGGAGGGGTCGCATACACATGCTGTTTGATGTGACCTCACAGAAAGAAGTCCAATGGGGTCAGGTCAGGTGAGCGTGGAGGCCACTCTACGCAGCCACCATACCCAGTGACTTGTAGGAAGGTCTGCATGAGGTATCGCTTCACGTCCGCAGCCTTGTGAGTTTTACATGTTCTAATCATAGCATTTTTGTATGCAAAGTGTCAATTCGTATTGAATTGATGATGCCCTACAACTTTGTAATTCACTTTTTTCTCTATTTCGTTCCGTTTTCGAAATAAAAATTCTAACTCCGTTGTTTTCCACCAGGTGGCACTATAGGTGGTTTCATTGCGTAACGTATGGCTACTTTACGATACCTAGACACCCCTTCTATGCCTATAGCTGCCGCCGTTCTCAAGTTAATGGCAGTGGACAGGATATTGGTGGACACACTGTATGCAGACAGTGCAAGACCTGGCCAAAATAACAACGAGGCACGGGTGATGTTATGGGACAGATACTTTCTTGTGCAAGGAAGGGTGACACACCTGGAGAAATAATGATGACTGGGGACCAAATCTGATGAATGGGCGCTGCCATGAGGTTGCGGAAAGCCTCAGTTTTCAAAAGCCTAAACTGCAACATTTTTAGAGAAAACAGTCTGGAAATGTGACCGTTTAGTGTTTTGGCCTGTGTGTGGGTGGCTGCATATTTCCATTTGCATTCCAAGGCCTGCAGTAAAGACAGTTGGACGCTGCGCTGGGACAAGTTAGTATACTGGGTACCGGATGGTATTTGTGAATGTGCAAAGGCAGTTTCAGAGCGGGAGGCATGGCAATACAGCCAGCAACAGACTTACAGGTGACACTCAGATTTTTATTTCTATTTTTAAAACATTCCTAATTGATGACTCTTGGGCTATGTGCGCAAGTGTGCGCTCTGCACCGCACACAAAAGGTCCTCTTCAGAGCGCAACTGAAAAGCTCCGTTCTGAAGCGCTTGGTGCCTGCAGAATTTGTGCGCTCTGCATGCTGCCTCTCCCTATAGACCGCATGCAAAGCGCACGAAAGAAGTGACATGTCACTTCTTAGAATGCACGCTTCGAGCAGCAGCCGAATCGCTGCGTTCTAATACGCCACGTGCGCACGTCTCATGCACAATCTTCATAGATTGTGCTGGGGATGCAGGACGCATGCATTTACGCTGCAGTGCAATGCACAACGTAACTGCATGCAAATAAGCAACGTGCGCACATAGCCTTAAAGTCAAAAAGGATTGGCAGGCAGTGTGAGGCCTATCCAAAATGGCCAGGAGGTGTACTGCCCCCACACCAGCGGACGAGACGCTCGGATCCGGAGCCCCCGTGGCTCGAGGGGTCTCCGGATCCGGGGGGTCAGCGCGGACACTCGATTAAAAAGGGGGGGACTATGTACAGGGTTTTTTTTGGAAAGTTCGTGATGCCACACACGGTGCGTGGTAATGTGTGGGACCACCGCTGCCGTTGGGGATCCCGGTGACTATGGTGCGGCAGCCTGATGTTTAACCCCTCCGTGGGTAGGGGGTTTGTGTCCCGTGGCCCGTTGATGATAGGGATGGTGTTAGAGTGCCGTTGGGGATAGGAACAGGGGTTTCCAATGTACTCACTCAGTCCCAGAATAACTGGGTCCAAGAGCTTATAAACCAGAATTCTGAGCTCCTCTGTAACCCATAGGGAGCATGTCTGGATCCGTGCCCTTGGTGTTGCTGTTGGTCTGTGCCCTGTCCTTGGCACCTTCGTCTCTGTTAGACGCGTGGGTATAAAACTCTTCAGGTCCCGCTCACCCGTATGGCTAACGGAGTGAGCTTGCTCTCAGGGTTCACGCGTAGGATTTCCTTGGACTTTATTGAGAAAGTCCTATCACATCGGTGCGAAAGTACCCCGACTTTGGAGCGGGTTGGGGATGACACTTGAAGTCTTCACCACGTCGGGTAAATTACCGGAACGCGTGAAGCTGCTCTCCGGCCTAAGGTCCACGTACCCCGTCGTGCCCTGGCCCCTGCCCGGTGAAAGCTCAAGGCCGCCGGCCGCCCTCCTCGGCAGTCCATGCCCCTTGACACTATCCCCTGCAACCGGGGTTTCAGCTCCTACCAGGCCCAAACCAACATCTGCCACCTATTACACAGGAGCTCTCCTCCGTGGCCTCTCCTCACGAGAGCCACTACTACACCTCCTCTCCACTGTCTCAACTTAACTCCACTCAACTGTCACTTTCCTCACTTTCCCCTCACCAACTCCCCCATGTGGGCGGCCCTATTCCCTTCAGGCCCCCAATGGTGTGTCTGGTAGGTTAAAGTGGGCAGTGTTCCTAGGATTTTGATTGGCCAAGCTGTTAGCAACACCAAAGGACCAGGATCCGTAACTAAGGAGGGTGGATACTGTGCAGAAGGGCAGATAACTCGTCACAGGGTATTGTGCAGATAAGCCAGGGCGTCACAGAGGCAAGGCCACACAGCCAGCAACCATTGTACAGGAGGCACTCTGATTTCACTTTCGGTTCAAGTTTGAAAACACTATAAATTCCTGACTTTCAAAGTTGAAAAGGATGTGCAAGGTAGACAGAGCTTGGCCAAGCCAAAATGACTGTGAGGGGCATGGCAAAAACAGCCAGCAATACATGTAAAGGAGACCCTCTGATTCCAGTTTTGGTTCAGTTTTGAAAACACTTTTAATTCATGACTCTCCAAGTCAGTGTGAGGCCTAGACAAAATATCCAGGAGGCATGGCAATAAAGCCAGCAACAAACATACAGGAGACACTGTGATTTCAATTTTGGTTTCATTTTGAAAACACTTCTAATTTCTGCTTCCAAATTTGGGAAATGATATGCATTCACTATCCATATATGTTATGCTCGCCAGTGGTGATAAGGCAGCGAGCAGGAGTGGACCCACTGGACCACAGGCGGAACCTGGGCTTCCCCTGTCATGGAAGGGGCTTGCCTAAGCTCCTACCTGGAAGACGCCACGTACCACTCCCAGGGCACTGTCTGGGACTGTGGAAGCTGGTCTCAGGAAAGGAACAGACTCAGGTACGGTACATGTTGTGTCTCAGGGGTTTACAGGTGTAGCCTGGATTGCTGAGGCAGGCAGGACCACTAGGCAAACTGTTTTGTACCAATGGGTGCAGCCGGGATGGCTGAGGCAGATAGGTACGGAGGGTATGGCAATGATCGACAGAGTCTCTAGTACTGACAGGTGCAGCTAGGATAGCTGAGGCAGACAGGACAGCAAGAGCAAGTGGGTACAGAGGGCATAGCTGGGACAGGGTGACAGGTATGAATAGGTGGACACAGGTACTGGATAGTGGCTGATGGAACCTGACAACTACCAAGCTAGATAGACATGCACTAAATAACTGACCATGTTGCTCAGGCACCTCCGTTAGTGGGAGTGCGCCTTCAGTACAGATGGGCAATGAGCCCCATAGGGGTGAATGAGCCCATGACTATCGGGAGGGTATAGGGTAGGAAGGGGTTAATGTTGAGGGAATAGGGCTGTGTAAGGGATTAAGGGATTGGTGGTTTGTTGAGCGGCGAGGATTGGGCCAGAGGTCATGAGGGGTGGGGAGAAAAGGGGGGGTTTATAAGGGGCAGTTAGGGGCAGTACCTCCTCTTTTGCCGTTGGTGCCAGTCGTGTTTGGTCAGCATCGCCGGTTCCAGGATGGCTGACCTAGCTGCGCTTTTGGAGTGGGTCCGTGGAGCCTCGGAAGTCCTGGGAGTGGATGTGGTGCGGGAGCAGCTGCGCGCAGCCTGTGGGGACGGAGCGACGGTGCCCTCAGCTGTGGCTGCGGCTGCAGCACCCGGACCTGTGCTGCGTGCTCGGCGGTCGCGGCCGCCGGAGCGTTACTCCCCCAGCGGGAGGGGAGCAAGATCCAGGAGCCCCTTACGGGACCCTCCGGGGCAGGGGAGCCCTCTCCAGCCTGCAGGAGCTTTGCCGGCCTCCGGGAGGAATCCTCATCGGAGATCCTGCGGGCCGGAGGTGGGCGGAGCTTGTTTGCGGCCTACTTCCGGTCCGCGGGCGGCAAGGCCCCGGACCAGATTAACGGCAGCCCCCGGTGATGTGCCGGCCGGGGGCAGAGCCCTGCAGACCAATGTAGCGTCGGGGACTCCCTGCAGACGGCAGGGGAGGCATGCGGATAGGGCAGCACAGGAGCTGCAGATCGCCAGACACAGGGCTGCGGGGGATGGGTCCAGCAGCCGGCAGGGCCACAGCAGGCTGTCGGTGGTGACGGTCCCCCCCAGCGTGGATCGTGCTGGGGGGAGGACTCAGCGGATATCGGAGGCCGGACGGCCTTCCTGCAGTCGGCAGGGAGGGAGACCAGTGGGGATGGCAAGTGGAGCCGAAGTGCAGCAGCCGACCTCGGGATCATCGTGGGTGGACGGCGGCAGGACGCCGCGTCGGGCGACACGAAAAAGGTCCAGCAGGAGGCGATTGGAGGAGCAGGGTGCGGTGACCGTGAGGGTTGACGGCCGCCAATCGCGAGCTGTCCCCTTGCTGGTCCCCCCTGAGGTCCTCAGCGGCGATTCGGACTCTGGTGACGAGGACGGAAGCGACAACACAGCGAGACGGATGGAGCGTCAGGAGACTCGTGATACGGCTATTCCGGATCCGATTCAGAGGCAGCCCGGTGAGCGAACGACGAGTATGCTTAATGTTGTGGGTAGTGTGGGGGGGGTGTCTTCGGTGTCGGCGAGTGCGCAGGGCTCTGGGGTTCGGGAGCCGGCGGCGTTACCGGGGGCAGAGTTTTGGGGGCAGTTATTGGGGGTGTTGCAGGGGCTGTCGGCTGAGCGAGCAGGTGCGAGCGGGTCTGGTTCTCCGGCGGGGGCTTGGGTGGGTCCCTCGGGTGGCGTGCCGCCGGGGGTGGCGGCGCAGAGTGTTGTTACGCAGGGAGCTGCAGTGGCGACAGAAGCAGGGCAGGTGGCAGGAGTAGCGGCCGGGTCGGACGCGGTGAAGGACGGGGGAAAAGAGAAGGAAAAGGAGAAAGAGGATGAGGTGGTGCGGCTAGATGATAGGGCGCGGAGCGAGGTATACGTTTGCTTCGAGAGTCCGCTGGGGGTGCATTTAAAAAAGGAGGTGAGGGAGAAGATATGGAAAGGGGAGTATGTGGAAATTTTTTCCCTGCTTCCCCTTGAGAAATTTAACTTGGATAAGGTGAAGCCAAGCGACTCAAAAAAGGAGAAGGAGGATGAGGAAAAGAGGAGGTATAGGCTTATTCCCAGGACATTTACCAACTGGTTACAGGCCTTTGCGATCTTAGCCAGTGTCATTGGGGAAAAGGAGCCGGAACATTGTTCCGCACTTTTCGGGTATATGGATTCGATTGGGGAGGCGTATAGAGTGTACGGCGGTTTAGGTTGGTTGAGGTACGATGAACAGTTTCGGCAGCGCAAGGCTCTGCGGGCCGGACTAAAATGGGACCACAAGGACATCTCCTTGTGGATGAGGTTAATGACAGCCCCGGCTCAGCCCTTTCGTGGGGCTGCCGGGGGTTCGGGTACAAGCAACGGGTCTTCGGCGGGTCAGAGAAAGGGAGCTTGCTGGCAATTCAATGAGGGACAGTGTAAATTTGGGGCCTCGTGCCGTTTCAAGCACGAGTGTTCCGGATGTGGAGGTTCCCATCCTGTGTCCAGGTGCTTTAAGAAAGGGAAGGGTAAGCCCGGGGAAGGGGCTGGAAAAAGGGAGGACGCCGGTGAGGGTAGAGGCGATGCTTCCCTATTTAAGTAGGTATCCGGATGTACGGGCGGCCGAGTTATTGAGGAAGGGTTTTACGGAGGGTTTTCGGATTCCGTTTGAATCTGGGGCCCCAGTTTTTCGCCCGGGTAACTTGAGGTCTGCAAGGGAACATCCGGAGGTTGTGAAAGAGAAGCTGGACAAGGAGGTTGAATTAGGGAGGATGGCGGGCCCCTTTCAGGACCCACCAATTTCCAATCTTCGGATTTCGCCATTGGGGGTGGTTCCCAAAAAAGAGCCGAAGAAATTTCGGCTTATACATCATTTATCCTACCCGGCTGGGTTGTCGGTGAATGATGGGATATCACCTGAGCTGTCAGCGGTTTGTTATGTGTCTTTTGACAGAGCTTTGGATTTGGTGCGGGCAGCCGGGCGTGGGGCCCTGATGGCAAAAGCGGATGTGGAGGCAGCGTTTCGCTTGCTCCCAGTGCATCCGGCCAGTCAGCATCTGTTGGGATGTATGTGGGAGGGAGAGTTTTATGTGGACCGATGCCTGCCCATGGGATGTTCTATTTCTTGTTCTTATTTCGAGGCGTTTAGTTCTTTTGTGGAATGGGTAGTCCGGGACATGGCGGGGGTGCACTCCGTGATACATTACTTGGACGATTTCCTTTGTGTTGGGCCGGCAAGGTCCTCGGTTTGTTCATTGTTGTTGTTTACGTTGCAGCGGATAGCGCAGAGTTTGGGTATTCCTTTGGCAAAAGACAAAACGGAAGGGCCAGTGACTGCTTTATGCTTTTTGGGCATAGAAATCGACACGATGGCAATGGAATGCCGCTTGCCGGAAGGGAAGTTGGTGGATTTAAAAGCGTCAGTGCGGTCATTGTACCAGGCTAAAAAGGTGAAGCTGAGAGAGCT
Source organism: Anomaloglossus baeobatrachus (assembly GCF_048569485.1). Taxonomy (NCBI): domain Eukaryota; kingdom Metazoa; phylum Chordata; class Amphibia; order Anura; family Aromobatidae; genus Anomaloglossus; species Anomaloglossus baeobatrachus. The sequence goes on from NC_134354.1 coordinate 321,546,170, forward strand.
GCAGTCAGTTTTGGGAAAATTGAATTTCGCCTGTCGCATCATGCCGATGGGGCGCATATTTAATAGGAGATTGGCGAGCGCGACTGCTGGGGTGACAGCGCCGAATCATTTTGTCAGAGTGACGAGGTTGATGAAAGGGGATCTGCTGGTTTGGGATTCTTTTTTAGACAAGTATAATGGTAGGACACTGTGGATGAGCAAGGCAATGTCCAATAGTCAGATTGAGCTGTTTACGGATGCGGCAGGGGCGACGGGTTTTGGAGCGATTTTCCAGACTCATTGGTGCGTGGCACAGTGGCCACAAGCATGGAAGGAGAAAGGGCTGGTGAAGAATTTGGCTTTGCTGGAATTGTTCCCGATCATAGTGGCGCTCGAACTGTGGGGCTCGGAATTTTCGGGAAAAAAGGTTTGCATGCATTGTGATAATATGGCGGTGGTTCATTCGATCAATTCGTTGTCAGCAAAATCTCCCCCGGTGGTGGGGTATCTGAGGCATCTTGTGCTCCGTTGCTTGGCACTGAACATTTGTGTTGTGGCGAGGCATGTGCCGGGGGTTCAGAATGAAGTGGCTGATGCGCTGTCTCGGTTTCAGTTTCGCAGGTTCAGAAGGCTGGTGCCGGGAGCAGACGACGATGGAGCACTATGTCCGGAATGGTTGTGGGATCTAGCCTTGGCGTAGCTTGGGAGGGCATTAGGAGATCGGTGTCTGAGGCTACTTGGTGCCGATACCAGGCAGTGTGGAAGGAGTGGGAAGAGTTAGGCGGATCGGAGTTCATGGGGCCGGGTTATAATGGCCGAGTGGTGGGGGTTTTGGCGGTGATTAGTGGCGATTTTTCAGCGGGGCGGTCCGTATCGGTAATGAGTTACCGTTTGTCAGCCTTGGCCTTTTTATTCAAGTTGCAAGGTGTGCGGGATGCCACGAAGGATTTTCTAGTACGGCAGGCCATGAAGGGTTTTAGGAGAGGGGTGCGGTCGCGGGACTCTAGGCGGCCGATATCGCTACCATTGTTGGTGCGTTTAGTGGGCTGCTTGGGGGAAGTATGTGTGTCCCCTTACGAGCAGAGGCTGTTTGCAGTGGCATTTGTGTTGGCTTTTTTCGGGGCCTTTCGGATTGGCGAGTTGGTTAGTCCGGCGAAGCAGGTAGTAGGAGGTTTGTTGTTGGAAGACGTAACGCTTGGAGTTGATCGAGTGGAATGTCGATTACGTTTTTCCAAAACGGACCAGGTGGGGCGTGGGCGCCTGGTGGTTTTGTATGGGATACCTGGACACCCATTGTGCCCGGTTGGGCAGGTGACGGAGTTTTTGAAGATAAGGGGAGGTTATCCTGGGGTTTTCTTGAGACACATGGAGGGTTCTGCGCTGTCCAGATTCCAGTTTATTGCGGTTTTAAAAACGGTGTTGGCACGAGTAGGGGAGGTGCCAGGTGACTATGGGTCACACTCCTTTCGGATTGGGGCAGCGACAGAGGCGGCCAAGTGGGGCTTGAGTGATGATTGTATCCGGCGTATTGGGAGATGGGAGTCGTCCAGGTTCCGTTTGTACATACGGCCTCACCTGCTGAGGGGTGAGGGGGAGTGACTCGGCTGGTTTGGAATTACAGGGGTTAATAGGTGTTTATTGTGAGGCATGGTTTTCGTTCAGTTGCGGTTTACTCTTGGTTTTATATTTTTTAGGTGTGTGCCTGGTGTGGATTCTCGGGCATTCCTTTGTTCACTGGGGAGCGTTGCGGGCGGATGTGCGTCCCGACGGTCGGCAACTTGGAGTGGCGAGGACGGATGCACGGGTCAAATGGATCGGGATTCGGGGCATGACCTGGGGGAGAGTTCGGCCAGAGGTGGCTTACTATAGTAGGATCGACCAGGATCCTAATGTTCTCATTTTGCATGTGGGGGGGAATGATTTAGGGGTGAGGACAGCAAGGGAACTAAAAAGGGACATTAAGCTGGATCTTTTGCACCTGTGGAGAGCGTTCCCGGGTATTATTATCGTATGGTCGGATATTGTGGCTAGGGAAAATTGGCGTTTTGGGAGGTCGGTCGACCGTATTAATAGGGCACGAATTAAATTGAATAGGGCGATTGGCCGTTTTGTGGCGCGGAATGGGGGCTTGGTGGTGCGACATAAGGAATTGGAGGAGTCGGCAGGTCAATATTTGAGGAGAGATGGGGTGCATCTCACAGATATCGGCTTGGACTTGTGGATGCTTGGTTTGCGGGATGGTCTGGAGCAAGCCATAGGGGTGTGGGGGGCCCGGGCCACGTAAGGAGTCACGCGGCCGGTCTGTGGCGGGGGGATAGGTCCGTTCCTAGAGGCTGGGAGCACCGATAGTCGGTGGGGAGTATGAAGTCACTCAGGGGTAGTGGCTTCAGACAGGATTGGGAACTTGTGGGCGTAGGTCCTGCAGGTTCTGGGGAGGGGTATTTTAACGATGGAACGTTAGTACCCCACACCTTGGGTTGGTTGGACACAGCCGAGGTGGTCCTCTGGGCCAGTGGTATGTTACGGCCAGGGGATAAGGATGATTAGTGGCTTCTTGGACGGACCTATCGGTTGTTTGCCAGTTGGGAGGGTATACATGTATCGGTTTATGTTTAAAGAGGGTGGCATGCTGAGCCACAAGTTTTGATACATGTATACTGTTAAATAAAAGCTGTGGCCATTCGCCCAAAAAGTTGTTATGTCTTTATTTCAAGTAGAGTGGTTAAGAGGTGTTTTGGTACATGGGAGACCCAATTATCCCTTTTAGATACGTCAAGATGGGCAATGAGCCCCATAGGGGTGAATGAGCCCATGACTATCGGGAGGGTATAGGGTAGGAAGGGGTTAATGTTGAGGGAATAGGGCTGTGTAAGGGATTAAGGGATTGGTGGTTTGTTGAGCGGCGAGGATTGGGCCAGAGGTCATGAGGGGTGGGGAGAAAAGGGGGGGTTTATAAGGGGCAGTTAGGGGCAGTACCTCCTCTTTTGCCGTTGGTGCCAGTCGTGTTTGGCCCGCCCACCCGCCCTTAATATATAAAAAAAAAAAAAAAAAAAAAAAAAGAATGTAAAAATTATATATAAAAAAAAAAAAAAAAAAAAAAATGAAAAATTCAAAAAAAAAAAAAAAAAAAAAATTGTAAAGGTTTATATGGTGGTTTTCTTTGTTTGTCGCAGCGGGGGGATAGGTCCGTTCCTAGAGGCTGGGAGCACCGATAGTCGGTGGGGAGTATGAAGTCACTCAGGGGTAGTGGCTTCAGACAGGATTGGGAACTTGTGGGCGTAGGTCCTGCAGGTTCTGGGGAGGGGTATTTTAACGATGGAACGTTAGTACCCCACACCTTGGGTTGGTTGGACACAGCCGAGGTGGTCCTCTGGGCCAGTGGTATGTTACGGCCAGGGGATAAGGATGATTAGTGGCTTCTTGGACGGACCTATCGGTTGTTTGCCAGTTGGGAGGGTATACATGTATCGGTTTATGTTTAAAGAGGGTGGCATGCTGAGCCACAAGTTTTGATACATGTATACTGTTAAATAAAAGCTGTGGCCATTCGCCCAAAAAGTTGTTATGTCTTTATTTCAAGTAGAGTGGTTAAGAGGTGTTTTGGTACATGGGAGACCCAATTATCCCTTTTAGATACGTCATGTTATGGGGGGCTGTCTGATAATAAAACCCAAAAGAATATCAGACAGTCAGGGTCCACCGTGCAAAGACTCTGCTGCAGACTATGGCAGAGGATAAGGAGTATATAAGTGTGCCACTGTAAATAGTAATAGCACAAGTGCAGAGTGCAATACCTCTGTTAAACTCACAGAGGAATATAATTAGAAAATAAAGCAATTCCTCCCTTACTTGGAGGGTGTGTGGTATGTTAATGGTCACAGAGACAAAAACAGTGAGTGTGAAATGGCACCTACCTAGGTCCGTTCCTCTAGCGGTGCCAGGAGATGGACAGCAGCGTAAGCCGCACAAAGCTCCTACCTGCGTTCGCTCCACTAGTGTGCGAGGAAACGAACCACTAGATATGGCACCTGCCTAGGTCCGCTCCACTAGTGGTGCAAAAGAGACGGACAGCAGCATAAGCCGCACAAAGCTCCTACCTATGTTCGCTCCCCTAGTGTGCGAGCATATGAACAACTGCCAGACGCAGTATAAGGAACGTTACCCTAGCGACAACGTCCACCTACGAGTAGAATCACAAGGCCCAGCCGGACCATGTGCCTCAGGCACCTGCCTATGTCCGCTCCACTAAGAGGTAAGGATACGGACCGCAGCCGAAGCTGTAAGGTATAAGAACGCTACCCTGCCGGTAGCGCTCACCTAGCATAGACAGAGAGACGCCTAGAGGGACGTGCACAGAGCGTCTACTCTCATGCATGAACCAAGAGGACTGAGCGCCGGGCGGCATGCGTCAGGGTCTTATATAGACTCTGTGCCTCATCCAAGATGGAGGACACCAGAGCCAATCCGCTGCCAGAATGACAGCAATGATGTCACGCTGGCCTATCACCGAGCAAAGCGTCACAAGCACATGACCAGCGACCAATCGGCATAGAAGGTGTCAGAGACATGTGACCACGTGTCACAAGCACATGACCAGCGGCCAATCAGCTTAGAAGGTGTCAGAGACATGTGACCTCGTGTCAGCAATGATGTCACCCGCACATGTGCAATGGCTCCAAGATAGGACTTAGTCTCCAGCGCTTGCACATGTGCAGTAGCAAGAAATCCAAATATAGTCTCCAGTGCCACAGCAACCGTAACAAGTACCTAGTGCTCCTCAGCCATTGGTTGAGAGGCACTTTCGGGAATAGGTGTGCTGGCCCTTTAACAAAGCAAGCATGCGCGTGCCTTAAGGACACTCCCGGGGACTTGTTCGACGTGCACAAACCCTGGGAGCAGGAGGAAGGATACTCACACTTGGAAGACCGTGGGGAGGCAGGGCAGTGAGTCGGTGTCTCTGTTGGGGAGAAGCAGAGTAGTTCAGGGACTCTGGCGCTACAGTACCCCCTTTATGACCCCTTTTCAACAGGCCTGAAGGAAATTTCTTCTCCAGATTGATGTACTCGGAGTTGATGGGTGATAAAATGGGTGGTGGATGGGGTATGCAGGAGGGCCGTTGCTTGGAAGGCTTTAGCGCTGGCTCCGCTGTCCTTAGTTCACCAGTGACTCCTAGTGCCATTGTCCCTGCATTCTCATTTCCCCTGATTAGCCATTCTCGTGATGTGTGGTCCTCTGCAGTCCCGCATGGCCATCCACGTGTTGCGTGGTCCTTTGCATCCTTTCGATGCCACCCACATGTGGTGCTGTCCCTGGTTCACCCCCTTTGGATGCCCACGTATGTGTCAGTCTCCAGCTCTCAGCTAGTCTCCAAGCCCTGCGTATGGTGCCTAGGGTTTCCAGATCTCCAGCCTAGGTGTGCACGTGCATGCTTCCTGTCTCTTTAAGAGGAAGCAAGCACACCAAGGTGTCCCCAGCCTATTGCTTATAAGCACCTGGTATTTAAGGCTTCCACCCCTTGATGGTAGGGGCCAGAGTAAATTCATTAGGATTTGATCCTAGCTGCGTGTTGGTCCTGCCTGTCTGCTTTGGTCTTCATGCAACCAGTTCTGCTTTGCTGTCTCTGTCCTGTCTGTTTCCTTGGACCTGTCTTGTCTGTTCCCTGGTACCACCCTTGTTTTTCATCTATGTTCGTACACACCTGCACCTGTCATCCTGTCTGTCTCAACCGCCCTGCCTGCAACTATGTCCGATGTCTTGTGTCTGATATCCTGTGCCTGGTGCTCTATGCTTGTTGACCTGGAACCCAACCACTGGAGTTCCATGCCTGATGACCTGGACCCTGATGACCAGAGTTTCTCCTGAGATCCTGTCCCAGTTGCACTTGTGTCCAATGTCCTGTGCCAGATGTGCCATGCCTGGTAACCGAAGCATGATGACCCGTGACAAAAGTTCTTTACCTGTCTCTCCAAATCCTGTTGTTCTCCATCCAGACTGTGCCTCTTGTTTTCTTCACTTCTGTCTGTTTTACCTGTTCTGCTATCTCCCTGCTGCGCTCAACTGCTACAGTCCCGATTACTGCCTGGGAATAGCACCTGGCATTCTGCCTCTTACTGGGTGGTTAATTAAGGGATCGTCTGGGTTCCCCCTGTGGTAAAGTGAGTTCTCTCCCACTCACCGTCCTCACTAATGATGAGTAGAGATGAACGAACCGGTCGCGGTTCGGGTCGAGCTTGGTTCGTCGAACCGAGGTCTCGTTTGAGTTCGGTTCGGCGAACCACTCGAACACATAGGAAACAATGGGAGGCAATCACAAACACATAAAAACACATTACAAATGTACATACAGTTAATAAACATTGCCATAACACTTACCGGTCCCCGGGATGCGTCCTGCGCTCTGTCTCCTGCCGCCATTCCTCCCGATAATCGCTGCGTCCTCCCGGTAACCAGCAGCACTGACAGGACCTACGTGACGTCGTCAAAATAGCATGTGACCAGTCACGTGTCTGTTATCTCATTGGCTACAGACTGGTCACATGGCTAGACGTCATGTCCTGTCCTAGGTCCTGTCAGTGCATCTCCCAGTACGCGGTGATCGTTTGTGTATCTCCGTGTACTGGCGAGATGCTCTGGCACACGGTCGTCTCCCCGTTCTGCTTCCCCGTTCCGTTAGTGACCGGCTGACACAGCCGGTCCATAACGGAGATCACTGTTGCCATAGCAACGCGCCTGTCAGTGGTGACGTCACCGCTATTCAGCACGGAGCCTCTGATCACTCAGGCTGCATGGGAAGTAGCGTCCTTTCTCCCATGCTGTCTGATGGAGCAGAGCTGAATGTGTTGAAGGGGAAAGAAGACAGAAGACCATGAATCGTGGAGAGGTGAGAGGGAGTAATACACATGGAATCTCTAATGTGTCTGTGTATTTATTTCTATTAAAGTATTTTAACTGTGTGTGGTGTCTTTTTTTCACCCTTTATTGGAGATTCTTAATGACCGGGTCAAACTTGCCTGACATTAAGAATCTCTGGCTTAATACTAGCTAGTAATGCAAAGCCAGTATTAACCCTTATTACCCAGCGAGCCACCGTCACCAGGGCAGCTGGAAGAGTTGGCTACAGCGCCAGATGATGCCGCTTCTATAAAAGCGCCATTTTCTGGGGCGGCTGCACACAACAATTCGCAGCAGAGGGGCCCAGAAACCTCGGGCTAACCTGTGCTGCGGATTTCAATCCCCAGCTGCCTAGTTGTACCTGGCTGGACACAAAAATGGGGCGAAGCCCACATCGTTTTTTTTTTTTTTAATTATTTCATGAAATTCATGAAATAATTAAAAAACGGGCTTCCCTATATTTTTAGTTTTCAGCCGGGTACAAATAGGCAGCTGGGCGTTGGGGGCAGCCCGTACCTGCCTGCTGTACCTGGCTAGCATACAAAAATATGGCGAAGCTCACGTCATTTTTTTTTTTTAGTTTTTTGGCAAACAAAAGTAAAAAATGCTTCCCTGGATTTTCCATTGCCAGTGAAGGTAACACCAAGCAGTCCCCAGTAGCTGCTTGGATTACCCACAGCTAGCAATACTAAAAATGCAGCGGGAGCCGATATATATTTTTTTAATTATTTATTTAAATAACTAAAAAAAAAAAGGCTTTCCTGTATTTTGATTGCCTGACATGACAGAACTGCAGAAATAAATCATTAAAAAAATGACGTAGCGCCCCGCGGTATTTTTGATTCTCAGCGCAGATAAAGCAGACAGCTGCGGGATGCCACCCCCATCTGCCTGGCGTTACCTTGGCTGGCAATCAAAATACAGGGAAGCCCATTAATTTTTTTTATTTAAAAAAATAGTTTAAAAAAAAATTACGTGGGGTCCCCCCATTTTTGATAGCCAGCTAGGGTAAAGCAGACGGCTGTGGTTGGGGATCCAATGTGGAGGTCACCCCAGGCTCTTTTTTATAATTATTTTATAAATAATATACAAAAAAAAAGTAGCGTCCCCCCCAAATTGGATCACCAGCCAAGGTAAAGCGGACAGCTGTGGTCTGGTATTCTCAGGGTGGGAAGGTCCATAGTTATTGGCCCTTCACAGCCTAAAAATAGCAGGCCGCAGGTGCCCCAGAAGTGGCGCATCCACTAGATGCGCCAATCCTGGCGCTTCACTCCAGCTCATCCCGTGCCCTGGTGCAGTGGCAAACGGGGAAATAAATGAGGTTGATACTAGCTGTAAGGTCACCTGACATCAAGCCCAGCAGTTTGTGATATCATGGCATCTGTCAGATACCCGACATCACAATCTGTCAGTACTAACAAAACAAATAGACAAAAAAAATTTATTTGAAAAAACACTCCCCAAACCATTCCCTCTTTCACCAATTTATTGTAAGAAAAAAAATAAGGGGGTCCCACGATGACTCAGGACCATCTAGAATATGGGGGGACACGCTCAGGGAATGTATCCCCCATTTTCTAGGAGTGCAGACCCTCCATGTGAGGAGTGTGGGTGCAATGAATCTGCACCCACTCTCCCCGGGTCCACAGCAGCAGAGTCCATGTCGTAACTATTGCTACCAAAGCTGCAATGCCCTGCTCATGAGGTAATGGCATGCCTAATCAGGAGAACTAATCTACATTTCCAAATATTGGTATTTGCTGATATTATTGCTATTCCACCTATTATATTTTGGGGATAGGATCTTGGAGATGGAATACCGCTTTAAGTCCAGTTATCCAGCTGAATGAATACTAAACAACAGAGCTCGCTATTTAGATGTGTTTTCTTGTGGCGTATAACGGACTCTTATGTTTGGTAGTCGTTCAGCAGGGCAACTATAAAATCAAATACCTCCATTTTGAAATGTAGTATAGCGCTCCTGATCAACTATGTTCCTTACCTTATGAGCAGGGCATTGCAGTAATAATAATAATAATTTATTCATTTGTATAGCGCTATTAATTCCATAGCGCTTTGCATACATTGGAAACACTGTCCCCATTGGGGCTCACAATCTAAATTCCCTATCTGTATGTCTTTGGAGTGTGGGAATAAACCGGAGAACCTGGAGGAAACCCATGCAAACACGGGGAGAACATACAAACTCCTTGCAGATGGTGTCCTTGGTGGGAATTGAACCCAGGACCTCAGCGCTGCAAGACTGCAGTGCTAACCACTGAGCCATCATGCCGCCCATTTAGCTTACAGATGCATAACCACCACTCATTGTGTCTGAACACAGGAAGCTGAGCTGACAGCCGCTCTGTGCATGCGGCAGCGTATATTGTGAAGGAGAGGGCCGTGGGGGATCAACGCTGCACAGGTACCATGGGACACCGGGGAACACCGGTGGGGTTATAGGGGGTGACCTGGCAGGGCCTGGGGAGGAGTTTTCTGTCGCATGTGTCATGGCACATGCGACAGAAATCAGAGGAGTAGGGTGAATGCGGCCGGCGCGCTGCTGTGCGCACGGCCATCTTGGATTTCTGGGAGGGGGTCGGGGGGGGGGGGCACTTTGGCGACAGTGGGGGACCGGGGAGGAGATTTATCATGTTTGTTCATGCCAGATGGGAGATAAATAATTTTTATACCGACGCTGTCATTTACTGTAACGTGATCATCGGTATACGGTGTATACCGGTGATCACGTGAGCGGGGACCGGAAAAAACAGCCTAAATCATGATCTCCAGGGTCTCAGCTACCCCCTGAAACCCCGAAGATTTTCTGACGCTGGGGGGCGCTATTCACTTATTTCTGCCTGCTGTTTATAAACGGCAGACCAGAATAGCACTTCATTCACACGACCGATCTTGTTTTGCGGTCCGCAAAAAATGGTTCGTTTTTTTTACGGGTGCATCCGTGTGGCATCCATTTCTGTTCCATATACGGTCCGTATGTCATCCGTGTGCCTTCCGTTTGTTTGCGTACTGCAAAAAAACAGAAGGAGGGAAAATACATAAATTTACCCAGGATCTGTGGCGCCCTGGACCCCCAGGGGTCACAGGTAACAACACACAACACCACACACACCCCCACCCCAGTGAGGCACCAGCAGCCAACAAGTCCTGACCGCCTCCCTCAGGTCTAGCCAGGCACACCAGGTGGGCGGAGCCAGGCGGATAGGTGGATAGGCACACCCTCCGAGGAGTCTGCTGGCCTGAGGCAGGGAAAGGACAAGTGAGTCGAGTGGGGAGAGAAATAGTGAGAGGAGTAAAAGTGGCTGAGAGTTTGGGGCCTAGGACGGAGCCTAGGACCCCTTGGAATTGGTCAGGCAGGCAGACAGTGGTGGCCGTCTACAGGAGTCCAGTCAGGAACTGAACTGCGGATCCGTAGGGATCAAGAAGAGGGTGGTGACCCTTCGGACCCGAACTGGGGAGCTAACAAGTCAACCGGAGCACCAGGCAGGGTACCCAGACCCCGTTCTAACCCAGAAGCAACCGGGCTCAGACAAATCTACTGATTGCGGTCTGGACCTCTGGGGTTCATTCCCACCCAAAGTCCCAATAGATGGCAACAGCCCACCGATTCCGGATATGAGCCACCGCCAAGGACCAGAGATCCAAAGGGCCAGCGCCTGCGGGCAAAAGGGCTCCTCTGGTACTCAAAAGCCGGGGAGCGGACTACCGTTGCTGAAGCATAGGAGTCACTATAGCAAATTTAAAGGGGCAGGAGAAAGGCGACATCACCAACCTCACTGGGGACACACGCAGCTGGCTGCGGGCACCAATCTACACTGAACTTGGTTTACCATTGACTCTGTGTGGTTTAATCGTGAGTACACCAGTGCTATCAGGCACCGCACCGCAAGCGAGCCCCTGCGTCCTGCAACCCTCCGCTCCTGCCACCTGGCCCCGGGACCAACAAACCCCCTACCCACGGAGGAGTCAACACCTAGCTGCGACCCAACACCGATCCCGGACGAGCCCCCCCACCCTCACTGCAGCGATGGTGCCCATCACCTCACCACGACCCGTGGGTGGCGTCACGAATAGAGTTGAGCGCGGTTCGTGGTTCGTGGTTCTCCAGTTCTAGGCTCGAGTGATTTTGGGGCCTGTTCTAGATTGAACTAGAACTTGAGCTTTTTGCAAAAGCTCGATAGTTCTAGAAACGTTCGAGAACGGTTCTAGCAGCAAAAAAACAGCTAATTCCTAGCTGGCTTTCCGCTGTAATAGTGTAAGTCACTCTGTGACTCACACTATTATGACATTTCAGTGTATAGTGTGCGTGAACAGCGCCTTCAGATCACTCCTGTTTGTATAATGGCGATCGCCATTTTTTTTTTTTTTCCTTGTCTTCCTTCCCTAAGCGCGCGCGTGTAGTGGGGAGGGCCATTATGTCAGCCAATCCCAGACACACACACAGCTAAGTGGACTTTTAGCCAGAGAAGCAACGGCATGTGTGATAGGATGTCCATGTCACATGTCCCTGCATTATAAAACCGGACATTTTCCTCCAGCACGCCATTATCTCTTCTGCGTCCTTGGTGTCAGACATCACTGGCGCAGCTCCGTCCTGACTGAGTCCTATCGCCGATACTGCTGTATACACAGCGCTAGACAGCTTAGGGAGAGCACTTTCTATAAGTCCTTTTAAGGGCTCGTACAGGCAGGGTCAGAGCCATAGGTGACAGGTCCTGAAAACAGAGACAGCGTCTGTGTAGCTAAGGTCAGGGATTTCGTCGCTGCATTTCCCCATTAGGAGGGAATAGAAAGGCAGGCTTCCATTCCTCTACCCAGAGCCCCACAATCCTGGCACTGTACCCTCCTGTCCTCTGCACACTCCAACTCATTATAACTAAGCCATTATACTAGCAAACACTCAGTGTACCTAGTGGCATCCTAAACGTGGCTATTGGACTTTGCTATAGTCCCACTAGTGCAAAGACATTTGCAGCACCTCTACCTGCATTGCACACTCCAACTCATTATAACTAAGCCATTATACTAGCAAACACTCAGTGTACCTAGTGGCATCCTAAACGTGGCTATTGGACTTTTGTCTAGTCCCACTAGTGTAAAGATATTTGCAGCACGTCTGCCTGCATTGCACACTCAAACTCATTGTTACTAAGCCATTATATTATACTAGCAAACACTCAATGTACCTAGTGGCATCCTAAACGTGGCTATTGGACTTTGCTATAGTCCCACTAGTGCAAAGACATTTGCAGCACCTCTACCTGCATTGCACACTCCAACTCATTATAACTAAGCCATTATACTAGCAAACACTCAGTGTACCTAGTGGCATCCTAAACGTGGCTATTGGACTTTTGTCTAGTCCCACTAGTGCAAAGATATTTGCAGCACGTCTGCCTGCATTGCACACTCAAAATCATTATAACTAAGCCATTATACTAGCAAACACTCAGTGTACCTAGTGGCATCCTAAACATGGCTATTGGACTTTTGTCTAGTCCCACTAGTGCAAAGATATTTGCAGCACGTCTGCCTGCATTGCACACTCCAACTCATTATAACTAAGCCATTATACTAGCTAACACTCAGTGTACCTAGTGGCATCCTAAATAGTGATGAGCGAGCATGCTTGTAACTACTCGGTACTCGCACGAGTATCGCTGTACTCGGGCTGCTCAGCGGGGACCGAGCAATCTCGCGATACTCGTGCTGTACTCGTGGTCTTCATTTCTGCATGTTGGCGCTCTTTTGAGAGCCAGCCCTCATGCAGGGATTGGCTGGCAGACCACTGCAATGCCACAGCCCTGTTAGTTGTGGAATTGCAGTGATTGGCCGGCCTGCACAGCGTGACCGAGCCTTTATATCGGCCGGCGCGCTGTGCTCTGCTCACAGCTATCCAGACAGTGAGTGCAGGGAGAGTGTCGCTGATTCAGGGAAAGCTTTGCGGCCCTTTATAGCTTTTTCAGTTGCAGGGCTGCAAACAGTGTGACCAAAAGTCCTTCTCAGGACTATTCTAGTTGTATACAGGCAGGCAGGGTATAGCCAGGTCGGAGTACAGTAGCAGAGTCCTTCTCAGGACTATTGTTGCTATATACAGGCAGGGTATAGCCAGGTCTGAATACAGGCTAGTGACCAAAAGAGTCCTTGTCAGGACTATTGTACCAGTATACAGGCAGGCAGGCAGGGTAGTGGTGACCGTATACCAGCCTTCATCATATCTGGGGCTGGTGTACACAGTGTAAAACAGTCCAGATAGTGTCTGACTTGTCTGTAATTGTCGCTCCCCAAAAAAACCTGTTAGGTTCTTATTGCGTCCGTGCTTGGTTTTTAAAACCGCACGTGTGTGCCTGTTGGTGGCAGCGTACAGGTGCACTTGTGTGCAATTTCCAGAAACTTTGATATAACGCACAAGTAGTGAATATACACGTCAGCAGTGCACAGCATTGCAAAATGCGCAAGGGCATTGGCAAGGAACAAGGAAGTGGACGTGATGGTGGTGCAGGCAGAGGCCGAGGTCGTGGGCAAGCTCTAATTTCGCCACAACAAAGGGCCACATCTAGTCGCTCGCACGTCCTGTCCCAAATTCTTGGGGACCGCAGCAGTACACCGCTCTTGAACCAAGACCAGTGTCAACAGGTTGTTAGTTGGATAGCAGATAATGCTTCCAGTCAGATTGGCACCACCACAAACACTCTGTCTTCCACACGGTCAAGTGTCAGTAGCCGTGATACTGCACCGCACATTTCTGAACCTGATCCTCCTTCCTACCACCAGGCTGAGTACACGTCCTCCTCGGACATTAATGATCCCACACTTGGACACTCGGAAGAGCTGTTCACGTTTCCATTCACACATTCTGGCCTCTCGCCAGCTCATATTGAAGTGGGTCATGAGGAGATCGTCTGTACAGATGGCCAAATATTTGAGCAGCCACGTTCTCACGAAGTTGGCAACGTGTCTCAACAAGTGGTGGACGATGATGAGACACAATTGTCAGGAAGTCAGGAGGAGGAGCAGGGTGCGGAAGAGGAAGACGACGTGGTGGATGATCCAGTAACTGACCCAACCTGGCAGGAGGATATGCAGAGCAAGGACAGCAGTGCACAGGGGGAGGGAGGTGTAGCATCACAACAGGCAGTAAGAAGCAGGGTGGTGGCCCCAGGCAGAAGTCAGGCAACCGTTCCCCGGAACAACACGATGACACAAGGTGCCTGTACAAATGTTAGGTCTTCCCGAGTCTGGCAGTTTTTTAAGTTGGATGCAGATGATTCAAAAAAGGCCATTTGCAACACCTGCCGTGCCAGCATCAGCAGGGGTACCAAAACTAGCAGCCTGACCACCACCAGCATGATCAGGCACATGTCAGCCAAGCACCCGACTTTGTGGAAAGTACAACAGAGTCGAGGAGCAGTGCTTGCTGATGTCACTGCTACGTCTTCGCTGGTTGTGCATGCGAGCCAATCCCCTGTCCATGCTGCCTGCGAACAAGCCTCCTCCACTCCTGCACCTGCAGTTGCCTACGCAGAAAGAACACCATCATCAAGCACGTCCTTGTCCCAGCGCAGCGTTCAGTTATCCATTCAGCAAACCTTTGAACGCAGGCGCAAATACACTGCCAACACCCCACATGCCACAGTTCTAAATGCTAACATTTCGCGACTGCTTGCGCTGGAAATGTTGCCTTTTAGGCTGGTGGAGACAGAAGCATTCCGTGACCTGATGGCGGCAGCTGTCCCACGTTACTCGGTCCCCAGCCGCCACTATTTCTCCCGGTGTGCCGTCCCCGCGTTGCATAACCACGTGTCACAAAACATCACACGTGCCCTGAACAACGCTGTTTCACCCAAGGTCCACCTAACCACAGACACGTGGACAAGTGCTTGTGGGCAAGGCCGCTACATCTCGTTGACGGCACACTGGGTTAATATTGTGGAAGCTGGGACCCAGTCTGAGCGAGGGACGGAACACGTCCTTCCCACACCAAGGTTTGCAGGCCCTACCTCAGTCAGTGTTTCACCCACACTCTACAGCTCCGGAATGTCATGCTCTTCAGCCTCCTCCTCCTCCTGCGCATCCTCATCCACTGTACCCTCCACACCAGTCACAAGCTGGAAGCACTGCAGCACTGCCTCGGCGAAGCGGCAACAGGCTGTGCTGAAGCTAATCTGCATAGGTGACAAACCCCACAATGCAGAAGAGCTGTGGACAGCTCTGAAACAGCAGGCAGATCACTGGCTCACACCTCTGAACCTAAAGCCAGGAAAGGTCGTGTGTGACAATGGCCGGAACCTGGTGGCGGCTTTGAGGCGAGGCCAGCTGACACATGTTCCATGCGTGGCCCATGTGCTCAACCTCGTGGTTCAGCGGTTTCTAAAGTCATACCCAGAGCTGTCTGATCTGCTGGTAAAAGTTCGCCGCCTGTCTGCACATTTTCGAAAGTCACCTACTGCTTCAGCCGGCCATGCCGGCTTTCAGCGCAGTTTGCATCTTCCGGCTCACAGACTGGTGTGTGATGTCCCCACGCGTTGGAATTCAACTCTGCACATGTTGGTCAGGATATGTGAGCAGAAGAGGGCAGTTGTTGAGTACCTGCATCACCTAAGCCGTCGGGAAATGGGTCAAACTCCACACATAACACCTGAGGAGTGGAGATGGATGTCAGACCTATGTACCATCCTCCAAAACTTTGAGGACTCCACCAAGATGGTGAGTGGTGATGACGCCATTATTAGCGTCACCATACCGCTACTCTGCCTTCTAAAACGGTCTCTGCTGAAAAACAAACATGATGCATTGCAGGCGGAGCGCGATGAGTTGCAGCAAGAAACAGTAGTGGGTGTGGGTGATAACACACAGCCCAACCTCGTCTCATCACAACGTGCAGTGGAGGACTATGACGAGGAGGAGGATGAAGACATGGAGCAACTCTCCGGCCAAATTGAGGATATGACATGCACACCAGTCATATCCTCGGTTCAGCGTGGCTGGCCAGAGGACAGGGTAGATGAGGAGGAGGAGGAGGAGGAGGAGGACAGCATGTTCAGTCATCTTGTTGGTCAGGCTACTGAAGTCCTGGCTGTTAAGAGTCTGGCGCACATGGCTGACTTTATGGTAAGCTGCCTGTCTCGTGACCCTCGCGTTAAGAACATCTTGGCCGACAATCATTACTGGTTGGTAACACTGTTAGACCCACGCTACAAGGAGAACTTTTTGTCTCTTATTCCCGTGGAGGAGAGGTCAACCAAAATGCAGCAGTTCCGGAAGGCCATAGTCACGGAAGTAGGCAAAGCATTCCCCTCACAAAACGCTAGCGGCATAGGTCAGGAATCAGTGGACAACCGAGGCGTACAGCCGAGAGAGGCACAAGTCCAATCCGCCAGAGGTAGGGGAACAGTCTTTAAGATGTGGGACAGTTTTCTCAGCCCCTCACGTACCACAGCCCCTGAGGTGCGGGGTAGTGCCACAAGAAATCCTAAGTTTGCCCAGATGCTGAAGGAGTACCTTGCAGATCGAACAACTGTACTCCGACATTCCTCTGTGCCTTACAATTATTGGGTATCCAAGCTGGACACGTGGCATGAATTGGCTCTCTACGCCTTGGAAGTCCTGGCCTACCCTGCTGCTAGCGTTTTGTCAGAGCGTGTTTTTAGTGCCGCAGGTGGAATCATTACAGATAAACGCACCCGCCTGTCAACTGAAAATGCTGACAGGCTGACTCTGATCAAGATGAACAAGGGTTGGATTGGGCCAGACTTCACCACACCACCAGCAAATGAGAGCGGAATTTAAAGTTTGCCATGTACCTCCAGTCACCCATGGGTACACACTTCTGGACTTTGGATAATCGCTGGACTGCTCCTCCTTCTCCTCATGCGCCACCATGATGATGACCGTTACAAATTGCAATACTTAGGCCTTTGTTTCAGGTATACCCCCAGTGGTAAATTTTTTCGCCCATTCTTTGCAGAATGGACATTACAACGACAGGAGACCCGCTCCTTTGCAATGGGAACAATGTTTTGAGGCCCTCATGCACGTCTCTACCCAGGGACAACGTGGAGCCTCCCAATTTTTGGCTGCCCTGCCTAAGGGCTATACTATAATACACCCACTTCCTGACAATGAACACTTAATGTTTTGAGGCCCTCATGCACGTCTCTACCCAGGGACAACGTGGAGCCTCCCAATTTTTGGCTGCCCTGCCTAAGGGCTATACTAAAATAGACCCACTTCCTTACAATGGGCACTTCAGGTTTACAGGCCATCATGCACGTCTCTACCCAGGGACAACGTGGAGCCTCCCAATTTTTGGCTGCCCTGCCTAAGGGCTATACTAAAATAGACCCACTTCCTTACAATGGGCACTTCAGGTTTACAGGCCATCATGCACGTCTCTATCCAGGGACAATGTGGAGCCTCCCAATTTTTGGCTGCCCTGCCTAAGGGCTATACTAAAATAGACCCACTTCCTTACAATGGGCACTTCAGGTTTACAGGCCATCATGCACGTCTCTATCCAGGGACAATGTGGAGCCTCCCAATTATTGGCTGCCCTGGCAAAGGGCTATACTAAAATAGACCCACTTCCTTACAATGGGCACTTCAGGTTTACAGGCCATCATGCACGTCTCTATCCAGGGACAACGTGGAGCCTCCCAATTTTTGGCTGCCCTGGCAAAGGGCTATACTAAAATAGACCCACTTCCTTACAATGGGCACTTCAGGTTTACAGGCCATCATGCACGTCTCTATCCAGGGACAACGTGGAGCCTCCCAATTTTTGGCTGCCCTGGCAAAGGGCTATACTAAAATAGACCCACTTCCTTACAATGGGCACTTCAGGTTTACAGGCCATCATGCACGTCTCTATCCAGGGACAACGTGGAGCCTCCCAATTTTTGGCTGCCCTGGCAAAGGGCTATACTACAATAGACCCACTTCCTTACAATGGGCACTTCAGGTTTACAGGCCCTCATGCACGTCTGTATGCAGGGGCATTGGTGAACCTCACAATTTTGGACTGCCCTGGCAAAGGAAAATACTACAAAGACTCAGTCACTTCCTCAAAATGGGCACATTAGACTCAAGAGGCCTTCATGTACGTCTCTTCTCAGGGACATCGGAGTGCCACACAATGTTTTCACGTAAAATCTTTCATGTATTAATCTCAAAAAGTAACATACACCAGCTCTATCTCACTATTGGGTATGTGCCCTTAACATTTCTGCCATGAAAAATCATTTTGGGGTCATTTTGGAAGGTTTTCTGGTGAGTCCGTAAAAATGGCGTGAAACGCGGACAAAATTGTTCACAGCTGTGACTTTTGAGTGATAAATGCTTCAAGGGGTCTTCCCCATGCTGTTGCCATGTCATTTGAGCACTCTTCTGAGACTTTTGTGACATTTTTAGGGTTTCTACATGCTGCCGGGGGGTCATTTCACAAAAATACTCGGGTCTCCCAAAGGATAACATTGGGCTCGTTGCTCGGCCCGAGTACACGAGTATCTTGGGAGGCTCGGCCCGAGCTTCGAGCACCCGAGCTTTTTAGTACTCGCTCATCACTAATCCTAAACGTGGCTATTGGACTTTTGTCTAGTCCCACTATTGCAAAGATATTTGCAGCACCTCTACCTGCATTGCACACTCAAACTCATTGTTACTAAGTCATTATACTAGCAAACACTCAGTGTACCTAGTGGCATCCTAAACGTGGCTATTGGACTTTTGTCTAGTCCCACTAGTGCAAAGATATTTGCAGCACGTCTGCCTGCATTGCACACTCAAACTCATTGTTACTAAGTCATTATACTAGCAAACACTCAGTGTACCTAGTGGCATCCTAAACGTGGCTATTGGACTTTCGTCTAGTCCCACTAGTGCAAAGATATTTGCAGCACCTCTACCTGCATTGCACACTCCAACTCATTATAACTAAGCCATTATACTAGCAAACACTCAGTGTACCTAGTGGCATCCTAAACGTGGCTATTAGACTTTTGTCTAGTCCCACTAGTGCAAAGATATTTGCAGCACCTCTACCTGCATTGCACACTCCAACTCATTATAACTAAGCCATTATACTAGCAAACACTCAGTGTACCTAGTGGCATCCTAAACGTGGCTATTGGACTTTTGTCTAGTCCCACTAGTGCAAAGATATTTGCAGCACGTCTGCCTGCATTGCACACTCAAACTCATTGTTACTAAGCCATTATACTAGCAAACACTCAGTGTACCTAGTGGCATCCTAAAAGTGGCTATTGGACTTTTGTCTTGTCACACTAGTGCAAAGATATTTGCAGCACCTCTACCTGCATTGCACACTCCAACTCATTATAACTAAGCCATTATACTAGCAAACACTCAGTGTACCTAGTGGCATCCTAAACGTGGCTATTGGACTTTTGTCTAGTCCCACTAGTGCAAAGATATTTGCAGCACCTCTACCTGCATTGCACACTCCAACTCATTATAACTAAGCCATTATACTAGCAAACACTCAGTGTACCTAGTGGCATCCTAAACGTGGCTATTGGACTTTTGTCTAGTCCCACTAGTGCAAAGATATTTGCAGCACCTCTACCTGCATTGCACACTCCAACTCATTAAAACTAAGCCATTATACTAGCAAACACTCAGTGTACCTAGTGGCATTTTAAACGTGGCTATTGGACTTTTGTCTAGTCACACTAGTGCAAAGACATTTGCAGCACCTCTACCTGCATTGCACACTCCAACTCATTATAACTAAGCCATTATACTAGCAAACACTCAGTGTACCTAGTGGCATCCTAAACGTGGCTATTGGACTTTTGTCTAGTCCCACTAGTGCAAAGATATTGCAGCACGTCTGCCTGCATTGCACACTCAAACTCATTGTTACTAAGCCATTATACTAGCAAACACTCAGTGTACCTAGTGGCATCCTAAACATGGCTATTGGACTTTTGTCTAGTCTCACTAGTGCAAAGATATTTGCAGCACCTCTACCTGCATTGCACACTCCAACTCATTATAACTAAGCCATTATACTAGCAAACACTCAGTGTACCTAGTGGCATCCTAAACGTGGCTATTGGACTTTTGTCTAGTCCCACTAGTGCAAAGATATTTGCAGCACCTCTACCTGCATTGCACACTCCAACTCATTATAACTAAGCCATTATACTAGCAAACACTCAGTGTACCTAGTGGCATCCTAAACGTGGCTATTGGACTTTTGTCTAGTCCCACTAGTGCAAAGATATTTGCAGCACGTCTGCCTGCATTGCACACTCAAACTCATTGTTACTAAGCCATTATACTAGCAAACACTCAGTGTACCTAGTGGCATCCTAAACGTGGCTATTGGACTTTTGTCTAGTCCCACTAGTGCAAAGATATTTGCAGCACCTCTACCTGCATTGCACACTCCAACTCATTATAACTAAGCCATTATACTAGCAAACACTCAGTGTACCTAGTGGCATCCTAAACGTGGCTATTGGACTTTTGTCTAGTCCCACTAGTGCAAAGATATTTGCAGCACCTCTACCTGCATTGCACACTCCAACTCATTATAACTAAGCCATTATACTAGCAAACACTCAGTGAACCTAGTGGCATCCTAAACGTGGCTATTGGACTTCTGTATAGTCCCACTAGTGCACAGGTATTTCTAGCACCTCTGCATGACACCCTCCTGCTCTGTTTTTAATAATCTATAATGATAGCAAAAAATATTGCCATTTTGTGGCATCATATAACTGTCTGTTGTATTCCATTAGTGCCCCACTGGTGTCAAGCTATGTGCAGCACCTCTGCATGACACCCTCCTGCTCTGTTTTTAATAAGCTATAATGATAGCAAAAAATACTGCCATTTAGTGGCATCATAGAACTGGATGTTGTATTTCATTATTGTCCCACTGGTGCCAAGCTATTTCTAGCACCTCTGCATGACACCCTCCTGCTCTGTTTTTAATAAGCTATAATGATAGCAAAAAATACTGCCATTTAGTGGCATCATAGAACTGGATGTTGTATTCCATTAGTGCCCCACTGGTGCCAAGCTATGTGCAGCACCTCTGCATGACACCCTCCTGCTCTGTTTTTAATAAGCTATAATGATAGCAAAAAATACTGCCATTTAGTGGCATCATAGAACTGTTTGTTGTATTCCATTAGTGCCCCACTGGTGCCAAGCTATGTGCAGCACCTCTGCATGACACCCTCCTGCTCTGTTTTTAATAAGCTATAATGATAGCAAAAAATACTGCCATTTAGTGGCATCATAGAACTGGATGTTGTATTTCATTATTGTCCCACTGGTGCCAAGCTATTTCTAGCACCTCTGCATGACACCCTCCTGCTCTGTTTTTAATAAGCTATAATGATAGCAAAAAATACTGCCATTTAGTGGCATCATAGAACTGGATGTTGTATTCCATTAGTGCCCCACTGGTGCCAAGCTATGTGCAGCACCTCTGCATGACACCCTCCTGCTCTGTTTTTAATAAGCTATAATGATAGCAAAAAATACTGCCATTTAGTGGCATCATAGAACTGTCTGTTGTATTCCATTAGTGCCCCACTGGTGCCAAGCTATGTGCAGCACCTCTGCATGACACCCTCCTGCTCTGTTTTTAATAAGCTATAATGATAGCAAAAAATACTGCCATTTAGTGGCATCATAGAACTGTCTGTTGTATTCCATTAGTGTCCCACTGGTGCCAAGCTATTTCTAGCACCTCTGCATGACACCCTCCTGCTCTGTTTTTAATAAGCTATAATGATAGCAAAAAATACTGCCATTTAGTGGCATCATAGAACTGGATGTTGTATTCCATTAGTGCCCCACTGGTGCCAAGCTATGTGCAGCACCTCTGCATGACACCCTCCTGCTCTGTTTTTAATAAGCTATAATGATAGCAAAAAATACTGCCATTTAGTGGCATCATAGAACTGTCTGTTGTATTCCATTAGTGCCCCACTGGTGCCAAGCTATGTGCAGCACCTCTGCATGACACCCTCCTGCTCTGTTTTTAATAAGCTATAATGATAGCAAAAAATACTGCCATTTAGTGGCATCATAGAACTGTCTGTTGTATTCCATTAGTGCCCCACTGGTGCCAAGCTATGTGCAGCACCTCTGCATGACACCCTCCTGCTCTGTTTTTAATAAGCTATAATGATAGCAAAAAATACTGCCATTTAGTGGCATCATAGAACTGGATGTTGTATTTCATTATTGTCCCACTGGTGCCAAGCTATTTCTAGCACCTCTGCATGACACCTTCCTGCTCTGTTTTTAATAAGCTATAATGATAGCAAAAATACTGCCATTTAGTGGCATCATAGAACTGGATGTTGTATTCCATTAGTGCCCCACTGGTGCCAAGCTATGTGCAGCACCTCTGCATGACACCCTCCTGCTCTATTTTTAATAAGCTATAATGATAGCAAAAAATACTGCCATTTAGTGGCATCATAGAACTGTCTGTTGTATTCCATTAGTGCCCCACTGGTGCCAAGCTATGTGCAGCACCTCTGCATGACACCCTCCTGCTCTGTTTTTAATAAGCTATAATGATAGCAAAAAATACTGCCATTTAGTGGCATCATAGAACTGTCTGTTGTATTCCATTAGTGCCCCACTGGTGCCAAGCTATGTGCAGCACCTCTGCATGACACCCTCCTGCTCTGTTTTTAATAAGCTATAATGATAGCAAAAAATACTGCCATTTAGTGGCATCATAGAACTGTCTGTTGTATTCCATTAGTGCCCCACTGGTGCCAAGCTATGTGCAGCACCTCTGCATGACACCCTCCTGCTCTGTTTTTAATAAGCTATAATGATAGCAAAAAATACAGCCATTTAGTGGCATCATAGAACTGTCTGTTGTATTCCATTAGTGCCCCACTGGTGCCAAGCTATGAGCAGCACCTCTGCATGACACCCTCCTGCTCTGTTTTTAATAAGCTACAATGATAGCAAAAAATACTGCCATTTACTGGCATCATAGAACTGGATGTTGTATTTCATTAGTGTCCCACTGGTGCCAAGCTATTTCTAGCACCTCTGCATGACACCCTCCTGCACATTTAGCTATGCTAATTTTATAGCAAACTCAGGGAATTCCTTGCTGCATTTGATCATTAGGAGGGATAGAAAGTGAGGCTTCTTTTACTGTACTGGTACCCACAGAACACGGCCACTGTACCCATCTGTCCACTTTTGCCACGCTATTTAATTTGCCCAAAGAGCTGACTCTTTTTCTGCCATCTTAAAATTGTCTAGAATACTAAGTTAGTGTTCCTTTGCTGCCAAGCAAGGTTCAACACATGTGCATTCTACACTCCTTTCCATTTCTGGAATGCAATTATTAACTGCAGGTAGTCCAGCCAATCTGTGACGAAGGTGCAGGCGTGGATATAATGTAGCCTGCATCCAATGATGGTTCTCTCGATGTCTGACAGCTCAACAATACCTTCTGTTTCCACTTCCAAAACAAGTGATGACCTGCCAATCACACTCCCTGTTGCGGGTAAAGGAGTGGAAGTTCAGTGTGAAAAACCATGTGTGACTGCTGTCCCCACAGTCACAGAGGATGAAGAGCACGCAGATGCACTTGATGGGGCAGGCGGTGGTTGCACAGGCACGCTAGGCCGCATTGTAGCACAGTGAAATTCACATTGCGACTTATGCTTCATTTTAAGTCGTGTACAGGGTGGGCTCCCCAGTATGCAGCAAAACCAGGCAACAGGAAAAGGACTCTAGGCAGTTGGGGTGATAAATGATTTTTTAACTTTAACAAACAATAAGAACCATGCATACAATTTAAATAATTGAACAATCTATTCTGTTGCCTACTACCTGCTAATCCCTCTGCGTAGCAGTAATTGTGTGTTTGTGCGTGTGTGTGTGTGTGTGTGTGTGTGTGTGCGAACACGACTTACCAGTGTCGCATCACAAGAGCTTCCAAGTTATCTACCTAAACATAGACAAAACACATTACCCCCCCTGAATACCCTTGTTAGCTGAAGCCTCACAGATAAGGCAGATGATAGCAGTGTGAATGCAAACCACACAGCTCTGCAACACAGTCATGGAAATCTTGAAAAGCAACAGTCAATGCAAACATGTATCGCTGTCCCTCTATGATTTAAACTGTACGTGACAATTTGACAGTGCAGAGGCAGCAAGTCTTATTGTCTATATAGTCGGCCTACCCAGAACAGATATGTGTTTTGCTAATAAAACAAAGTGTTGCGTGTCCGCATTATTGTCTGGGCACAGCCTACCGTACCCGGGTACTGTGATGTCCAGTGGCCAGAAATACAGACTTTACGCTCCTCAAACAGTATAAACAGCACCGTAAGAATGTTGGTCTGTGGCACAGAATGCTGCTCACTGACGTTACAGTGCTCATCATCAAAGTACAACACAACTCCCCTCACAATTGAACGAACTGTTTCCGCGGTGGCTCCTTGCTGTAACACACACCTTTAGCTTTTCCTTCTGTTCATAGACAGCATCTCCAAGTCCACACCCGAAGAGCAATTTTATATTGCTATAGTGACCAAAGGCAGATCCAAAAAAACAGCAGCCCCTTGTGTGTAGTCTGCAACAATGCATGCAATGAACGGCAAATAAGCATATTGCGTTGACAGTTGCTAAAGCTGAGCAATACACCTTCACGCTGTCAATTCATATCCATGTGATACTTCATGGAGGAAGTACTCAAAAGTGTGAGTTTTTGCCTTCTACTTACAGATTGTTGACAAATCTTACAGATTCCATGACTTGGGTGATCCTTTGCGATGTCCAAAAATTCACAGGCTCGGCAAGGCTTACAGCCCATGCGACCTGCATAGCCAACACAACTTCTGCTCAGAGTCATAGTTGTGGTCCAGGATTCAGTTGTTGACGTGCTTCCAGTACTTTGTCTCTGGCCAGGAAGACGCAACGTAACCTCGTCGTCAGTAGCATCCTCCTCCACCTCCTCTGCTGACCTCATCGACTGGCTGACTTTGGTTTGACAGTAAGTGTGGTCTCCAACCTCATCAATAACCCTGTGTGTTTTCATTCCCCTCGTCCTGAGTCCTCCGAGACAACCTCTTCCTGCCCTGACCGAATAGTAAAGTTGTCATTCCAATCAGGTATCTGTGCTCCTCATCATGTTCCCCATTGTCTCCACCAGGAGGATTTACATTTTGGAAATGAGGGTGTAGATTAGGCTCAGCACCTTCTTCATCGGGGCCTGGATCCCACTCACAAAGCTTCTGGCTATCTGCGCAGATCATTTCCCCTGTCTCATGGAACTCGCTACCTCAACACGTCAGATTATCTGCTACACCCGCAAGCTTCAAACTGAATCTGAAAACTCATCTGTTCAGAAATGACTATAACCTTCAATGACACCACCACCATACATACTTGACTCTCAACCTAAACCACTCCTACTGTCTCCTCCCAAAAATCCTTTAGAATGTAATCCCGCAAGGGCAGGGCCCTCTTCCCTCTGTACCAGTCTGTCTATAGTTACTTGTACATGTATTCTGTATGTAACTTCTCATGTACAGCACCATGGAATCAACGGTGCTCTATAAATCAATAATAATAAAAATAATAATAACTTCCTTGTCTGTACTCATTGCAGCTTTGGAGCAGACCTCTGATTCCCAGGCTATAGTGCGACTGAACAGCTATGCAAACTCAACCATCTCTGTCACCCCATACTCAGCAGGGCTGGTGGAAACTTGAGAGCTGTTAGGAAGCAAGTGCAATTGGATTGACACCACAGAGGAATGGAGTATTTGGGATCTTGAAATTGGGGTGGAGGAGAGGCCACTTTATGGAGCACTTCAGATCCATTGAAGCAGCTGCTGTTTTGGCCTCATCTACATTTGTTAGCGATGGTCGTGTCCATGAAAAAAGGGATCATATCAGATTATCCATGGGAAGAAGTACACCTGTTCTTTTGGATGGTATTTGTTGTTACAAAACCTGTAACCTGAAGCCTGCTGCGATTTCATTTGCGCCCAGGCGTCAGCTGCCATTTAGGGCTGTGTTACGGGGGGCTGTCTGATAATAACTTAAAGGAGTATCAGACAGTCAGGGTCCACCGTGCAAAGACTCTGCTGCAGACTATGGCAGAGTGCAATACCTCTGTTAACTCACAGAAGGATATAATAAGTAAGTAAAGCAATTCCTCCCTTACTTGGAGGGTGTGTGGAATGATCTCTGTTAATAATCACAGAGACAAAGGCAATGTGTGCGAAATGGCACCTACCTAGGTCCGCTCTTCTAGTGGTGCAAAAGAGACGAACAGCAGCGTAAGCCGCACAAAGCTCCTACCTGCGTTCGCTCCACTAGTGTGCGAGGACACGAACCACTAGATATGGCACCTGCCTAGGTCCGCTCTTCTAGTGGTGCAAAAGAGACGAACAGCAGCGTAAGCCGCACAAAGCTCCTACCTCTGTTCACTCCCCTAGTGTGCGAGGATACGAACAACTGCCAGACGCAGTATAAGGAACGTTACCCTAGCGGCAACGTCCACCTACGAGTCGAATCACAAGGCCCAGCCAGACCATGTGCCTCAGGCACCTGCCTATGTCCGCTCCCCTAAGAGGTAAGGATACGGACAGCAGCCGAAGCTGTAAGGTATAAGAACGCTACCCTGCCGGTAGCGCTCACCTTGCATAGACAGAGGAATGCCTAGAGGAACGTGCACAGGGCGTCTACCCTCATGCATGAACCAAGAGGACTGAGCACCATGCGGCGTGTGTCAGGGTCTTATATAGACTCTGTGCCTCATCCAAGATGGAGGACACCAGAGCCAATCGGCTGCCAGAACGACAAGAGTGACGTCATGCTGGCCTATCACCGAGCAAGGCGTCACAAGCACATGACCAGCGACCAATCGGCATAGAAGGTGTCAGAGACATGTGACCTCGTGTCAGCGATGATGTCACCCGCACATGTGCAATGGCTCCAAGATAGGACTTAGTCTCCAGCGCTCGCACATGTGCAGTAGCAAGAAATCTGGACTTAGTCTCCAGCGCTCGCACATGTGCAGTAGCAAGAAATCTGGACTTAGTCTCCAGCGCTCGCACATGTGCAGTAGCAAGAAATCTGGACTTAGTCTCCAGCGCTCGCACATGTGCAGTAGCAAGAAATCTGGACATAGTCTCCAGTGCTCGCAGCAACCGTAACAGGCTGTGCCTTGGGTTGTCCAGCTGGCTGCTTTCTCCTCCACGTCTAAGTGTGGAGAGGCAGCTAGTGCGCATGCGTATGCCGATTTACCCCAGCCGCAGCCTAACTCCAGTGTTTCACCTAGTGAGTATGCTCAGCCTGACTGTGCCATTCCTGAGGCTAAGTCTTCATTTCGGGCTACAGCGCATGCTCCCACACTTAGTGCGAAAAGCCTCTTTGCACAGGTACTTGCACTACGTGCCGGGTCTAAGTCCTGTGTTGTGCCTAGACACCATGCTAAAGCTGATAATCTTTTTTCAGAGACTGTATTTCATGCAACTGACCATGGTCAGGCACTTACTGCATCAGAGACTAGGTCCGGTAATGAACTCTTTGGCACTGCCCCTGATGTGGGGGGCCCATTTAGACCACAGGGCATCAGGTGTCCTGACGATGTGGCCAGGCCACTCCCAAATGGCTTGCAGAGGCCCGCCCCTATGACTTGTCACCTCATTATTGATGGTCAGACGATGACTGGTGAGGTGTTTGGGTCATGACAGCCATGAGGTCATCATTGAAGTTGCAGTTCCAAATAGGACGCTAGTTATGCCACTCATGACGTATCACTCTGCTTTTGTCTCCAGGAGGTGCATTGTGGTCCACCCTGGTTTGGGGCGGACCCAGGTTATAAAAGGGGCTGGAGCCAACAAAGAGGTGCGCAGTCTTCTATTATGCTCCGAAAGAGCACACCTCCATGTGTTGAACCCATTGCGGCTTTAGGCCAAAGGTAGGCAGGGATAGGGCGTCGATGCAGGCCGCCACCACAGTTGGTAACGCAGAACGGTTAAGACCAGCTCCTGTCCTACAAGTCCTGCTTGTGCAGCCCAGTGGCATTAACAGGCCTGCTGCTGCTGATGCGCCTGCTGTCCACAGGTGTGGCCCCAATGCACACGGTCAGCGTACTGAATGGCCCCTGTGATGTTAACAGGGAGTTTCTGGGCTGGGTGGGCGTGTGGACCCTGTGACGCTAACAGGGCTCCCAGTCTCAAGATCCGAGTGGCGTCTAACTTGGTTCAGGCTACTATTAGTTTCATAGCCACACAGCTCTGTATCCTCCACCGAACCTTCCAGTTGCTAACCTCTCCTTTTCCATCTTGGAGCACGGTGGACACTGACTGCTGATGGGGATATATACCTTTCTCTTTCTTTTCTTATTAATTTTCGTTATATAGCGGTAACATAGTATATACCACCTTATCCAAATCTGCCAGTCCCACCGTAACAGATGGTGTTTCTTCATCAAATGTTACTTTTGCTTAACCACGAAACCCACGGACACAAACTTTTTTACCCTTTCCAACACACCTGTTCCCCTTTCCACCAGCATCTGTCCTTTTTCAACTCAGTTTGTATATGACAAAAAATGCAACTCTGCAGAGACACCGTACTCAACACCGTCTCAGCACAGCAGCCAGCCCTCGGTCCCTCAGATGTGGACAAGTAAGACCATTTCCTCCTATCGATTAAAAAGCATTGAGATTCACTCTGTACACCCTGGTGTTTAGTGGAAAAGCAGATGTAAGATTGCGTAACACCTTCTGCTGATACTCCTGCATACGTGCGTCCCTTTCTATGGCAGGAGTTCTTTCGCAAAATTTTGTGTTGTACCAGGGATCTAACAGTGTGGCAACCCAGTAGTCAGCATGACTTGGAATTCGTACAATACGAGGGTCATGTTGTAGGTAGTGCAGCAAGAAGACGCTCATGTGTCTTGTGCATCCAGGAGGACCAAGTCCTTGGTGTGTTTGGTGGCAGAGAGGTGAGAATCATGCATCCTTCCTCTGCCCTCTCCCCCCAACCTCGCACAACCGAAATGTGAGCAAGCTCTCACTCATCTGCTGAGTCTTCCATGCCCATCGCAAGTTCGTCCTCCATTTCTTCATGGCTCCTGCACCTTCCTCAACAATTTTTGCTGATACTATGCGCCCTTGTTAATCCCTATCCCCCACCATAACTGCTGCCTAGGTGCCGCTTACCGTATGGACCTTGTAGATCTTATTATCCCTTCTGCATATGACTCCTCCTGTACTTCCTCACCTTCCTCTTGGACCAATACCTGACTCCGAATAATGCTTACAGTGTGCTCCATCATGTAGATGACCAGAATTGTCACGCTGTAAATGGCATTGCCAGTGCTAAACATCTTCGTCGACATTTGTAAACTGTGTAGAAGGGTGCATAGGTCCTTGATCTGACACCACTCCAGCAGCGTGATCTGCACCACCTCTGGATCAAGTTAGCCCAGGGTATACGTCATACCGTATTTCAGCAGGGCTCTGCGGTCCTGCCACACACGCTGCAACATGTGCAGATTCCAATTCCTGCGTGTCGGAACATCGCATTTCCGGCGTTTAACCGCCAGACCCTAAGACTTCCGGAGCGATGAAAGTTGTTGAGCTGCTGGGTGCGAAGGATGAAAGTGAGCACATAGCAGCGTGCCCGCTGCACAAGGCCATGTAG
Source organism: Anomaloglossus baeobatrachus (assembly GCF_048569485.1). Taxonomy (NCBI): domain Eukaryota; kingdom Metazoa; phylum Chordata; class Amphibia; order Anura; family Aromobatidae; genus Anomaloglossus; species Anomaloglossus baeobatrachus. The sequence continues at coordinate 321,575,756 of NC_134354.1, forward strand.
GCCGGGATGGTATTTTAAAATTGCTGGAGAATCAGATTCAACACGTGAGCCATACAAGGCCCGTGTGTCACATTGCCCTGACGAAGGGCCGCAGACAGGTTTGCATCATTGCCGCACACGGCTGTTAAGTCACCAACGTAGTCCACTCAATCAATTTGTACTCTGGTCCCAATGGGAAGACACCACACCCTTTTTTAGGCCGATCCTGTCTGCAGACCACTGCCAGACAAAGCTATGAACCTCTTGTTACTGTTACCCCCAGTTCAGTTTTATGAGTTTGTGTGCTTGTTACCTGACTACGTTTCCTGCTTGCTGTTTATGTACCTCGTTGGCCGATCCGCATTTCACCTCTGCTTGTTTTCTGATTAAGTCCTGGCCATCCCATTCTGTTCCTCTTCCTCAATTAATGTTTTTGACCCTGCATGACTACTATTCTCTGGAACTGCAGCCTTCCACAGGTATTGATGAACTTGGGCCCTGTGTAATTCCAAATCACTGTATCGGGGTTAAAGGGTTTCAGGGTTCTGGGTGTCCAGCTTGGTGAGTGGCTTGCCTCTAGCCTATCCTTTACAGCCCATCTGAGTGTGTCGATCCAGGCAGGCGTTACACCGTGCCCTCTGCAGAAGGCCATGTAGGCCGGGATAGTGTTTTAAAAATTGCTGGACAACCAGGTTCAACACGTGAGTCATACAAGGTACATGTGTCACATTGCCCTGAAGAAGGGTCGCAGACTGGTTTGCATCATTGTCGCACCCGACCTTCCCTGACTGCTGGTTGAGTGGAGACAACCATTGATGAAACTCGGTCTCACTCTCCAGAGCTAACCGTCCACAATTCCTCAGCGGTGTCTCACATTTCCCCTACATTTCAAAGTAAACATTTGACCGCCTGATGGCCTTGAGCTCTGCTGCCAGCATAGTAAGGAGGTGTGTGGGATTCCTTGGGCGCAGTTACAAGGAAGGGTGGACTGACCACACAGGGTTTGGGCCGAGGTGGAGAACCCACACGAGGTTCAGGAGGCAGAAGCAGTGGAGGAACTTGTACATACAGAGGAAGGATTGACACACAAGTCGTGGGGACGGCAAGACTTGTACAGCAAACCCTTCTCCATCTCTCACCATAGTTACCCAGTGCCCAGTCAGCAACATGTAACTCCCCTGTCCATGCTTACTGGTCCAAGTATCTGTGTTAAAATGCACCCTGTCACACACAGAGTTTCTCAAGGAATCGGTGAGGTTATGTGCGACCTACTGTGGTAGCGCGGGCACGCCTTTCTTGGAGAAGGAGTGACGACTGGCCATCGGCCCTTGGGGCACTGCAATGGGCATAAGGTCTCAAAAATCCTCGGTCTCAAAAGGGTGTAAAGACAGCCTTTCTGTTGCCAACAAGTTGCAGATGATGAAACTCAACCTCTTAGGCATGTCATGCCCTTCTAAAATCATGAAAAACACAGCGAGGGGACTCCAACCACAGTCTCCCTCGTTTCCACTAATTGGGCCACACACACCCCACTTGACTGGCATCAGTTGACCCAATTTTCAAGATGAAAAAGATGCTTTGCATGAAGCACTCTCAAAAATACGCGTGCCTTTCCCGTCCCCTGGATGACCCAGGGGAAGAAAAGTCCTCTGAGAGCCATGACTTGTTCATCTTGGTTCTTTTAGAAACACAGCGAGGGGACTCCAACCACAGTCTCCCTCGTTGCCACTAATTGGGCCACACACACCCCACTTGACTGGCATCAGTTGACCCAATTTTCAAGATGAAAAAGATGCTTTGCATGAAGCACTCTCAAAAATACGCGTGCCTTTCCCGTCCCCTGGATGACCCAGGGGAAGAAAAGTCCTCTGAGAGCCATGACTTGTTCATCTTGGTTCTTTTAGAAACACAGCGAGGGGACTCCAACCACAGTCTCCCTCGTTGCCACTAATTGGGCCACACACACCCCACTCGACTGGCATCAGTTGACCCAATTTTCAAGATGAAAAAGATGCTTTGCATGAAGCACTCTCAAAAATACGCGTGCCTTTCGCCTCCCCTGGCTGAGCCAGGGGAAGAAAAGTCCTCTGAGAGCCATGATTTGTTCATTTTGGTTCTTTTAGAAACACAGCGAGGGGACTCCAACCACAGTCTCCCTCGTTGCCACTAATTGGGCCACACACACCCCACTTCACTGGCATCAGTTGACCCAATTTTCAAGATGAAAAAGATGCTTTGCATGAAGCACTCTCAAAAATACGCGTGCCTTTCCCGTCCCCTGGATGACCCAGGGGAAAAAAATTCCTCTGAGAGCCATGACTTGTTCATCTTGGTTCTTTTAGAAACACAGCGAGGGGACTCCAACCACAGTCTCCCTCGTTTCCACTAATTGGGCCACACACACCCCACTTGACTGGCATCAGTTGACCCAATTTTCAAGATGAAAAAGATGCTTTGCATGAAGCACTCTCAAAAATACGCGTGCCTTTCCAGTCCCATGGCTGACCCAGGGGAAGAAAAGTCCTCTGAGAGCCATGACTTGTTTATCTTGGTTCTTTTAGAAACACAGCGAGGGGACTCCAACCACAGTCTCCCTCGTTGCCACTAATTGGGCCACACACACCCCACTTGACTGACATCAGTTGATGCCCCTTTTCAAAATGAAAAAGATGCTTTGCATGAAGCACTCTCAAAAATACGCGTGCCTTTCCCGTCCCCTGGCTGACCCAGGGGAAGAAAAGTCCTCTGAGAGCCATGTCCACATTGTCAGTGGACAGACTCGTGTGCTTATCTGCCAGCAGACCCCCAGCAGCACTGAAGACAGGTTCCGAGAGAACGCTGGCTGCAGGACACGACAAGATCCCCAAGGCGTACGTGGCAAGCTCAGACAATTTATCCAGATTGGAAGCCTAAAATGAGCATGGCTCAAGTTGCACAGTAATGGCATCAATGTTTCCTTGCATATACTCATATATCTGTGTGTCCTCCTCTTTTTCCTTGTCCAGCTCTTTTGTTTTCGCATGAGTATATGTCCTTGTCACTTTCCCATGTGTTTGTGTTGTGAGTTGTCTGTCACCTTTTGAACACCTTTGAGGGTGTTTTCTAGGTGTTTTTATGTGTTTGTGATTGCCTGCCATTGTTTCCTATGCAGTTCGAGTTCGGTTTGTCGAACGTTCGACGAGCCGAGCTCGAACGGGAGCTCCGTTCGGCGAGCCGACCTCGAGCCGAACCGCGACCGGTTCGCTCATCTCTAGTCACGAACTGTTACCGGTCACCGCAGCTCAGGCCATGAAACCAGTCCACCTCAAACCAAACAACCAAACCCTACCCCTTTCCAGAGCGAAGTGGCCCCCGGTCCGGAGGCGCTCGAGCCACCGACAACCCGAGCCCGGATCCGAGCGGCTCGGCGGAGAGCAGCCGAGCCCCCAGGGCGGTACAGATCCATAGCTTCAATCTACATGAGGCAGTCACATGTTCAATCCAGTGCCATTTTCTACTGCTTTTCACAGCGTAGAGCGCTCTGGTGATTTTCTTTTGCTTGTACACTTCATATCAGTCTTTTCTGTCATTATAGTGGCAGAAAGACACATAATGTCCCAGTCTCCTGAATTTTGTAATTTTGCACCCTTTGGTGCCTTTCATGTGGCACTAAGGGGTGCGTAGCCTTGTATTTAGCCAAAAAAATGAAAAAAAAAATGACGTAGGGTTCCCCCTATTTTTGCAGCCAGCTAGGGTAAAGCAGACGGCTGCAGCCTGCAGACCACAGCTGGCAACCTCACCTTGGCTGGTAATCCAAAACTGAGGGCACCCCACGCTGTTATTTTAAATTAAATAAATAATTACAAAATAAAAACACGTGGGGGCCCCCCAAAATTTGATCACCAGCCAAGGTAATGCGGACAGCTGGGGTCTGATATTCTCAGACTAGGGAGGTCCATGGTTATTGGACTCTCCCCAGTCTAAAAATAGCAGGCCGCAGTTACCCCAGAAGTGGCGCATCCATTAGATGCGCCAATCCTGGTGCTTCGCCCCAGCTCATCCCGTGCCCTGGTGCGGTGGCAAACGGGGTAATATATGGGGTTAATACCAGATGTGTAATGTCACCTGGCATCAAGCCCTGGGGTTCGTGAGGTCAGGCGTCTATCGGATACCCGACATCACCAACCCAGTCAGTAATAAAAAAAAATAGACGACAAACACATTTTTATTTGAAAAAACACTGCCCAAAACATTCCCTCTTTCACCAATTTATTAGAAAGAAAAACAAATCCAGGTCTGCTGTATCTAAGCGGTTCCCATGACGATCCATACGATAGTCCCTTTCCCAGTCAATGAAGAGCTGAATGTTCCCCATTGGCTGGGAGAGCAATGCAGTGACCTGAGCTAACATCAATAGGTCAGCCCAGGTCACTGCAGGGCATGACAAGTGCTGCTGTCAGGAGCATAGCGAGGTACATTACCTGCGCTGATCTCCTGCACTGCTGATGGCAGACCTGTCACTGACTTCAATGACCTTTACAGCCAAGTATCACTAGAGCCTGTGACGTCACCGCTAGTGACAGTCTCTGGTCGGCAGCGAGAGGAGATGTGACAAGCGGCGGCCATGGAGGACAGTGACAGCTGAGGTCAGGAGAGTGGGACTTCATCACCGTAGGTATGCCGATCAGGGCCATGTGTGCGGAGTGCCAGGTGGGCTGAGCCAAGCGGGGTAATGTGTGCAGAGTGCCAGGTGGGCGGAGCCAAGCAGGGCCATGTGTGCGGAGTGCCAGGTGGGCTGGGCCAAGCGGGGTAATGTGTGCAGAGTGCCAGGTGGGCGGAGCCAAGCAGGGCCATGTGTGCAGAGTGCCAGGTGGGTGGAGCCCAGTGGGGCCATGTGTGCGGAGTGCCAGGTGGGCGGAGCCAAATGGGGCCATGTGCGCAGAGTGCCAGATGGGCGTAGCTAAGCGGGGCCATATGTGCAGAGTGCAAGGTGGGCAGAGCCAAACAGGGCCATGTGTGCGGAGTGCCAGGTGGGTGGAGCCAAGCAGGGTAATTTGTGGAGTCCCAGGTGGGTGGAGCCAAGCGGGGTAATGTGTGCAGAGTGCCAGGTGGGTGGAGCCAAGCGGGGCCATGTGTGCAGAGTGCCAGGTGTGCGGAGCCAAGCATGACCATGTGTGCGGAGTGCCAGGTGGGCGGAGCCAAGCGGGGTATGTGTGCAGAGTGCCAGGTGGGCGGGGCCAAGCGGGGTAATGTGTGCAGAGTCCCAGGTGGGTGGAGCCAAGCAGGGTAATGTATGTGGAGTGCAAGTGGGTGGAGCCTAGTGGGGCCATGTGTGCGGGCGGCAGAGTGCGAAGTGGGTGGAGCCTAGCGGGGCCATGTGCGCTGAGGATGCCAGTGCCGGGGACTGCATGGCTGGGGACAGGTGAGTGTGAGTGTGTGTGTGTACATGCCGAGTGCAGGAGGGGGCGGAGCCCAGCGGGGAAGAGTTGGCTCCCTGCACACGTAACTAGGATAAATATCGGGTTACTAAACAAAGCACTTTGCTTGGATACCCGATGTTTATCTTGGTTACCAGCTTACCGCAGGCTGCCAGCGATAGCTCCCTGCACACGGTAGCTGTAAAAAACCCTGCTTTTGCTGATAGAACCGTTCTCGAACGTAACTCGAACTGACAAACTTTTACCAAAAAGCTCGAGTTCGAGTTCTAACTGGAACACCCCCCAAAATTACTCGAACCGCGAACTGGAGACCCACGAACCGCGCTCAACTCTAGTGATGAGCGTTACAAAGGCTAACAAATGTTAGAAGACTGACAGGCAGAAAACAAGACCAGATGGCATGATAGTACCTCAGAAGACCTGGGCGGATGAGGTCCAAAAAGACATTTCTTGTGCATTTCACTCCCAATGGATCACCTCAATGTATTTACATTCCAGAACAGGCTCATGAGTACAGAACCATGGTAGACCAGGAGTAAGTGGACATGACAATTTTGGAAGCGCCATACAGCTGATCTTCTCCAAACATTTATTACCCAATCGTAATTCCACAGGCTCAGAAATCAAGTTTATGGATTCTGACTGGAGCACTCCATCTATAAACAACACCTTCAAGGGATTCTGAAGACGTTGGATGGGATCTGGAAATGATCCACCAGAGTCTGTTGAATGAAGTTTCTAGCAGATCTAAAGTCTGGATGAGCCATTTCCGAGAACAGAATTATTCCATACGAAATGGACACAGACAAGGTCAATGAAAATGAGAGACTCCTACCGGCCCAAGGCAAAACAGACTCGGCCTCCTAGGACAAGAATAGGTGAAGTGTTCCGTTTCTTCACAGTAAAAACAAAGATACATGGCTCGGCAATGCTCTCGCCATTGCTTTGAAATTTTAATACTATCCACCTGCATAGGTTCAAGAACCATAGCGGAAACTGGAAACTGAGAAAGTAATGGCCTCGGAAAGGGTGCAGCCAGGTGCATAGGTTTACTTTCATGGTACACTTCCATGGATCATTCCTGGAACCTGCGAGCGACCCAGGTGGCCAAGGAAATCAGATCATCCAGAGTGGTGGGAATGTCACGACCAGCCAGCTCATCCTTTTTCCTCCTGGATATGCTTTCCCAAAAGGCAGCTACCAGTGACTGAATATTCCATCCCTGTTCTGAGGAGAAGGCGCAGAATTGAACTGCATACTAACCCACCTTCTAATCTCCTTGATGCAACTACAGAAGAGAGGACACACTAGAAGTGATACTGTCTTCCGGAAGTCCTCCAGGAATTGCAGGACATAAGCGGTAACTGGGTCATTTCTCCCCCACAGGAGATTGACTCAAGTGAGAGGCTCCTCACTGAGGTGTGACATCAGGAATGCCAGTTTAGCCCGATCAGACCAAAACATATGGGCCAAAAGTTCAAAGTGCAAAGTGCATGGTTGATGAAACCTCGGCATTGCTTGGGGTTGCCGTCAAAATGTGATGGAGCAGACAGACAAGGTTTGTGTTTGAACGAAGCAGGAGCATTCAGGAGGACAGTCACAAAGCGTAAGCATAAGATTTTACTTTTCTGTTCCTGCATGTGTGACATCTCAGAAAATAATTCATTCAGGGGCGGAGTGCGGGAATCAGCTCCATGGCCTGAGCAATGTTTTACACTAGCTGATGGTGATGAGGTGGCAAGCGGGGGTGGACCCACTGTACCAGAGGTGAAACCCTGGCTTACTCTGTTGTGAGAAGGGATTGACTAAGCACCTACCTGGCAGATGCCAGGTACCACTCCCAGGGCAGTGTCTGGGACTGTGACAGCTGACCCCTGAACAGGAACAGGCTCAGTTATGGGCACAGAGTCTCAGGTGCTGGTAGGTGCAGCCGGCATGGCTGAGGCAGGCTGGACCGCTGGGAAGACAAGCAAAGTCTCTAGTACTGACAGGTGCAGCCAGTTTGGCTGAGGCAGACCGGTATGGAGGGTATGGCAGGGACGGAAAGAGTCTCTTGTACTAAAAAGTACAGACTAGAAGGACGAGGAAGACAGGCAGGTGGAGGCTGGTAAAGAGGGCACGACCAGGACAGGGTGACGGGTACGGGTAGGTGGACACAAGTACAGGTAACAGACAGTGGATAACGGAACCTGAAAACTAGCTAATTAGACAGACATGCATTAACTAACTGAACATGTTGCTCAGGCACCTCCCCTAGTGAAAGGGTACTTTAAGTACCTAGTTCCCCTCAGCCATAGGCTAAGAGGCACTTCTGGGAATAGGTGTGTTGGCCCTTTAACCCTTTAAGAGAGCCAAAATGTGCATATGCCCTAAGCACACTTCCGGGGTTCTGAGTGGAGTGCACAGGCCCTGGAAGCAAGATGAAGAAGACTCACACATGGAGGTCCATAAGGGGCGTGGTAGGGCAAAGTAGTCCGGCCATGATGGTGAGTGAGTCTGTGTCCCTGCTGGTGAGAAGCAGAGCAGTGTAGGGATGCAAGTGCTACAATATATCTATATATCCCCTCCGAGGAACCAAAATGTGTGAAGACACGGAGCCAAGGTGCGGGATCGGTGGCAATTACATGACTCAGCTTGTACATCCTATATATCTGGAACAGACTACCCATGCTCTTATCCCTTTACTAATGCTATGAAAGTTAGCCTTCTCTAAGGACATTGAACCACCTTGACAGTAAAATTCTGTGAACAAGGCCGTAGGCCAAAACGTCAGAGAAAATTTTCTGTCAAAATAAGTTCACTTCCTTTGCTTGGCTTTTGTTTTTTTAAAAAAATAAAAAACATGTTTGTTCAATCATACACAATTTAAAGTGTGCAGTTTTACTAAATTTTCATTGAAATTTTGGACACTTTTCTTATCCCATCAATTGAAAGGATGTTTGGGGATGATGAAATCATTTATCAAGATGATAATGTATCCTGCCATAGAGCAAAAACATTCTTTGAAAGAAGACACATAGGGTCAATGACATGGCCTGCAAATAGTCCGGATCTCAATCCAATTGAAAATCTTTGGTGGAAGTTGAAGAAAATGGTCCATGACAAAGCTCCAACCTGCAAAGCTGATCTGGCAACAGCAATCAGAGAAAGTTGAAGCCAGATTGATGAAGAGTACTGTTTGTCACTCATTATGTCCATGCCTCAGAGACTGCATGCTGTTATAAAAGCCAGAGGTGGTGCAACAAAATACTAGTGATGTATTGGATTGTTCTTTTGTTCGTTTCTTTTTCATGATTCCATAATTTTTAACTCCTAATCCAGTAATTCCATATTTTTTTCCTCCTGTTTGGTCTTGAAAAGTAACCGTTACTGGCTAGCACATTGTGTTTTCATGATTTTTTTTTAGTGTTTCTTAAAGCCAGAAAGTTGTAATTTGAAATTACTTTAGTTTTGTGCCATGTCTGTGATCTGTTTTTTTTAAACAAAAATAAACAACTGAATGAACATCTTCAGAGCCAGGTGATTCCATAATTTTTGCCAGGGGTTGTATATATACACAGCTCTGGCAAAAAAGAAAAAGAGACCACTGCAAATTTGTCAGTTTTTCTGATTTTTCTCTCTAGAGGTATATTTTTGAGTAAAATATAAATTGTTTTTTTTATTCTATAAACTACTGACATGTCTCCAAATTTCCAAGTAATACATTTTGTATTTATTTTCTGAAAATGAGAAATTGTAAAAATAACAAAAAAATGCATTGCTTTCAGACCTGAAATAATGCAAAGAAAACAAGTTCATAATCATTTAGAAACAACAATACTATTAACCCGTTAACGACCCATGACGTACTGGGTATGTCATGGATCGTTTGCAATTAATCCCTGCCCCCGCGGGCCAGATGTTCCCCACCCCTGCCCTAGGGGGACTAGTAAAATTAAAAAAAAAAAGTTAAAAAAGTTTTAAAAAATAAAAAAATATATAAAAACTTAAAAGTTCAAATCACCCCCCTTTTTCCCCATTGAAAATTAAAGAGTTAAAAAAATAAAAAAAAACACATATTTGGTATTGCTGCGTTCAGAAATGCCCGATCTTTCAAAATATAAAGTCAATTAATCTGATTGGTAAACAGTGTAGTGGCAAAATTCCAAACGCAAAAATTAAGTTTTTTGGTTGCTGCAAATTTTACGCAAAATGCAATAACAGACGATCAAAATGTAGCATCTGCGCAAAAATAGTAGAGTTAAAAGCATCAGCTCAAGACGCAAAAAAATAAGCTGTCACTGAGCCATAGATCCCAAAAAATGAGAACGCTACGGGTTTCAGAAAATGGCGCAAAATGTGCGCCACTTTTCTTGGACAAGCTTGTGAATTTTTTTAACTCCCTTAGATACAAGTTAACCTATTAATGTTTGGTGTCTACAAGCTCGAACCAACCTCAGGCATCACACAGACACATCAGTTTTACCATATAGTGAACACGGTAAATAAAATATCCCAAAAACTATTGTGCGATTGGAATTTTTTTGCCATTTCCCAGTACACTATATGGTAAAACGTATGGTTTCAATTAAAACTACAACTCGTCCTGCAAAAAATAAGCCCTTATATGGCAAGATTGACGGAAAAATAAAAAGGTTACTGGTCTCGGAATAAAGAGAGGAAAAAAAACCAAAAAACGGAAAAACACAAAATGCCCGGGGGCTGAAGGGGTTAATGTTTTAACTTAGAAAGAGTTCAGAAACCAATATTTTGTGGAATAACCATGATTTTTAATCACAACTTTCATGCATCTTGGCATGCTATCCACCAGTCTTCACACTGCTTTTGGTTGACCTTATGCCACTTCTGGTGCAAAAATGTAAGCAGTTCTTCTTTGTTTGATGGCTTGTGACTATCCATCTTCCTCTTGATTACATTCCAGAGGTTTTCAATAGGGTTCAGGTCTGGAGATTGGACTCGCCATGACAGTGTTTCGATGTGAAGGTCCTTCATCCACACACTGAATGACCTAGCTGTGTGGCATGGCATATTGTCCTGCTGGAAAAAACAATCCTCAGAGTTGGGCAACATTGCCTGAGCTGAAGGAAGCAACTGTTTTTCCAGGATAACCTTGTATGCAACTTGATTCATACATCCTTCGTAAAGTTTAATCTGCCCAATTCCAGCCTTGCTGAAGCATCCCCAGATCATCGCCGATCCTCCACCAAATTTCACAGTGGGTGCAAGACACTGTGGCTTGTACGTCTCTCCAGGTTTCCGTCTAAACATTAGACGACCAGATGTTTGGCAAAGCTTAAAATTAGACTCATCAGAGAAGATTACCTCACTCGAGAAATTGGACAAGTTAAACTTTTTGAAGTGCACAATCAGTAATAGGCATTGCCCAAAATGCATATAACGTGAAGATCCCTGGAAAGGCAGTGGGACATAAAGTCTGCCACTCGTACCAGACTCCCAAGACTTCCCTGTCCCCACCAGATAGATAACTATCCATCTCCTCCTCCCTCTCCTCCTCATCTTCAGGCCATCCATGTTGAATAGACAGGATGAAGCGAATAAGGTTAGTACCCTCTGTAGCACAGGCAACCATCTCCTATTCCACCGCCTCCTCATTATCACTCATTCCGTGGTGGAAGATGAGATGAGGCTGGACTGTGTAGCATCACCCTGTGTATTATCTTCCTACATCTACACCTGTTACGCATGCCATTTTTGGTATATGGAAAGTAAGTAGTAAATAGACTGAAATAGTTTCACCAATCTATTTTCCACCTTTCTGCTGATAGCAGATCTGATTTCCAAGCTCACACAAATCCAACAGAACCATAAATCCACCATAAAAAGAGAGTCTTGAGGGATTAGGTCACCAGGTGACAATCTTTGTAAGCCAAATAGGAAAGCCATACAATGCTGCACACTACGAAGAGGATAGTGTCCAGCAGTGCTGACATATTAATATGTGACATGCAGGTTTTTCTGCTTCTAACCTACCAATTCAGATGACTGCATATGCAGCAGTGCTGGTCAGCACAAGAACATGAATAATTAAGTGTCTAAATAACAGTGCCATTTAGTAAGTAGAGGAAGTTCAGAAAACAGAGAGGGTAAAAATAGAATGTAGCCACAAAAGAACATAACTGTGCTTGCTAACAGGGCCACCATCAGGGCATTACAACCATGATTGGTATACAGGGCCCTGTGAAGAGACAGTCTTGCCCGGGGTAATTACTCAACCATATTAAGCCCCTCTTCACCATGCCTCAGTCACAACCACAACAGAGGGGCCTGGCAGTTTTGCTTCGGCTAATATACATAGCTATTTTGCATGCGAAGGAGCGGAGCATGCAAATTAGCCATGTGCTGAACTGGAGACCGGGTCCGTGGTGCAGAGCTGGAGGGGGGGGCATCGACCACAGCCCCTGCCTTTCATAGCGGCTGCCTGGGAGTCGGACGTTCTCTGAGCCACTGTCAAGCTTTCAGAATATGCAGCACCGGCTCTCAGGGATCAGCTGTACTAGCGTCTGTTAGACGCCAGTACAAGCCCTGGCCCGGCAACATCAGCAGCGTGATCTGGTTAGCTGATCCCGTTGCTGACGTCACTGTTAAACGCCGCAAAGGCACGCACAGAACTGGTGGAAAGTGCTCCAATGGACCTGAAGGCACCAAAGATTGATTCTAATTAGGGGATGGGGAGGGGGTGTATATGTGAAGAAAACAGGGGCCATTTGAGAACTGAAAATGGGGAGCAAGGGGGTGATAAGTGCACACACAGTATGGGGACTAAATGGATGGGGAGTATAGGGAGCCATGGGTTAAATTTAAAAACACAGTATGGAGAAAATATGGGTGTTATGGGGGTGACTGGCAGATTAGGATAAGGTGATATATATCCAAATCGCCAGTCGGGGCCCACCGTGCTCCAGATGACAAAGGAGCTGCTGGCAACCCGAAGGTTAGGCGAAGAATACAGAGCTGGGTGGCTCTGGAATAATAGGGGCCTGGTCCAAGTTAAATATCTCTTGGATCAGGAGACTGTGGACCCTGTTAGCGTCACAGGGTCTACTCACCTAGCCCAGGAATTCTCTATTAATGCCACAGGGGTCCTGTGGTAAGCTGTCCGTGCGTGTAGGGGGCACAACCGCACAGGGGGCACAGCAGCCGCAGCCCAGTTGACTCCACTGGGCTGCACTAGCAGGACTGGACGGTAGGAGGAGAAATCCCAGCGCCTGACCCTAACGTGCTGAGCCACAGGTGTCTTGGCGTGACAAGCTCTAACTAACTACCGCGGTCGCGATTGCGACCGGGCCCGGGAGGTTAGGGGCCCACGACCAGCTCCTTTCTGTGAGAGAGGAGCTGCGCTGTTCTGCCGCAGACCACGCGGCACGGCGGCCGCTATATGACCTGGTCGCCGCCGCTGACACCGGGCCCCCCTGCCTGGTGTCAGCGGTGGCATCACCGCGCTCCCGTCACTCACCGCACCGCACTCCCGTCACCTCACTCCCGTCACTCACCGGACCGCGCTCCCGTCACTCACTGCACCGCGGTCCCATCACCGCACTCCCGTCCCTCACCGGACCGCACTCCCGTCCCTCACCGCACCACGCTCCCGTCCCTCACCTCACCGCGCACACTGCAGTGCTTTGATATTGCATAGAATTCCAGCACCGCTTTTTGCATCATCAGTCTTCTCCCGTGCTTGCGGTGACGTCACTCCTGTGCGACTGCTGTGTGTGGTGAGAGCACAGAGCGCAGGAGGACACCGACCGGAGCCATGGGGGAACGAGGACAGAAGTGAGGATGGGCAGTGGTGAAAGAAATAAAGGTGAGGACAGAGCTGCGGTGGAAGGAGAAGAGAGGTGAGTACTTGTTTTTTTTTTTTATAAATCAGTGAGTACACGGGGAGGCTGGCTGCAGGACACATGGAGTCCTTGGGGGGGCCCTGGCTGCAGGACACATGTAGGCCCTGGGGGGGCCTGGCTGCAGGACACATGGAGTCCTTGGGGGGCCATGGCTGCAGGACACATGGAGGCCCTGGGGGTGCTTGGCTGCAGGACACTTGGAGGCCCTGAGGGGGCTGGTTGCATGATACATGGAGGTCTATGGGGCTGCATGATACATGGAGGTCTATGGGGCTGCATTATACATGGAGGTCTATGGGGATGCATTATACATGGAGGTCTATGGGGCTGCATAATAAACATGAAGGACACCTTATACATGGACTATATGGGTGCATTATACATGGAGGAGTATGGGGCTGCATAATACAATATGAAGGTTTATGGGGCTGCATTGTAATACATATAGGACTATGGGGGCTACATTATAATATATGGAGGACTATGGAGGCTACTTTATACATGGAGGACTATGGGGGTGTGTTATAAAACATGGAGGACTGTGGTGCAGTATAACACATGGAGAACTTTGGGGTGAATTATAATACATGGAGTACTATGGGAAATGCATTATAATACATGGAGGACTATGGTGGTGCATTCTAATATATGAAGAGTTATGTGGGACCCTTTATACTATATGGAAGGCTATGTGGGGGCCATTATAGTATTGGGAGAACTATATACGAGGGGGGATAAAGATACAAGCATGGGTGGGATGGGAATGTTTTGTGCTGAGGGAAAAAGCCTCTTTCCCTCAGCACCCAGTTTTCCCATGCTCTGCTGTACATCTCTCAGCACCCAGCTTTCCCATGCTCTGATATGGGAAAGCTGGGTGCTGAGGGAATGATGTATAGCAGAGCATGGGAAAGCTGGGTGCCGAGGACAAGATGGATATCAGAACATGGGAAAGCTGTGTTCTGATAGAAGGATTTCAGATCATGGGAAACCTGAGTGCTGAGGGTAAGAGCCAAGTGTCAGCATCATTATCCTGTACCCCGAGAGTCAGTGTCATTATCCCGTTCCCTAAGTGTCGATGTACATGTAGGGGAGGCCCCAGTCCACAATTTGCACCAGGGCCCATCAAACTCTAGTTACGCCACTGCATAGACGTATGCTCTGTCTGAGTATAGGTGAAGACTGCGCACCTGCACGTTGTCTCCAGACCCTTTTATAACCTAGGTCTACCCCAAACCAGGGTGGATCACAATGGCACCTTCAGGGGCTAATAGCGGACTGCCACGTCATCAGTGACATCACCTTCGGCCTATCCGGCACCGCCACGTCACTGATGACCTCATGGCAGCCACACCCCAAACACCTTACCAGTCATCGTCTGACGACCAATGGTGGGATGCCAGGTCATAGGGGCGGGCCTCCGCGAGCCAGTCAGGAGTGGCCACGTCATCAGGACACCTGATGCCCTCTGGCCTATCAGGGCCTGCAACCTCACGGACATGCCCAGTTAAGTCCTTCCCAGACTTAGCCTCCAATGCACTAAGTGCCTGAGCATGCTCAGTAGCCTGAACAATGGACTTAAGGCCGCTTTACACACTAGTGTGCGTACCCGCCCCCATCGGTTGTGCGACACGGACAAATTGCTGCCCGTGGCACACAACATTGCGCTCACCCGTCACACTACTTACCTGCCTAGCGATGTCGCTGTGACCGGCGAACCGCCTCCTTTCTAAGGGGGCGGTTCGTTCAGCGTCACAGTGACGTCACAGCAGCGTCACCGAACCGCCGCCCAGTAGAAGTGGAGGGGCGGAGATGAGCGGGACGTGACATCCCGCCCACCTCCTTCCTTCCTCATTGTGGACAGCCGCCGGTAAGGTGAGGTTCCTCGTTCATGCGGTGTCACACATAGTATGGGAAGGAAGTGATGGAAAATGGGCGTGGACACAGTATTAAATGTGAGGTGGGAAGGATGCAGACAAAGAATGAAAAGTGAGAGGGGATGGGTGTGGACACAGTATGAAAAGTGAGGGGGATGGGTGCAGACAGTATGAAAAGTGAGGGGGAATGGGTGCGGACACAGTATGAGATGTGAGGGGAGTATGGGTACAGACACAGTATGATGAGTGAGGGGGGATGGGTGCAGACAAAATATGCAGAGAGGGGGGATGGGTGCAGGCATAGTATGGGAAGTTAGGGTGGATGGTTGCTGACACAGTGAGGAGTGAGGGGGGATGAGTGCAGATACACTATGAGAAGCGAGGGAAGGATGCGCACACAGTATAAGGAGTGGGAATGGGTGCAGGCATAGCATTGGGAGAGACGGGGATGGGTGAAGACAAAATATGAGAGGGGGATGGATAGAGACATAGTATGGGAAGTGAGGGGGATGGGTGCGGACACACTATGGTGAGTGAAGTGGGATGGGTGCAGACACACTGAGGAGTGAGGGGAATGAGTGCACACAAAGTATGAGGGAAGAGAGGGGGGATGGGTGTGGACACACTGAAGAGTGAGGAGGGGATGGATGCAGACACAGTATGGGAAGTGAGATGGAATGGATGCAGATAGTATGAGGAATGAGGGGACAATGGGTTTGGACACAGTATGAGGAGTGAGGGGGATGGGTGCAGACACAATATGAGGAGAGGCAGAGGGGTGTTGACACAGTATGAGGAATGGGGAGATGAGTGCAGACACAGTAATGGGGGGTGGGTTTGGACGCAGTATGAGGAGGGGGATGGGTGCAGACACAGTATAAGGAGGGCAGGATGGGTGCGGACACAGTATGAGGAGGGGTGATGGGTGAGGACACAGTATGGGAAGAAAAGAGGTGATAACTACAGAGACGGAGGTCGTTATGAGACTGTATGGAATGAGAAAAATGGCACATAAAAAAGACAGGGTAAGGTGGGGTTGGGATGGATGCAGAGATGACTGGATAGTGTGGGTGGGGGCAGTTTGTAGAAAGGACTTCATTGTGGGATAGTGTGAGGCCACAGAAAGAAGGGGACAGTATAGCCAGAAGGGGGGAGTGTGATGAGAGGGAACAGTATAGAGACTGGACAATATAGGAGGACACAGTGTAGAGGACAGTGTGAAGAGCGGCCCAGTATAGAAAGGAGAAGGCAGTGTGGAGGGCACATACCATAAGTGGGACTGTGTGTGCATCATATTTTGTGCAGGGAACACTGTGAGGGGCAATTATTCAGCAGTGCATTGTAGGGCAGATATTTTTATTCAGGGACATTATAATGAAACTTATTTTTCAGGCATCGTGTGGGGATGTGCTGCAGAAAAGTGGAGAAGATGGAAGTCTGAAGAGACGAGCTATGGGCATTGAAATTCATCATGGCATCAGGACAAGATAAAGAAAAAGAACGACTCAAATCACAGACAACATCATCTATATGGTACCTGGATGTAAATTATTATTTATGATACTGTCTAATTCTCACCAGTACTGTGGTTCCTGTATGGTCTGATAATGCCTGATAACTACAACTTCTAGTATCTACTTACCATCATTAAGGACATAGTTGACGTTCTAGGATAAGTCTGCGATAAATATATATACAGAGCTGACCTGACATTACAATTGATGAACCATGTACAGATTCTTGTGTTGTATTCCTCTACTGATGAGGGTTTTTATGTGGTTTCTGTATTGATAGAGTTTATATGGGTGTATTTTTGTACCTATAATGGTTCTGGTGATGTATTTTTGTACCTATTGTGGTTCTGGTGATGTATTTCTGTACTGATAAGGGTTTTGATGCTTTGTTTCTATACTTCAGGTGGTGCTTGTGATGTATTCCTGTACTGATGAGGGTTTGATGCTGTGTTTCTGTACTGATGGGGGCTCTAGTGATATATTTCTGTACCTCTGGTGGCTCTCGGTTGATGTATTCCTCTGCTGTTTTAAGTCCTGATTCTGAACAAATGTACCAGTTCAGAACTTGTAAGATTACATTATACAGGGCTATCTTAAAAAAGTATTGTGCTATCTGCCAATTTAAGGGTTACTATGTTTTTTTAAAATTAGGAGCATTAAAAGGTTATTCCAAGTTTGTGATGAGTCTGCAGTCCCTCTCTGTCACTCTATGTAACTGCAGACTTCTGAGTTCTCACAGCACACACTGTCAGGATTCTCTGGTGCCAGCGGTGAGAGTGGGAGGTAACAAAACCACAAGTATGCTATTTACATACATGCAGTCATGTACCGACTAGACATACATGGCCTTGATCAATCAAAATGAATTGAGTGAGGCCAGACACGTCTAGTACAAATGGGGTCAGAAGTATACAAATTGCATACTTGTGCGCATATGACCATCCATTCTCACCATTGTCACTAGAGAATCCTACAAGTGTGCAGTGCAAGTGCTGTGAGCATTCAGAAGCCTGCAGTCACCTAAAGTGACTGTAGACATTCATCTCAAACCTAGACAAGCCCTTTAATGATAAAATTAAGCCATGTAGCATGCCCAATCCCAACAGCATGTAATATATTCATGGTTAGGATTCAGCTCTGCTTGCTGGTTCCAATAGTCATCACATGGCCACTCAACTCGTATGAGTTTCATACTGACAGTGACCTGACAATTCGCTTTTCTTCTTGCTTCTCTCTTTTTTCACTAACCATTGAGAAAAATAAGGAAGAACAGCTCGTCATCACATGAGTCTAAGCATGAAAATCACATATGAATGATTGGTCAAATGATGACTACTCAGGCCTCGGGGGGAGGGAGTGGAGTGCAGAAGTGGAGTTTTTCAAGAATGGACAGTGGAAAGTTTGATTAGAAAGAGGCGGAGCTAGTGCTGCCAATGTATGTAAAGTGTTGTGGAATTAATAGCGCTATATAAATGAATAAATATTATTATTATTATTATTAGCTAAGCGGAGCCAGGGCTGGAGCCTGGGCAGAGTCTCAAGGGGACCCAAAAATGTTGCCAGTATGGGGTCCTGAAATTCCTGGTGGCGGCCCTACTCGCTAATGTCACATAGGCAGTATAGCAAAACAAATCCAGCTGCAGTCTCCATATAGTCACTGATATCTGCCAATTTGACAAAATGTGTCAATTTATAGGTTTCCCATATTTCCCATTAGTCTTCTTCCAGAAAAGATTCATTACCACATTGACATCCTTATTATAAAAAAAAAAAAAAAAACATCGTCCCTTCTGAAAAAAAATTAATGGACAATGTTTGGTGTATATTGATGAAGTGATTCAGAAACTTTAAAAACTGAAATCACAATCAGGTTCAGCACAAGCCACTCTCTTTACCAGATAACAGGAGCTACTTTGGCCTTCTCATTTTAAACATACAGAGATCCAGACTTACATAGAAGCACCTTGTTTGGGGTCATGTAGTTAGTTGCTGGCCGATGGTTGGTGCAGACTCGTGGGAATGGTCAGGTAGCCAGGTCAGAACCAGGAGGACAGTAAAGATGTACAATCAGAAGGCAAGAGAATTATCAGGAAACAGGCCTTGGTCAGAACAGGATTATAAGCATGATGATTTACTTGTTTTCTTTTACTTGATGATTTACTTGTTTTTACTGAGCGTTTATTATTAGTCATTGCTTGACCTCTCCTAAAACTATATTGACTAAAATGGATACAAATGTTTAGAAATACTAGTGCGCCCCCCAAAAAAATGATTATTTTATTCTTTATTTTTCTATTAGTGTGATGACTATTTTAAAAATTTTGCAAAACGAAAATGAAACCCCTTACATTCGAGGAACAATTTCATTCAAATGACAATAGTATCATCAAATTTGTAAAATATTCAAAAAAGTTCCCCCTCTTTTTCATTTCAAAATTTTCAAAAAAAGCGATTTTTCGTGTTTTAATTTTTTGAAGATTATGGAATGATTTAGAATATTCAGGAATAATTTAGAACATCTAGAATAAGAATAATCTAGTGAAAAAAATGACATTTTTAATTGTTACCCATTAAAAATTTATATTTAACGTTTTCTTTAAAAGTTAGATCTAGCCTTACAAACATGTGCTATAAGAAGAGCTGAAAGAACTGAAAAGCATGTGGTACATTTGGAGTCAGGCAGCCATCTTGGATACTAGAAAGTGAATTTTACTGTGAATAAGTTTTTTTAATTTAAAAAGTGTATACGAAGTGAATAAGTGATAAAATTATTGTAATAAATAAATAGTGTAAATGTTTATAGATTTCTAAGTAATATTGGGAAAGAAAATATTAAAGTAAATGTTGATATGAAAGAGTGTGTACAGGGGTAGGTCTGGTAGTTCAGTGAAAGATATAAAAAGAAAGTGAGACAAATATCATAATTTGTTTGAGGAATTTAACACGATATTTTGACCATAATAGTTTCTTCAAGTAAAGATCAATCAAAGGTAAAACATAGAGATTATATTGATTAAAATATTCATTAATATTTTAATCAATATAAAAATCTTAATTTAATATTGTTTTTGATCTATAAAGAAAATATCTTTCTAAGTTGTAACAAAAAGTGGTATTTTATTCACATCTAGAATATTCTGGAATATTGTAAAATATTTTGTAATTTAGTATTATCTTTTCATTTTCTGTGCAAAGCTTCAAGTTTTACGATCAAGAAGTGCAGGTCATTCAGAAAATGTCTTCTAGAAATTACAGCAACAGTGTAAAGGCAAACAGGTCTATCTGGACAAGGAATCTGTCCTCCTATTCTCAACAGAAAAGGGATCCAAGTATTCCATATGTTGAAAAGCTCTCCAATCTCACGCAGATGCCAACGAACTGCCAAATTCTTGGAAACTTCAGTTTTCTCTTCAACAGCGAGAAACAGCGACTGGATCGAATAAAAAATATGATAATGGATATAGAATTGCTCTGGAGGGAAACTCTAGACTTCCCACTTTTATCCAGTGCACTCATCAGAAAGAAACTCAATCGTCTGATTGATCTAAATGTCAAAAACAAAAAGAAACCTTCTGATAAATTCACTGCAACACTTTCTCAGTTATTTGATGTTACCAACGTTAATGGAGAATGGAAAAACTCGGAGGATAAAGAGCTCTACCTGAGGCAAGTTGCGAGTGGAGGCAAGGTTGGTTATTTGACGCTCAAACAAGCTCCTTTGGAATCAATTCATCCAAGTAAACGAATCCGACTATCAATATTTCAAGCTCAAGCCAGCACTTCTCAATCGCAAGCCACACATGATACTGCTATGAATGGGCAAATACCTGGTTCCAGTCGCAACACTACAATGAAGCGTCCTTCAATGAACTGTTAACCTCACTCACCAAGACAAAGTGCAAGAAGGCAATTAAGTGTTTGAAGGTGCACTGGTTGGTCGAGGAGTCATTAATTGACATTCCCAGATCTAACCAAAAAGCTGAACGTGCTGTAAAACTGATGGAGGAACTACATGCGAAATCGAAAAAAATTGAATTTTTGAAACTAAAATTCATAGGAAAAAATAATTTTTAAACACTTCTTTTGTACATATTGTATATATTTATACCGTATTTGTTAAAAAACGAATAATAAAAGTTGCTTAGTTATTACTATTATTGTTTCAATAATGCAAAATTGCATGTCCTTTTTTGGGGGGAAAAATAATTTTTGCCTTATTTTATTTGAATGAAAGGGGGAACTTTTTTAAGAAACAAGAAAAAGGAATACTTATTCTTAAATTACCCATTAAAGTTCCTCGATTGCACATGGTTTCATAAAAAAAATGTTTTTGTCATTACACTAATAACTATAATGTGGTCTAACTAAAGGGTGTTCAATTTTCTCATTATAATTCAGGAGCGTCCAGTTGAAGTCAGTGATTGGCGCAAGAATGTGGAAGCAATGTCTGGCATGGAGGGCAGGAAAAAGATGTTTGATGCAGCAAAATCCCCTAGTGGACAATAACAAGGTAAAATTCCATATTATAAAATATGAAGGATATATTACTAATGTTATATAACTTGTTTAAAAGGGTTTTATCACCTTGTACTTTGATTAAATGGATATCTCAAATAAAAATCAAGTTAAAATATAATAGCAGCCCCATTTACCCATTTCATTTGTCCACCATGTGCTACTTTTTACTTCTTATTTTGGGGCCATCTATCATGGCACCTCTTCTACGTTGGCAGTTCCTTTTCCGATATAATAGACACATATTCAGACATGTTACTTCTGTTGCTGGATAGAACAATTCAGGCTTTAAATCACCAGTCACCATCAGTACAGACATCACAGCTCTATGCTTCTGGTTAGGGCGCTTTTCCATCTGCGATTTCCTGGTGCGAGTGTGATCCGATTAAAATCGGATTGCACTCGCAGCAGTGTTAAACAATGAGACAGTTTCCTCTGTCCCGTTTTTTCTCCACACGAATCGGGCTCTCGGTGCAATCAAAGCATGCTGCGATTTGCACTGAGTCTCGGCTCCCATGTGTGTAAAATCGCACTACACTCGCATGTTATGCAACTGCAGTGCAGTGCACGCAGAGACAGACAGCAAAGGAGATGGGGAGAAAGTGTTCCCTCCATTTTCTCCGCTCCTGTGATGTGATCACAAGATCACATCATAGTCGCATGACCCTCGGCTGTCACCGCAGCAGAGGGTCATTAGCATATCGCTTCCGATGCTCCTGCATCGGAACCAGTACGCAAGTGGAAAAGCGCCCTTACGGCCAGAGTCAGCCTCTGCTAAATTAGAGAAACTACGGTGTGTGCCTACGATCAGTGTTTGAAGCGTTTTGGATGTAGTGTGTTTTCGCTGTGTCCAAAACGCATACCCACTGTGCTTGTTTTTTCCACAGCGTAAACTGACCTGTCTTTCCAGACAGCAGCATGTCAATTGTTTGCTGCAGATTCATAGGCGTCCTCCGTAGCGAAATACAGCACTGAACCCTGATCGTGGGCACGAGCAGCTGCGGTCTCCTACATTCTCCTGCATAAGAGACTTACAGCCCTTCAGGTCAGGACACGCTGCGTCCAGGACGCAGTGAGTTCTGATCCTGGGCACATACCCTTAGTAGAACGCAGGATTGTGCACTATAAATGCAAAGGCTGTGCTTGGAAAATAGAAGGTATTTATTCCCGTAACCTGTATTGTAGTTTGTAACATGTGTTGTGGGCGCGGGGCCAGACCGTAGCTAAGGGGCTGCTCGAGGATGCTCGGATCCGGGGCTTTACTGTGGCTCGAGTGGGAACCGGACCCGGGCTCGAGCAGCAGTCCGCCGCCCACAAGTGAAAAGGGGGTATTTACAAGGGATAGAGTCTTTGTCAGTGACGCCGCCCATGGGACGCGGTGATGATAGATGGCACCGCCACTGCCCATATATGTGGGGTGCCCGGGGCTGATGGAACTGGGCAGCAAGCTGGTATCCCCTCCACGGGTAGGGGAGGTGTAGTCCCGGGGCCCAGGGTATAGTGAGTGATTGCAGGGAACAGTCTTTAGGAAGCAGAAAATGGGAAACTTACAGTTGGTAGTCGTGATGCAGGATGAGGCTGTGCTGATGTGGAGGGCCAATAAACACAGAGTCCATATTGTAAAGCAAAGCTGGCAACCAGTGTTCTCCGGAGGGGGTGTGCTCGAGTCCCGCACACAAGTAGTAGCCAGGGGCCCTTCCTCCTGCACTTTGTGTTTGTCTGTAGAGTGGACTAATCCACTTGAAACATGAAAAATCCGCTCCCGGTGTATGTGTGCTGAGAGCCGTTGCTCACAAGACTTGACCGTTGGGATATTTGCAGGTACATACAGGCACCCTATCCACAGTGTTGGGCTTCTGTCTCACCAATTGGAGCTGTCTTGTGGGACAAAGCATAGAGCCTTGTCCCCTGCTGGTTAATTGGTCCGGCGTCTGAAACTGTCCTTTCCCCAGGGTCCAGGCACCCCGACTGCACGGTCTTGGACCGGATTCCCTCCATCGGTACCGGCGGGCTATGACCCTGCCCCGGTCCACCTCAGGTCCTCCGTGACCGAGTCTCCGTCTCCTGTGGCCCTGACTCCTGTCTGCCACCTTGTCTTTGCAGCAGTCCGGCAGCCCGGGCTCCAACCCAGCCACTATCTCGCTGCTCTTTTGCTTGTCTCAGCTTCACTTTACTTCTCTCACTTCCTCCTCCTAACTAGACTGACTTCTGTTTCTACCATGGCATCTCAGGACCCCTAGGTGGGCGTTACCACCTGTCTGGACCCACCCACTGGTGTGTCCCTTGTGTACTGGGTGGGTGACTAGGCTTTGTGTGGCTGGTGTGCTTGTGTGGGAACTGCGGTGTTACCAAACAAGAGGATGGGCTGCACCTTGGGTAGATTGATGCAGCCTCTGTGACTACCTGGTTTTGCCAGGGCATCAAACTCCCCCTTGGTGAAACACAGCCTGTGCTCGGGATGTCCAGCTGCCAACATTTATTTAACTTCAAAACTGTAAAAGAGATAAAAACATGTAAAACATTTCATCCCTCTATAGGGAGGCACTTTACCTTAAACGTTGCAATAACATTCCCTCCTACCAGTCCACCCCAAAGAGTCCCAAAGTCCGGACCCTCTGTCCTGGAGGGTAGCCACCAGTTTCCGTGGTGGCTGAGCCTCGGCCGACTACACCTCAGGCCCTTCCTTCAACCAGCCTCTCCAGAGGGTGTGGTAGTCCTGATGGTTGTAGAGAGAAAAAGGAAATATATACAGGAACCCAAGAACGTTTTTGGGTGACCTCTGCCAGTCCTGAGGCCATGGTCCATTTAGCAGTAAAAACAAAAAGGGAAAAGCTGGGTTAACTGTGGAAAGATGGGTAGCCGGGATCCGCTACCTAGTCCATAACCTTGTAATTAGGTGAAGTATACGGTTCATTGGCATTTTTACATAACAATTAATCAACAGTTACAGTTTCAATGCAAATTATATATATTCATCACTCAATCTCTGTATCTGAGTGGTAACTGGCCTAGGTTAGGGCGTGTAGACCTTCTCAACCCTAAATCTCCTCCTAGGCTTTGTGATTCCATATTGTCTACGGGTCCCTCACCGCTGGTGATGGGTACTGTTTGTAGAGATCTACTGGTGCGTGGCATAGGTACAGGTCTGACCCTAGGTGTAGGTATGGGTGCAATGTCAGCAGGCCTCTCTGGTTTGGGCTCTTCCAAAGGTTGTGGGAATGTTAGAACGGGCACGATCACTGCTCCATTTTGCATAGGCCAATCCGCCGGGAAGTCACCTAGGATGGTGTGGATCACTTTCTTCTGCTCTTCAGCTCCTCGGTATGGAATGGGGACTTCTTCTACAATTTGTAGGGGTTCTGGGCACCTCTTCAAGTGGTTTCTGGAGACTGTGGCTGTGTTTCTCCCTTTGTCTTTACTGATAAGACAGGTCTTTTGGTTGTCATAATCAGATGGTTGTATTTGTGACATAAGGGGTACTTTCCCATTGGTTGTCCAATTTATGCAGTATTCTTTTTATTTTTAGCACCACTTCCCATGGTGCAGAGGGAGCAGCTGTTGCCTGTTTGTTGAATTGCTGTTCCTTCTTCTCCCTGTTTTGGCTCAGATTTCTTTCCACGTACTCCTGAATCTGTTTGTACTGCCTCTGACGCATGGAGTCCCCATGTCCAAGTCCACCGGCAGTCTTCCAGGCCTGGCCCTCATAAGGTAAGCAGGCGTACTATTAGGACCAGGTGGACGGGCAGACCCAGGAGGTGGATCCACTGGGCTGAACACCTCACCGAGGGCAAGGTGCCCGGTAGCCGGAGCACTACAGGTAGCAGGACAGTCCGTGCAGAGGAGTGGAGTGAAGACGTCCCTGGGACCACGGGGTCTCTGATGGTAGTCCGGGTGACGGAGCTCAGGTTCGGAGGCCGAGATGACGTCAGGCAGAATCCGGAACCAACGGAGCGAGAAGGTGGGTCACCGCAGGGATCGGAGATGGTAGGAACTGACGGGATAGCAGACAGTCACCGTTCGGGGTTCGGGTATCGTCAGGACCGGTTGGCGTGGCAGGAGCGACTCTACGAAAGAGATAGGTAAGTATGGCACAAGACACAAGGAGACCTGACTCCTAGCTTAGCAAACACGAAGAACAGGCCCCGCCCACTTGGAAAGGATCCCCCTATATACCCTGTACCTGATACTTCAATATCCTGTTGGAGGACACTGGCCCTTTAAGAGAGGGTCAATGACCGCGCGCGCGCCCTAATGCGCATGCGCGAGGCCCGGGTGCCAGAAGCCAGAGCAGGGAGCGGTGCACAGGAGGCAGGAGTGCCGGGCTGGATCAGAGTTGCCGCCGGGCGCCGGGAGCGGGGACCGAGCTGCCTGGGGACCGCAGGTGATGGGGCATGGAGGCTGTGGAGCAGGGGACGCATGGCAGGGGAGCCGGTGAGCAAGGCAGGGGAGCCGGGGAGCATGGCAGGGGAGCCGGGGAGCGTGGCACGGGAGCTGGGGAGCGTGACACGTACACTTAGTAGAACTGACAGGAATGTTGTTATACATGTCAACCAGATCCGGCAACCTTTCAGACCACTGATTCCGCTCCTCAAGGGGTAGAGTCTTGAGCAGATTGATGACTAGGTGGTTCATCTTTTCACACATCCCATTTGCCTGGGCATGGTAGGGGGTAGTGCAGATCTTCCTACATCCATACAGATTGCAGAACTCCCTGAAGATTTTGGATTCAAAGGCAGGGCCTTGATCTGTGAGGACTCTTTCTGTGTAGTCATGAGTTCTGCAGAAGTGCGCTTGAAAGACCTTTGCCTCAGTACGAGATGTTAGATCCTTGACGGGTACCACAACCATGAATCACGAGTAGTGGTCTACCATTGTGAGCGTGTATGTGACTCGCCCACCTCAGGGCTATGGGACACCCGGTGCCAGGCCGGACCAGTCCGGAGGTAGTCAGTGGTGGCTGGGCCCGGCTCCGTGGCCCTGGTGGGTGTCAGTATTAAAATGGCTTGATGAATAAAGTTTGTGTTCGTGACGCCACCTGTGGTATGCGGCTAATAAGGGGGTCACCTGTCGGCTGATTACCCCTTTTCTAGAAGTTCTGCTGTGGGCTGTGGCCCGGGGAGTTTACAACATTCCCTGGGCCTCGGTTTTTACTGTTTGGAGATGATTTTGCACTCCTCCGGTTTCTAGGGACCGTCCCCTGCTGCAGCTTGATCCCTCCACCGATGTTCCTGTGGAACAGGCCACCGCAGCTCTAC
This sequence comes from Anomaloglossus baeobatrachus, assembly GCF_048569485.1. Lineage (NCBI taxonomy): Eukaryota > Metazoa > Chordata > Amphibia > Anura > Aromobatidae > Anomaloglossus > Anomaloglossus baeobatrachus. Next base: position 321,602,169 of record NC_134354.1, read on the forward strand.
AGCTACCCGTGGCCCTGGGACCCCTTCTGTTCTCTGATTAGTGTCACCTGGACCCTCTGAGTCCCAGGATCTTCACCAGGAAGCGTCTCTTTCTTTCCTTTCAGCTCCTGACTGCCTTGGAGCTTTCTTTCCTTTCTCTTCTCCTCCTTGCCTGCCTCCAGCAGGCCTCCTCCTCCTTCCCCACTCTCTCTTCACTCACTAAACTAGACCTTCCTCTCTTTGACTGCTCTCAGATGGCTCCTCCCACCTCCCCAGTTGCTCTGTTCTACCCTATAGGAGCAGGGATGGGTCTTACGGCCCCCCCCAGCATGCAGCATGGGAGGGTTTTCTGCCACTTTCCCTGGTCCCAGTGTGTAGTGTAGATTTACCAGGGGACCGGAGTTCACTCCCTTCCTCTCCCAGAATGGGGCATCACACCACTGGATGAGGTGCAATGACCTGTGGCGACGGAAGCCTCAGGGGCGCCACACTCCCCCACAGCAAATCCCAGCACGTCCTCAGGCTGAAAAACAACAGAAAATGTGGAGAAACTGCAAAAACATTTTTGGTATGCATACATAAAACAATAAAACTTTTCTTCCCTTTATGGGAGGCACATATAAGTAAACGTTGCAAACTTCTTATAAAGAAAAACTCTAAGTGTGCACTTCCAGTCCATTGCACGGTTCGGGCACATCCCCCATAATTCTGGTAGGGGGCACAACGGGTGCAACTAATTACATTTTTGGCTACTACAAGTCCAGTAGCCTGGCAGTTTGTTTCTCTCTATCGACAAAGTGGAAAACAATACCAGCCACTAAGTCCAGTGGCCTGGTTACACAGGACACTTTACACATCACATTTACCAGGGACCACATTCCAGTCTAGTGGCCCGGTTCACATACACAGGGGGGGTGACTTCTTCAAAAAGTACAAGGGGCAGTAAGGTAGGGTGTCGTCTTCAAAAAGCACATTAGGGCAGCACAAAAGGGACATCTTCACAAAGAATAAGGGGCTATATACAGTTCAGCTGCTTCTTACTTCTTTACATGTAGGGATTCTTCTCCGGCTCCCCACCTGGCAGCAGGTAGACAGCGGTCAGCACAGTCTGCGTCTGCTGGTCTTGGCGGGCCGCGCCTGGCATGGCGGCGGCCTGTATTGGAGTCGCTTCTGTGAATGATTCTTGACTGGCCGCACCTGGCGTGGCTGCGGCCTGGGCTTGGCGGGCCGCATCTGCGGCGTGGATTAACGTCGCCACTGCGGTGGGATCTTGCTGGTCCGAGCGGGGTATCGCTGCTGGGGCCTGAGCTGGACGGGCCGGGCTTAGCGTCGCTGCTGCGGTGTGGATGGGCGGCGCTCCGGCGGCGAAATCTTGGTGGGCCGCACCTGGCGTGGCTGCGGCCTGGATTGGCGTCGCCGTGCCGGGCGTCTCTCCAGGGACCGCGGGAATGGCAGCGGGGGTTGGGGCACTCGCGCCGGCAGGGGCAGCATGGGACTCTCCCAGATCTAGGCCGGAGATGCTCTGCAGCAGGATCGGCATCGCTGGTGTGGACTCTGGATGGACGTGGGCATCACCCCCACGCAGGCCTCGCTGCACAGACTTCTGCAGACTCCTCATGGCCAGCACAATCTCCTTCCCCCACGCGGCTGTCTCCCGTCTGCTCTGCTTCTTCATCCCGTCAGCCATCCTTCCGACCTCAGCCTCCAGCTCAGCGGCGGTCACAGGCCTGATCCAGGTAAGCTCCTCCTGGCCTCCGCTTGCAGGAGCCATTTTCTCTCTCTGCTGGTCTGGCATTTAGACTTGTTCTGCCAGCCGGCCAGCTTTTCTAGGCGCCATTTCTTCTTCTTCCGCCTTCCATGGCGGGCACTGCTTCGCGCTCTTTTTGGACAAGACCAAGGGGGCGGGGCTTCTCTTCGCGCCCTTTCTTCTGGCATCCCCCCCTTCTTCCCGCGCTTTGCAATCTGTAATGGCGGCGGTTTCTCACAGTAAAACACAGGCTATTTCACGATTCTTCAGGCGCACAGTACCCGGTGGGACCGGGCACGAAATCCTGTTCATGACGCCAAAGTTGACTCGCCCACCCCAGGGCTATGGGACACCCGGTGCCGGGCCGGACCAGTCTGGAGGTAGTCAGTGGTGGCTGGGCCCGGCTCCGTGGCCTTGGTGGGTGTCAGTATTAAAATGGCTTGATGAATAAAGTTTGTGTTCGTGACGCCACCTGTGGTATGCGGCTAATAAGCCGCCGCTGCTGTATGAGGGATGATATGGCAGCAATGGTGGTACTACTCCCCACAGGTGGAGCAATGCCCCGGGGCACAGTTGGTGCTCCTAGCAATGGGTGTAGTGTAGATTTACCAGGGGACCGGAGTTCACTCCCTTCCTCTCCCAGAATGGGGCATCACACCGCTGGATGGGGTGCAATGACCTGTGGCGACGGAAGCCTCAGGGGCGCCACATATGTGTATCCGCTCCTGCTTGGTGTTAGCTTGACATGATCCAAAGCAAGGAGTTCCAGCAGCTGGTGGGTGATTATTGGCTGCAATGGGGCTTTCTGGCTGGTACCATCCTTCCTTCTTAGCACACAGGGACCACAATCCCTACACCATGCTTCAATGGATTCTCTCATTCAAACCCAGTAAAAGCGCTCTCTCAACAGCATTTCCAGCTTTTTCCAGCCGAAGTGTCCAGCTCCATCATGATAGGCTTCCAGGACTACTGGCACATACGCTCGTGGTACCAAGATCTGGCAGACTCTCTCATGCGTCTTGGGATTGATGAGTCCTCGGCACATCTTGACTCGCTGCAGATACAACCGGCTCCTTTCTTTCCATAGCCTTTGTGCTTCTGCTGGGGCAGTGGACTCCAAGCTGGAATCAGCCTGAGAAATCAGCATCTTGATCAGTCTGACTGCAGGATCTCTATCCTGGGCTTCTTGCTATCCATGGTGGGGAAGTGGGTTGAAGGCTGACTCTTGCTGACCACTGTTAGGTTGATGGAATGCAGGCAGTTCAATCTCTTCCAACTCATCCTCATCTGCCCCCTCATCAGACAGGTGTGGCATCCTGGACCACGCATCTGCATTGGTGTTCTTACGGCTGGCTCTGTACTTTATAGTGAAGTCACATTTGCCAGTCGAGCTACCCAGCGTTGTTCTAGGGCTCCAAGCTTCGCCATGTCCAGGTGTGTCAATGGATTGTTGTCCGTTTATGTGGTGAATTTTGCAGAAGCCATGTAATGCTTAAATCTCTCTGTCACTGCCCAGACGAGCGCCAGGAACTCTAACTTGAAAGAGCTATAATTCTCAGGGTTCCTTTCCATTGGCCGGAGCTTTCTACTTGCGTAAGCTATCACCTCCTCCTTGCCATACTGCATCTGGGACAAAACAGTACCCAAGCCCACATTGCTGGCATCTGTGTATAAGATGAACGGGAGACCGTAGTCAGGATAGGACAGGATCTTTTCTCCAGTCAAGGCCGACTTCATCTGTTGGAAGGAAGCTTCTTGTTCCTCACCCCATGTGAACGGAGGACCAGCGGTCTTGCCATGCTTAGTTTGTCCCACTAGGAGATCTTGCATAGGAGCAGCCATCTTAGTATAGCCCTTGATGAAGCGGCAGTAATAGCCCATCAGGCCCAGGAACTGTCTCTCCTCTTTGATGGTAGTAGGTCTTGGCCAGCTCTGGATAGCCGTTATCTTCTCCGGGTCTGGCGCTACACCTTCTGCACTAACCACATGCCCGAGATATTGAACCTTAGACTTAAGCAAGTGGCATTTGGATGGCTTCAGCTTCATCCCGTACCTTGAGAGGGCTTCAAATACTTCTGCAAGGTGCCCTAAATGATCTTCATACGTCTTGGAGTAGAACATGATATCATCAAGGTATAACAGTACCATTTCGAAGTTACGGTGTCCCAAGCAGCACTCCATCAGCCTCTGGGAGGTCCCAGGCGCATTGCACAGTCCGAAGGGCATGCTGTTGAACTCGCAGAGATCCATCGGGGTGGCGAAGGCGGTCTTCTCACAGTCTTCCTCAGCAACAGACACCTGCCAGTAGCCACTAGTAAGATCAAGGGTAGAAAAGTAATTTGCAGTTCTTAATGCAGCTAACGATTCCTCAGTACGGGGGAGCGGATACGCATCCTTGTGGGTGATCTGATTAATCTTCCGGTAGTCCACACACATCCTCATGGTGCCATCCTTCTTCTTTACCAGGACTAACGGATCTGCACAGGGGCTACAACTGTCATGGATCACCCCTGCCTCCTCATGTTCCACAACATGTCCTTAGCACACTGGTAATGTGCGGTGGTATGGGCCTATACCTCTCCTTGATGGGTGGATGTGTACTGGTGGGAATGTGGTGTTGGACCCCTTTGATCCTCCCAAAGTCTAATGGGTGTTTACTGAAGACTTGCTCATATTCCTGCACTACCCTGTAGACCACCTTCTTGTGGTGTAACGGTGTGGAGTCAGTGCCTACGTGTAATTCTTTACACCATTCCTCTGGCTGACCGGGTGTGCTGTCACTAACTGATTGAGGTGCAGTATGGGTGACCGCTGCTGTTTGGATGGCAGGTGTATCTACTGTGAACAGTTTGGCAATAGTGGCATATCTAGGTAACTTAACCTCTTCCTCTCCGCAATTCATCACTCTCATGGGCACTCTCCCCTTCCGGACGTCAATCACTCCTCTGGCCGTCAAGATTGTGGGCCAGTGTTCTGAAAGCAGGGTCTCTACCACTGCCTGATAATCTTGTCCACAGGAACCTACTGCTGCCCTACACCAAATCATCATCTCACTTTGCGGAAGCACCACCAGGGGAGCCACATCCATCACTCTTACACCACCAATCTCTCCACCAGACAGGTTCACCTATTGTCGCTGCAGGAGGGCTCGAATCTCACGCTGCAAGACCCTTTGTCGCCCCGCCCCTGCAGTTGCAGACAGCTGTTGCAATAAATACAGTACTTCACCCATACAATTCTCAATGACATTGGTTCCTAGGACCATTTTCGGGTTACGATCACTGGGATCATTTTGCACCACTATGAGTCCCTGGTGCTGTAACTCTACTCGCCCCACCTTAAGAGTCACTTCATTAAACCCCACCTGGGTCATCGGGAGTCCCTTAGCTGCAATAATGGTTAGGGCAGAATCTGGCGGGGTGAGGTCATCATCAGACATGTAACGCTTATACAGTACATGGGGTATAGTCCTTACCTGTGAGCCGGTATCTAGGAATGCAGACGTCGGGATCCCATCTACGGTGAGGGAGATGATGGGGCGGCCTCCGACATACAGCTCACGCCAATCAGCTGGGCCTTGTTGATCTATTCCTGAGGATTGGCCCTTGGCCTCAGGGGCTGCCCGTTTAAAGGACACCGACGGGAAAGGTGGCCGGTTTTGTTGCACATGCAACAAACAGGTGATCCATACCAGCTGCTGTTCCTCCTCTGCATCCAGGGGACATCCTCTGGGCTGTTGGCGAGCTGGATCTCCTCCACAGTCTTGGTCTTGGGCTGGAGCTGCAGGGCTTCGAGGATCCTGGCGACGTTCTTGCTTAGTTGCTGAACTCGGGATGATAAGTCACCGGGAGCTCTAGGGGGTGCTGTTGGGGCTGCAGGTGCTGGTAAGGCCAATTTGGGAGGCTTCACCAGCAGGTGAGAGGTATCAGCTGGCCAAAAGGATGGTATAGAGCAGACCTGGGCAAGGGGCGGCCCGCGGGACACATCCGGCCCGCCTACTCTCTGTGACCGGCCCGCCTAGCTCAGGGCGTCCTTGCTGGCCGGTCAGTGATGAGGGCAATCTGACCTGTTGTCCGGAGCTCCAGGCTCCGGGAGGCCCGTGGTCAGATTGCCCTCATCACACGCTGCGTGCCGGGCATGGAACAGAGGACAGATGCTACAGCGCCGCACAGTGTAGGCAGCGGAACACAGGAATCTGTCCTCTGTTCCCTGCCCGGTAACTTTCTCTGTGACACACAAACGCGCCCTGATGTCGTCAGTACGGCGCGCGTGTGTGTCATTTGAAAAGTTCCCGCCCGGCAGGAGAAGAAGCTGCAGAAGCCGGGGCCCATACAGAGAGAAGCATCGGTGGGGCCCCTACAAGAACAGCAGCGGCGGGGCCCATACAAGAACAGCAGCGGGGAGGCCCCTACAAGAACAGCAGCGGCGGGGCCCATACAAGAACAGCAGCGGCGGGGCCCATACAAGAACAGCATAGGCGGGGGCCCAAACAAGAGAAGAAGCATCTCGGCGGGGGCCCGTACGGAGGTACCTGAGGAGGGAGAGGTAAGTAATAACCTGAGGGGACAATGGGGGGGTGTAACTGGTGAGTAATATTTGGGTGTAGTGATGTAGTATCTGGGAATGTAGTTTCACAGGTGTAGTATATAGGGGTCTAGTGATGTAGTGGGGATGTAGTGATGTATATAAGAGTGTAGTGATGTATATTACATGTGCAGTATATAGGAGTGTAGTGATGTATATTACAGATGTAGTATATAGGAGTGCAGTGGTGTATATTACAGGTGTAGTATATAGGAGTGTAGTGATGTATATTACAGGAGAATTATATAGGAGTGTAGTGATGTATATTACATATGCAGTATATAGGAGTGTAGTGATGTATATTACATGTGCAGTATATAGTAGTGTAGTGATGTATATTACATGGGCAGTATATAGGAGTGTAGTGATGTATATTAGATGTGCAGTATATAGGAGTGTAGTGATGTATATTACAGGTGTAGTATATAGGAGTGTAGTGATGTATATTACAGGTGCAGTATATAGGAGTGTAGTGATGTATATTACATATGCAGTATACAGGAGTGTAGTGATGTTTATTACATGTGCAGTATACAGGAGTGTAGTGATGTTTATTACAGGTGCAGTATATAGAAGTGTAGTGATGTATATTGCAGGTGTAGTATATAGGAGTGTAGTGATGTATATTAAGGGTGTAGTATATAGGAGTGTAGTGATGTATATTACATGTGCAGTATATAGGAGTGTAGTGATGTATATTACAGGTGCAGTATATAGGAGTGTAGTGATGTATATTACAGGTGCAGTATATAGGAGTATAGTGATGTATATTACAGGTGCAGTATATAGCAGCGTAGTGATGTATACTACATGTGCAGTATATAGGAGTGTAGTGATGTATATTACAGGTGCATTATATAGGAGTGTAGTGATGTATATTACAGGTGTAGTATATAGGAGTGTAGTAATGTATATTAAGTGTGCTGCACTATATAGGAGTGTAGTGATGTATATTACAGGTGTAGTATATAGGAGTGTAGTGATGTATATTACAGGTGTAGTATATAGGAGTGTAGTGATGTATATTACAAGTGCAATATATAGGAGTGTAGTGATGTATATTACATGTGCAGTGTATAGGAGTGTAGTGATGTATCTTACATGTGCAGTATATATTAGTGTAGTGATGTATATTACAGGTGCAGTATATAGGAGTGTAGTGATGTGTATTACAAGTGCAGTATATAGGAGTGTAGTGATGTATATTACAGGTGCAGTATATAGGAGTGTAGTGATGTATATTACAGGTGCAGTATATAGGAGTTTAGTGATGTATATTACAGGTGCAGTATATAGGAGTGTAGTGATGTATATTACATGTGCAGTATATAGGAGTGTAGTGATGTATATTACATGTGCAGTATATAGGAATGTAGTGATGTATATTACATGTGCAGTATATAGGAATGTAGTGATGTATATTACATGTGTAGTATATAGGAGTGTAGTGATGTATATTACAGGTGCAGTATATAGGAGTGTAGTGATGTATATTAAATGTGCAGTATATAGGAGTATAGTGATGTATATTACAGGTGCAGTATATAGGAGTATAGTGATGTATATTACAGGTGCAGTATATAGGAGTATAGTGATGTGTATTACAGGTGCAGTAAATAGGAGTGCAGTGATGTATATTACATGTGCAGTATATAGGAGTGTAGTGATGTATATTACATGTGTAGTATATAGGAGTGTAGTGATGTATATTACATGTGCAGTATATAGGAGTGTAGTGATGTATATTACAGGTGCAGTATATAGGAGTGTAGTGATGTATATTACAGGTCCAGTATATAGGAGTGTAGTGATGTATAATACAGGTGTAGTATATATTAGTGTAGTGATGTATATTACATATGCAGTATATAGGAGTGTAGTGATGTATATTACATGTGCAGTATATAGTAGTGTAGTGATGTATATTACATGTGCAGTATATAGGAGTGTAGTGATGTATATTTAATGTGCAGTATATAGGAGTGTAGTGATGTATATTACAGGTGCAGTATATAGGAGTGTAGTGATGTATATTACATATGCAGTATATAGGAGTGTAGTGATGTTTATTACATGTGCAGTATACAGGAGTGTAGTGATGTTTATTACAGGTGCAGTATATAGAAGTGTAGTGATGTATATTGCAGGTGTAGTATATAGGAGTGTAGTGATGTATATTACAGGTGTATTATATAGGAGTGTAGTGATGTATATTACATGTGCAGTATATAGGAGTGTAGTGATGTATATTACAGGTGCAGTATATAGGAGTGTAGTGATGTATATTACAGGTGCAGTATATAGGAGTATAGTGATGTATCTTACAGGTGCAGTATATAGGAGCTTAGTGATGTATACTACATGTGCAGTATATAGGAGTGTAGTGATGTATATTACAGGTGCATTATATAGGAGTGTAGTGAAGTATATTACAGGTGTAGTATATAGGAGTGTAGTAATGTATATTAAGTGTGCTGCACTATATAGGAGTGTAGTGATGTATATTACAGGTGTAGTATATAGGAGTGTAGTGATGTATATTACAGGTGTAGTATATAGGAGTGTAGTGATGTATATTACAAGTGCAGTATATAGGAGTGTAGTGATGTATATTACATGTGCAGTGTATAGGAGTTTAGTGATGTATCTTACATGTGCAGTATATATTAGTGTAGTGATGTATATTACATGTGCAGTACATAGGAGTGTAATGATGTATATTACAGGTGTAGTATATAGGAGTGTAGTGATGTATATTACAGGTGCAGTATATAGGAGTGTAGTGATGTATATTACATGTGCAGTATATAGGAGTGTAGTGATGTATAATACAGGTGCAGTATATAGGAGTGTAGTGATGTATATTACAGGTGTAGTATATAAGAGTGTAGTGATGTATATTACAGGTGCAGTATATAGGAGTGTAGTGATGTGTATTACAAGTGCAGTATATAGGAGTGTAGTGATGTATATTACAGGTGCAGTATATAGGAGTGTAGTGATGTATATTACAGGTGCACTATATAGGAGTTTAGTGATGTATATTACAGGTGCAGTATATAGGAGTGTAGTGATGTATATTACATGTGCAGTATATAGGAGTGTAGTGATGTATATTACATGGGCAGTATATAGGAATGTAGTGATGTATATTACATGTGCAGTATATATTAATTTAGTGATGTATATTACATGTGTAGTATATAGGAGTGTAGTGATGTATATTACAGGTGTAGTATATAGGAGTGTAGTGATGTATATTAAATGTGCAGTATATAGGAGTATAGTGATGTATATTACAGGTGCAGTATATAGGAGTATAGTGATGTATATTACAGGTGCAGTATATAGGAGTATAGTGATGTGTATTACAGATGCAGTAAATAGGAGTGTAGTGATGTATATTACATGTGCAGTATATAGGAGTGTAGTGATGTATATTACATGTGCAGTATATAGGAGTGTAGTGATGTATATTACAGGTGCAGTATATAGGAGTGTAGTGATGTATATGACAGGTCCAGTATATAGGAGTGTAGTGATGTATAATACAGGTCTAGTATATATTAGTGTAGTGATGTATATTACATGTGCAATATATATTAGTGTAGTGATGTATATTACAGATGTAGTATATAGGAGTGTAGTGATGTATAGAGTGGCTCCGGGTTTGGATTTGGATGATCCATGTTTGACTACGCTACCCCGTCATCATAAGGTGGAACACGGATTTGACCCAACCTAATTTAAGGTGAGGGGCATTGACGTGGTGCACCTTGGGGTGAGGGGTGGGGAATATAGTAAGATCCTTGCTCAACGGGAATGTAGCTGGATAGTTCGCCTTGGGACCATGACGCCAAGTGGTCTCAATGAGAAACTCAGCTTTTCACTAGAGTTGAGCGCGGTGCGCGGTTCGCGGTTCTCCAGTTCACGGTTCGAGTGATTTTGGGGGCTGTTCTAGATCGAACTAGAACTCGAGCTTTTTGCTAAAGCATGATAGTTCTAGTTACGTTCGAGAACGGTTCTAGCAGCAAAAAGCAGGGCTTTTTACAGCTACAGTGTGCAGGAGCCATTGCTGGCAGCCTGCCAGAAGCTGGAAACCAAGATAAACATCGGGTATCCAAGCAAAGCGCTTTGGTTAGTAACCCAATATTTATCCTAGTTACATGCAGGAAGCCCACACTTCCCCGCTCAGCTCACTCCGCTCCCTCCTGCACGCGGCATGTACACACACACGCACACACACTCACACTCACCTGTCCCCAGCCAAGCAGTCCACGACACTGACGTCCTCAGCACCACATGACCCCGCTAGGCTCCACCCACTTCGCACTCCGCCACCAGCACACATGGCTCCACCCACCTGTCACTCTGCACACATGGTCCCGCTAGGCTCCGCCCACCTGTCACTCTGCACACATGGTCCCGCTAGGCTACGCCCACCTGTCACTCTGCACACATGGTCCCGCTAGGCTTCGCCCACCTGTCACTCTGCACACATTACCCCGCTAGGCTCCGCCCACCTGGCACTCTGCACACATGGTCCCGCTAGGCTCCGCCCACCTGGCACTCTGCACACATGGTCCCGCTAGGCTCCGCCCACCTGGCACTCTGCACACATTACCCCGCTAGGCTCTGCCCATCTGGCACTCTGCACACATGGTCCCGGTATGCTCCGCCCACCTGGCACTCTGCACACTTTGCTCCGCTAGGCTCCGCCCACCTGTCACTCTGCACACATTACCCCGCTAGGCTCCGCCCACCTGTCACTCTGCACACATTACCCCGCTAGGCTCCGCTCACCTGGCACTCTGCACACATGGACCCGCTAGGCTCCGCCCACCTGTCACTCTGCACACATGGTCCCGGTATGCTCCGCCCACCTGTCACTCTGCACACATTACCCCGCTAGGCTTTGCCCACCTGTCACTCTGCACACATGGTCCCGCTAGGCTCCGCCCACCTGGCACTCTGCACACATGGTCCCGCTAGGCTCCGCCCACCTGACACTCTGCACACATGGTCCCGCTAGGCTCCGCCCACCTAGCACTCTGCACACATTACCCCGCTAGGCTCCGCCCACCTGGCACTCTGCACACATGGTCCCGCTAGGCTCCGCCCACCTGGCACTCTGCACACATGGTCCCGCTAGGCTCCGCCCACCTGGCACTCTGCACACATCGTCCCGCTGGGCTCCACCCACCTGACACTCTGCACACGTTACCCCACTAGGCTCCGCCCACTTTTCACTCTGCACACATGGTCCCGGTATGCTCCGCCCACCTGGCACTCTGCACACATTGCCCCGCTAGGCTCCGCCCACCTGGCACTCTGCACACATGGTCCCGCTCGGCTTACCTGCGGTGATGAAGTCCCGACCTCAGCGCTGTCACTGTCCTCCATGGCCGACAATTGTCACATCACCTTCTCTCGCTTCCGACCCGAGACTAACTAGCGGTGACGTCACGGGCCGCTCTTGATACTTGGCTGTAAAGATGATTGAAGTCAGTGTGCAGGAGATCAGTGCAGGTAATGTACCTCGCTGACAGCAGCACTTGTCATCCCCTGCAGTGACCTGGGCTGACCCATTGATGTTAGCTCAGGTCACTGCATTGCTCTCCCAGCCAATGGGGAACATCCTGCTCTTCATTGACTGGGACAGTGTGGATCGTCATGGCAACCCCTTGGATTACAGCAGACCTGGATTTGTTTTTCTTTCTAATAAATTGGTTTAAAAGGGAATGTATTCGGGAGTGTTTTTTCAAATAAAAATGTGTTTGTCGACTATTTTTTTTTTATTACTGACTGGGTTGGTGATGTCGGGTATCTGATAGACGCCTGACCTCACCAACCCCAGGGCTTGGTGCCAGGTGACATTACACATCTGGTATTAACCCCATATATTACCCCGTTTGCCACCGCACCAGGGCACGGGATGAGCTGGGGCGAAGCACCAGGATTGGCGCATCTAATGGATGCGCCACTTCTGGGGTGGCTGCGGCCTGCTATTTTTAGGCTGGGGAGAGTCCAATAACCATGGACCTCCCTAGTCTGAGAATATCAGACCCCAGCTGTCTGCTTTACCTTGGCTGGTGATCCAATTTTGGGGGGACCCCTACGTGTTTTTTTTTTTTTAATTATTTATTTAATTTAAAATAACAGCGTGGGGTGCCCTCAGTTTTGGATTACCAGCTAAGGTGAGGCTGCCAGCTGTGGTCTGCAGGCTGCAGCCGTCTGCTTTACCCTAGCTGGCTACAAAAATAGGGGGAACCCTACGTCATTTTTTTTTTCATTTTTTTGGCTAAATACAAAGCTAAGCAACCCCTAAGGGTATGTGCGCACGTTGCTTTTTACCTGCTTTTTACCTGCTTTTTTGCTGCTTTTTCTTCTGCGCTGTTTAATGCCAAAATGGATGTGTTCTTCTATTCAAGCAAAGTCTATGGGAATTTGGGTTTCTTGTTCACACTATGTTGTTCAAAATGCTGCCTTTTTGTGGCAGAACTTTGGTCAAAAACTCAGCTTTGCAGTGCAAAACCCAAATGGCAAAAACAATTGACATGTTGCTTCTTTGAAAAGCTGAGTTTTTGACCAAAGTTCTGCCACAAAAAGGCAGCATTTTGAACAACATAGTGTGAACAAGAAACCCAAATTCCCATAGACTTTGCTTGAATAGAAGAACACATCCATTTTGGCATTAAACAGCGCAGAAGAAAAAGCAGCAAAAAAGCAGGTAAAAAGCAGGTAAAAAGCAACGTGCGCACATACCCTTAGTGCCACATGAAAGGCACCAAAGGGTGCAAAATTACAAAATGCAGGAGAGTGGGACATTATGTGTCTTTCTGCAATTATAATGACAGAAAAGACTGATATGAAGTGTACAAGCAAAAGAAAATCAAAAGAGCGCTCTACGCTTTGAAAAGCAGTAGAAAATGGCACTGGAGTGAACATGTGACCGCCTCATGTAGGATGAAGCTATGGATCCTGGGTAAATTTATGTATTTTCCCTCCTTCAGTTTTTTTGCAGTACACAAAAAAAACGGAAGGCACACGGATGACAAACAGTTGACATACGGACCGTCTACGGAACGGAAACGGATGCCACACAGATGCACCCGTGAAAAAAAAACGGACTGTTTTTTGCAGACCACAAAAATGGATCGGTCATGTGAATGTAGCCTTATTCTGGTCTGCCGTTTATAAACAGCAGGCAGAAATAAGTGAATAGCGCCCCCCCAGCGTCAGAAAATCTCCGTGGTTTCAGGGTTAGCTGAGCCCCTGGAGATCATGATTCAGGACGGTTTTTCCGGTCCCCGCTCACGTGATCACAGGTATACACCGTATACCGATGATCACGTTACAGTAAATGACAGCGCCGGTAAAAAATTATTTATCTCCCATCTGGCATGAACAAACATGATAAATCTCCTACCCGGTCCCCCGGTGTCGCCAAAGTGCCCCCCCTGATGCCCTCCCAGAAATCCAAGATGGCCGCGAGCACAGCAGCGCGCCGGCCGCATTCACCCTACTCCTCTGATTTCTGTCGCATGTGCCATGTACCAAACTCCTCCCCAGGCCCTGCCAGGTCACCCCCTATAACCTCACCGGTGTTCCCCGGTGTCCCACGGTACCTGTGCAGCGTTGATCCCCCCACGGCCCTCTCCTTCACAATAGACGCTGCCGCATGCACAGAGCGGCTGTCAGCTCAGCTTCCTGTGTTCAGACATAGTGAGTGGTGGTTATGCATCTGTAAGCTAAACGGGCGGCACGGTGGCTCAGTTGTTAGCACTGCAGTCTTGCAGCGCTGAGGTCCTGGGTTCAATTCTCACCATGGGCACCATCTGCAAGGAGTTTGTATGTTCTCCCCGTGTTTGCGTGGGTTTCCTCCTACACTCCAAAGACATACAGCGCTATGGAATTAATAATGCTATATAAATGAATAAATTATTATTATTACTGCAATGCCCTGCTCATGAGGTAAGGGACATAATTGATCAGGAGAGCTATATACTACATTTCCAAATGGGGGGATTTGCTTTTATAGTTTCCCTGCTGAACGACTACCAAACATGAGAGTCTGTTATACGCCACAATAAAACACATCTAAATAGCGAGCTCTGTTGTTAAGTATTCATTCAGCTGGATAACTGGACTTAAAGGGGTATTCCATCTCCAAGATCCTATCCCCAATATATAGTAGGTGGAATAGCAATAATATCAGCAAATACCAATATTTGGAAATGTAGAATAGTTCTCCTGATTAGGCATGCCCTTACCTCATGAGCAGGGCATTGCAGCTTTGGTAGCAACTATTACGACATGGACTCTGCTGCTGTGGACCCGGGGAGAGTGAGTGCAGATTCATTGCACCCACACTCCTCACATGAAGGGTCCGCACTCCTAGAAAATGGGGGATACGTTCCCTGAGTGTCTCCCCCCCATATTCTAGATGGTCCAGAGTGGTCGTGGGACCCCTTTATTTTTTTCTTACAATAAATTGGTGAAAGAGGAAATGTTTTGGGGACTGTTTTTTCAAATAAATTTCTTTTGTCGATTTTTTTTTTTGTTAGTACTGACAGTTTATGATGTTGGGTATCTAATAGACGCCATGACATCACAAACTGCTGGGCTTGATCTCAGGTTACTTTACAGCTAGTATCAACCCGATTTATTACCCCGTTTGCCACTGCACCAGGGCACGTGATGAGCTGGGGTGAAGCGCAAGGATTGGCGCATCTAGTGGATGCGCCACGTCTGGGGTGCCTGCGGCCTGCTATTTTTAGGCTGTGAAGGCCCAATAACTATAGACCTTCCCACCCTGAGAATACCAGACCACAGCTGTCCGCTTTACCTTGGCTGGTGATCCAATATGGGGGGACCCTACTTTTTTTGTGTAATTATTAATATTTATAAAATAATTATAAAAAAAGAGCCTGGGGGTACCTCCACATTGGATCCCCAACCACGGTAAAGCTGCCAGCTGTGGTTTTCAGGCTACAGGCGTCTGCTTTACCCTAGCTGGCTATCAAAAATGGGGGGACCCAACGTCATTTTTTTTTAACTATTTTTTAAATAGAAAAAATTAATGGGCTTCCCTGTATTTTGATTGCCAACCAAGGTAACGGCAGGCAGATGGGGGTGGCAACCCATAACTGTCTGCTTTATCTGCGCTGAGAATCAAAAATACCGCGGAGCGCTACGTCATTTTTTTTAAAGATTTATTTTTACAGCACTGTGATGTCCAGCAATCAAAATACAGGGAACCCCATTTTGTTTTTAGTTATTTAAATAAATAATTAAAAAAAATATATATGGGCTCCCGTTGCATTTTTTGTATTGCTAGCTAAGGGTAATCCAAGCAGCTACTGGCTGCTAACCCCCACTGCTTGGTGTTACCTTCACTGGCAATGGAAAATCCAGGGAAGCATTTTTTATTTTTTTTGCCAAAAAACTACAAAAAAAGGACGTGAGCTTCGCCATATTTTTGTATGCTAGCCAGGTATAGCAGGCAGGTGCTGGAAGAGTTGGATACAGCGCCAGAAGATGGCGCTTCTATGAAAGTGCCATTTTCTGAGGCGGCTGCAGACTGCAATTCGCAGCAGTGGGGCCCAGAAAGCTCAGGCCAACCTGTGCTGCGGATTCCAATCCCCAGCTGCCTAGTTGTACCTGGCTGGACACAAAAATGGGTTCCTGGCTAGCATACCATAATATGGCGAAGCCCACATAATTTTTTCAGGGGGCAAAAAACTTCTGCAAACAGTCCTGGATGGAGTATGCTGAGCCTTGTAGTTCTGCAGCTGCGGTCTGTCTGTATGGAGAAGAGCAGACAGCAGCTGCAGAACTACAAGGCTCAGCATACTCCATCCAGGACTGTATGCAGAAGTTTTTTGCCCACCAAAAAAAATGACGTGGGCTTCGCCATATTTTTGTATGCTAGCCAGGTACAGCAGGCAGGTACGGCTACCCCCAACCCCCAGTTGCCTATTTGTACCCAGCTGGGAACCAAAAATATAGGGAAGCCCGTTTTTTTTAATTATTTCACTTATTTCATGAAATAATTAAAAAACAAATGACGTGGGCTTCGCCCCATTTTTGTGTCCAGCCAGGTACAACTAGGCAGCTGGGGATTGGAATCCTCAGCACAGGTTAGCCCGAGGTTTCTGGGCGCCTCTGCTGCGAATTTCAGTCCGCAGCCGCCCCAGAAAATGGCGCTCTCATAGAAGCGCCATCATCTGGCGCTGTATCCAACTCTTCCAACAGCCCTGGAGCTGGGTGGCTTGTTGGGTAATCATGAGTTAATACTGGCTTTGTTTTACTAGCCAGTATTAAGCCAGAGATTCTTAATGTCAGGCACGTTTGACCCGGCCTTTAAGAATCTCCAATATAGGGTTAAAAAAAACACCACACAGAGAAAAAATACTTTAATAGAAATAAATACACAGACACATTAGAGACTCCATCTTTATTACCCCCTGTCAGCCCTCCACGATCCATGTTCTTCTGTCTTTCTCGTTCAACATATGCAGCTCTGCTACATCACTGCTGCATGGGGGAAGACGCTGCTTCCCGTGCAGCCTTCACTCCGTGAAGGCTGCACGGTAAGCAGCGTGCAGCCTTCACTCCATGAGAGATCAGTGCTGCTAGCGGTAACAGCGGTAACGCTGACAGACGCGTTACCATAGCAACAGGGCTCCGATCATGTGATTCCCGGAGCCGCGGTTAGCGGTGACGTCACCGCTAACTGCGTTGCTATGGCAACGGTGATCTCCGTTAATGACCGGCTGTGTCAGCCGGTCCCTAACGGAACGGGGAGTCGACCGTGTGCTAGAGCATGTCGCCGGTACACGGCGATACACAAATGTGCACCGTGTAGCAGAGAGTGCAATGACAGGTCCTACATGACGCGTCATAGTCATGTGACCAGTCTGTAGCCAATGAGATAATAGCCACGTGACTGGTCACATGGCTATTTTGACGTCACGATAGGTCCTGCATCACTGCTGGCAGTGCTGGTTACCGGGAGGATTCAGCGATCATCGGATGGAATAGCGGCAGGAGACAGAGTGCAGGAGGGATCGCGGGGACCGGTAAGTGTTATGGCAATGTTTATTAACTGTATGTGTACATTTATAATGCGTTTTTATGTGTTTGTGATTGCCTCCCATTATATCCTATTGGTTCAAGTTCGGTTCGTCGAACGTTCGCCGAACTGAACTCGAACGAGACCTCCGTTCGACGAACCGAACTCGAGCCGAACCACAGCTGGTTCGCTCATCTCTAGTGATGTATATTACATGTGCAGTATATATTAGTGTAGTGTTGTATATTATATGTGCAGTATATAGGAGTGTAATGATGTATATTACAGGTGTAGTATAGTATATAGGAATGTAGTGATGTATATTACAGGTGCAGTATATAGGAGTGTAGCGATGTATATTACAGGTGCAGTATATAGGAGTGTAGCGATGTTTTTTACAGGTGCAGTATATAGGAGTGTAGTGATGTATATTACAGGTGCACTATATAGGAGTGTAGTGATGTATAATACAGGTGTAGTATATAGGAGTGTAGTGATGTATATTACATGTGCAGTATATAGGAGTGTAGTGATGTATATTACATGTGCAGTATATAGGAGTGTAGTGATGTATATTACAGGTGCAGTATATAGGAGTGTAGTGATGTATATTACAGGTGTAGTATATAGGAGTGTAGTGATGTATATTACATGTGCAGTATATAGGAGTGTAGTGATGTATATTACAGGTGCAGTATATAGGAGTGTAGTTATGCATATTACAGGTGTAGTATATAGGAGTGTAGTGATGTATATTACATGTGCAGTATATAGGAGTGTAGTGATGTATATCACAGGTGTAGTATATAGGAGTGTAGTGATGTATATTACATGTGCAGTATATAGGAGTGTAGTGATGTATATTACATGTGCAGTATATAGGAGTGTAGTGATGTATATTACAGGTGCAGTATATAGGAGTGTAGTGATGTATATTACAGGTGTAGTATATAGGAGTGTAGTGATGTATATTACAGGTGTAGTATATAGGAGTGTAGTGATGTATATCACAGGTGTAGTATATAGGAGTGTAGTGATATATATTACATGTGCAGTATATAGGAGTGTAGTGATGTATATTACATGTGCAGTATATAGGAGTGTTGTGATGTATATTACAGGTGCAGTATATAGGAGTGTAGTGATGTATATTACAGGTGTAGTATATAGGAGTGTAGTGATATATATTACAGGTGCAGTATATAGGAGTGTAGTGACGTATATTACAGGTGTAGTATGTAGGAGTGTAGTGATGTATAATACAGGTGTAGTATATATTAGTGTAGTGATGTATATTACATGTGCAGTATATATTAGTGTAGTGATGTATATTACATGTGCAGTATATAGGAGTGTAATGTTGTATATTACAGGTGTAGTATATAGGAGTGTAGTGATGTATATTACATGTGCAGTATATAGGAGTGTAGTGATGTATATTACATGTGCAGTATATAGGAGTGTAGTGATGTATATTACAGGTGCAGTATGTAGGAGTGTAGTGATGTATATTACAGGTGCAGTATATAGCAGTGTAGTGATGTATATTACAGGTGCAGTATATAGGAGTGTAGTGATGTATATTACAGGTGCAGTATATAGGAGTGTAGTGATGTATATTACATGTGCAGTATATAGGAGTGTAGTGATGTATATTACAGGTGCAGTATATAGGAGTGTAGTGATGTATATTATAGGTGCAGTTTATAGGAGTGTAGTGATGTATATTACATGTGCAGTATATAGGAGTGTAGTGATGTATATTACAGGTGCAGTATATAGGAGTGTAATTATGTATATTACATGTGCAGTATATAGGAGTGTAGTGATGTATATTACAGGTGCAGTATATAGGAGTGTAGTGATGTATATTACAGGTGCAGTATATAGGAGTGTAGTGATGTATATCACAGGTGCAGTATATAGGAGTGCCTCCCGCTCCTGACCCCCGCTCATTCATCGATTATTCACCGCACTCAGGACCTGGAAGCCGGAGCATCACGGTGACAGCGCTGGGCACAGCACCGCTGAGGACATCACCACAGGGATAGGTGAGTATTCTGCAAGCACAGTGACCTCCAGGAGGTCATCGAAGTTTCCAAAGAACTCTGATGACCCCCCCTGCGACACCCATGCTACAGCTTCTCGGGTTCATCAGAGTTCATTTGGAACTGTGATGAGTCCCCGAGGTGCTCCGGCTTTCAGGTTCTCAACACACATACACAAACACACACACACACACACACACACACATACACACACACCTGTATACTCACCTAGCGATGCGGTCCCCAGTGCTGTCCCTGCTTCCAGCTGCTCACTGCAGTGAATATTCAGTGAGTATAATTACCGGCGATAAGGAGCGGGAGGCAGCAGAGCCAGAGACAGCAGTGCTGGAGAGAGGTAAATATAGAAAATCTTTTTATTAAAAAGACACGTGTTTTCTCTGGTATTTGTCACACTGATGTCTCACAGATCACATCACTGCGTGATCCATGTGACACCCGTGCTGCTGGAGAAAAAAATGGACATGTCTGCATGTGTGCATGCTGGGCCGCAAGGGTCACACAGTCCGTAACTTACTGTTTGTTTATGAAGGGATAGTATATATACTGCATACAGTATTGGGTAAAACTGAGTTAATTATATTAGTCCAGCCCTCTAAAACCATCCCAATTTCTCATGCGGCCCCATGGGAAAATTAATTGCCCACCCCTGGTATAGAGTCATTGGCCTCAGAGGTCTGCGGGGCTTTTATGGCTCGGTCTTTCAAAACTGCAAAGTCCAAATTTGGGTGTTCTAGGGCCCACAACCACAGTTGCTTGCGGTCCTCTGCCGATCCCAGTCCCTGCAGAAACTGCTCCACAAGCATTTTGTTGCTCTCAGCTGCACTAATGGAGTCCACCAGCTTTAAGGTACGTAGCACGGTTTGTAACCTCAGGGCATAGTCTCTAATGCTGTCTTGGGGACGCTGCCTGCAGTTGTAGAATTGCATCCTCAGCTCTGCCTCCGTGCGGGTTTCAAAGCCACTTGCAACTTATCAAAGATGGTGGGTACCGAGGCCCGTTCCTCATCAGTCCATGCCTCTACCTCCTGTTCGGCTGCGCCTGTCAGCTGTCTGAGCACCACGGATGCGCGCTGCCGGCCGATCATCGCATAAATATTGAGCACAGTACATATCTTTTTCTTGAATACCTGGAAAGCATTAGACCGTCCATCATACTGGGGCAGCCAGGTAGCACCAGGCACATAAGGCAGAGTAATCGGCATGACTTGCGTCACCGCCGGGACCACAGGCTCCTCTGCTCCTGCGACCGGAGCGGGGCCTGCTACTGCTCCGTCACCAGCATCGGGCGCTGACATTTTTCCGTCTTCTATATTGGTTTTCCTTTAGCAGTCTCGCGGGACCCACTGTCCTTTGCGACTTCTGGGTTCTGCTCGCGTTCTTAGGTGGCGGGGCTGCAACTTTGCACTTTTTTTGGGGGAGGGGAGAAGATGGCGATGTTGTTGTTTTTGGCGCCAAAGATGGCGGGCAAGATGGCGGCAGTTCAGAATTTTCAAACAGTTCACGGTTTACAAGGCGCACTTCACACAGATTAGTGGATGGGGTAAGAATCCTGTTCGTGATGCCAATTTGTTGCGGGTGGGGAGCCAAACCGTAGCTAAGGGGCTGCTCGGGGATGCTCGGATCCGGGGCTTTACTGTGGCTCGAGTAGGAACCGGATCCGGGCTCGAGCAGTGGTCCGCCGCCCACAAGTGAAAAGGGGGTATTTACAAGGGATAGAGTCTTTGTCAGTGACGCCACCCGTGGGACGCGGTGATGATAGATGGCACCGCCGCTGCCGGTACATGGGGTGCCCAGGGCTGATGGAACTGGGCAGCAAGCTGGTATTCCCTCCATGGGTAGGGGAGGTGTAGTCCCGGGTGCCAGGGTATTGTGAGTGATTGCAGGGAATAGTCTTTAGGAAGCAGGAAATGGGGAACTTGCAGATGTGGAGGGTCAATAAACACAGCGTCCGTATTGTAAAGCAAAGCTGGCAACCGGTGTCCTCCGGAGGGGGTGTGCTCAGGTCTCGCACAAAAGTAGTAGCCAGGGCCCCTTCCTCCTGCACTTTGTGTTTGTCTGTAGAGTGGACTAATCCGCTTGATACATGAAAAGTCCGCTCCCGGTGTATGTGTGCTGGGATCCGTTGCTCACAAGACTCGACCCTTGGGATCTTTGCAGGTACATACAGGCACCCTATCCTCCGAGTTGAGCTTCTGTCTCGCCAATTGGAGCTGTCTTGTGGGACAGAGAATAGAGCCTTGTCCCCTGCTAGTTAATTGTTCAGGTGTCTGAAACGGTCCTTTCCCCATGATCCAGGCACCCTGACTGTGCACGATCTCGGACCGGATTCCCTCCGTCCTTACCTGCAGGCTACGACCCTGCCCCGGTCCTCCTCAGGTCCCCCGCGACCGAGTTTCCGTCTCCTGTGGCCCTGACTCCTGTCTGCCACCTAGTCTTTCCAGTAGTCTGGTAGTCCAGGCTCCAACCCAGCCACTACCTCGCTGCTCTTTTGCTTGTCTCAGCTTCACTTTACTCCTCTCACTTCCTCCTCCTAACTAGACTGACTTCTGTTCCTCCCCTTGCATCTCAGGGCCCCTAGGTGGGCATTACCACCTGTCTGGACCCACCCACTGGTGTGTCCCTTGTGTACTGGGTGAGTGACTAGGCTTTGTGTGGCTGGTGTGCTTGTGTGGGAACTGTGGTGTTAAGGCTACTTTACACACTGCGATATCGGTCCCGATATTGCTAGTGTGGGTACCCGCCCCCATCTGTTGCGCGACACGGGCAAATCGCTGCCCGTGCCGCACAACAGCCGTCACACATACATACCTGTCCGGCGACGTCGCTGTGACGGGCGAACCGCCTCCTTTCTAAGGGGGCGGTCCGTGCGGTGTCACAGCGACGTCACTGAACCGCCGCCCAATAGCAGCGGAGGGGCGGAGCTGAGCGGGACGTAACGTCCCGCCCACCTCCTTCCTTCCTCATAGCGGCCGGGAGGCAGGTAAGGGGAGCTTCCTTGTTCCTGCGGCGTCACACGCAGCGATGTGTGCTGCCGCAGGAACGAGGAACAACCTCGTTACTGCTGCAGTAACGAGATTTGAGAATGGACCCCCGTGTCGCCGATTAGCGATTTTGCACGTTTTTGCAACGATGCAAAATCGCTTATCGGTGTCACACGCAACGGCATCGCTAATGCGGCCGGATGTGCGTCACGAATTCCGTGACCCCAACGACTCCGCATTAGTGATGTCGCAGCGTGTAAAGCCCGCTTTACTAAAGAGGAGGATGCGCGGCACCTTGGGTAGATTGATGCAGCCTCTGTGACTACCTGGTTTTGCCAGGGCGTCACACATGGTTATAAGAAGTACTCATCGTTTATGAATTAAATCCCCTTTTAAAAATGGTCTGTTTCTTCGTCTGACCTTGTAAATACTTTTATACCCCAAACAAGAGGTATTGTGGGAGTGGTAATAAATTACATATTAAAATTATAACTGCTGCAATACTTTTTTCTTTTTTTGGGCATGAATATATTGAAATCAATTTTTATACCTAACAGTAGCACAATATAATTTTTTATTGAACATCATAACATTGGTCTGACCATGTAACATGTTCTGTTGTTGAATTAGTAAAAGGGAATTATATTAGATATTTGCTGCTTATCAGTGTTTCCTGATTATTATCATGGTTTATGTGTTAAGGGGTATGAATGTGGTGCAAGAACTTGTGTGTGATAAAGGCGTAACTGAGCTATGTGCTGCTTGGCTAATTGACTATCACACAAAGTTTTGCACAAACTTTACTGACTGTCATGGCAGCGTTGGGCTCTGTTCCGATTGCAAATTCTGACACTCCACCAAAGGCTTCTCTAGTATCTGGGATCTAGTATCTGGGATCAACACAGGCAGACTTGGGCATCAACTCGCTGTGTGTTGATTCATAAGCAGGCTAGCAAGAGATAAACTCTGCTTGCTTCTTTGGTCATATGTTGTGGGGAGACCTATCACATCTGCTCCCCTCCTATTTATGCTTGCTAAAACCTTTCATCCATGTCTGCTATACAGTCCCGGATAGAAGTTCTGTCGCTTATCCATGTTATGTAAATAAAAGCTTATAACCTGACTTTAAATTCATCCATTGGTTTCATAAATTACTCTTTTGATAGCTGAAACCCTCCCAAATTTGGTTTAGGTTATGAAAATAAAGTTGCTGCAAAGCTGAAATATTGATCATTTAATGAACAGAGAAAGGTCAGATTTTGGCAAGACAAAAGTTTTGTCATCCACAGAAAGTAATGTGAAATTCAAACAAATAATTAACTTCTAATACAAAGATGTACCGCCCCCGTGTCAGCAGCCGGGACTGCTGCTCGGATCCGGATCCATAGTGGCTCGAGGGGTCTCCGGACCCAGGGGTCGTGTGGCCACTCAAAGCAAAAAGGGGGTATTTACAGGGGAGTGATATTTGTAAAGCTCGTGACGCTACCCACGGTGTGTGGTAGGGTGGAGTACCACCGCTGCCGTGGAGAGCACCCGGTGGCGATGGATTGCAACCAGGTGTTTAGGTGTTTAACCCCTCTGTGGGTAGGGGGAATTCCCAGGGGCTCGGTGATGTTGGCGAAGGGATACCGTTGGGGAGGTAAGGGGCACTGCGTACTCACTCTTGCGGCCCCAACAGCCGTCGGGATGCCGCGCGGCAGTGGAACCGGTGGTTCTATAGGCCCCACTTTCGTTTCTGGAGGTGAGAAGACCGACTGCTCCGCAGCCGGGGTTGCAGGGTCCGGGTGCTCCACCTCTGAGGACCGGCTCCGCTCCGCCATCTTGACTCTGCATCGTCCAGGAACGTTATGGCAGAGTACTGGTGTCCCTGCTTTACTTCCGCTCTTGTTACATTCCGGCACGTCCCCTCGGTTTTCACTCAGCACTCTTTGCGTGCTGTGGCCCTCTGGGAACTTCCAGTTCCAGCCTCACACGCGGGACGAAGGGCGGGGCTTAGACTTTGCGCGCTTTCTCGGGGAAGACAGCGTTTTGGCGCGAAAAGATGGCTGAAAATGACGGAATTAGTGGGAAGAGGAATTTTGACTTGCGGTTTGCGGCTTCAAGGCGCACGTCACCCAAGTAAGTGGGTTCCGCTCGTATCCTGTTTCTGATGCTAGAAGTTTTGTAGGTGTACCACCCCCGTGTCAGCAGCCACGACTGCTGCTCGGATCCAAATCCGTGTTGGCTTGAGGGGTCTCCGGACCCGGGAGTCGTGCGGCCACTCAAAACAAAAAGGGGGTATTTACAGGGGAGTGGTATGTGTAAAGTTCATGATGCCACCCACGGTGTGTTACCACACACCGTGGGTGGCATCATGAACTTTACACATACCACTCTGGGAACTTTACACAAACCACGCTGCCGTTGGGAGCACCTGGTATCGATGGAATGGCAGCCAGGTGTTTAACCCATGCGTGGGTAGGGGGAATGCCCCGGGGCTCGGTGATGGTGGCGAAGGGATACCCTTGAGGAGGTAACGGGCACTGTCCAATAACGCTGACACCGACAACTTGTAAACCAAAGTTCTGAGCACCGCTGTAGCAGGGAGGGATCCCGTGCCCCTTGGTGTTGCTTGTTAGCCTGTGACCTTTTCCTTGGCACCTTTCTATTGATTGGCCCCTGTAGTGTAAAACTAGTCAGGTCCCACTCACACATATGGCTAACAGAATGAGCTTGCTTTCAGGGTTCACCCTTGGCATTTTCTGGACTGTGTATTGGGAAAGTCCTATCCCCCTTGCTGCGCTAGTACCCCGATTTTGGAGCAGGTGGAGAACGAATCTTGAAGGCCTTCCCAGCCTTCCCAGCCTAGGGTCCACGTACCACATCGTGCCCTGGCCCCTGCCCGGAAATGGCACAAGGCCGCCGGCTGCCCTCCTCGGCAGTTCCGTGCCCCTTGTCACGATCCCCTGCGACCAGGGTTCCAGCTCCTACCAGGCCCAGACCAACGTCTGTCACCTAGTATTCTCAAGGAGCCCAGCTCCTAACCTCCTCTAACCAACTTGTGACCTCTCCTCACGAGAGTCACCACTCAACTGACTGCTCCTGACACTCCTGACCCTCCCAAATCAACCCCCCCAAATGGGCGGCCCTATTCCCTTCAGGTTACCCAATGGTGTGTCTGGTGGGTGTGGTGCAGAGTGTTCCTAGGTGTTTTTATTGACTGGTTCTTAGCAGCACCAAAGGTCAGGGACCCGTAACCAAGGAGGATGTGGATACTATGCAGAAGGGCAGATTGCACAATACCCTGTGACAACCTGATAGGCCAGGGCATCACAAAGATATGTTGCATAACATTGGTGAATGAAGTTGTGGTGCTATTAGAGCCGTATTTAATATTTTGTGTGACTTCCATGAGCTTAAAGGACTGCATCCATGCAGTTGAACAAGGATTCATACAATTTATTGATGAAGTCATCAGGAATAGCAAAGAATGCAGTCTTACATGCCTCCCAGAGTTCATCTAGATTCTTTGGTTTTGTCTACCAAGCTTCCTCCTTCATCCTACCCCAAACATGCTCAATGATGTTCATGTTTGGTGACTGGGCTGGCCAGTTCTTGAGCACCTTGATCTTCTTTGCCAGAAGGAACTTTGTTGTAGAGATGGATGTATGAGATGGAGCACCATCCTGCTGCAGAATTTGACACCTTTTATGATTGAGAATGTAAGAGGTAGCTAATACTTCTTGATATTTTAGGCTATTGATATTACCTTCCACCTTGCAAATGTTTTGCACACCTCCATACTGAATGTAAGCCCAGACCATGATATTTCCACCACCAAACTTAACTGTTTTCTGGATCCATACAGGCTCCAATAGGTCTCCTGCAATATTTGCGGTGGTGTAATTCAACTGAAGATTCATCAGAGAAATCCACCTTTGCCACTTTTCCAGCATCCATCTGTTTAGCAGGCTGTAGGACTTGGCAAATGCCACACGTTTTTTTAATTGCCTTTTGTTTAGTACTGGCTTCTGGGCACTGATTCGACGATGAAGGCCATTTCAAGACAGAATCCTACAAACTGTACTAGTTAACACAGGGACTAGAGGTGACTAGGCCTGTTTGAGCTCTGCTGCAGTGGAAGAGGCGCTGGCTGTGGATTTTCTAACCAACAAACGTTCTTGTTGGAATGTTGTCTGTGTGGGTGCTGTTTTGAAGCTCTCTCTGGTGGCCAGGAATGGTAGTGGAGCTGAATCTGAGCCTGTGACACAGACAGATGTCGGCGTTAATTGGGAATTAGGGAAATCCTATTGCAGTCTGGTCTATATAGGAGAGCACTTTTTGCCTTGCTGGCATACAGTAATTGTATTTTCTTCAGTCTCTGTTCCTGGCTTGGAGTTCTGGATACAGAACAGTTGGTTGAGAGTGTTGGGCATCTCTCCTCTGACGTCCAAGCAATTTCAGCGTATCTTAGACAGAATCCTGTTTTAGAACCTAAAATTCCTGTTTCTGAATTGTTTTCGGGATATAGGTCTACATTTTTGAACTTTAAGAAAATTGTAAATTGTTTTTTGCCTTAAAGCCTAAAGAGTGCTTTACACGCTGCGACATTGCTAGCGATCTCGTTAGCGATGTATCACGCCAGATGGCACATACGATTTGCCGAGATCGCACATGTTACCGGCACTACAAAAATGATCTATGTGCGATCTCGGCAAATCTTATCTGCGATGTGGTGTTACACATCGCTAATGAGATCGCTAGTGATGTCGCAGCGTGTAAAGCACCCTTAAGTCCTCAAGGAGTTCTGTGAAGCAGGTTAGGATTGTCATCTCTTTGTTGCACAGTGACCCTCAGGACAGGGCTTTTTCATTGGCTCCTGATGATCCGATTCTTGCTACTATGGATTCCTTTTTTAAGGCCCTGGGATTGTTGTATGATGAACCCACTGTTATTGATCAAGCAGAGAAAGCCTGGCTGGCTTTGTACCAGGGTCCGGATTCCGCTGAAGTTTTTTGTCAGAAATTCAGAAAGTGGAATGATGATGCTCTTGCGGCACTTTTCCGGAAGGGTCTCGCGGATGCAGTGAAGGATGTTCTGGTGGGATTTCCTACTCCTTCTGGTCTCAATGCCTCTATGACTTTAGCCATTCAGATTGATAGGCGTTTACGTGAGCGCAAAACAATGCTTGTTGATGTATTGCTTGCCGAACAGTTTTTAGAGCCTATGCAGTGTGATAGGGTTTTTTCTAGTGCTGAGCGGCAGGGGTTTAGACGGAAAAATAAGTTTTGTTTCTTTTGTGGTGACGCGTCTCACACTATTTCTGTCTGCCCTAAATGGGAAAAGAGATTTGCTCGTTCATTTATTGTGGGTACTGTGCAACCTAAATTTCTATTGTTCGTCTCTTTGATCTGCTCCTTATCCTCATTTTCGGCTACGGCCTTTCTTGATTCAGGGGCTGCCCTGAACCTGATAGATTTTGGTTTTGCTAAGAATTGTCGTTTTCCTATGGTACTTTTACAGACTCCCATTCCTTTACGGGGCATTGATGCTACTCCCTTAGCTGAACATAGACCCCAGTTTTGGACGCAGGTAACTATGAAGGTTGCCCCAGCTCATCAGGAGGATTGTAAATTTTTAGTGTTGCACAGCTTGCATGATGTTTTGGTGCTGGGATTCCCTTGGTTGCAAACCCATAATCCAGTTCTTGATTGGAGATCCTTGTCTGTGGTAAGTTGGGGATGTCAATGTGTGCATAATGATCTTTCTGTGCTTTCTATTTCCACCCCGTCGCATGATGAACCTGAATATTTGTCAGATTTTCTTGACATGTTTAATGAGACTGGTTCTGATTCTTTGCCCCCCCAACAGGGAGTGTGATTGTGCCATTGACTTGGTGCCAAGTTGCACGTTTCCTAAGTGACGGATCTTCAATCTATCGGTTCCCGAACATGATGCTATGAGAACCTATATTAAGGAGTCATTAGAGAAAGGTCATATTCGACCATCCTCGTCACCTATGGGTGCCATTTTTTTCTTTGTGTACAAGAAGGATAGGTCGTTGACACCTTGTATTGAGTATCGTCGCCTTAACAAAATCACTATTAAATATCAGTATCCATTGCCCTTGATGTCAGACATGTTTTCAAGAGTAAAGGGAGCTAAGTGGTTTACGAAACTTGATCTTAGGAGAGCGTACAATCTCATTCGCATTAAGGAGGGTGATGAATGGAAGACGGCCTTTAATACACCTGAGGGGCATTTTAAATACCTAGTGATGCCTTTTGGGCTCACTAATGCCCCCTCCGTCTTCCAATCATTCGTGAATGATATTTTTCGGGACCTCATTGGCAAATTTCTCATTGTTTATTTGGATGATATTTTCATTTTCTCTGATGATTGGGATGCTCATGCTCAGCAGGTTCAGAAAGTTTTTCAGATACTTAAAGAACATTCATTGTACGTTAAGGGATCAAAATGTCTCTTGGCGTGCAGAAAATTTTCTTTTTGGGGTTTATTTTGTCCTCGGCTTTTATTGAAATGGTTCCGATCAAGGTTCAGGCCATTCATGACTGGGTTCAGCCAACCTCTTTGAAATCCCTTCAAAAATGTTTGGGTTTTGCCAATTTCTACCGTAATTCCATAGACAATTTTTCTAGTGTGGTTAGGGCTTTGACTGATTTGACCAAAAAGGGAGCTGATGCTGAGCATTGGACTTCAGAAGCAATTATGGCCTTCCAGGAGCTTAAAAAGAGGTTCACTTCTGCCCCAGTCCTGCGGCAACCTGATGTTTCTCTTCCATTTCAAGTGGAGATAGGTGCTTCAGAGATTGGAGCAGGTACAGTTTTATCTCAAAGAGATCCTAGTACCTCCAAGCTTAAGCCTTGTGCCTTCTTCTCAAGGACGTTTTCTCCATCTGAACGAAAATTATGATGTTGGTAATTGGGAATTATTGGCAATGAAGCAGGCTTCAGAGAAATGGAGACACTGGATGGAGAGGGCGAGACATCAAATTGTAGTGCTCAGTGATCATAAGAATTTGACCTATCTTGAATCTGCGAAGAAAATGAATCCTAGGAAGACTAGGTGGGCTCTATTTTTTACACGTTTCAATTTTGTGGTCTCTTTTCTTCCGGGCACTAAGAATATTAAAGCTGATGCTCTCTCTAGGAGTTTATTTGCTGATTCTCTGGATGTTACATAGCCATCTGGCATCCTGAATGAGGGTGTGGTTCTCTCTGCTCTTTTTCCATATCCAAGCCTGGTTGTGCACATTTTAGTGGGTTGTTTCAGTCCCAGGAGAATGTTCAAAGGTTTGCCAGCCGATGTAGGACATCTGGTCCCTGGTTTAAAGTGGGGAACATGGTTTGGTTGTCCTCCATGAATGTTTCTATGAGAGTTATCTCACCTAAATTTAAGCCTAGATTTATTGTGCCCTATAATATTTTGAAGATTCTTAATCACGTATTTTTTTCTTTGTGAATACTGAACGACTCAGGAAAAGCCAATGTTTTTCAGTACTCTTTGTTGAAGAAACATGTGGAACCAGTAGTTCGTCTTGATTGGCGAAAATTCCAGTATCTTGTTAAGTGGAAGGGTTATGGTCAGGAGGACAATTCTTGGGTCTTTGCTTCTGACATTCACGCTGACAAATTGGTTCGTGCCTTCCACCATGCCCATCCTGATAGACCCGGTGGTTCTGGTGAGGGTTCGGTAACCCCTCCTCAAAGGGGGGGTACTTTTGTGAATATTGTCTGTGTGGGTGCTGTTTTGAGTAGCCAGGAATGGTAGTGGAGCTGAATCTCAGCCTGTGACTCAGACAGGTGTCTGTGTTAATTGGGGATTAGGGAAGTCCTATTGCAGACAAGTCTGGTCTATATAGGAGAGCACTTTTTGCCTTGATGGTGCCGGTTATAATTGTATTTTCTTCAGTCTCTGTTCCTGGCTTGGAGTTCTGTCCGTCCCTGTTTCCCTGAGCAAGATTTCTACAGATAAATTCTCAGTTTTTTCCTTGCTTCCTGGCTTACACCTTAGAGTGGTTGTTTTCCTTGTATTACTTTGTATCTGTTTTCTTGCAGGTGAAGTTTGTTTTCTTCTGTGTTGTGAGCACGGCGTTTCCCCCTTTGCTACCTCTCCTGCAGGAAAAGGGATTTTCTCCCTGTCTAACTTGATTATTTGCTCTTCTGTATTTTTTGTGCTTTTTTTGGTATTTTGTTCTCCCATTATTTACAGGAGTACCTGATATAGTGGGGGTGAGGTTGTTCGACCTCTAGGGACATTTTTTACTATCAGGAGTTTGGTATTTTTCTATAGGGAATTTACCACAATCAGTTTCCTTTCCTTTTCTTGGTATCAAGTTAGTTGGGCCTCTCCTTTGCTAAATCTATTTTTCCTATCTGTGTATTGTGTTTTTCTACATCACTGTAATCTTTATATGCGGGGGGCTATCTACTTCTTTGGGGACTACTCTGAGGCAAGGTATATTTCCTCAATTCTTTCTGTGAGGCGTAGCTAGTTTCTCAGGCTGTGTCGAGGCGTATAGGTTTTTAGGAACACTCCACGGCTACTTCTAGTTTGGTCTGATAGTTAGGGGATTGCGGTCAGCCCAGGTTCCAACTACTCCTGTTTTCTTGGTGTTTTTTCACCAATGGGAGTTTTTTGTAATCTTTCACGGTTACCGGATCATAACAGTTCCTCCTGAGCAGTTGTCTTGCTTTATCTGCCGGACCTCTACTTGTCAAAAACATGTCCAGTCTCTTCAAATCTTTTTTATTTCTTTATACTTGACACTGAAACACAATTAAGGTGCCAGACACCTCTGCAGTGGATCTGGTCTTCAGCCTCTTGATAATCAAGGCTTTGGTCACCAGGTGGATTTTTGGCATGTTGTCAGAGGTCAAGTTGCAGTTCAAGTGATGGTCTGGGGTGTTAAGTTTCTTTTTAAATACACCCACTAATTAACCGATCATTTAGTGAGCACAGGTGAGGATGTAAACTTGGGTGCATTATATGACAAGGTGACAAAACTTTTGTCTTGCCAAAATCTGACCTTTCTGTGTTCATTAAATGATCAATATTTCAGCTTTGCAGCAACTTTATTTTCATAACCTAAACCAAATTTGGGAAAGTTTCAGCTTTCAAAAGAGTAATTTATGAAACTAATAGATGAATTTAAAGTGAGGTTATAAGTAGAGATGAGCGAACCGGTCGCGGTTCGGCTCGAGTTCGGTTCGCCGAACGGACGTCTCGTTAGAGTTCGGTTCGGCGAACGTTCGACGAACCACTTGAACCGCATAGGAAACAATGGCAGGCAATCACAAACACATAAAAACACCTAGAAAACACCCTCAAAGGTGTCCAAAAGGTGACAAACAACTAACAACACAAAACAAACACATGGGAAAGTGACAAGGACATATACTCATGCGAAAACAAAAGAGCAGGACAATGAAAAAGAGGAGGAGACACAGATATAGGTATGGCACGCCCTTCTAAAATCATGTAAAATACCGTAAGGTGACTCCAAGCGGAGTCTCCCTTTTTTCCAAAAATTGGGCCACACACACACCCACCCCTTCAGTGGCAGCACTTGTGCCCCAGTTGTACACTTCACAGCTAGATTTGAATCAAGCGCATTCAAAAATACGCCATTCTTAACCGTCCCCAGGATGGCACCGGGGTAGGTAGCAAAGTCTTTGCTGAACTATGACTTGTTCATCTTGGCTCCTTTTAAAAAACACAGCAAGCAAGGGTTACTCCAAGCGGAGTCTCCCTTTTTTCCAAAAATTGGGCCCCACACACACCCACCCATTCAGTGGCAGCACTTGTGCCCCAGTTGTACACTTCACAGGTAGATTTGTATCAAGCACATTCAAAAATACGCCATACTTAACCGTCCCCAGGATGACACCGGGGTAGGTAGCAAAGACTTTCCTGATCCCAGCTCTGTGCATCTTGGATCATTTTTAAAAACAATGTAAGCAAGGGTTACTCCAAGCGGAGTCTCCCTTTTTTCCAAAAATTGGGCCACACACACACCCCATCAGTGGCAGCACTTGTGCCCTAGTTGTACACTTCACAGATAGATTTGCATCAAGCACATTCAAAATACACAAGCATTTACTCTCCCCAGAATGACACAAGGGTAGTAAATTCCTTGTGGATCCATGACTTGTTCATTTTGATGAACGTTAGTCTGTCCACATTGTCACTGGACAGACGCGTGCGCTTATCTGTCAGCACACACCCAGCAGCACTGAAGACACGTTCAGAGACAACGCTGGCAGCTGGACACGACAAAATCTCCAAGGCATAAGTGGAGAGCTCTGGCCATTTTTCAAGATTTGAAGCCCAAAATGAGCAAGGCTCTATTTGCAAAGTAATGGCATTGATGTTCATTTGGAGATACTCCTGTATCATCCTCTCCAGCCGTTGACTATGTGTCAGACTTGTTGTCTCTGGTGGCCTTGCAAAGGAGGGTCTAAAAAAATTATGAAAGGATTCAATAAAATTGCTGTTACCAGCACCAGATACGGTCCTACTGGTACGGGTAGACTGTTGAAGATGACGAGACCGTCCCATGTTTGTCAAGTTACAACTGGGAGATTCACTCCCTGCACCTGCACGGTTGTTTGGTGGAAAAGCCGAGCTAAGATCGAGTAACAGCTTCTGCTGATACTCCTGCATACGTGCGTCCCTTTCTATGGCTGGAAATATGTCACAAAATTTGGACTTGTACCGGGGATCTAATAGTGTGGCAAGCAAGTAACCATCATCACTTCTAATTTTGAAAATACGAGGGTCATGTTGGAGGTAGTGCAGCAAGAAGGCACTCATGTGTCTTGCGCAGCCATGCGGACCAAGTCCACGCTGTGTTTGTGGCATAGAGGTGCTAACCGTTCTTTCTTCCTCTGACATCTCCCCCCAACCTCTTTCAACTGAAATTTGACCAAGGTCTCCCTCATCCGCTGAGTCTTCCATGTCCATGGACAGTTCGTCCTCCATTTCTTCATGTTCTCCTGCACCTTCCTCAACATTTTGCCTGCTACCATGCGCCCTTGTTGATCCCTGTCCCCCATGGTCCCATGCCTGCCGCGTTGGTGATGATGAACGTCTGGACCTTGGTGATGTTGTTGTGTCTTGCACATATGAATCCTCCTGTAGTTCCTCCCCTTCCTGTTGTCCCACCCCCTGACTCCGAATAGTGTTTAGCGTGTGCTCCATCATGTAAATGACTGGAATTGTCATGCTGATAATGGCATTGTCAGAGCTAAACATATTCGTCGCCATGTCGAAACTGTGCAGAAGGGTGCATAGGTCCTTTATCTGAGACCACTCCATCAGGGTGATCTTCCCCACCTCTGCATCTCGTTGGCCCAGGCTATACATCATGACGTATTGCACCAGGGCTCGGCGGTGCTGCCACAGTCGCTGTAACATGTGGAGAGTCGAATTCCAGCGTGTCGCCACATCGCATTTCAGGCGATGAACCGGCAGGCCGAAAGACGTCTGGAGCGATGCAAGTCGCTCAGCAGCGGTGGTTGAACGGCGGAAGTGAGCAGACAGTTTTCATGCCCTGTTCAGAAGGCCATCTAGGCCGGGATAGTGTGTTAAAAATTGCTGGACAACAAGGTTCAACACGTGAGCCATACAAGGCACGTGTGTCACCTTGCCCAGGCGAAGGGCCGTACCCAGGTTTGCAGCATTGTCGCACACGGCCTTACCTGACTGCAGGTTGAGTGGAGACAACCATTTATTAAACTCAGTCTCCAGAGCTGCCCACAACTCAGTCGCTGTGTGACTCCTATTTCCAAGACATGTCAAGCTAAAGACCGCCTGATGCCGTTGCGCTCTGCTGCCAGCATAGTAATGAGGGGTGCGTGATATCTTCTGCGCAGTGAGAACGCTGGTGGCCTTACCAGGCAGGCTTGTGGTGGAGGTGGAGGACCCAGATGAGGTGGAGGAGGCAGAAGAAGTGGCGGAACTTGAACAGACAGAGGATTGACACACAAGTCGTGGGGACGGCAAGACTTGTGCAGCAGACCCTTCACCATCTATCACCATAGTTACCCAGTGCCCAGTCAGCGACATGTAACGTCCCTGTCCATGCTTACTGGTCCAAGTATCGGTGGTGAAATGCACCCATTCACACACAGAGTTTCTCAAAGAAGCGGTGATGTTGTGTGCGACATGCTGGTGTAGCGCGGGCACACCTATCTTAGAGAAGTAGTGGCGACTGGGCATCTGGTACTGGGGCACAGTGACAGACATAAGGTCTCTAAAATACTGTGTGTCCACCAGGCGGAAAGGCAGGATTTCGGTAGCCAAGAGCTTACAGAGGGATAAAGTCAACTTCTTAGCTTTGTCATGGGTCGAAGGAAATGGCCTTTTATTTGTCCACATCTGAGGGACAGAGATCTGGCTGCTGTGTGTAGACGGTGTTGAGTAGGGTGTCCCTGGAAAATGCAGGTTTGTGAGGAAAGTGCAGGCGTAGACATGATGTTGCCTTCATCCAACGTTGGTGCTATCGATGTCTGAGAGAGCTGTACACACGCACTTGTTTCCCCTTCCAAACCAACTGATGACCTACCAAGCAAACTGCCTGTTGCGGTTACAGTGGTGGAAGTTGTGCGTGGAAAACCAAGTGTGACAGCTGTCCCCACAGTCCTAGAAGATGAAGAGTGCGCGGATGCACTGGAAGGGGCAGGCGGTGGATGGTTCGCTCCGCTAGGCCGCATTGCAGCACGGTGAGCTTCCCACCGGGACATATGATATTTATTCATGTGACGATTCATGGAAGAAGTTGTCAAACTGCTGAGGTTTTGCCCTCTACTAACAGAATCACGACAAATTTTACAGATCACATAATTTGGGCGATCTTTTGCTATGTCAAAAAAGGACCAGGCTAGGCAAGGCTTAGAGGGCATGCGACCTGCTGATCCACCCCAACTAGTGCTCAGAGGCACAGTGGTGGCTGAGGATGCAGTTGTAGACGTGCTACCAGTACTCCGACTCTGTCCAGGAAGGCGCAAGGTAACTTCGTCGTCAGTTGCATCCTCCTCCACCGTCTCTGTTGACCTCCTCAAGGGCCTGACTGTGGGTTGACAGTAGGTGGGATCTAGAAATTCCTCATCAATTGTTGTGTTTGCACTCCCCTCACCCTCAGACCGAGCCTCTTCTTGCCCTGACCGAATATTTAAGTTGCAATCCCAATCTGGTATTTGCGTCTCATCGTCATCAGTATGTTCCTCATTGTCTATTACAACAGGTGTTTCAGTTTGTGAATAAGGGTCAACAATTATGCTCAGAAACTTGGTCATCATGGCCTGAATCTGAGTCACAAAGGTTCTGGGCATCACTGCAGAGCATTTCGTGGTCTGTACTCACTGTAGCTTGGGAGCAGACCTCTGATTCCCAGGCTATAGTGTGACTGAACAGCTCTGCAGACTCAGCCATCTCAGTTACACCATACTGTGCAAGGCGGATGGAGACTTCAGAGCTGGGAGAAAGCAAGTGTGATTGGGATGACAACTCAGAGGACTGGTGTTTTTTGGATGCGGTAGTTGAGGTGGAGGAGAGGGCCCTTATTGGACCACTTGGGATCCACTCAAGCATTTTCTTTTTT
This sequence comes from Anomaloglossus baeobatrachus, assembly GCF_048569485.1. Classification (NCBI taxonomy): domain Eukaryota; kingdom Metazoa; phylum Chordata; class Amphibia; order Anura; family Aromobatidae; genus Anomaloglossus; species Anomaloglossus baeobatrachus. The sequence continues at coordinate 321,638,208 of NC_134354.1, forward strand.
GGCCATCATCTACCTTTGTTCCAGTTGTTCGTGTCCGTAAAAAAGGGAGCACATCGGATTGTCCACGGTAAGTAGTAGACATCTTACTTTTGCTGGAAGATGGTCTATCTTCAGCAGATGTTAATGGAGCTTTGCCACCTTCCCCACGGACAAACCCTTTTTTTCCTTTTCCAACACGCCTCTTCCCCTTTCCACCAGCATCTGTCATTTTGCCACTCATTTTGATTGCGACAAGATTGTGCACTTAAAATGTGGTAGTAAAAATTGAGAGGTGGTGTAGATTGCAGCGGTGGTCTATCTTTATTAACAGCAGAATAAACAACAATAACTATCCCTGACAATGCAACTACGGCCCTTAAACTGGCAGCATAGTTTGCTAGTATAATGGCTTAGTAACAATGAGTTTGAGTGTGCAATGCAGAGGTGCTGCACATAGGTTTGCACTAGTGGGACACTAATGGAAGTCCAAAAGCCACTTTTAGGATGCCACTAAGTTTACTCAGTGTTTGCTAGTAAAATGGCTTAGTAACAATGAGTTTGAGTGTGTAATGCAGTGGTGCTGCAAATAGCTTTGCACCAGTGGGACACTAATGGAAGTCCAACAGCCACTTTTAGGATGCCACTAAGTTTACTCAGTGTTTGCTAGTATAATGGCTTAGTAACAATGAGTTTGAGTGTGCAATGCAGTTGTGCTGCAAATAGCTTTGCACCAGTGGGACAGTAAAGGAAGTCCAACAGCCACTTTTAGGATGCCACTAAGTTTACACAGTGTTTGCTAGTATAATGGCTTAGTAACAATGAGTTTGAGCATGCAATGCAGAGGTGCTGCACATAGGTTTGCACCAGTGGGACACTAATGGAAGTCCAACAGCCACTTTTAGGATGCCACTAAGTTTACTCAGTGTTTGCTAGTATAATGGCTTAGTAACATTGAGTTTGAGTGTGCAATTCAGAGGTGCTGCACATAGATTTGCACCAGTGGGACACTAATGGAAGTCCAACAGCCACTTTTAGGATGCCACTAAGTTTCCTCAGTGTTTGCTAGTATAATGGCTTAGTAACAATGAGTTTGAGTGTGCAATGCAGTTGTGCTGCAAATAGCTTTGCACCAGTGGGACACTAATGGAAGTCCAACAGCCACTTTTAGGATGCCACTAAGTTTACTCAGTGTTTGCTAGTATAATGGCTTAGTAACAATGAGTTTGAGTGTGCAATGCAGAGGTGCTGCACATAGATTTGCACCAGTGGGACACTAATGGAAGTCCAACAGCCACTTTTAGGATGCCACTAAGTTTCCTCAGTGTTTGCTAGTATAATGGCTTAGTAACAATGAGTTTGAGTGTGCAAAAGGCAGGTGAGTACAGTGGCAGGGTTGTGGGTCTGGGTAGAGGAAAGGAAGCCTCCCTTTCTATCCCTCCTAATGGGGAAATGCAGCGAGGAAATCCCTGACCTTAGCTGCACAGACGCTGTCATCTTGTGTAGCTGTTAAAATCTGTTTTCACGGACCTGACTGTCACCTATGGCTCTGACCCAGCCGGTATTAGCCCTTACAAGGACTAGTAGAAACGTCTATCCCTATTCTGTATAGCGCTGTGTATAGAGCGTACACAGCAGTATCGGAGACAGGAGCTACGCCAGCGGTGACTGACACCAAGACGCAGAAGGCAGATAATGGCGTGCTGGAGGAAAATGTCCATTTTTATAATGCATGGACATTTGACATGGACATCCTATCACACATGCCGTTGCTTCTCTGGCTAAAAGTCCACTTAGCTGTGTGTGTGTGTGTGTCTGGGATTGGCTGACATGCTGGCCTGCCCCACTACACGCGCGCGCTTAGGGAAGGAAGACAAGAAAAAAAAAATCTCCATTATCCAAACAGCAGTGATCTGAATGCGCTGTTCCCGCACACTATACGCTGAAATTTCATAATAGTGTGAGTCACAGATTGACTTACACTATTACAGCGGAAAGCCAGCTAGTAATTAGCTTGTCTTTTTGCTGCTAGAACCATTCTCGAACGTATCTAGAACTATCGAGCTTTAGCAAAAAGCTCGAGTTCTAGTTCGATCTAGAACAGCCCCCAAATCACTCGAGCCGCGAACTGGAGAACCTCGAGCCGCGAACCGCGCTTAACTCTAGTTATAAGCTTTTATTTACATAACATGGATAAGCGACAGAACTTCTGTCAGGGACTGTAGTTTACTCTATGCTAGTTTACTCTATGCTTATCTAACTTAAGTTATGCTCATTGTTTGGTGCAGGTTGGAATTCCCTCTGTAGTTTTGTAGCTTCCTTCCTGTTCTTGTTTTTCCTCCTGATCCTCCAATTGTCTTTACCTTTGTGTGTTCATGCTGTGTGACAGAATTTTGATTTTCCCTTGTCTGTCTTTATCTGTGGGTTTCATCACACTGCTGTCCTTTCTTTCCTGGGGGAAGGGAGGAGTAATCAGATCAGGACAGATCAGGAACAGGGCATGGAAGGAGACTCAGGCCTCTCCACCATCAAGTGTATCGATGAGGTTATAGATAGCATAGGGCCCCATAGCTTGAGGGACAGCTTAGGAGCCCCAGTTTCCCACTATCCCATGGTGATTATGACAGTGAAATCCCATCCTTTATGCCTTATCATAATGTTTAGGTCACTGAAGAGGTCTGAGGTGCAGGCCTTCAGAGGACATTTTTTTGCAGAATAATTAAGTTATGGGTTAGTAACAGAAAAAAAAATTCAGTAGGCAAATGAGCTTCTTCCAATAAAAAATACAAATTTCTATTTATGCTATTCAACTGCAATGATACCTGGCATACCAGGGCCATTAGAAACATACACTAATGCAAAACGTTTCCTCCTTTGGCCACAGGCCACATGACTGTACTATTGTAGATGCTTTCTTCCCACTATGCACTTACCCCTTCATCCCACAGATTCCCACTCCAATGAAGACATAACACCTGCTTTGATGATTTGGCCAAATCAGCCTTTATTACATAAATATAAAATTGATAAACCATCCGGAGTTGCCCCAGCCGCAAACAACCACAAGCTTGGGGACACCATGACCGGAAAACCATTTCCCTAACACCGACTCCCAGGGGACCTCACCCTGGAGAGCCCCAAAGTCCGCCAGGTAATTACCATTCCAAATAGAAGAAGGGGGGTTACCATCCACCTGATGTACAACCCCCAACCACCATTTTACCACCAACTCTAAGAGCCCCATCTCACTACTGCCACCACGAGCATTATCTAAGACTTGATTGATTACCTGAACTAACACATGTGGAATGAAATACTTAAAGGGAACCAATCACCAGGATTTTCATATATAACCTAAAGCCACTCCTATACTGGCACTATCAGGCTGATTCTCTACATACATGTAATGGTCAGCTCGGATGTTTAGGTTTTGAAATCCAAGAAAGTGAAGTTTGTAAAATTAGCTGCTTCTTGAGTGACAGTTGCACTGGAGCAGATCATATATTCATAGTTATCTTCTCCCCCTGTTTGAATTAGCATAAGTATTATACAAACGACTCATTTTGTCTAGCAGGACCTGTGTGAGGTCATACCCATGTGACCTGGTATCTAGCTTTGGAGGCTGAGGCCCCCTCCCCTTCTGGTCACATGGGTATGACCTCACCACAGGTCCTGCTAGTCAAAGTGAGTCATTTGTATAATACTTATGATAATTCTAACAGGGGGAGGCGATAACTATGAATATATTATCTGCTCTAGTGCAACTGTCAGTCAAGAAGCTGCTCATTTTACAAACTTCACTTTCTTGGATTTCAAAACCTAAACATCCGAGCTGACCACTACAAGTATGTAGAGAATCAGCCTGATAGTGCCAGTATAGCATTGGCTTTAGGTTATGTAGGAAAATCCTGGTGATTTGTTCCCTTTAACAAAAAAAGTGTGAAACAACTGAAAATATATCTTATATTCTAGGTTCCTCAAAGTAGCCACCTTTTGCTTTGATTACTGCTTTGCACACTCTTGGCATTCTCTTGATGAGCTTTAAGAGGTAGTCACCGGAAATGGTTTTCACTTCACAGGTGTGCCCTGTCAGGTTTAATAAGTGGGATTTCTTGACTTATAAATGGGGTTGGGACCATCAGTTGTGTTGTGCAGAAGTCTGGTGGATACACAGCTGATAGTCCCACTCAATAGACTGTTAGAATTTGTATTATGGCAAGAAAAAAAGCAGTTAAGTAAAGAAAAACAAGTGGCCATCATTACTTTAAGAAATGAAGGTCAGTCAGTCAGAAAAATTGTGAAAACTTTGAAAGTGTCCCCAAGTGCAGTAGCAAAAACCATCAAACGCTATAAAGAAACTGGCTCACATGATGACTAGAGATGAGTGAACCGGTCGCGGTTCGGCTCGAGCTTGGTTCGCCAAACGGAGGTCTCGTTCGAGTTCGGTTCGGCGAACCGCTCGAAACGCATAGGAAACAATGGGAGGCAATCAAAAACACATAAAAACACCTAGAAAACACCCTCAAAGGTGTCCAAAAGGTGACAAACAACTCACAATACAACACAAACACATGGGAAAGTGACAAGAACAAATTCTCATGCGAAAACAAAACAGCTTAACGAGGAAAAAGAGGATGAGACACAGATATATGAGTATATGCAAGGGAACATCGATGCCATTACTGTGCATCTTGAGCCTTGCTCATTTTAGGCTTTTAATCTGGATAAATTGCCTGAGCTCGCCACATACGCCTTGGGGATCTTGTCGTTTCCTGCAGCCAGCGTTCTCTCGGAACCTGTCTTCAGTGCTGCTGCGGGTCTGCTGACAGATAAGCACACGCGTCTGTCCACTGACAGTGTGGACATGGCTCTCAGAGGACTTTTCTTCCCCTGGGTCATCCAGGGGAGGTGAAAGGCACGCGTATTTTTGAGAGTGCTTCATGCAAAGCATCTTTTTCGTTTTCAAAAGGGGGGTCAACTGATGACAGTCAAGTGGGGTGTGTGTGGACCAATTAGTGGAAACAAGGGAGACTGTGGATGGAGTCCCCTCGCTGTTTTTTACACGATTTTCGAAGTGCATGACATGCCTAAGAGGTTTAGTTTCAGCATCTCAAATTTGTTGGCTACAGAAAGGCTGTCTTTACACCCTTTTGTCACCGAGGATTTTCGAGACCTTATGCCCATTGCAGTGCCCCAAGAGCCGATGGCCATTTGCCACTCCTTCTCCAAGAAAGGGATGCCTGCGCTAACACAGCAGGTCACACACAACATCACCGCTTCCTTGAGAAACTCTGTGTGTGACAGGGTGCATTTCACCACAGATACTTGGAACAGTAAGCATGGACAGGGGCGTTACATGTCGCTGACTGGGCACTGAGTAACTATAGTGATAGATGGAGAAGTGTCTGCTGTACAAGTCTTTCCATCCCCACGAGTTGTGTGTTTCAATCCTTTCTCTGTATGTAAAAGTTCCTCCACTGCTTCCTGCACCTCAGCCCAAACCCTGTGTGGTCAGTACACCCTTCCTTGTAACTGCGCCCAAGGAATCCCACACACCTCCTTACTATGCTGGCAGCAGAGCTCAAGGCAATCAAGCGGTCAAATGTTTACTTTGAAATGTAGGGTAAATGTGAGACACCGCTGAGGAGTTGTGGACGGTTAGCTCTGTAGAGTGAGACCGAGTTTCATCAATGGTTGTCTCCACGCAACCAGCAGCCAGGGAATGCCAGGTGCGACAATGATGCTAAACAGTCTGCGGCCCTTCTTCAGGGCAATGTGACACACGTGCCTTGTATGGCTCACATGTTGAATCCGAATCTCCAGCAATTTTTAAAACACTATCCCGGCCTACATGTCCTTCTGTCGAGGGCACGGTATAACGCCTGCCTGGATCGACACACTCAGACAGGCTGTAAAGGATAGGCTAGAGAGAACCCACTCACGAAGCTGGACCCCCAGAACCCTGAAACCCTTTAACCCCTATACAGTGATTTTGAATTGCACAGGGCCCAAGTTGATCAATACCTGTGGAAGGCTGCAGTTCCAAAGAATAGTAGTCATGCAGGGTCAAAGCATTAATTGAGGAAGAGGAACAGAATGGGAGGGACAGGACTTAATCAGAAAACAAGCAGAGGTGAAATGCAAATCAGCCAACGAGGTACCTAAACAGCAAGCAGGAAAAGTAGTCAGGTAACAAGCACAGAAACTCATTAAACTAAACTGGGGGTAACAGTAACCAGAGGTTCATAGCTATGTCTGGCAGTGATCTTCAGACAGAAGGGGCCTAAAAAAGGGTGTTGTGTCTTCCCATTGGTTGTAGCTGAATGATGGTACCTTATCTGTGAGATGCCCACCACCTGCATTCAGCCATTGGTTTTGCATATGTCAAGGTAACACAGCCCAGTTGGTGAGCATAACCTGTGTCCACCTGCGCCGCTGGCGTCGACTCCTCTCCCATCATCAGCACTATGCACGAAAGGTTGTCAACTTGCAACAGAAGTACAAATTGACGTAGCGGACTATGGTGGTGACTTAACAGCCGTGTGCGGCAATGATGCAAACATGGCAGCGTGCCTTCGTCAGGCCAATGTGACACACGTGACTTGTATGGCTCACGTGTTTAATCTGATTCTCCAGCAATTTTTAAAACAACATCCCGGCCTACATGGCCTTATATAGCGGGAACGCTTGCTATGTGCTTACTTCCATCGTTCGCACCCAGTAGCTCAACAGCTTTCATCGCTCCTAACTTGATCCAGAGGTGGTACAGATCACGCTGCTGGAGTGGTGTCAGATCAAGGACATATGCACCGTTCTACACAGTTTACAAATGACGACGCAGATGTTTAACACTGGCGATGACATTCTCATCATGACAATTTCGGTCATCTAGATGATGGAGCACACTGTAAGCATTATTCGGAGTCAGGTGTTGGTCCAAGAGGAAGGGAGGAAGTACTGGAGGAGTCATATGCGGAAGAGATAACAAGATCTACAAAGTCCAGACAGTCAGCGGCACCTTGGCGGCAGTCATGGTACGGTGGGGGAGAGGAGTTATCAAGGGCGCATAGTATCAGCAAAACAGTTGAGGAAGGTGCAGGAGCCCAGGAAGAAATGGAGGACGAACTGGCGATGGGCATGGAAGACTCAGCAGATTAGTGAGAGCTTGCTCACATTTCGGTTGTGCGAGGTTGTGGGGAGAGGGCAGAGGAAGGAGGCACGATTCTCACCTCTCCGCCACCAACACACCAAGGACTTGGTCCTCCTGGATGCACAAGACACATGAGTGCCTTCTTGCTGCACTACCTACAACATGACCCTCAGATTGTACGAATTCCAAGTCATGCTGACTACTGGGTTGCCACACTGTTAGATCCCCGGTACAACACAACATTTTGCAAAATAACTCCTGCCATAGAAAGGGACGCACGTATGCAGTAGTATCAGCAGAAGGTGTTACGCAATCTTACATCTGCTTTTCCACTAAACACCAGTGGTGCACAGAGTGCATCTCAACGCTTTTTCATCGATAGGAGGAAATGGTCTTACTCGTCCACATCTGAGGGACGGAGGGCTGGCTGCTGTGCTGAGACAGCGTTGAGTACGGTGTCTCTGCAGAGTTGCATTTTTGGTCATATACAAACTGAGTTGAAAAAGGACAGATGCTGGTGGAAAGGGGAACAGGTGTGTTGGAAGGGTAAAAAAAATTGTGTCCGTGGGTTTGGTGGTTAAGCAACATTAACATTTGCTGAAGAAACAACATTTGGTATGGTGGGACTGGCAGATTTGGATAAGGTGGTATATACTATGTTACCGCTATATAAAAAATATTAGGAAGAAAAGAAAGAGAAAGGTAGATATCCCAATCGCCATTCGGTGTCCAGCGTGCTCACAGATGGAAAAGGAGAGGTTGGCAACTGGAAGGTTAGGTGGAGGATACAGAGCAGGTTGACTCTCAAGCAAATAGTAGCCTGAACCGAGTTAGACGCCACTCGGATCTGGAGACTGGGAGCCCTGTTAGCGTGACAGGGTCCACACGACCACCCAGCCCCAGAACTCCCTGTTAACAACACAGGGGCCATTGGTTACGCTGTCCGTGTGCGTAGGGGACACACCTGTGGACAGCAGGCGCATCAGCAGCAGCAGGCCTGTTTATGCCACTGGGCTGCACTAGCAGGACTGTTCTTAAACGTTCTGCGTTACCAACTGTGGTGGCGGCCTGCATTGATGACCTATCCCTGCCTACCTCTGGCCTAAAGCCGCAATGTGTTCAACACATGGAGGTGTGCTCCTTCGGAGCATAATAGAAGACTGGGCAGGCACCTTCTTGTTGGCTCCAGCCCCTTTTATAACCTGGGTCTGCCCCAAACCAGGGTGGACCACAATGCACCTCCTGGAGACAAAAGCAGAGAGACACATCATGAGTGGCATAACTAGCATCCTATTTTGAACTGCCACTTGAATGATGACCTCATGGCTGCCACAACCAAAACACCACAACAGTCATCGTCTGACCAACAACAATGAGGTGACAAGTCATAGGGGCGGACCTCTGCAAGCCTGTTGGAAGTGGCCTGGCCAAATTGTCAGGACACCTGATGCCCTGTGGTCTATATGGGCCCCCAACGTCAGGGGCAGGGCCAAAGAGTTCATTACCCGACCTAGCCTCTGATGCAGTAAGTGCCTGAGCATGCTCAGTAGCATGAAATACAGTTTCTGAAAAAAAGACTATCCGCTTCAGCATGCTGTCTAGGCACAACACAGGACTTAGACCCGGCACGGAGTGCAAGTACCTGTGCAAAGAGGCTTTTCTCAGTCAGTGTGAAGCCCCACAGGTGTTGTGTTGGTGCATTACCTTCAGGGACTCCACGTGGAGGAAGAGTCTGGTCACACATAGGTTGCTTCTTTATATGTATTTTCGTGACTCCACTCTCGGTATTGCAGTCAGTGGGGACCGCCACTGCAGTATAAGGGGACACCTGGGGCTGATGTTGTGGGCAGTTAGTTTTAGTGGCCTCCCGAGAGTGAGTCAAGCCCCAGGGCCCTGTGTAAATGTGTTGAGCCGCAGGTCGCAGAATGACTCAGGCACAGTCCAAACGAGCATGCGCTGTAGCCCAAAATTAAGACTTTGCCTCAAGAATGACACAGTCAGGTAGAGCATACTCAGTTTGTGAAACACTGGAGTAAAGCTGCGGCTGGGGTAAATCGGCACACAGGAAGGAGCAACTGCGGAAACACTTGGTTCAATTGTGAGGGGAGTCATTTGGGAGTTTGGTGAGGAGTACCGTAATGCCAGTGAGCAGCATCCTGTGCCACAGACCAACATTCTTCCGGTGCTCTCTATACTGATAACCATGATAGGAGCGTAAAGTCAGTATTTATGGCAACTGGACATCACAGTACCTGGGTACGGTAGGCTGTGCCCAGACAGTAATGCGTGCACGCAACACTTTGTTTTATTATGAAAACACATATCTGTTCTGGGTAGGACGACTATATAGACAATCACACTTGCTGCCTCTGCACTGTCAAATTGTCATGTACAGTTTTATTGTACCACTAGTGCAAAGATATTTGCAGCACGTCTGTTACGGTTGCTGCGAGCACTGGAGACTATGTCCAGATTTCTTGCTACTGCACATGTGCGAGCGCTGGAGACTAAGTCCAGATTTCTTGCTACTGCACATGTGCGAGCGCTGGAGACTAAGTCCAGATTTCTTGCTACTGCACATGTGCGAGCGCTGGAGACTAAGTCCAGATTTCTTGCTACTGCACATGTGCGAGCGCCGGAGACTAAGTCCAATCTTGGAGCCATTGCACATGTGCGGGTGACATCATTGCTGACACGAGGTCACATGTCTCTGACACCTTCTATGCCGATTGGTCGCTGGTCATGTGCTTGTGACGTCTTGCTCGGTGATAGGCCAGCATGACGTCACTCCTGTCGTTCTGGCAGCGGATTGGCTCTGGTGTCCTCCATCTTGGATGAGGCACAGAGTCTATATAAGACCCTGACACACGCCGCATGGTGCTCAGTCCTCTTGGTTCATGCATATGAGTAGACGCTCTGTGCGCGTTCCTCTAGGCATCTCTCTGTATATGTTAGGTGAGCGCTACCGGCAGGGTAGCGTTCTTATACCTTACAGCTTCGGCTGCTGTCCGTATCCTTACCTCTTAGGGGAGCGGACATAGGCAGGTGCCTGAGGCACATGGTCTGGCTGGGCCTTGTGATTCTACTCGTAGGTGGACGTTGCCGCTAGGGTAACGTTCCTTATACTGCGTCTGGCAGTTGTTCGTATCCTCGCACACTAGGGGAGCGAACAGAGGTAGGAGCTTTGTGCGGCTTACGCTGCTGTTCGTCTCTTTTGCACCACTAGAAGAGCGGACCTAGGCAGGTGCCATATCTAGTGGTTCGTGTCCTCGCACACTAGTGGAGCGAACGCAGGTAGGAGCTTTGTGCGGCTTACGCTGCTGTTCGTCTCTTTTGCACCACTAGAAGAGCGGACCTAGGTAGGTGCCATTTCGCACACATTGCCTTTGTCTCTGTGATTATTAACAGAGATCATTCCACACACCCTCCAAGTAAGGGAGGAATTGCTTTACTTACTTATTATATCCTTCTGTGAGTTAACAGAGGTATTGCACTCTGCCATAGTCTGCAGCAAAGTCTTTGCACGGTGGACCCTGACTGTCTGATACTCCTTTCGGTTATTATCAGACAGCCCCCCGTAACATTAGGACTGAGCCAAGGGTCTGGCAGTTATGGCAGAATATCAGCAGTTACACCGTTACATACAAGTACTTGAGTCACGGCTCAAGAGTATAGAGGATAAACCTCAGACCATGGTGACATCTGCACATGATCCTCGACTTGCTCTGCCAAACAGATATTCTGGCGATGCCAGATCATGTCGTGGTTTCATTAGTCAGTGTCAGATACACCTAGAGGTCAACTCTTCTCGCTTCTCTACGGAGAGGTCCAGAGTAGGCTTTATCATCTCCTTACTTCAGGACAAAGCCTTAGAATGGGCGACTCCCCTATGGGAGCGCTCTGATGTGGTTACTCTGAGACATCAAGACTTTCTTGATGCTCTTAAGGCGGTATTCATGGGTCCGCAGGTTACCCATGATGCGGCCCTGAGACTGTTAGATCTATCTCAGGGTTCGTTATCCACTAGTTCTTATGCCATTGCTTTTAGAACTCTGGTGGCAGAACTAGATTGGCCAGAGAAGGTGTTGATTCCTATCTTCTGGAGAGGGTTGGCAGGCTATGTCAAGGATGCCCTTGCTACTCGTGAGGTCCCTGCTTCTCTGGAGGACTTGATCACAGTAGCAACGAGGATCGATGTACGCCATAAGGAACGTAGACTCGAGGTCTCTTCCTCACGCCCTAAGCATCGGGCTATTCCAGTTGTTGAGGGTCCACTACCATCTTCCTCAGCATCTGAAACATCTCCCACTCCTATGGAGTTAGGTCATACGTTCTCCAGACTACGCAAGTCTGGTCCTCCTATATGTTACGTATGTCGTCAGGCTGGGCACTATGCCAACAAGTGTCCTAGTCGTCAGGGAAACTCCCTGGCCTAGTAACCATTAGAGGGGGGTTACTAGAGACGTCTTCTGCACCCTCTAAGTGTTGTATCCCAGGTCAGCTCTCGTTATCTGAGAATACATGGCCTATTATGGCTTTTGTGGATTCCGGAGCTGACGGGATTTTTGTGTCCTCAGGATTTGTAAAGGGACACAATATTCCCTCTATCATGTTAGAGGCGCCTATTCCTGTCCGTGTTGTTAATGGAACTATGTTGTCTGACTCCATTACATTGAGGACAGTTCCCTTGCGCCTTTCCCTGTCTCAGGGTCACATAGAGGAGATTTCTTTTCTTGTTTTGCCTGAGGGTATAGACGACGTCCTTCTGGGTCTTCCATGGCTTCGGACTCATGCTCCTCACATTGACTGGGAGTCTGACAGCATTATTAGTTGGGGTTCGAAATGTCAGTCCCAATGTCTTCCCTTACCACCTAAGGTCGTTGCGGTTGCATCAACTGATCTCTCTCCCATACCTACACCCTATTTGGATTTCGCTGACGTGTTCTCCAAACAGGGTGCTGAGGTTCTTCCACCCCATAGGCCGTATGACTGTGCCATAGACCTTATCCCAGGTTCGGTTCCACCTAAAGGCAGGGTTTACCCCCTGTCGATACCTGAGTCGGAGGCCATGTCGACCTATATAAGAGAGAGCTTAGAGAAGGGGTTCATTCGTAAGTCTGTCTCTCCCGCGGGAGCTGGGTTTTTCTTTGTTCGGAAGAAAGAGGGTGATTTGCGTCCCTGCATAGATTACAGGGGTCTCAACGCAATCACAATAAAGAACAAATACCCATTACCTTTAATTTCGGAGCTCTTTGACAGACTGAGAGGAGCTCAAGTTTTTACGAAGTTGGATCTGCGGGGTGCGTATAACTTGGTACGAATTCGAAAGGGTGACGAATGGAAGACCGCTTTTAACACCCGAGACGGTCACTATGAATACCTCGTCATGCCTTTTGGGTTATGTAATGCACCCGCAGTATTTCAGGACTTCGTAAACGATGTGTTCAGGGATTTACTGTTATCCTCAGTAGTGGTGTATCTGGACGACATCCTGATTTTTTCTCCTGATCTGGAGACTCATCGTCAGGATGTCGTTCGTGTCCTTTCCCGTTTAAGGGAGCACTCATTGTTTGCTAAACTCGAGAAATGTGTATTCGAGCAGTCCTCATTGCCTTTTTTGGGTTACATTATCTCACAAGAGGGTCTGGCTATGGATCCTGCGAAGCTCTCTGCTGTCCTGCAATGGTCCGAACCTCATTCCTTGAAGGCAGTGCAACGCTTCTTAGGATTCATAAATTATTACAGGCAGTTCATACCCCATTTTTCTACTTTGGTGGCCTTGACTAAGAAAGGTGCTAATCCCAAAGCCTGGTCTACTGAGACATCTCAGGCTTTTGAGGCAGTAAAAAGACACTTTTCAACTGCTCCCGTTCTTCAAAGACCCGATGAGAGTAAGCCCTTCCTCTTAGAGGTTGATGCCTCTTCAGTGGGTGCTGGTGCGGTCTTGTATCAAAAGAACGGTGCAGGTAGAAAAAGGCCGTGTTTCTTCTTTGCTAAAACCTTTTCACCGGCAGAGAGAAACTATACCATTGGGGATAGGGAACTGCTCGCCTTGAGATTAGCCTTGGAGGAGTGGCGTCACTTGCTGGAAGGAGCGAAACATCCTTTCCAGGTCTATACAGACCATAAGAATCTGACGTACTTACAAACCGCTCAGCGTCTGAATCCTCGCCAAGCCCGCTGGTCCTTGTTTTTCTCCCGCTTTCACTTCTCCATCAACTATTTGTCTGGGAGTAAGAATAACAAGGCAGACGCCCTGTCTCGCTCTATGCTTTCTACCCAGGAAGAGATTGACGAACCTCGTCTTATCCTTCCCTCCAGGGTTTTTCATACGCTCTCCCCTGTGACGTTAGACCAAATCCCACCGGGCAAGACCTTTGTTCCGCCTGATCGACAGAATGATATACTGTCATGGGCCCACACCTCAAAGGTGGGTGGGCATTTTGGTATTAGGCGGACACGAGAGTTACTGGAGAGGTGGTATTGGTGGCCACACTTAGCCAGCCACGTCAAGAGATATGTCGGTTCCTGCTACTCGTGTGCTCGCAACCGTCCATTACGGCAGAGACCGGCTGGGCTCTTGCATCCTTTACCAGTGCCAGATAGACCATGGGAGGTGGTAGGCATGGACTTTGTGGGTGATCTTCCATGTTCACAGGGACATAGATTTGTGTGGGTCATTACGGACCATTTCTCCCGGATGGTTCATCTCGTACCGTTATCGAGAATCCCATCTTCCAGGGTACTAGCCAAACTATTCCTCAAGCATGTCTTTAGGCTTCACGGGATGCCAGATCGTATCATTTGTGATAGAGGCCCGCAATTTACTTCCCGTTTCTGGCGAGATCTTTGTAGCCTTCTGCAAATTGAGTTGAATCTCTCTTCGGCATACCATCCGGAGACTAATGGTTTGGTTGAACGTACCAATCAATCTATGATTATATACCTTCGACACTTTGTTGCTGAGAACCACGATAACTGGTCCTCCCTCCTACCCTGGGCAGAATTTGCCCTTAACAATTCGCTGGCTGAGGCCACTGGGCAGACACCGTTCGTACTCAATAATGGGCAACACCCTAGGGTACCGGTACCGTTTCCCGCTGCTGCACCTCCTCCTCTTGTGGCCGACTGGGCAACTAATGCCAGAGAGGTTTGGGATCGGACTCAAGAGTCGATCCAAGCAGCTAAGGACCGTATGAAGACGGTGTCCGATCGGTTTCGTCGCCCGGCTCCTGTCTTTTCTCCAGGGGACTTTGTGTGGCTCTCTGCAAAACACGTGAGACTTAGAGTGAGCTCTGTCAAATTTGCTCCTCGCTTCCTGGGTCCTTATGAGGTTCTTCGACAGGTAAATCCTGTAGTCTACCAATTGAAGTTACCCGTCCATCTTAGGATTCATGACAAATTCCATGTCTCACTGCTAAAGCCGGCTATTTTACCTCACGCTCGTGAAGTGCACTCTCCTGCCTCTGATTCCTCTCGCTCTAGCTATGAGGTACGAGCCATAGTTGGTTCTAAGATGGTTAGAGGGCGCAGGTTCTTCTTGATAGATTGGGAGGGTTACGGCCCGGAACATCGCTCTTGGGAGCCTGAGGAGGCTGTCCATGCTCCCGACTTAGTTGCCGATTACCTGCGTCGCCGGGAGGGGGGCCCTTGAGGGGGAGGTACTGTTACGGTTGCTGCGAGCACTGGAGACTATGTCCAGATTTCTTGCTACTGCACATGTGCGAGCGCTGGAGACTAAGTCCAGATTTCTTGCTACTGCACATGTGCGAGCGCTGGAGACTAAGTCCAGATTTCTTGCTACTGCACATGTGCGAGCGCTGGAGACTAAGTCCAGATTTCTTGCTACTGCACATGTGCGAGCGCCGGAGACTAAGTCCAATCTTGGAGCCATTGCACATGTGCGGGTGACATCATCGCTGACACGAGGTCACATGTCTCTGACACCTTCTATGCCGATTGGTCGCTGGTCATGTGCTTGTGACGTCTTGCTCGGTGATAGGCCAGCATGACGTCACTCCTGTCGTTCTGGCAGCGGATTGGCTCTGGTGTCCTCCATCTTGGATGAGGCACAGAGTCTATATAAGACCCTGACACACGCCGCATGGTGCTCAGTCCTCTTGGTTCATGCATATGAGTAGACGCTCTGTGCGCGTTCCTCTAGGCATCTCTCTGTATATGTTAGGTGAGCGCTACCGGCAGGGTAGCGTTCTTATACCTTACAGCTTCGGCTGCTGTCCGTATCCTTACCTCTTAGGGGAGCGGACATAGGCAGGTGCCTGAGGCACATGGTCTGGCTGGGCCTTGTGATTCTACTCGTAGGTGGACGTTGCCGCTAGGGTAACGTTCCTTATACTGCGTCTGGCAGTTGTTCGTATCCTCGCACACTAGGGGAGCGAACAGAGGTAGGAGCTTTGTGCGGCTTACGCTGCTGTTCGTCTCTTTTGCACCACTAGAAGAGCGGACCTAGGCAGGTGCCATATCTAGTGGTTCGTGTCCTCGCACACTAGTGGAGCGAACGCAGGTAGGAGCTTTGTGCGGCTTACGCTGCTGTTCGTCTCTTTTGCACCACTAGAAGAGCGGACCTAGGTAGGTGCCATTTCGCACACATTGCCTTTGTCTCTGTGATTATTAACAGAGATCATTCCACACACCCTCCAAGTAAGGGAGGAATTGCTTTACTTACTTATTATATCCTTCTGTGAGTTAACAGAGGTATTGCACTCTGCCATAGTCTGCAGCAAAGTCTTTGCACGGTGGACCCTGACTGTCTGATACTCCTTTCGGTTATTATCAGACAGCCCCCCGTAACAACGTCTGCCTGCATTGCACACTCAAACTCATTGTTACTAAGCCATTATACTAGCAAACACTGAGTGTACCTAGTGGCATCCTAAACGTGGCTATTGGACTTCTGTATAGTCCCAGTAGTGCAAAGATATTTGCAGCACGTCTGCCTGCATTGCACACTCAAACTGATAGTTACTAAGCCATTATACTAGAAATTTATGCTGCCAGTTTAAGGGCCGTAGTTGCATTGTCAGGGATATTTATTCTTTATTATTCTGCTGTTAATAAAGCTAGACCACCGCTGCAATCTACACCACCTCTCAATTTTTACTACCACATTTTCAGTGCACAATCTTGTTGCAATCAACATAAGTGGCAAAATGACAGATGCTGGTGGAAAGGGGAAGAGGCGTGCTGGAAAAGGAAAAAAAGGGTTTGTCCGTGGGGAAGGTGGCAAAGCTCCATTATCATCTGCTGAAGATAGACCATCTACCAGCAAAAGTAAGATGTCTACTACTTACCGTGGACAATCCGATGTGCTCCCTTTTTTACGGACACGAACAACAGGAACAAAGGTAGATGATGGCCAAAAAAGGAAAATGCTTGAATGGATCTCAAGTGGTCCAACAAGTGCCCTCTCAGCCACTTCAAGTACCGCATCCAAAAAACACCAGTCCTCTGAGTTGTCATCCCAATCAAACTTGCTTTCTCCCAGCTCTGAAGTCTCCATCAGCCCTGCACAGTATGGTGGAACTGAGATGGCTGAGTCTGCAGAGCTGTTCAGTCACACTATAGCCTGGGAATCAGAGGTCTGCTCCCAAGCTACAGTGAGTACAGACCAGGAAATGGTCTGCAGTGATGCCCAGAACTTTTGTGACTCTGATTCAGGCCGTGAGGACCAAGTTTCTGAGCAAAATGTTGACCCTTTGTCACAAACTGTAACACCTGTGGTTATAGACAATGAGGAACATACTGATGAAGATGAGACGCAAATACTTGATTGGGATGACAACTTAAATATTCGAAAGAGATAGTAGAAATCGGGTTTCTGAAGCCGCGCCAATGATCACCACCAGGACATCAGATTTATGTGACTTTATTACAGCATCGGTCTACGCGTTTCATGAGCTCTGCTCACTTCCTCAGGACCATATGAAAGACACCATCAAATCTACCATGCAAGATACAAGTGTACATTAAATAGACATAGTGACGTCATAGATCCTCCCCCTATAGAAAAAATGAGCGGGAGAGGAAAGCCTGTTGTTGAAAACATGACGCAATCCAAGAAAAGCAAGGTGAAATTACAAAACATAATATCCATCTGAGAATAAATTATACACCATCATGATGAACATAATAAATTAAATAAAAGTTGCAAAATAATAAAAAATAGTGAAATCATATATAAGTGTGATCCACATCATTGCTCATGATACAGCCAAAATGACTTATAAAATATACACATGTGTGTGTGTCTATATTTTTAACTTCTCCACAAATCCGGATGAGCCTGGAACCCATGAAGGATAAGTGCCCTCAGATTCCACGCAAGTAAGGATATAAGATGTAGAGGTGTAAGCCCCCTCCACCACAAGAACTGTGACAAGTTGCGTTTATATGTAACCCTACACTCAGGAACATGCACACTATATGAACTATACTAAAGTGATTAAAAGGCAAAGACCACAGACCCAAGTGATCAGAAACCATGAAGTGAAAGTACAAGTGAATATATAGCACCGAGAACTCATTACCCTTCTATTAGAAACAAGAGGGTTTACTAAAGTTCAATACCGTGGGAAAAAACTACCCCGCGGCTGCGCACAACCAACTTCAGAAAGGAGGGGTGAACAAAGTTCATACCCGTGGGAAAATGACCCAAGCGCATGCGTCAGTTGCGCCACATCCCAGTGTGAAACAGGTGTAGACCCAGACAACCATTGATCATAGGAATACAACGGACCCGCAAATAATAGTACAGGAACGTGCATATTAACGTGCATATTCCGTGCACAAAGAACTCGAGATTAAAAACCACAAATTCTTCCATAATAACCGGCAATGCTTATAACACACGGGAACAAATTTTAATATATGGAAAATCCGTTTGGCAAAAAACTCGAGATTAAAACCACACATTCTTCCATGATGACCAGCAATGTTTATAAAACACGGGAACAGGTATTAATATATGGAAAATTTGTGCGCAAAGTGCAATTAAACCAAGACCGAGGAACACCCCCCGGAACATAGCCCGAGTGCCAAACGCGCACTTCATTACTTCATATGAACCTATAAGAACAAAGAAGAAAACTGCCAAAATTCAGATAAAAACAAAAAATTCTAGAGGAAATCATGATTCTAATTATTAGGTGAAGTGATCCTTCATTTGTTCCATGCTACCAAAAACCCCTCTGGGACCCATATAATATGCCAGAATGTAACTGTTGATGATCACAGATATACATAATATGTCACAAATGGGTATTGATGCCAAAATTAAAATGGGAATCATTCCCTCTATAAGATTATTATAGATAAACCGAATCAAATAACCTACCAACTAAAAGCATAAAAAATTCACATAATTATACTGGTTTAAAAAGCATTAGCCACAAGACATGAACATTAAAAATATAAAAAACATATAAAAATACTATAAAGATAAAAGGATGAATAAAAACAGTACATATATCCAAGGAAGATATATATATATATATATATGTATGTTGACCTTCATAATACATAAAATCACAATATAGCCATCACTCACAAGGACCCTAGGGGAAGAACAATATTTTAATGAAATAAATCAGTTACTTCATTTAGACCCTGGGGTTTCAGGGTATTAAGCTTATAGATCCAGTACGTTTCTTTCCTGTTCAGGGTCTCAATTCTATTCGGCACATGTGGTGGAATATGTTCAATGGGTGTTACTTTAAGTTTAATTTTTTTGTCATGATGTAGGGTCACATGCCGAGATAACCCATGTAGCATGAACCCCACTTTAATATTGTGCCTGTGGGAGTTCATTCTATTATGTAGAGCTTGAACAGTTCTACCCACATAACGTTTGTCACAGTCACATTCAATAAGGTAAATGACGAAGTCAGATTGACACGTCAGACACCCTTTGATAACAAATTCCATTCCTCCAGGATCTGCACCAAAATGTATTCTTCCATGTTGAATATTGCTACAACATAAACAATTTTTCGTGAGGCATTTGTAGACGCCTGTCTTCTTGTTATTAACGGTTAGACTGACCCCCTCTCTAAGCCTACTGGGGGCTATCAGATTTTTTATTGTGGAAGCTCTACGGTAAGTCACCCCAGGGTATTTAGGTAGTGCCTTGTTAAGAAATGGGTCATTGAGTAAAATGGCCCAATGCTTTTTCAAGATACTCTTGATCAAATTCCCGTCACTGCTGAACGTGGTAAGAAAATGAGATGAAAACCTTTCATTGGTATTGGTATTACTGCCCCTGTCTTCTTTTCTAGCCAAATCTGTTTGTTTGAGATGTAGGTTGGCCTGATAGGCTTTCTTAATATGTGCCATAGGGTAATTTTTATCCCTGAATCTGTCTCTTAGTATGATGGCCTGATCCCTGTAATCCTTATCCAGAGTACAATTCTTCCTAATCCTCTGGAATTGATTTTTAGGTATATTCAGCAACCACTTATCATAGTGGCTGCTGGAAAAATCTATGTATCCATTGGAGTCCACAGGTTTAAAAAAAGTTTTGGTTAAAATAGTGTCGTTACTATGTAATATAGTCAGGTCCAAAAAATCAATGGACTCTACCCCAATTGTAGGAGAGAATTTTAGACCCCAATCATTTCCGTCAATGTCCTCTAGAAAAGTGGAGAGATTATTATTACTATTGTCCCAGATGATGAAGAGATCATCTATATATCTTTTATATAGCACCACATGTTGGACATATTTAGAGGAGTAGATATATAGAATTTCAAACAGTCCCATGACAAGGTTGGCAAAAGTCGGTGAAACCTTAGAGCCCATAGCGACTCCACAGCGTTGATGATACAGAGTTTCCTGAAATGTGAAGAAGTTATTCTCCAGGATGAACCTCATCCCTTCATAAATAAATTCCTTTTGAGAGAGAGGTAATCTATCATCCCTCTCCAAAAATTGCCTAAAACACTTAAGTCCCAAAGGATGCGAAATATTTGTATAGAGTCAGGCAATATCCAAGGTCACTAATACATATGATTCCTTCCACTGGATGTCTTTTAAAATAGTGATTAAATGGGTAGAGTCCCTAAGGTAACTTCTGAGGTTTGTAACATGTACTCTCATTATGGAGTCTATATATGCTGCTAAATTCTCCGTTAGTGCTCCAATCCCAGATATAATGGGTCTCCCCGGAGGATTGGATAAACTCTTGTGGATTTTGGGGAGATGGTAATAAAAAGCCAATCTAGGATTTTTGATTTCCAGGAACTTTTTTTCATCATTATTAAGGACCCCTGCTCCTACTGCATTAGAAATGAGGGTATGGTAGTCTGAGATGGCTTTGTGATACACTTTCATATCAACGATCTCATAATGTAATGAGTTAGACAGCATCCTTAGGGCTTCTTGTATATAGGCAACCCTATCTTGAACAACAACTCCCCCACCCTTGTCAGCACTTCTAATGACTATATGTGGATTATTTTTTAGGGCTGTCAATGCAGTAATTTCATCTCTGGTCAAATTATTGATGGGATGACCCCTCTTGCTGAGGAATCCCTTAAAATCCTCCAACACCAAATCGTTGAAGGTTTTGATGTGGTGACCCCTGCTCTGTAGTGGATAAAATTTGGATTTTAATTTTAATTCTGTATGGAGAAATTCGTCATCCACTGTAGCCTCTTTATTAGAATTCATCTTATGGACCTGAAAATGTCGGGTAAGGGTCAACTTCCTGATAAATCTCTGAAAGTCAATATATAGTTCAAAATCATTGGCATGTTTGGTAGGACAAAACGAGAGTCCTTTTTTCAGGACACTAACTTCACTATTGGAAAGTTCATAACTGGATAGATTGAATATACCCGTTGAACCCTGGCTCAGTTCACGTTTCTTCTCTCTTTTTTGTTGGACCCTATACCCAGCTCTGCTGCCTCTATGGTGCTTTTTCTTTTCTCTCCTCTGGGGGTGAGGAAGTTGGTAATATGAACTTGTGTGTTTCTGGCAACCGGTAAAAAAGGCACACAGGAATTGCCCTTCAAAGAATTATCAATTGTAATAGCCCCTAAAATGGGGGTACCAGAAGGTTCAACCCCCAGGGAAGGACTGACGATAGCCTCATCAGTCCCTGTTATCCCTGGTAGGGGTATGTACTCCTCATGTATGGACAGCTCCAATAAATCCGTAATGTCATTTTCTGGAAGCGTATTATCAATACAGGTATTCTCCTCCACTACCACGGGTGGACTGATGGCTCTGTTCTTGCGTATTTTGTCAATCTGTAATTTAAGTGTTTCAAACTGTCTTTTAGTTTCCTCGAAATCTGCTGACGTTCTAATAGGTATCCGAGGATCCGGAATAGATACAGTAGGTATCACTTCCATATGTTTATTATGGACCTGAGGTACCGTATTAGGAGTATTGATGAAAACCTCATCAATGATAGACACATAGGGGGACACCACGGGAATAGTGACCTTAGGATTAACGGTGGTAGAAGTTCCCTTATCACATTCATTAAGGGTGGAGTTCTCCGTAACGGAGTTGGAATTTTTCTTATGAAATTTACTATTAAAGAAATTCCTATGATTGCTATTTGACCTAGGTCTACGATCAGGTGGTCTGAAACTACCTTTCCTAGGTTCAGGTCTGACCATTATCCCAGGGATCATGTCAGATCTGTCCCTTTGAAGTTTCTTGGATTTACGGAAAATAGTCTCTTGTTCCAGTTGGGTCAGTTTGGTATTCACATCCGAGTTCAATATTCTAAACTCGGGGTGTAGATCAAAGATGCTGAGTTCTTTTTGGAGTTCAGCAATTTTGACAGAAGTCTCATTAGCAATATTATTTCTTTTTTTGTAAAGACACTGCAGCATCCCCTGCATACAATTATTCAGTACATTATCCCATTCATTGGTGAAAATGGGATCAGCTGGGAAAGGTGACTCATGTTTAATTCTAAGTCCTCTTGGACAAAGTTTTTCTTCTAGATAGATAGTCAAAAACCGGGCATCCAGCCCAAAGCGTAACTCCTCTTTGAGCAAGTCCTCCAACCGTAAAAACAGTTTTTTCATATTCTCAGTGTCCTCATCAGAGTACACATTGGGCAGGTTTATATCCCAATCAGCATTGATCGTATCCGATGCACCTACTGTTTGCTGTATAAGTTTTTCTCTCGATGACAGTCGATTCTTGAAGTAATCCATGATGTAGAGATAATAGACCCTCTGCTGCTGTATCCACGAAAGGGAGATCTGGTCAAGCCAGGTCCAAGAAGGCAAATACAAACAGGAGCTGTGGAAAAAGAGCGCAATAGGGTCTTACCCTTATAGACACAGGGTACAGGGGGGGAGCAATACTACTCACCATATGCAGTTGTGAAAGTCACAACTACTATGTTCGCATATATCAATGGATCCTGGCCGCGGCAACCCAAGGGCTGATAACAGAAAGAGATAGTAGAAATCGGGTTTCTGAAGCCGCGCCAATGATCACCACCAGGACATCAGATTTATGTGACTTTATTACAGCATCGGTCTACGCGTTTCATGAGCTCTGCTCACTTCCTCAGGACCATATGAAAGACACCATCAAATCTACCATGCAAGATACAAGTGTACATTAAATAGACATAGTGACGTCATAGATCCTCCCCCTATAGAAAAAATGAGCGGGAGAGGAAAGCCTGTTGTTGAAAACATGACGCAATCCAAGAAAAGCAAGGTGAAATTACAAAACATAATATCCATCTGAGAATAAATTATACACCATCATGATGAACATAATAAATTAAATAAAAGTTGCAAAATAATAAAAAATAGTGAAATCATATATAAGTGTGATCCACATCATTGCTCATGATACAGCCAAAATGACTTATAAAATATATACATGTGTGTGTGTCTATATTTTTAACTTCTCCACAAATCCGGATGAGCCTGGAACCCATGAAGGATAAGTGCCCTCAGATTCCACGCAAGTAAGGATATAAGATGTAGAGGTGTAAGCCCCCTCCACCACAAGAACTGTGACAAGTTGCGTTTATATGTAACCCTACACTCAGGAACATGCACACTATATGAACTATACTAAAGTGATTAAAAGGCAAAGACCACAGACCCAAGTGATCAGAAACCATGAAGTGAAAGTACAAGTGAATATATAGCACCGAGAACTCATTACCCTTCTATTAGAAACAAGAGGGTTTACTAAAGTTCAATACCGTGGGAAAAAACTACCCCGCGGCTGCGCACAACCAACTTCAGAAAGGAGGGGTGAACAAAGTTCATACCCGTGGGAAAATGACCCAAGCGCATGCGTCAGTTGCGCCACATCCCAGTGTGAAACAGGTGTAGACCCAGACAACCATTGATCATAGGAATACAACGGACCCGCAAATAATAGTACAGGAACGTGCATATTAACGTGCATATTCCGTGCACAAAGAACTCGAGATTAAAAACCACAAATTCTTCCATAATAACCGGCAATGCTTATAACACACGGGAACAAATTTTAATATATGGAAAATCCGTTTGGCAAAAAACTCGAGATTAAAACCACACATTCTTCCATGATGACCAGCAATGTTTATAAAACACGGGAACAGGTATTAATATATGGAAAATTTGTGCGCAAAGTGCAATTAAACCAAGACCGAGGAACACCCCCCGGAACATAGCCCGAGTGCCAAACGCGCACTTCATTACTTCATATGAACCTATAAGAACAAAGAAGAAAACTGCCAAAATTCAGATAAAAACAAAAAATTCTAGAGGAAATCATGATTCTAATTATTAGGTGAAGTGATCCTTCATTTGTTCCATGCTACCAAAAACCCCTCTGGGACCCATATAATATGCCAGAATGTAACTGTTGATGATCACAGATATACATAATATGTCACAAATGGGTATTGATGCCAAAATTAAAATGGGAATCATTCCCTCTATAAGATTATTATAGATAAACCGAATCAAATAACCTACCAACTAAAAGCATAAAAAATTCACATAATTATACTGGTTTAAAAAGCATTAGCCACAAGACATGAACATTAAAAATATAAAAAACACATAAAAATACTATAAAGATAAAAGGATGAATAAAAACAGTACATATATCCAAGGAAGATATATATATATATATGTATGTTGACCTTCATAATACATAAAATCACAATATAGCCATCACTCACAAGGACCCTAGGGGAAGAACAATATTTTAATGAAATAAATCAGTTACTTCATTTAGACCCTGGGGTTTCAGGGTATTAAGCTTATAGATCCAGTACGTTTCTTTCCTGTTCAGGGTCTCAATTCTATTCGGCACATGTGGTGGAATATGTTCAATGGGTGTTACTTTAAGTTTAATTTTTTTGTCATGATGTAGGGTCACATGCCGAGATAACCCATGTAGCATGAACCCCACTTTAATATTGTGCCTGTGGGAGTTCATTCTATTATGTAGAGCTTGAACAGTTCTACCCACATAACGTTTGTCACAGTCACATTCAATAAGGTAAATGACGAAGTCAGATTGACACGTCAGACACCCTTTGATAACAAATTCCATTCCTCCAGGATCTGCACCAAAATTTATTCTTCCATGTTGAATATTGCTACAACATAAACAATTTTTCGTGAGGCATTTGTAGACGCCTGTCTTCTTGTTATTAACGGTTAGACTGACCCCCTCTCTAAGCCTACTGGGGGCTATCAGATTTTTTATTGTGGAAGCTCTACGGTAAGTCACCCCAGGGTATTTAGGTAGTACCTTGTTAAGAAATGGGTCATTGAGTAAAATGGCCCAATGCTTTTTCAAGATACTCTTGATCAAATTCCCGTCACTGCTGAACGTGGTAAGAAAATGAGATGAAAACCTTTCATTGGTATTGGTATTACTGCCCCTGTCTTCTTTTCTAGCCAAATCTGTTTGTTTGAGATGTAGGTTGGCCTGATAGGCTTTCTTAATATGTGCCATAGGGTAATTTTTATCCCTGAATCTGTCTCTTAGTATGATGGCCTGATCCCTGTAATCCTTATCCAGAGTACAATTCTTCCTAATCCTCTGGAATTGATTTTTAGGTATATTCAGCAACCACTTATCATAGTGGCTGCTGGAAAAATCTATGTATCCATTGGAGTCCACAGGTTTAAAAAAAGTTTTGGTTAAAATAGTGTCGTTACTATGTAATATAGTCAGGTCCAAAAAATCAATGGACTCTACCCCAATTGTAGGAGAGAATTTTAGACCCCAATCATTTCCGTCAATGTCCTCTAGAAAAGTGGAGAGATTATTATTACTATTGTCCCAGATGATGAAGAGATCATCTATATATCTTTTATATAGCACCACATGTTGGACATATTTAGAGGAGTAGATATATAGAATTTCAAACAGTCCCATGACAAGGTTGGCAAAAGTCGGTGAAACCTTAGAGCCCATAGCGACTCCACAGCGTTGATGATACAGAGTTTCCTGAAATGTGAAGAAGTTATTCTCCAGGATGAACCTCATCCCTTCATAAATAAATTCCTTTTGAGAGAGAGGTAATCTATCATCCCTCTCCAAAAATTGCCTAAAACACTTAAGTCCCAAAGGATGCGAAATATTTGTATAGAGTGAGGCAATATCCAAGGTCACTAATACATATGATTCCTTCCACTGGATGTCTTTTAAAATAGTGATTAAATGGGTAGAGTCCCTAAGGTAACTTCTGAGGTTTGTAACATGTACTCTCATTATGGAGTCTATATATGCTGCTAAATTCTCCGTTAGTGCTCCAATCCCAGATATAATGGGTCTCCCCGGAGGATTGGATAAACTCTTGTGGATTTTGGGGAGATGGTAATAAAAAGCCAATCTAGGATTTTTGATTTCCAGGAACTTTTTTTCATCATTATTAAGGACCCCTGCTCCTACTGCATTAGAAATGAGGGTATGGTAGTCTGAGATGGCTTTGTGATACACTTTCATATCAACGATCTCATAATGTAATGAGTTAGACAGCATCCTTAGGGCTTCTTGTATATAGGCAACCCTATCTTGAACAACAACTCCCCCACCCTTGTCAGCACTTCTAATGACTATATGTGGATTATTTTTTAGGGCTGTCAATGCAGTAATTTCATCTCTGGTCAAATTATTGATGGGATGACCCCTCTTGCTGAGGAATCCCTTAAAATCCTCCAACACCAAATCGTTGAAGGTTTTGATGTGGTGACCCCTGCTCTGTAGTGGATAAAATTTGGATTTTAATTTTAATTCTGTATGGAGAAATTCGTCATCCACTGTAGCCTCTTTATTAGAATTCATCTTATGGACCTGAAAATGTCGGGTAAGGGTCAACTTCCTGATAAATCTCTGAAAGTCAATATATAGTTCAAAATCATTGGCATGTTTGGTAGGACAAAACGAGAGTCCTTTTTTCAGGACACTAACTTCACTATTGGAAAGTTCATAACTGGATAGATTGAATATACCCGTTGAACCCTGGCTCAGTTCACGTTTCTTCTCTCTTTTTTGTTGGACCCTATACCCAGCTCTGCTGCCTCTATGGTGCTTTTTCTTTTCTCTCCTCTGGGGGTGAGGAAGTTGGTAATATGAACTTGTGTGTTTCTGGCAACCGGTAAAAAAGGCACACAGGAATTGCCCTTCAAAGAATTATCAATTGTAATAGCCCCTAAAATGGGGGTACCAGAAGGTTCAACCCCCAGGGAAGGACTGACGATAGCCTCATCAGTCCCTGTTATCCCTGGTAGGGGTATGTACTCCTCATGTATGGACAGCTCCAATAAATCCGTAATGTCATTTTCTGGAAGCGTATTATCAATACAGGTATTCTCCTCCACTACCACGGGTGGACTGATGGCTCTGTTCTTGCGTATTTTGTCAATCTGTAATTTAAGTGTTTCAAACTGTCTTTTAGTTTCCTCGAAATCTGCTGACGTTCTAATAGGTATCCGAGGATCCGGAATAGATACAGTAGGTATCACTTCCATATGTTTATTATGGACCTGAGGTACCGTATTAGGAGTATTGATGAAAACCTCATCAATGATAGACACATAGGGGGACACCACGGGAATAGTGACCTTAGGATTAACGGTGGTAGAAGTTCCCTTATCACATTCATTAAGGGTGGAGTTCTCCGTAACGGAGTTGGAATTTTTCTTATGAAATTTACTATTAAAGAAATTCCTATGATTGCTATTTGACCTAGGTCTACGATCAGGTGGTCTGAAACTACCTTTCCTAGGTTCAGGTCTGACCATTATCCCAGGGATCATGTCAGATCTGTCCCTTTGAAGTTTCTTGGATTTACGGAAAATAGTCTCTTGTTCCAGTTGGGTCAGTTTGGTATTCACATCCGAGTTCAATATTCTAAACTCGGGGTGTAGATCAAAGATGCTGAGTTCTTTTTGGAGTTCAGCAATTTTGACAGAAGTCTCATTAGCAATATTATTTCTTTTTTTGTAAAGACACTGCAGCATCCCCTGCATACAATTATTCAGTACATTATCCCATTCATTGGTGAAAATGGGATCAGCTGGGAAAGGTGACTCATGTTTAATTCTAAGTCCTCTTGGACAAAGTTTTTCTTCTAGATAGATAGTCAAAAACCGGGCATCCAGCCCAAAGCGTAACTCCTCTTTGAGCAAGTCCTCCAACCGTAAAAACAGTTTTTTCATATTCTCAGTGTCCTCATCAGAGTACACATTGGGCAGGTTTATATCCCAATCAGCATTGATCGTATCCGATGCACCTACTGTTTGCTGTATAAGTTTTTCTCTCGATGACAGTCGATTCTTGAAGTAATCCATGATGTAGAGATAATAGACCCTCTGCTGCTGTATCCACGAAAGGGAGATCTGGTCAAGCCAGGTCCAAGAAGGCAAATACAAACAGGAGCTGTGGAAAAAGAGCGCAATAGGGTCTTACCCTTATAGACACAGGGTACAGGGGGGGAGCAATACTACTCACCATATGCAGTTGTGAAAGTCACAACTACTATGTTCGCATATATCAATGGATCCTGGCCGCGGCAACCCAAGGGCTGATAACAGAAAGAGATAGTAGAAATCGGGTTTCTGAAGCCGCGCCAATGATCACCACCAGGACATCAGATTTATGTGACTTTATTACAGCATCGGTCTACGCGTTTCATGAGCTCTGCTCACTTCCTCAGGACCATATGAAAGACACCATCAAATCTACCATGCAAGATACAAGTGTACATTAAATAGACATAGTGATGTCATAGATCCTCCCCCTATAGAAAAAATGAGCGGGAGAGGAAAGCCTGTTGTTGAAAACATGACGCAATCCAAGAAAAGCAAGGTGAAATTACAAAACATAATATCCATCTGAGAATAAATTATACACCATCATGATGAACATAATAAATCAAATAAAAGTTGCAAAATAATAAAAAATAGTGAAATCATATATAAGTGTGATCCACATCATTGCTCATGATACAGCCAAAATGACTTATAAAATATATACATGTGTGTGTGTCTATATTTTTAACTTCTCCACAAATCCGGATGAGCCTGGAACCCATGAAGGATAAGTGCCCTCAGATTCCACGCAAGTAAGGATATAAGATGTAGAGGTGTAAGCCCCCTCCACCACAAGAACTGTGACAAGTTGCATTTATATGTAACCCTACACTCAGGAACATGCACACTATATGAACTATACTAAAGTGATTAAAAGGCAAAGACCACAGACCCAAGTGATCAGAAACCATGAAGTGAAAGTACAAGTGAATATATAGCACCGAGAACTCATTACCCTTCTATTAGAAACAAGAGGGTTTACTAAAGTTCAATACCGTGGGAAAAAACTACCCCGCGGCTGCGCACAACCAACTTCAGAAAGGAGGGGTGAACAAAGTTCATACCCGTGGGAAAATGACCCAAGCGCATGCGTCAGTTGCGCCACATCCCAGTGTGAAACAGGTGTAGACCCAGACAACCATTGATCATAGGAATACAACGGACCCGCAAATAATAGTACAGGAACGTGCATATTAACGTGCATATTCCGTGCACAAAGAACTCGAGATTAAAAACCACAAATTCTTCCATAATAACCGGCAATGCTTATAACACACGGGAACAAATTTTAATATATGGAAAATCCGTTTGGCAAAAAACTCGAGATTAAAACCACACATTCTTCCATGATGACCAGCAATGTTTATAAAACACGGGAACAGGTATTAATATATGGAAAATTTGTGCGCAAAGTGCAATTAAACCAAGACCGAGGAACACCCCCCGGAACATAGCCCGAGTGCCAAACGCGCACTTCATTACTTCATATGAACCTATAAGAACAAAGAAGAAAACTGCCAAAATTCAGATAAAAACAAAAAATTCTAGAGGAAATCATGATTCTAATTATTAGGTGAAGTGATCCTTCATTTGTTCCATGCTACCAAAAACCCCTCTGGGACCCATATAATATGCCAGAATGTAACTGTTGATGATCACAGATATACATAATATGTCACAAATGGGTATTGATGCCAAAATTAAAATGGGAATCATTCCCTCTATAAGATTATTATAGATAAACCGAATCAAATAACCTACCAACTAAAAGCATAAAAAATTCACATAATTATACTGGTTTAAAAAGCATTAGCCACAAGACATGAACATTAAAAATATAAAAAACATATAAAAATACTATAAAGATAAAAGGATGAATAAAAACAGTACATATATCCAAGGAAGATATATATATATATATGTATGTTGACCTTCATAATACATAAAATCACAATATAGCCATCACTCACAAGGACCCTAGGGGAAGAACAATATTTTAATGAAATAAATCAGTTACTTCATTTAGACCCTGGGGTTTCAGGGTATTAAGCTTATAGATCCAGTACGTTTCTTTCCTGTTCAGGGTCTCAATTCTATTCGGCACATGTGGTGGAATATGTTCAATGGGTGTTACTTTAAGTTTAATTTTTTTGTCATGATGTAGGGTCACATGCCGAGATAACCCATGTAGCATGAACCCCACTTTAATATTGTGCCTGTGGGAGTTCATTCTATTATGTAGAGCTTGAACAGTTCTACCCACATAACGTTTGTCACAGTCACATTCAATAAGGTAAATGACGAAGTCAGATTGACACGTCAGACACCCTTTGATAACAAATTCCATTCCTCCAGGATCTGCACCAAAATTTATTCTTCCATTTTGAATATTGCTACAACATAAACAATTTTTCGTGAGGCATTTGTAGACGCCTGTCTTCTTGTTATTAACGGTTAGACTGACCCCCTCTCTAAGCCTACTGGGGGCTATCAGATTTTTTATTGTGGAAGCTCTACGGTAAGTCACCCCAGGGTATTTAGGTAGTACCTTGTTAAGAAATGGGTCATTGAGTTAAATGGCCCAATGCTTTTTCAAGATACTCTTGATCAAATTCCCGTCACTGCTGAACGTGGTAAGAAAATGAGATGAAAACCTTTCATTGGTATTGGTATTACTGCCCCTGTCTTCTTTTCTAGCCAAATCTGTTTGTTTGAGATGTAGGTTGGCCTGATAGGCTTTCTTAATATGTGCCATAGGGTAATTTTTATCCCTGAATCTGTCTCTTAGTATGATGGCCTGATCCCTGTAATCCTTATCCAGAGTACAATTCTTCCTAATCCTCTGGAATTGATTTTTAGGTATATTCAGCAACCACTTATCATAGTGGCTGCTGGAAAAATCTATGTATCCATTGGAGTCCACAGGTTTAAAAAAAGTTTTGGTTAAAATAGTGTCGTTACTATGTAATATAGTCAGGTCCAAAAAATCAATGGACTCTACCCCAATTGTAGGAGAGAATTTTAGACCCCAATCATTTCCGTCAATGTCCTCTAGAAAAGTGGAGAGATTATTATTACTATTGTCCCAGATGATGAAGAGATCATCTATATATCTTTTATATAGCACCACATGTTGGACATATTTAGAGGAGTAGATATATAGAATTTCAAACAGTCCCATGACAAGGTTGGCAAAAGTCGGTGAAACCTTAGAGCCCATAGCGACTCCACAGCGTTGATGATACAGAGTTTCCTGAAATGTGAAGAAGTTATTCTCCAGGATGAACCTCATCCCTTCATAAATAAATTCCTTTTGAGAGAGAGGTAATCTATCATCCCTCTCCAAAAATTGCCTAAAACACTTAAGTCCCAAAGGATGCGAAATATTTGTATAGAGTGAGGCAATATCCAAGGTCACTAATACATATGATTCCTTCCACTGGATGTCTTTTAAAATAGTGATTAAATGGGTAGAGTCCCTAAGGTAACTTCTGAGGTTTGTAACATGTACTCTCATTATGGAGTCTATATATGCTGCTAAATTCTCCGTTAGTGCTCCAATCCCAGATATAATGGGTCTCCCCGGAGGATTGGATAAACTCTTGTGGATTTTGGGGAGATGGTAATAAAAAGCCAATCTAGGATTTTTGATTTCCAGGAACTTTTTTTCATCATTATTAAGGACCCCTGCTCCTACTGCATTAGAAATGAGGGTATGGTAGTCTGAGATGGCTTTGTGATACACTTTCATATCAACGATCTCATAATGTAATGAGTTAGACAGCATCCTTAGGGCTTCTTGTATATAGGCAACCCTATCTTGAACAACAACTCCCCCACCCTTGTCAGCACTTCTAATGACTATATGTGGATTATTTTTTAGGGCTGTCAATGCAGTAATTTCATCTCTGGTCAAATTATTGATGGGATGACCCCTCTTGCTGAGGAATCCCTTAAAATCCTCCAACACCAAATCGTTGAAGGTTTTGATGTGGTGACCCCTGCTCTGTAGTGGATAAAATTTGGATTTTAATTTTAATTCTGTATGGAGAAATTCGTCATCCACTGTAGCCTCTTTATTAGAATTCATCTTATGGACCTGAAAATGTCGGGTAAGGGTCAACTTCCTGATAAATCTCTGAAAGTCAATATATAGTTCAAAATCATTGGCATGTTTGGTAGGACAAAACGAGAGTCCTTTTTTCAGGACACTAACTTCACTATTGGAAAGTTCATAACTGGATAGATTGAATATACCCGTTGAACCCTGGCTCAGTTCACGTTTCTTCTCTCTTTTTTGTTGGACCCTATACCCAGCTCTGCTGCCTCTATGGTGCTTTTTCTTTTCTCTCCTCTGGGGGTGAGGAAGTTGGTAATATGAACTTGTGTGTTTCTGGCAACCGGTAAAAAAGGCACACAGGAATTGCCCTTCAAAGAATTATCAATTGTAATAGCCCCTAAAATGGGGGTACCAGAAGGTTCAACCCCCAGGGAAGGACTGACGATAGCCTCATCAGTCCCTGTTATCCCTGGTAGGGGTATGTACTCCTCATGTATGGACAGCTCCAATAAATCCGTAATGTCATTTTCTGGAAGCGTATTATCAATACAGGTATTCTCCTCCACTACCACGGGTGGACTGATGGCTCTGTTCTTGCGTATTTTGTCAATCTGTAATTTAAGTGTTTCAAACTGTCTTTTAGTTTCCTCGAAATCTGCTGACGTTCTAATAGGTATCCGAGGATCCGGAATAGATACAGTAGGTATCACTTCCATATGTTTATTATGGACCTGAGGTACCGTATTAGGAGTATTGATGAAAACCTCATCAATGATAGACACATAGGGGGACACCACGGGAATAGTGACCTTAGGATTAACGGTGGTAGAAGTTCCCTTATCACATTCATTAAGGGTGGAGTTCTCCGTAACGGAGTTGGAATTTTTCTTATGAAATTTACTATTAAAGAAATTCCTATGATTGCTATTTGACCTAGGTCTACGATCAGGTGGTCTGAAACTACCTTTCCTAGGTTCAGGTCTGACCATTATCCCAGGGATCATGTCAGATCTGTCCCTTTGAAGTTTCTTGGATTTACGGAAAATAGTCTCTTGTTCCAGTTGGGTCAGTTTGGTATTCACATCCGAGTTCAATATTCTAAACTCGGGGTGTAGATCAAAGATGCTGAGTTCTTTTTGGAGTTCAGCAATTTTGACAGAAGTCTCATTAGCAATATTATTTCTTTTTTTGTAAAGACACTGCAGCATCCCCTGCATACAATTATTCAGTACATTATCCCATTCATTGGTGAAAATGGGATCAGCTGGGAAAGGTGACTCATGTTTAATTCTAAGTCCTCTTGGACAAAGTTTTTCTTCTAGATAGATAGTCAAAAACCGGGCATCCAGCCCAAAGCGTAACTCCTCTTTGAGCAAGTCCTCCAACCGTAAAAACAGTTTTTTCATATTCTCAGTGTCCTCATCAGAGTACACATTGGGCAGGTTTATATCCCAATCAGCATTGATCGTATCCGATGCACCTACTGTTTGCTGTATAAGTTTTTCTCTCGATGACAGTCGATTCTTGAAGTAATCCATGATGTAGAGATAATAGACCCTCTGCTGCTGTATCCACGAAAGGGAGATCTGGTCAAGCCAGGTCCAAGAAGGCAAATACAAACAGGAGCTGTGGAAAAAGAGCGCAATAGGGTCTTACCCTTATAGACACAGGGTACAGGGGGGGAGCAATACTACTCACCATATGCAGTTGTGAAAGTCACAACTACTATGTTCGCATATATCAATGGATCCTGGCCGCGGCAACCCAAGGGCTGATAACAGAAAGAGATAGTAGAAATCGGGTTTCTGAAGCCGCGCCAATGATCACCACCAGGACATCAGATTTATGTGACTTTATTACAGCATCGGTCTACGCGTTTCATGAGCTCTGCTCACTTCCTCAGGACCATATGAAAGACACCATCAAATCTACCATGCAAGATACAAGTGTACATTAAATAGACATAGTGACGTCATAGATCCTCCCCCTATAGAAAAAATGAGCGGGAGAGGAAAGCCTGTTGTTGAAAACATGACGCAATCCAAGAAAAGCAAGGTGAAATTACAAAACATAATATCCATCTGAGAATAAATTATACACCATCATGATGAACATAATAAATTAAATAAAAGTTGCAAAATAATAAAAAATAGTGAAATCATATATAAGTGTGATCCACATCATTGCTCATGATACAGCCAAAATGACTTATAAAATATATACATGTGTGTGTGTCTATATTTTTAACTTCTCCACAAATCCGGATGAGCCTGGAACCCATGAAGGATAAGTGCCCTCAGATTCCACGCAAGTAAGGATATAAGATGTAGAGGTGTAAGCCCCCTCCACCACAAGAACTGTGACAAGTTGCGTTTATATGTAACCCTACACTCAGGAACATGCACACTATATGAACTATACTAAAGTGATTAAAAGGCAAAGACCACAGACCCAAGTGATCAGAAACCATGAAGTGAAAGTACAAGTGAATATATAGCACCGAGAACTCATTACCCTTCTATTAGAAACAAGAGGGTTTACTAAAGTTCAATACCGTGGGAAAAAACTACCCCGCGGCTGCGCACAACCAACTTCAGAAAGGAGGGGTGAACAAAGTTCATACCCGTGGGAAAATGACCCAAGCGCATGCGTCAGTTGCGCCACATCCCAGTGTGAAACAGGTGTAGACCCAGACAACCATTGATCATAGGAATACAACGGACCCGCAAATAATAGTACAGGAACGTGCATATTAACGTGCATATTCCGTGCACAAAGAACTCGAGATTAAAAACCACAAATTCTTCCATAATAACCGGCAATGCTTATAACACACGGGAACAAATTTTAATATATGGAAAATCCGTTTGGCAAAAAACTCGAGATTAAAACCACACATTCTTCCATGATGACCAGCAATGTTTATAAAACACGGGAACAGGTATTAATATATGGAAAATTTGTGCGCAAAGTGCAATTAAACCAAGACCGAGGAACACCCCCCGGAACATAGCCCGAGTGCCAAACGCGCACTTCATTACTTCATATGAACCTATAAGAACAAAGAAGAAAACTGCCAAAATTCAGATAAAAACAAAAAATTCTAGAGGAAATCATGATTCTAATTATTAGGTGAAGTGATCCTTCATTTGTTCCATGCTACCAAAAACCCCTCTGGGACCCATATAATATGCCAGAATGTAACTGTTGATGATCACAGATATACATAATATGTCACAAATGGGTATTGATGCCAAAATTAAAATGGGAATCATTCCCTCTATAAGATTATTATAGATAAACCGAATCAAATAACCTACCAACTAAAAGCATAAAAAATTCACATAATTATACTGGTTTAAAAAGCATTAGCCACAAGACATGAACATTAAAAATATAAAAAACATATAAAAATACTATAAAGATAAAAGGATGAATAAAAACAGTACATATATCCAAGGAAGATATATATATATATATGTATGTTGACCTTCATAATACATAAAATCACAATATAGCCATCACTCACAAGGACCCTAGGGGAAGAACAATATTTTAATGAAATAAATCAGTTACTTCATTTAGACCCTGGGGTTTCAGGGTATTAAGCTTATAGATCCAGTACGTTTCTTTCCTGTTCAGGGTCTCAATTCTATTCGGCACATGTGGTGGAATATGTTCAATGGGTGTTACTTTAAGTTTAATTTTTTTGTCATGATGTAGGGTCACATGCCGAGATAACCCATGTAGCATGAACCCCACTTTAATATTGTGCCTGTGGGAGTTCATTCTATTATGTAGAGCTTGAACAGTTCTACCCACATAACGTTTGTCACAGTCACATTCAATAAGGTAAATGACGAAGTCAGATTGACACGTCAGACACCCTTTGATAACAAATTCCATTCCTCCAGGATCTGCACCAAAATTTATTCTTCCATGTTGAATATTGCTACAACAATATTGTAAAATTGTTGTAGCAATATTCAACATGGAAGAATAAATTTTGGTGCAGATCCTGGAGGAATGGAATTTGTTATCAAAGGGTGTCTGACGTGTCAATCTGACTTCGTCATTTACCTTATTGAATGTGACTGTGACAAACGTTATGTGGGTAGAACTGTTCAAGCTCTACATAATAGAATGAACTCCCACAGGCACAATATTAAAGTGGGGTTCATGCTACATGGGTTATCTCGGCATGTGACCCTACATCATGACAAAAAAATTAAACTTAAAGTAACACCCATTGAACATATTCCACCACATGTGCCGAATAGAATTGAGACCCTGAACAGGAAAGAAACGTACTGGATCTATAAGCTTAATACCCTGAAACCCCAGGGTCTAAATGAAGTAACTGATTTATTTCATTAAAATATTGTTCTTCCCCTAGGGTCCTTGTGAGTGATGGCTATATTGTGATTTTATGTATTATGAAGGTCAACATACATATATATATATATCTTCCTTGGATATATGTACTGTTTTTATTCATCCTTTTATCTTTATAGTATTTTTATATGTTTTTTATATTTTTAATGTTCATGTCTTGTGGCTAATGCTTTTTAAACCAGTATAATTATGTGAATTTTTTATGCTTTTAGTTGGTAGGTTATTTGATTCGGTTTATCTATAATAATCTTATAGAGGGAATGATTCCCATTTTAATTTTGGCATCAATACCCATTTGTGACATATTATGTATATCTGTGATCATCAACAGTTACATTCTGGCATATTATATGGGTCCCAGAGGGGTTTTTGGTAGCATGGAACAAATGAAGGATCACTTCACCTAATAATTAGAATCATGATTTCCTCTAGAATTTTTTGTTTTTATCTGAATTTTGGCAGTTTTCTTCTTTGTTCTTATAGGTTCATATGAAGTAATGAAGTGCGCGTTTGGCACTCGGGCTATGTTCCGGGGGGTGTTCCTCGGTCTTGGTTTAATTGCACTTTGCGCACAAATTTTCCATATATTAATACCTGTTCCCGTGTTTTATAAACATTGCTGGTCATCATGGAAGAATGTGTGGTTTTAATCTTGAGTTTTTTGCCAAACGGATTTTCCATATATTAAAATTTGTTCCCGTGTGTTATAAAGGTCCAGTCACACTAAGCAACTTACCAGCGATCCCAACAACGATAGGGATCGCTGGTAAGTTGCTAGGAGGTTGCTGGTGAGCTGTCACACTGCGACGCTCCAGCGATCCCACCAGCAACCTGACCTGGCAGGGATCGCTGGAGCGTGGCTACACGAGTTGCTGGTGAGCTCACCAGCAACCAGTGACCAGCCCCCAGTCTCCTAGTTACAGCACACATCAGGTTAATTAACCCGATGTGTGCTGCAGCTAAATGTGCACAGAGCAGGGAGCAGCGCACAATGCTTAGCGCTGGCTCCTTGCTCTCCTAGTTACAGCACACATCGGGTTAATTGCCTGATGTGTGCTGCAGCTATCTGTGCACAGAGCAGGAGCCGGCAGCACAGGCAGTGAGAGCGGAGGAGGCTGGTATCAAAGGTAAATATCGGGTAACCAAGGACAGGGCTTCTTGGTTACTCGATGTTTACATTAGTTACCAGCCTCAGCAGAAGCTGGCTCCCTGCTCACTGCACATTAGTTGTTGCTGTCTCGCTGTCACACACAGCGATCTGTGCTTCACAGCAGGACAGCAACAACTAAAAAATGGCCCAGGACATTCAGCAACAACCAACGACCTCACAGCAGGGGCCAGGTTGTTGCTGGATGTCACACACAGCAACATCGCTAGCAACGTCACAAAAGTTGTTCGTTACCAGCGATGTTGCTAGCGATGTTGCTTAGTGTGACGGGGCCTTAAGCATTGCCGGTTATTATGGAAGAATTTGTGGTTTTTAATCTCGAGTTCTTTGTGCACGGAATATGCACGTTAATATGCACGTTCCTGTACTATTATTTGCGGGTCCGTTGTATTCCTATGATCAATGGTTGTCTGGGTCTACACCTGTTTCACACTGGGATGTGGCGCAACTGACGCATGCGCTTGGGTCATTTTCCCACGGGTATGAACTTTGTTCACCCCTCCTTTCTGAAGTTGGTTGTGCGCAGCCGCGGGGTAGTTTTTTCCCACGGTATTGAACTTTAGTAAACCCTCTTGTTTCTAATAGAAGGGTAATGAGTTCTCGGTGCTATATATTCACTTGTACTTTCACTTCATGGTTTCTGATCACTTGGGTCTGTGGTCTTTGCCTTTTAATCACTTTAGTATAGTTCATATAGTGTGCATGTTCCTGAGTGTAGGGTTACATATAAACGCAACTTGTCACAGTTCTTGTGGTGGAGGGGGCTTACACCTCTACATCTTATATCCTTACTTGCGTGGAATCTGAGGGCACTTATCCTTCATGGGTTCCAGGCTCATCCGGATTTGTGGAGAAGTTAAAAATATAGACACACACACATGTATATATTTTATAAGTCATTTTGGCTGTATCATGAGCAATGATGTGGATCACACTTATATATGATTTCACTATTTTTTATTATTTTGCAACTTTTATTTAATTTATTATGTTCATCATGATGGTGTATAATTTATTCTCAGATGGATATTATGTTTTGTAATTTCACCTTGCTTTTCTTCGATTGCGTCATGTTTTCAACAACAGGCTTTCCTCTCCCGCTCATTTTTTCTATAGGGGGAGGATCTATGACGTCACTATGTCTATTTAATGTACACTTGTATCTTGCATGGTAGATTTGATGGTGTCTTTCATATGGTCCTGAGGAAGTGAGCAGAGCTCATGAAACGCGTAGACCGATGCTGTAATAAAGTCACATAAATCTGATGTCCTGGTGGTGATCATTGGCGCGGCTTCAGAAACCCGATTTCTACTATCTCTTTCTGTTATCAGCCCTTGGGTTGCCGCGGCCAGGATCCATTGATATATGCGAACATAGTAGTTGTGACTTTCACAACTGCATATGGTGAGTAGTATTGCTCCCCCCCTGTACCCTGTGTCTATAAGGGTAAGACCCTATTGCGCTCTTTTTCCACAGCTCCTGTTTGTATTTGCCTTCTTGGACCTGGCTTGACCAGATCTCCCTTTCGTGGATACAGCAGCAGAGGGTCTATTATCTCTACATCATGGATTACTTCAAGAATCGACTGTCATCGAGAGAAAAACTTATACAGCAAACAGTAGGTGCATCGGATACGATCAATGCTGATTGGGATATAAACCTGCCCAATGTGTACTCTGATGAGGACACTGAGAATATGAAAAAACTGTTTTTACGGTTGGAGGACTTGCTCAAAGAGGAGTTACGCTTTGGGCTGGATGCCCGGTTTTTGACTATCTATCTAGAAGAAAAACTTTGTCCAAGAGGACTTAGAATTAAACATGAGTCACCTTTCCCAGCTGATCCCATTTTCACCAATGAATGGGATAATGTACTGAATAATTGTATGCAGGGGATGCTGCAGTGTCTTTACAAAAAAAGAAATAATATTGCTAATGAGACTTCTGTCAAAATTGCTGAACTCCAAAAAGAACTCAGCATCTTTGATCTACACCCCGAGTTTAGAATATTGAACTCGGATGTGAATACCAAACTGACCCAACTGGAACAAGAGACTATTTTCCGTAAATCCAAGAAACTTCAAAGGGACAGATCTGACATGATCCCTGGGATAATGGTCAGACCTGAACCTAGGAAAGGTAGTTTCAGACCACCTGATCGTAGACCTAGGTCAAATAGCAATCATAGGAATTTCTTTAATAGTAAATTTCATAAGAAAAATTCCAACTCCGTTACGGAGAACTCCACCCTTAATGAATGTGATAAGGGAACTTCTACCACCGTTAATCCTAAGGTCACTATTCCCGTGGTGTCCCCCTATGTGTCTATCATTGATGAGGTTTTCATCAATACTCCTAATACGGTACCTCAGGTCCATAATAAACATATGGAAGTGATACCTACTGTATCTATTCCGGATCCTCGGATACCTATTAGAACGTCAGCAGATTTCGAGGAAACTAAAAGACAGTTTGAAACACTTAAATTACAGATTGACAAAATACGCAAGAACAGAGCCATCAGTCCACCCGTGGTAGTGGAGGAGAATACCTGTATTGATAATACGCTTCCAGAAAATGACATTACGGATTTATTGGAGCTGTCCATACATGAGGAGTACATACCCCTACCAGGGATAACAGGGACTGATGAGGCTATCGTCAGTCCTTCCCTGGGGGTTGAACCTTCTGGTACCCCCATTTTAGGGGCTATTACAATTGATAATTCTTTGAAGGGCAATTCCTGTGTGCCTTTTTTACCGGTTGCCAGAAACACACAAGTTCATATTACCAACTTCCTCACCCCCAGAGGAGAGAAAAGAAAAAGCACCATAGAGGCAGCAGAGCTGGGTATAGGGTCCAACAAAAAAGAGAGAAGAAACGTGAACTGAGCCAGGGTTCAACGGGTATATTC
Organism: Anomaloglossus baeobatrachus; assembly: GCF_048569485.1. NCBI lineage: Eukaryota > Metazoa > Chordata > Amphibia > Anura > Aromobatidae > Anomaloglossus > Anomaloglossus baeobatrachus. The sequence continues at coordinate 321,678,705 of NC_134354.1, forward strand.
AATCTATCCAGTTATGAACTTTCCAATAGTGAAGTTAGTGTCCTGAAAAAAGGACTCTCGTTTTGTCCTACCAAACATGCCAATGATTTTGAACTATATATTGACTTTCAGAGATTTATCAGGAAGTTGACCCTTACCCGACATTTTCAGGTCCATAAGATGAATTCTAATAAAGAGGCTACAGTGGATGACGAATTTCTCCATACAGAATTAAAATTAAAATCCAAATTTTATCCACTACAGAGCAGGGGTCACCACATCAAAACCTTCAACGATTTGGTGTTGGAGGATTTTAAGGGATTCCTCAGCAAGAGGGGTCATCCCATCAATAATTTGACCAGAGATGAAATTACTGCATTGACAGCCCTAAAAATAATCCACATATAGTCATTAGAAGTGCTGACAAGGGTGGGGGAGTTGTTGTTCAAGATAGGGTTGCCTATATACAAGAAGCCCTAAGGATGCTGTCTAACTCATTACATTATGAGATCGTTGATATGAAAGTGTATCACAAAGCCATCTCAGACTACCATACCCTCATTTCTAATGCAGTAGGAGCAGGGGTCCTTAATAATGATGAAAAAAAGTTCCTGGAAATCAAAAATCCTAGATTGGCTTTTTATTACCATCTCCCCAAAATCCACAAGAGTTTATCCAATCCTCCGGGGAGACCCATTATATCTGGGATTGGAGCACTAACGGAGAATTTAGCAGCATATATAGACTCCATAATGAGAGTACATGTTACAAACCTCAGAAGTTACCTTAGGGACTCTACCCATTTAATCACTATTTTAAAAGACATCCAGTGGAAGGAATCATATGTATTAGTGACCTTGGATATTGCCTCACTCTATACAAATATTTCGCATCCTTTGGGACTTAAGTGTTTTAGGCAATTTTTGGAGAGGGATGATAGATTACCTCTCTCTCAAAAGGAATTTATTTATGAAGGGATGAGGTTCATCCTGGAGAATAACTTCTTCACATTTCAGGAAACTCTGTATCATCAACGCTGTGGAGTCGCTATGGGCTCTAAGGTTTCACCGACTTTTGCCAACCTTGTCATGGGACTGTTTGAAATTCTATATATCTACTCCTCTAAATATGTCCAACATGTGGTGCTATATAAAAGATATATAGATGATCTCTTCATCATCTGGGACAATAGTAATAATAATCTCTCCACTTTTCTAGAGGACATTGACGGAAATGATTGGGGTCTAAAATTCTCTCCTACAATTGGGGTAGAGTCCATTGATTTTTTGGACCTGACTATATTACATAGTAACGACACTATTTTAACCAAAACTTTTTTTAAACCTGTGGACTCCAATGGATACATAGATTTTTCCAGCAGCCACTATGATAAGTGGTTGCTGAATATACCTAAAAATCAATTCCAGAGGATTAGGAAGAATTGTACTCTGGATAAGGATTACAGGGATCAGGCCATCATACTAAGAGACAGATTCAGGGATAAAAATTACCCTATGGCACATATTAAGAAAGCCTATCAGGCCAACCTACATCTCAAACAAACAGATTTGGCTAGAAAAGAAGACAGGGGCAGTAATACCAATACCAATGAAAGGTTTTCATCTCATTTTCTTACCACGTTCAGCAGTGACGGGAATTTGATCAAGAGTATCTTGAAAAAGCATTGGGCCATTTTACTCAATGACCCATTTCTTAACAAGGTACTACCTAAATACCCTGGGGTGACTTACCGTAGAGCTTCCACAATAAAAAATCTGATAGCCCCCAGTAGGCTTAGAGAGGGGGTCAGTCTAACCGTTAATAACAAGAAGACAGGCGTCTACAAATGCCTCACGAAAAATTGTTTATGTTGTAGCAATATTCAACATGGAAGAATACATTTTGGTGCAGATCCTGGAGGAATGGAATTTGTTATCAAAGGGTGTCTGACGTGTCAATCTGACTTCGTCATTTACCTTATTGAATGTGACTGTGACAAACGTTATGTGGGTAGAACTGTTCAAGCTCTACATAATAGAATGAACTCCCACAGGCACAATATTAACCCCTTAACGACCTTGGACGTACTGAGTACGTCATGGTGACATGGTGCTAAAGGACCCATGACGTACTCAGTACGTCCTGGCGAAATCGCGGTCCCGGAGCCCCGGGGAGTGAAATTTATTTACTTAAACGGTGGATTCGGGAAGGAGGGGACCTCTGCCTGACGTCAGGAGGGGTGGTGCCTCCTCCCCGAACCTACAGAGGCTGTGATTGGCTGACGAACGCCGCTCAGCCAATTACAGCCACTGTAATGTTCCAGCCATTGAAAATGGCTGGAACATTGAAATCCAGCCCTGATCAGTGCTGCTGTAGCACTGGCCATTGGCTGGAGCTGGGTGATCGATGCTTCACCCGCCCCCAGCTCTGATTGGAGAGACCGGTCTTGTGACCGCTCTCTCCAATCAATGTGGATCTGCGGCCTGTGACCGTCCCTGGAAGCCGAAGCTCTGCGGGTGCCCATCGGTAAGTTGCTGCCCCCGCTCGCCCGCCCGCCCGCCCCTGTCCCAGCCGCTCGCCCGCCCGCCCGCCCCTGTCCCAGCCGCTCGCCCGCCCCTGTCCCAGCCGCTCGCCCGCCCCTGTCCCAGCCGCTCGCCCGCCCCTGTCCCAGCCGCTCGCCCGCCCGCCCCTGTCCCAGCCGCTCGCCCGCCCCTGTCCCAGCCGCTCGCCCGCCCCTGTCCCAGCTGCTCGCCCCTGTCTCCGATCGCCCCGCCGCCACGCTCGATTTACCGCTGTCCCCGCCGCCGCTCCGATCCACCGCTGTCCCGGCCGCCGCTCCGATCCACCGCTGTCCCGGCCGCCGCTCCGATCCACCGCTGTCCCGGCCGCCGCTCCGATCCACCGCTGTCCCGGCCGCCGCTCCGATCCACCGCTGTCCCGGCCGCCGCTCCGATCCACCGCTGTCCCCGCCGCCGCTCCGATCCACCGCTGTCCCGGCCGCCGCTCCGATCCACCGCTGTCCCTGCCGCCGCTCCGATCCACCGCTGTCCCCGCCGCCGCTCCGATCCACCGCTGTCCCCGCCGCCGCTCCGATCCACCGCTTTCCCGGCCGCCGCTCCGATCCACCGCTGTCCCGGCCGCCGCTCCGATCCACCGCTGTCCCCGCCGCCGCTCCGATCCACCGCTGTCCCCGCCGCCGCTCCGATCCACCGCTGTCCCGGCCGCCGCTCCGATCCACCGCTGTCCCTGCCGCCGCTCCGATCCACCGCTGTCCCTGCCGCCGCTCCGATCCACCGCTGTCCCGGCCGCCGCTCCGATCCACCGCTGTCCCGGCCGCCGCTCCGATCCACCGCTGTCCCGGCCGCCGCTCCGATCCACCGCTGTCCCGGCCGCCGCTCCGATCCACCGCTGTCCCGGCCGCCGCTCCGATCCACCGCTGTCCCGGCCGCCGCTCCGATCCACCGCTGTCCCGGCCGCCGCTCCGATCCACATGTGGGGGGAGGGTGGCTTGCAGTGCTCCACATGTGGGGGGAGGGTGGCTTGCAGTGCTCCACATGTGGGGGGAGGGTGGCTTGCAGTGCTCCACATGTGGGGGGAGGGTGGCTTGCAGTGCTCCACATGTGGGGGGAGGATGGCTTGCAGTGCTCCACATGTGGGGGGAGGATGGCTTGCAGTGCTCCACATGTGGGGGGAGGGTGGCTTGCAGTGCTCCACATGTGGGGGGGAGGGTGGCTTGCAGCACATGTGGGGGGGGGAGGGTGGCTTGCAGCACATGTGGGGGGGGAGGGTGGCTTGCAGTGCTGCAAGCCACCCTCCCCCCACATGTGCTGCAAGCCACCCTCCCCCCCCCACATGTGCTGCAAGCCACCCTCCCCCCCCCACATGTGCTGCAAGCCACCCTCCCCCCTCCCCCCTCCATGTTCTGGGGCCCCCCCTCCTCCATGAGCCATCTCTCTCTCCCATCAGACTCTGCCCCCCTCCCCGATCTGCTGCCTGCTCTCTCCCATCCTCTTCATCTACTGCCCCCTCTCACCCTCCTCAATCTGTTGCCTCCTTCATCTGCTGCCTCTTCTGTCTGCTGTGATCCTGCTGCCTAGATCCATCCTGTAAGGTAGGTATCCCCATCTCACCTCCCCCCCCCCCATCCTCTGCCGCTCCTCCACCCGCTGCGCCATTTCCCATCATCCATCCGTTGCGCCCTTTCCCATCCTCTGCCGCTCCTCCATCCGCTGCGCCATTTTCCATCTTCCATCCGCTGCGCCCTTTCCCATCCTCTGCCGCTCCTCCATCCGCTGCGCACTTTCCCATCTTCCATCCGCTGCGCCCTTTCTCATCTGCCGCCCCGCCCTCTCGCATCGCATTATCCAGCGCAGTTGCTTGCTTCCAGACTGGAGTGGATGATGCGATGCGAGACTCGTGCATTGCTCTCACGTTTGGCACTGGTCTTAGTGGCAGGCGCTCATATTTTTTTTTTTTTTATTCATTTTTTTTTTTTTTTTACTGATGTCTGTATTTTTTATTTCGCCAAACTAATTTTTTTGTATGGGGGGGGGGGGTCTAGTTTCCAAAATGGGATCACATGTGGGGGAGCTCCATTGTTTAGGCACCTCAGGGGGTCTCCAAATGCAACATGGCGTCTGCTAATAATTCCAACCAATTTTACTGTGAAATGGCGCTCCTTCTCTTCTGAGCCCCGCCGTATGCCCAAACAATTGATTTCCACCACATATGAGGTACCTGTGTACTCAGGAGAAAATGCACAATACATTTTATGGTGCATTTTTTCCTGATACCGTTGTGATAAAAAAAGCTACCTGGTTGAAGCAACAGTTTTGTGGTAAAAAAAATTTTTTTTCTTTTCACGGCTCAACGTTATAAACTTCTGTGAAGCCCCCAGGGGATCAAAGTGCACATCAAACATCTAGAAAAAATATTTGAGGGGTCTAGTTTCCAAAATGGGGTCACTTGTGGGGGAGGTCCATTGTTTAGGCACCTCAGGGAGTCTTCAAACCCGACATGGCGTCCGCTAATGAGTGCAGCTAATTTTGCACTCAAAAATTCAAATGGCGCTCCTTGCCTTCCGAGTCCTGCCGTGTGCCCAAACATTTGATTTCCACCACATATGGCGTATCTGCGTACTCAGGAGAAAATGCACTATACATTTTATGGTGCATTTTTTCCTGATACCGTTGTGATAAAAAAAGCTACCTGGTTGAAGCAACAGTTTTGTGGTAAAAAAAATTTTTTTTCTTTTCACGGCTCAACGTTATAAACTTCTGTGAAGCCCCCAGGGGTTCAAAGTGCACATCAAACATCTAGAAAAAATATTTGAGGGGTCTAGTTTCCAAAATGGGGTCACTTGTGGGGGAGCTACATTGTTTAGGCACCTCAGGGAGTCTTCAAACCCGACATGGCGTCCGCTAATGAGTGCAGCTAATTTTGCGTTCAAAAATTCAAATGGTGCTCCTTGCCTTCCGAGTCCTGCCGTATGCCCAAACATTTGATTTCCACCACATATGAGGTATCTGCGTACTCAGGAGAAAATGCACAATACATTTTATGATGCATTTTTCCTGATACCCTTGTGAAAATACTAATTTTTATGGCTAAAGTAACATTTTTGTGTTAAAAAAGTAAAATTTTCATTTTTTCGTCTACATTGCTTTGGTTGCTGTGAAGCTCCTAAAGGGTTAATAAACTTCTTGGATGTGGTTTTGAGCAGAGTGAGGGGTGCAGATTTTAGAATGGGGTCACTTTTGGGTATTTTCTGTCGCCTAGGTTTCTCAAATCACTCCAAATGTGATGTGGTACCTAAAAATTTTTTTTATGTAAATTTTGTTGGAAAAATGAGAAATTGCTGATGAACTTTGAACCCTTCTAACTTCCTAACGGAATTTTTTTTTTTTTCAAAAATTGCGCTGGTGTAAAGCAGACAAGTGGGAAATGTTATTTAGTAACTATTTTGTGTGACCTATCTCTCAGATTTATGGGCATAAAATTTCAAATTTTGAAAATTGCGAAATTTTCAAAATTTTCGCCAAATTTCCGAAATTTTCACAAATTAACGCAAAACATATCGGCCTAAATTTACTACTGACATGAAGCACAATATGTCACGAAAAAACAATCTCAGAATCGCCAGGATCCGTTGAAGTGTTCCAGAGTTATAACCTGTCAAAGTGACACTGGTCAAAATTGCAAAAAATGGCCGGGTCTTTAAGGTGAAAACAGGCTGGGGGCTGAAGGGGTTAAAGTGGGGTTCATGCTACATGGGTTATCTCGGCATGTGACCCTACATCATGACAAAAAAATTAAACTTAAAGTAACACCCATTGAACATATTCCACCACATGTGCCGAATAGAATTGAGACCCTGAACAGGAAAGAAACGTACTGGATCTATAAGCTTAATACCCTGAAACCCCAGGGTCTAAATGAAGTAACTGATTTATTTCATTAAAATATTGTTCTTCCCCTAGGGTCCTTGTGAGTGATGGCTATATTGTGATTTTATGTATTATGAAGGTCAACATACATATATATATATATATCTTCCTTGGATATATGTACTGTTTTTATTCATCCTTTTATCTTTATAGTATTTTTATATGTTTTTTATATTTTTAATGTTCATGTCTTGTGGCTAATGCTTTTTAAACCAGTATAATTATGTGAATTTTTTATGCTTTTAGTTGGTAGGTTATTTGATTCGGTTTATCTATAATAATCTTATAGAGGGAATGATTCCCATTTTAATTTTGGCATCAATACCCATTTGTGACATATTATGTATATCTGTGATCATCAACAGTTACATTCTGGCATATTATATGGGTCCCAGAGGGGTTTTTGGTAGCATGGAACAAATGAAGGATCACTTCACCTAATAATTAGAATCATGATTTCCTCTAGAATTTTTTGTTTTTATCTGAATTTTGGCAGTTTTCTTCTTTGTTCTTATAGGTTCATATGAAGTAATGAAGTGCGCGTTTGGCACTCGGGCTATGTTCCGGGGGGTGTTCCTCGGTCTTGGTTTAATTGCACTTTGCGCACAAATTTTCCATATATTAATACCTGTTCCCGTGTTTTATAAACATTGCTGGTCATCATGGAAGAATGTGTGGTTTTAATCTCGAGTTTTTTGCCAAACGGATTTTCCATATATTAAAATTTGTTCCCGTGTGTTATAAGCATTGCCGGTTATTATGGAAGAATTTGTGGTTTTTAATCTCGAGTTCTTTGTGCACGGAATATGCACGTTAATATGCACGTTCCTGTACTATTATTTGCGGGTCCGTTGTATTCCTATGATCAATGGTTGTCTGGGTCTACACCTGTTTCACACTGGGATGTGGCGCAACTGACGCATGCGCTTGGGTCATTTTCCCACGGGTATGAACTTTGTTCACCCCTCCTTTCTGAAGTTGGTTGTGCGCAGCCGCGGGGTAGTTTTTTCCCACGGTATTGAACTTTAGTAAACCCTCTTGTTTCTAATAGAAGGGTAATGAGTTCTCGGTGCTATATATTCACTTGTACTTTCACTTCATGGTTTCTGATCACTTGGGTCTGTGGTCTTTGCCTTTTAATCACTTTAGTATAGTTCATATAGTGTGCATGTTCCTGAGTGTAGGGTTACATATAAACGCAACTTGTCACAGTTCTTGTGGTGGAGGGGGCTTACACCTCTACATCTTATATCCTTACTTGCGTGGAATCTGAGGGCACTTATCCTTCATGGGTTCCAGGCTCATCCGGATTTGTGGAGAAGTTAAAAATATAGACACACACACATGTATATATTTTATAAGTCATTTTGGCTGTATCATGAGCAATGATGTGGATCACACTTATATATGATTTCACTATTTTTTATTATTTTGCAACTTTTATTTGATTTATTATGTTCATCATGATGGTGTATAATTTATTCTCAGATGGATATTATGTTTTGTAATTTCACCTTGCTTTTCTTGGATTGCGTCATGTTTTCAACAACAGGCTTTCCTCTCCCGCTCATTTTTTCTATAGGGGGAGGATCTATGACGTCACTATGTCTATTTAATGTACACTTGTATCTTGCATGGTAGATTTGATGGTGTCTTTCATATGGTCCTGAGGAAGTGAGCAGAGCTCATGAAACGCGTAGACCGATGCTGTAATAAAGTCACATAAATCTGATGTCCTGGTGGTGATCATTGGCGCGGCTTCAGAAACCCGATTTCTACTATCTCTTTCTGTTATCAGCCCTTGGGTTGCCGCGGCCAGGATCCATTGATATATGCGAACATAGTAGTTGTGACTTTCACAACTGCATATGGTGAGTAGTATTGCTCCCCCCCTGTACCCTGTGTCTATAAGGGTAAGACCCTATTGCGCTCTTTTTCCACAGCTCCTGTTTGTATTTGCCTTCTTGGACCTGGCTTGACCAGATCTCCCTTTCGTGGATACAGCAGCAGAGGGTCTATTATCTCTACATCATGGATTACTTCAAGAATCGACTGTCATCGAGAGAAAAACTTATACAGCAAACAGTAGGTGCATCGGATACGATCAATGCTGATTGGGATATAAACCTGCCCAATGTGTACTCTGATGAGGACACTGAGAATATGAAAAAACTGTTTTTACGGTTGGAGGACTTGCTCAAAGAGGAGTTACGCTTTGGGCTGGATGCCCGGTTTTTGACTATCTATCTAGAAGAAAAACTTTGTCCAAGAGGACTTAGAATTAAACATGAGTCACCTTTCCCAGCTGATCCCATTTTCACCAATGAATGGGATAATGTACTGAATAATTGTATGCAGGGGATGCTGCAGTGTCTTTACAAAAAAAGAAATAATATTGCTAATGAGACTTCTGTCAAAATTGCTGAACTCCAAAAAGAACTCAGCATCTTTGATCTACACCCCGAGTTTAGAATATTGAACTCGGATGTGAATACCAAACTGACCCAACTGGAACAAGAGACTATTTTCCGTAAATCCAAGAAACTTCAAAGGGACAGATCTGACATGATCCCTGGGATAATGGTCAGACCTGAACCTAGGAAAGGTAGTTTCAGACCACCTGATCGTAGACCTAGGTCAAATAGCAATCATAGGAATTTCTTTAATAGTAAATTTCATAAGAAAAATTCCAACTCCGTTACGGAGAACTCCACCCTTAATGAATGTGATAAGGGAACTTCTACCACCGTTAATCCTAAGGTCACTATTCCCGTGGTGTCCCCCTATGTGTCTATCATTGATGAGGTTTTCATCAATACTCCTAATACGGTACCTCAGGTCCATAATAAACATATGGAAGTGATACCTACTGTATCTATTCCGGATCCTCGGATACCTATTAGAACGTCAGCAGATTTCGAGGAAACTAAAAGACAGTTTGAAACACTTAAATTACAGATTGACAAAATACGCAAGAACAGAGCCATCAGTCCACCCGTGGTAGTGGAGGAGAATACCTGTATTGATAATACGCTTCCAGAAAATGACATTACGGATTTATTGGAGCTGTCCATACATGAGGAGTACATACCCCTACCAGGGATAACAGGGACTGATGAGGCTATCGTCAGTCCTTCCCTGGGGGTTGAACCTTCTGGTACCCCCATTTTAGGGGCTATTACAATTGATAATTCTTTGAAGGGCAATTCCTGTGTGCCTTTTTTACCGGTTGCCAGAAACACACAAGTTCATATTACCAACTTCCTCACCCCCAGAGGAGAGAAAAGAAAAAGCACCATAGAGGCAGCAGAGCTGGGTATAGGGTCCAACAAAAAAGAGAGAAGAAACGTGAACTGAGCCAGGGTTCAACGGGTATATTCAATCTATCCAGTTATGAACTTTCCAATAGTGAAGTTAGTGTCCTGAAAAAAGGACTCTCGTTTTGTCCTACCAAACATGCCAATGATTTTGAACTATATATTGACTTTCAGAGATTTATCAGGAAGTTGACCCTTACCCGACATTTTCAGGTCCATAAGATGAATTCTAATAAAGAGGCTACAGTGGATGACGAATTTCTCCATACAGAATTAAAATTAAAATCCAAATTTTATCCACTACAGAGCAGGGGTCACCACATCAAAACCTTCAACGATTTGGTGTTGGAGGATTTTAAGGGATTCCTCAGCAAGAGGGGTCATCCCATCAATAATTTGACCAGAGATGAAATTACTGCATTGACAGCCCTAAAAAATAATCCACATATAGTCATTAGAAGTGCTGACAAGGGTGGGGGAGTTGTTGTTCAAGATAGGGTTGCCTATATACAAGAAGCCCTAAGGATGCTGTCTAACTCATTACATTATGAGATCGTTGATATGAAAGTGTATCACAAAGCCATCTCAGACTACCATACCCTCATTTCTAATGCAGTAGGAGCAGGGGTCCTTAATAATGATGAAAAAAAGTTCCTGGAAATCAAAAATCCTAGATTGGCTTTTTATTACCATCTCCCCAAAATCCACAAGAGTTTATCCAATCCTCCGGGGAGACCCATTATATCTGGGATTGGAGCACTAACGGAGAATTTAGCAGCATATATAGACTCCATAATGAGAGTACATGTTACAAACCTCAGAAGTTACCTTAGGGACTCTACCCATTTAATCACTATTTTAAAAGACATCCAGTGGAAGGAATCATATGTATTAGTGACCTTGGATATTGCCTCACTCTATACAAATATTTCGCATCCTTTGGGACTTAAGTGTTTTAGGCAATTTTTGGAGAGGGATGATAGATTACCTCTCTCTCAAAAGGAATTTATTTATGAAGGGATGAGGTTCATCCTGGAGAATAACTTCTTCACATTTCAGGAAACTCTGTATCATCAACGCTGTGGAGTCGCTATGGGCTCTAAGGTTTCACCGACTTTTGCCAACCTTGTCATGGGACTGTTTGAAATTCTATATATCTACTCCTCTAAATATGTCCAACATGTGGTGCTATATAAAAGATATATAGATGATCTCTTCATCATCTGGGACAATAGTAATAATAATCTCTCCACTTTTCTAGAGGACATTGACGGAAATGATTGGGGTCTAAAATTCTCTCCTACAATTGGGGTAGAGTCCATTGATTTTTTGGACCTGACTATATTACATAGTAACGACACTATTTTAACCAAAACTTTTTTTAAACCTGTGGACTCCAATGGATACATAGATTTTTCCAGCAGCCACTATGATAAGTGGTTGCTGAATATACCTAAAAATCAATTCCAGAGGATTAGGAAGAATTGTACTCTGGATAAGGATTACAGGGATCAGGCCATCATACTAAGAGACAGATTCAGGGATAAAAATTACCCTATGGCACATATTAAGAAAGCCTATCAGGCCAACCTACATCTCAAACAAACAGATTTGGCTAGAAAAGAAGACAGGGGCAGTAATACCAATACCAATGAAAGGTTTTCATCTCATTTTCTTACCACGTTCAGCAGTGACGGGAATTTGATCAAGAGTATCTTGAAAAAGCATTGGGCCATTTTACTCAATGACCCATTTCTTAACAAGGTACTACCTAAATACCCTGGGGTGACTTACCGTAGAGCTTCCACAATAAAAAATCTGATAGCCCCCAGTAGGCTTAGAGAGGGGGTCAGTCTAACCGTTAATAACAAGAAGACAGGCGTCTACAAATTCCTCACGAAAAATTGTTTATGTTGTAGCAATATTCAACATGGAAGAATACATTTTGGTGCAGATCCTGGAGGAATGGAATTTGTTATCAAAGGGTGTCTGACGTGTCAATCTGACTTCGTCATTTACCTTATTGAATGTGACTGTGACAAACGTTATGTGGGTAGAACTGTTCAAGCTCTACATAATAGAATGAACTCCCACAGGCACAATATTAAAGTGGGGTTCATGCTACATGGGTTATCTCGGCATGTGACCCTACATCATGACAAAAAAATTAAACTTAAAGTAACACCCATTGAACATATTCCACCACATGTGCCGAATAGAATTGAGACCCTGAACAGGAAAGAAACGTACTGGATCTATAAGCTTAATACCCTGAAACCCCAGGGTCTAAATGAAGTAACTGATTTATTTCATTAAAATATTGTTCTTCCCCTAGGGTCCTTGTGAGTGATGGCTATATTGTGATTTTATGTATTATGAAGGTCAACATACATATATATATATATATCTTCCTTGGATATATGTACTGTTTTTATTCATCCTTTTATCTTTATAGTATTTTTATATGTTTTTTATATTTTTAATGTTCATGTCTTGTGGCTAATGCTTTTTAAACCAGTATAATTATGTGAATTTTTTATGCTTTTAGTTGGTAGGTTATTTGATTCGGTTTATCTATAATAATCTTATAGAGGGAATGATTCCCATTTTAATTTTGGCATCAATACCCATTTGTGACATATTATGTATATCTGTGATCATCAACAGTTACATTCTGGCATATTATATGGGTCCCAGAGGGGTTTTTGGTAGCATGGAACAAATGAAGGATCACTTCACCTAATAATTAGAATCATGATTTCCTCTAGAATTTTTTGTTTTTATCTGAATTTTGGCAGTTTTCTTCTTTGTTCTTATAGGTTCATATGAAGTAATGAAGTGCGCGTTTGGCACTCGGGCTATGTTCCGGGGGGTGTTCCTCGGTCTTGGTTTAATTGCACTTTGCGCACAAATTTTCCATATATTAATACCTGTTCCCGTGTTTTATAAACATTGCTGGTCATCATGGAAGAATGTGTGGTTTTAATCTCGAGTTTTTTGCCAAACGGATTTTCCATATATTAAAATTTGTTCCCGTGTGTTATAAGCATTGCCGGTTATTATGGAAGAATTTGTGGTTTTTAATCTCGAGTTCTTTGTGCACGGAATATGCACGTTAATATGCACGTTCCTGTACTATTATTTGCGGGTCCGTTGTATTCCTATGATCAATGGTTGTCTGGGTCTACACCTGTTTCACACTGGGATGTGGCGCAACTGACGCATGCGCTTGGGTCATTTTCCCACGGGTATGAACTTTGTTCACCCCTCCTTTCTGAAGTTGGTTGTGCGCAGCCGCGGGGTAGTTTTTTCCCACGGTATTGAACTTTAGTAAACCCTCTTGTTTCTAATAGAAGGGTAATGAGTTCTCGGTGCTATATATTCACTTGTACTTTCACTTCATGGTTTCTGATCACTTGGGTCTGTGGTCTTTGCCTTTTAATCACTTTAGTATAGTTCATATAGTGTGCATGTTCCTGAGTGTAGGGTTACATATAAACGCAACTTGTCACAGTTCTTGTGGTGGAGGGGGCTTACACCTCTACATCTTATATCCTTACTTGCGTGGAATCTGAGGGCACTTATCCTTCATGGGTTCCAGGCTCATCCGGATTTGTGGAGAAGTTAAAAATATAGACACACACACATGTATATATTTTATAAGTCATTTTGGCTGTATCATGAGCAATGATGTGGATCACACTTATATATGATTTCACTATTTTTTATTATTTTGCAACTTTTATTTGATTTATTATGTTCATCATGATGGTGTATAATTTATTCTCAGATGGATATTATGTTTTGTAATTTCACCTTGCTTTTCTTGGATTGCGTCATGTTTTCAACAACAGGCTTTCCTCTCCCGCTCATTTTTTCTATAGGGGGAGGATCTATGACGTCACTATGTCTATTTAATGTACACTTGTATCTTGCATGGTAGATTTGATGGTGTCTTTCATATGGTCCTGAGGAAGTGAGCAGAGCTCATGAAACGCGTAGACCGATGCTGTAATAAAGTCACATAAATCTGATGTCCTGGTGGTGATCATTGGCGCGGCTTCAGAAACCCGATTTCTACTATCTCTTTCTGTTATCAGCCCTTGGGTTGCCGCGGCCAGGATCCATTGATATATGCGAACATAGTAGTTGTGACTTTCACAACTGCATATGGTGAGTAGTATTGCTCCCCCCCTGTACCCTGTGTCTATAAGGGTAAGACCCTATTGCGCTCTTTTTCCACAGCTCCTGTTTGAACTTAAATATTCGGTCAGGGCAAGAAGAGGCTCGGTCTGAGGGGGAGGGGAGTGCAAACACAACAATTGATGATGAAGTTCTAGATCCCACCTACTGTCAACCCCCAGTCAGGCCCTCGAGGAGGTCAACAGAGGCGGTGGAGGAGGATGCAACCGACGACGAAGTTACCTTGCGCCTTCCTGGACAGAGTCGGAGCACTTGTAGCACGTCTACAACTGCATCCTCAGCCATCACTCTGCCTCTGAGCACTAGTCGGGGGGGCTCAGCAGGTCGCATGCCCTCTAAGCCTTGCCTAGCCTGGTCCTTTTTTGACATAGAAAAAGATCGCCCAAATTATGTGATGTGTAAAATTTGTCGTGATTCTGTTAGTAGAGGTCAAAACCTCAGCAGTTTGACAACTTCCATGAATCGTCCCATGAATAAATATCATAGGTCCCGGTGGGAAGCTCACTGTGCTGCAATGCGGCCTACCGGAGCGAACCATCCACGGCCTGGCCCTTCCAGTGCATCCGCGCGCTCTTCATCTTCTAGGACTGTGGGGACAGCTGTCACACCTGGTTTTCCACGCACAACTTCCACCACTGTAACCGCAACAGGCACTTTGCTTGGTAGGTCGTCAGTTGGTTTGGAAGGGGAAACAAGTGAGTGTGTACAGCTCTCTCAGACATCGATAGCACCAACGTTGGATGAACGCAACATCATGTCTCCGCCTGCACTTTCCTCACAAACCTGCATTTTTCCAGGGACACCCTACTCAACACCGTCTACACACAGCAGCCAGATCTCTGTCCCTCAGATGTGGTCAAATAAAAAGCCATTTCCTGTGACCCATGACAAAGCTAAGAGGTTGACTCTATCCCTCTGTAAGCTCTTGGCTACCGAAATGCTGCCTTTCCGCCTGGTGGACACACAGGATTTTAGAGACCTTATGTCTGTCGCTGTGCCCCAGTACCAGATGCCCAGTCGCCACTACTTCTCTAAGAAAGGTGTGCCCGTGCTACACCAGCATGTCGCACACAACATCACCGCTTCCTTGAGAAACTCTGTGTGTGAACGGGTGCATTTCACCACCGATACTTGGACCAGTAAGCATGGACAGGGACGTTACATGTCGCTGACTGGGCACTGGGTAACTATGGTGATAGATGGTGAAGGGTCTGCTGCACAAGTCTTGCCGTCCCCACGACTTGTGTGTCAATCCTCTGTCTGTCCAAGTTCCGCCACTGCTTCTGCCTCCTCCACCTCATCTGGGTCCTCCACCTCCGCCCCAAGCCTGCCTGGTCAGGCCACCAGCGTTCGCACTGCGCAGAAGGAATCACGCACCCCTCATTACTATGCTGGCAGCAGAGCGCAACGGCATCAGGCGGTCTTTAGCTTGACATGTCTTGGGAATAGGAGTCACACAGCTGAGGAGTTGTGGTCAGCTCTGCGGTCAGAGTTTAATAAATGGTTGTCTCCACTCAACCTGCAGCCTGGTAAGGCCGTGTGCGACAATGCTGCAAACCTGGGTGCGGCCCTTCGCCTGGGCAAGGTGACACACGTGCCTTGTATGGCTCACGTGTTGAACCTTGTCGTCCAGCAATTCTTAACACACTATCCCGGCCTAGATGGCCTTCTGACCAGGGCACGAAAACTGTCTGCTCACTTCCGCCGTTCAACCGCCGCAGCTGAGCGACTTGCATCTCTCCAGAAGTCTTTCGGCCTGCCGGTTCATCGCCTGAAATGCGATGTGGCGACACGCTGGAATTCGACTCTCCACATGTTACAGCGACTGTGGCAGCACCGCCGAGCCCTGGTGCAATACGTCATGATGTATAGCCTGGGCCAACGAGATGCAGAGGTGGGGCAGATCACCCTGATGGAGTGGTCTCAGATCAAGGACCTATGCACCCTTCTGCACAGTTTCGACATGGCGACGAATATGTTTAGCGCTGACAATGCCATTATCAGCATGACAATTCCAGTCATTTACATGCTGGAGCACACGCTAAACACTATTCAAAGTCAGGGGGTGGGACAACAGGAAGGGGAGGAACTACAGGAGGATTAATATGCGCAAGGGACAACAACATCACCAAGGTCCAGACGTTCATCATCACCAACGCAGCAGGCATGGGACCATGGGGGACAGGGATCAACAAGGGCGCATAGTAGCAGGCGAAATGTTGAGGAAGGTGCAGGAGAACATGAAGAAATGGAGGACGAACTGTCCATGGACATGGAAGACTCAGCAGATGAGGGAGACCTTGGTCAAATTTCAGTTGAAAGAGGTTGGGGGGAGATGTCAGAGGAAGAAAGAACGGGTAGCACCTCTATGCCACAAACACAGCGTGGACTTGGTCCGCTTGGCTGCGCAAGACACATGAGTGCCTTCTTGTTGCACTACCTCCAACATGACCCTCGTATTGTCAAAATTAGAAGTGATGATGACTACTGGATTGCCACACTATTAGATCCCCGGTACAAGTCCAAATTTTGTGACATAATTCCAGCCATAGAAAGGGACGCACGTATGCAGGAGTATCAGCAGAAGCTGTTACTCGATCTTAGCTCGGCTTTTCCACCAAACAACCGTGCAGGTGCAGGGAATGATTCTCCCAGTTGTAACTTGACAAACATGGGACGGTCTCGTCATCTTCAACAGTCTACCCGTACCAGTAGGACTGTATCTGGTGCTGGTAACAGCAATTTTATGGAATCTTTTCATAATTTTTTTAGACCCTCCTTTGCAAGGCCCCCAGAGACAACAAGTCTGACACATAGTCAACGGCTGGAGAGGATGATACAGGAGTATCTCCAAATGAACATCGATGCCATGACTTTGCAAATGGAGCCTTGCTCCTTTTGGGCTTCAAATCTTGAAAAATGGCCAGAGCTCTCCACTTACGCCTTGGAGATTTTGTCGTGTCCAGCTGCCAGCGTTGTCTCTGAACGTGTCTTCAGTGCTGCTGGGTGTGTGCTGACAGATAAGCGCACGCGTCTGTCCAGTGACAATGTGGACAGACTAACGTTCATCAAAATGAACAAGTCATGGATCCACAAGGAATTTACTACCCCTGTGTCATCCTGGGGAGAGTAAATGCTTGTGGATTTGGAATCATCCTGTTTGCAACTAGGGCACAAGTGCTGCCACTGATAAGGTGTCTGTGTGGCCCAATTTTTTGAAAAAAGGGAGACTCCGCTTAGAGTAACCTTTGCTTGCTGTGTTTTTTAAAAATGATCCAAGATGAACAGAGCTGGGATCAGGAAAAAATTTGCTACCTACCCCGGTGTCATCCTGGGGACGGTTAAGAATAGCGTATTTTTGAATGTGCTTGATGCAAATCAAAACATCCTGTTTGCAACTAGGGCATAAGTGCTGCCACTGATAAGGTGTCTGTGTGGCCCAATTTTTTGAAAAAAGGGAGACTCCGCTTGGAGTAACCCTTGCTTGCTGTGTTTTTTAAAAATGATCCAAGATGAACAGAGCTGGGATCAGGAAAGACTTTGCTACCTACCCCGGTGTCATCCTGGGGACGGTTAAGTATGGCGTATTTTTGAATATGCTTGATGCAAATCTAGCTGTGAAGTGTACAACTAGGGCACAAGTGCTGCCACTGAATGGGTGGGTGTGTGTGGGGCACAATTTTTGGAAAAAAAGGGAGACTCCGCTTGGAGTAACCCTTGCTTGCTGTGTTTTTTAAAAATGATCCAAGATGAACAGAGCTGGGATCAGGAAAGACTTTGCTACCTACCCCGGTGTCATCCTGGGGACGGTTAAGAATAGCGTATTTTTGAATGTGCTTGATGCAAATCAAAACATCCTGTTTGCAACTAGGGCACAAGTGCTGCCACTGATAAGGTGTCTGTGTGGCCCAATTTTTGGAAAAAAGGGAGACTCCGCTTGGAGTCACCTTGCGGTGTTTTACATGATTTTAGAAGGGCATGCCATGCCTATATCTGTGTCTCGTCCTCTTTTTCCTCGTAACGCTGTTTTGTTTTCACATGAGAATTTGTCCTTGTCACTTTCCCATGTGTTTGTGTTGTGAGTTGTTTGTCACCTTTTGGACACCTTTGAGGGTGTTTTCTAGGTGTTTTTATGTGTTTGTGATTGCCTGCCATTGTTTCCTATGCAGTTCGAGTTCGGTTCGTCGAACGTTCGACGAACCGAACTCGAACGGGAGCTCCGTTCGGCGAACCGACCTCGAGCCGAACCACGACCGGTTCGCTTATCTCTACTTTTCACCATTTCTATAATAATAAACTATCATAATAAACTATAATAAACTATTCTTTAAATCTAAACCTTCCTCCGTCTCTCTGGGGGCAACTCGTGTGGGGTTTTTTTTGTTTTTTTTACATATATGTGTTGTTTTTAAATCATTTTTAACTGTATTTTTTTGTTCCCTTTCCTTCCCCCTTTTTTTGCACTTGATGTGGCTTGTGATATAGGCAATTGAGACGTCCTGTTTCCCCATGTATATAATCGATCTGTGATGCATCTACTGGGATGATACAATCTTCGTATCTGGATGAAAATATATATGATGGAATTATCTCTCCAAATATTTTCTATTTACTATTTATTACTGCTTAAAATGGAATTATATCCTTATTTGCACTATTTTCTTCTATTAAAGTAATCCTGATATGTCGTTTTTTGTATTGTCATGGATGCTCAATATGATCTTATTGGTGAATCAGGACTATTACTATATGACCATTAGTCCTCCTATGTATGCTCCTACTTTAATGTGCTGTCGCCGCTGCCCACATTTTTAATGGGGATTGGGGTGGAGTATACGTTACATGTGGGTGACGCTGCTCCTCTCTCCCCTTATGTCCTATGACAGGTTAACTAATGCGGTTGGCGGCGCCTGCTGTTCGCGCCATGCTGGATGTGGGTCTATGAGGCTGGGGACGCCCACCTCCGCTCCCACAACAGAGATGTCCGTGGCGCATGCGCGGTGCCGCTCTCCACTCCACCCGCATGTAGGATCTCTCCAGCGGTGGGAGGTAACGTCACTTTGAGTCACTTCCGCTGGTGGGACCCGGAAGTAGCGGGCGGACGGGCGATGCTGTGGATGATCTCTGATGGTGGAGCATATATAGGAGCACTTTCAGGGTACACTTGCCACACATCGCCCCCTGAAGAAGCAACACAGCGAAACGCGTTGGGACTTCCTTCCCCTCACCGGACCTCTGCCTGGGCACTTGCCTTTACTGTGCACTTTATTATGGGTAAGTAGCAATGCTTCCGTGGTATTTTCTATGACTTCTTTTGCATTTAACAGGGAACATTGCTATATTTCCCTGTGCTTTGGTAATTCATATGGCAGAGACCCTTGGTCTGGGAACCATTTTCTGGGATCCATCTCCTGCACTTTATGACCTTTTATTATGATCACCTTATGTATTGTCTCCTTGTGTAATTTTTGACTATTTAATAAACATAACTACATTTTGATACGCATAAGGGACTTTGTCTTTAATTTACATTATGACTGGCCCGTTAAGACTCCTTTTTCTTTTTCTTGATTAATGGAATATTGTCTCCCTACCTCAAGCTACAGAATCACTATACATAAATACTATTACCATATGTTAACCACTAAAAGAAATACTTATGAATTATCAATAATTCCATCTATGGTGAACCTTATTAACCCCACACAAGAAACAAAAAAAAAACCATTATTGTTTTATAAACAGTCATTATTCCATCATGAGCAGAAAAGCGTTTTTGTTCCACATAATGGGGATTACTTCCCAGTCCTTCAAGGAAAAACATCCAAATTCTTATGCAATATACCAAAGTTCTTCCATATGTGTATATCCATCATATGCTCACAAGATGGAAAATGATACGAAGTACAATTTTATCTAAAAGGGAAATGAGACAACAATATGAATAAAAATTTTGTACAACTATATTTAAAAGACAAACCCCTACCCTCCGCGCCCACACTAAAATGACAAATATAAAAACAAAATTTATTAAATATTAATATTGATGAAACGAAGAGATGACAAAGAGATACAATTTCAATGCTTACAAAAATGCTCCAAACCCAAGGGTTTCATTGAGACCCTGTGGGTTCAACGTACCCAGCCTAAAAATCCAGCGGCTTTCTATTTTTGCCAAAATCTTGCCAAGGTCTAATACCAAGTGCCACTTGATCGATGGCTTTAACTTTGAGGTCATTGGGGTTACAATTATGAAATTCCTTAAAGTGACGTGGGAGGGTCTTAAGTTGTGTCACATCTTCCACAGTCCTCGCATTAGAAATATCCCGACAGTGCTCCCGTATTCTGATTTTAAGTTCACGGGTGGTAAGACCCACATATAGCTTTTTGCACAGACATTCACCTAAATAGATGACTTCTTTGGAGGATCAGGTCAATTGTTTTTTTTATGAAAAACTTTTTGGATCCATTAAAATTTATGAAACTTTTGGACTTAATTAAGTTTGCCAGGTCTTACAAAGGCCACACGGAAAGAAACCCTGGTCAGACAATGGCACCACCCTCTTATTTTTGCTTCACGATCAAAGTGACTGTGCACTAATGTGTCTTTAAGGTTCTTGGATCTTCACGCAGTGATTAAAGGTTTATCTGGAAGAAACCTTCTCATCACCGTGTCAGAACGCAAGATCCCCCAATACTTATTCATGATCTCCTTCATCTCCGCCCATCTGTTGTGGTACGTAGTGATAAACCGTACCTGCTCCATTTTTGAATCACCACCATTTTGCTTAGGTCCTTGACCACTGGAAAACAGAAAAGTATTTCTAGAGGTATGAGCAGCTCTTTGGTAACCCTTTCGGATTATTTTTTTGCTATAACCTCTCTCCAGAAATCTCTTCGCCAATTCTCCTGATTGTTTTTCGAAGGATCTCTGATCCGAGCAGATACGTATGGTCCTTTAAATTTGCCCTGTGGGTATCCCTGAAATTACTGCCTTGGGGTGTGAAGAAGAGGTGTGGAGGAGACTATTAGTGGCAGTACTTTTTCTAAAAATTGAGGTGGAAAGAAAACCATTGTCCTCAGTCTTTATAAAGATGTCCAAAAAATCCAATTCCCTTCCTTCTTTAAACGTGAGTTTTATATTTTGCTGATTATCATTGAGGGACTGCATTACACTGATGAGATCATCATGGGTACCATCCCAAATAAACAGGATATCATCAATGTAGCGCATCCAATTAAGGATGCGACTACAACCCGGGATGATTTCCCCCAAGAAAATGTCCCTCTCCCATGCACCCAGAAATAAGTTTGCGTATGAGGGGGCGCAAGCCGCCCCCATCGCAGTCCCCTGTGTTTGTTAAAAAAAATCTTATTATCAAAGGTAAATACATTTATGCGTTAATACAAATTCAAGTAGCAACAGCAATAACTCACACATAGATTTGTCAATGATGCTATATGTAGGAAATAGGAAACTTCCCGAAGGCCATCCACATGTCTGATGGAGGTATACAAGGACTCGACATCGGCCGTCACCAAGATCAAATCAGGACCAAGTTGGATACCATCCACTCTTCCAAGGGCCGATGTCGTATCCTTAATAAAAGATGGTAATTCCATCACTAGTGGTTGTAAATAATGATCAATGACATCACAATGACCTCACACAGTCCTCCATTACCCGCCACAATAGGTCTCCCCGGGGGATCCGTCAAACTTTTATGCACTTTTGGAATTAAGTACAGAGTGGCCAACTGGGGATGTAAATTCTTAATGTGGTCCACCAGTTTCTTAGGCACAATTCCCTGTTCAAATGCAACTGTGATAATACACAATAATTCCTCTTGGAAACTAGGAAGGGGATTAGCTGTCAACTTCTTGTAACATTGCCGCACATTTAATAATTTATATGCCTGTCGCTCATACATAGTGATGGGCCACACCACTATGTTCCCGCCTTTGTTGGCGGGTTTGAAAAGGACATCATTCCAAGACTGCAACTCACCTAGCGCCACCCTCTCCCCCTTAGTTAAATTTGATGAACCCGAAGGCTTAGAGAATTTCTGTTGAAATTCTTGTGACACCATCCATGTAAATATTTCAATAGCCGGACAAGAATTGAAGGCCGGACATTTTGTGGATTTTTGAAGGAGATTAAGGGGAAAATTACTCACCATTTGTGGTTCATTTTCCTCCTCCAGTAATTGCAATGTGGCCAGTGCTTCTCTCTTCTGTGTAGACCATAAGTCTTCCACTTGCTCAGTCTTACTATAAAATCTCTTAAAAAAACGTTTCCTGGCAAACAAGTGCAGGTCCTTCATGGACGTGAATGAATCTGCTGGACAAGAGGGAGAAAAGGATAAGCCCTTACTAAGAAGAGACACATGTGACTCCAAAAGATCATGTTGAGAAAGGTTAATTACTTTTAATTGTTGTGAGTCACCCGTGCTATCTTTATTGAAAATGTCATATGGACTTTTCCCAAATTTTTTCTTTATTTTTGCAATGTGTGTTAAACGTATGGCCTTGTTCCGTTGACATACTACTACTTGCCACACTGGAGGAAATGACTGCACTGAAGAACTTCTGGATCGATTATGCCCTTGTTCCAATTTTTTATTTTGCCAGCGGAAAATCTTGTTATTTTCAAAATCCCCCACATCTCATAAGTACTTCTTCTGTTTGTCAGTGCTGATCTCTTTTTCCCATTTTTCAAAATCTTTCTCTAATGAAGCAACTAAATTCTGAAACGATTCCCCATTCATCTCCTTTTAAAGAGATTGTTATGTCAATTCAATCTCTTTCTCCATTTTTTCTAATGTCATGGAGTTTTTCTCAATGATGATCCAGATGAATTCAAGCGAACATGCAGTTGCCGCCATCATCCATCTCTGGATCAGACCCTCCTCCTCCAGATCAAAGGCCGGATACATTTGAAGTCGGAGTCCCCTAGGAACAATCTTCTGTTCAAGATAGCTTTCCAAGGACATCCGAGTCCAGCATAATTTAGTTTTCTTATGCAGTATATTTTTGTATCTCTTTGTTAGCTCCCTGTGCGTACTATTGGTATCTGTAGTAGCTGCAACATCACGTTTAAAAATACCCAATGCTTTGGACTGCCAGGCTGTGTGAGCTTGGCTTCAAAGTCCATGATACCAAGACAATCTGTAACACAAACAGAGCAGTATGTAATAACACAACAATGGTCAAATGCATATACAGTTAGGTCCAGAAATATTTGGACAGTGACACAAGTTTTGTTATTTTAGCTATTTACAAAAACATGTTCAGAAATACAATTATATATATAATATGGGCTGAAAGTGCACACTCCCAGCTGCAATATGAGAGTTTTCACATCCAAATCGGAGAAAGGGTTTAGGAATCATAGCTCTGTAATGCATAGCCTCCTCTTTTCAAGGGACCAAAAGTAATTGGACAAGGGACTCTAAGGGCTGCAATTAACTCTGAAGGCATCT
The DNA here is from genome assembly GCF_048569485.1 of Anomaloglossus baeobatrachus. Taxonomy (NCBI): domain Eukaryota; kingdom Metazoa; phylum Chordata; class Amphibia; order Anura; family Aromobatidae; genus Anomaloglossus; species Anomaloglossus baeobatrachus. The sequence goes on from NC_134354.1 coordinate 321,702,132, forward strand.
CCCTCGTTAACCTGTAATCAATGAAGTAGTTAAAAGGTCTGGGGTTGATTACAGGTGTGTGGTTTTGCATTTGGAAGCTGTTGCTGTGACCAGACAACATGCGGTCTAAGGAACTCTCAATTGAGGTGAAGCAGAACATCCCGAGGCTGAAAAAAAAGAAAAAATCCATCAGAGAGATAGCAGACATGCTTGGAGTAGCAAAATCAACAGTCGGGTACATTCTGAGAAAAAAGGAATTGACTGGTGAGCTTGGGAACTCAAAAAGGCCTGGGCGTCCACGGATGACAACAGTGGTGGATGATCACCGCATACTTTCTTTGGTGAAGAAGAACCCGTTCACAACATCAACTGAAGTCCAGAACACTCTCAGTGAAGTAGGTGTATCTGTCTCTAAGTCAACAGTAAAGAGAAGACGCCATGAAAGTAAATACAAAGAGTTCACATCTAGATGCAAACCATTCATCAATTCCAAAAATAGACAGGCCAGAATTAAATTTGCTGAAAAACACCTCATGAAGCCAGCTCAGTTCTGGAAAAGTATTCTATGGACAGATGAGACCAAGATCAACCTGTACCAGAATGATGGGAAGAAAAAAGTTTGGAGAAGAAAGGGAACGGCACATGATCCAAGGCACACCACATCCTCTGTAAAACATGGTGGAGGCAACGTGATGGCATGGGCATGCATGGCTTTCAATGGCACTGGGTCACTTGTGTTTATTGATGACATAACAGCAGACAAGAGTAGCCGGATGAATTCTGAAGTGTACCGGGATATACTTTCAGCCCAGATTCAGCCAAATGCCGCAAAGTTGATCGGACGGCGCTTCATAGTACAGATGGACAATGACCTCAAGCATACAGCCAAAGCTACCCAGGAGTTCATGAGTGCAAAAAAGTGGAACATTCTGCAATGGCCAAGTCAATCACCAGATCTTAACCCAATTGAGCATGCATTTCACTTGCTCAAATCCAGACTTAAGACGGAAAGACCCACAAACAAGCAAGACCTGAAGGCTGCGGCTGTAAAGGCCTGGAAAAGCATTAAGAAGGAGGAAACCCAGCGTTTGGTGATGTCCATGGGTTCCAAACTTAAGGCAATGATTGCCTCTAAAGGATTCGCAACAAAATATTGAAAATAAAAATTTTTTTTTGGGTTTGGTTTATTTGTCCAATTACTTTTGACCTCCTAAAATGTGGAGTGTTTGTAAAGAAATGTGTACAATTCCTACAATTTCTATCAGATATTTTTATTCAAACCTTCAAATTAAATGTTACAATCTGCACTTGAATTCTGTTGTAGAGATTTCATTTCAAATCCAATGTGGTGGCATGCAGAGCCCAACTCGTGAAAATTGTGTCACTGTCCAAATATTTCTGGACCTAACTGTACACTCCAATTGCAATTATTTCAAACAGGAGGAAATGAGCATTTTTCCCCCACCAAAAAGGAGTACATACAAGTCCAATTTAATCAAATATAATATTTTATTAATGTTAAAAAATTAAACAGCCAAAACAAAACCACACTATAAAAAGCGATAGTTGCAGCAGAAAGAAATTAATCAGGACAAAGCAGCATTATAATGCACATTCTTTTTATTATAAAAAGTGACATGTGCTATGATGTACAAATTTTTGTATTCACAGATATAGAAATTTATAATTAAAGTGTCCAAGTGCAAATTATTGCACATACTCCCTCCATATCAACGTGTAAACAATCATATCGCATTAAGCAACATCACCTGTCACTACTGATGACTCGTGTGCTACAACCCAGTTACCACGTGGAGCTCAGTTGCGATACAAGCACTACCTATTAGAGCTGCACTGAATGCATGCTAGAAGCCTGACTCACCGCGTGCCCAAGGACATCCAGTGTTCAGCTAAATGTAAGACAAAAATCAGTCCCAACAGTAGTGCGATCGCAACAGAAACCACCATGAATAATAATAATTACCTGGGTGTAATAGAATGAAAGAGCCGCTCACGTCCAAGTCCCCGACATATGTTTCGCTACCCGGCTTCTACGGGGGGGGCATGCCAAAAAAATTTTGGTTTTATATTTGTAATTTTAGTGTAGGCATATGAGGGTAGGGGTTTGTCTTTTAAATATAGCTGTACAAATTTCTTATTCATATTGTTGTCTCATTTCCCTTTTAGATAAAATTGTACTTCGTATCATTTTCCATCTTGTGAGCATATGATTGATATACACATATGGAAGAACTTTGGTATCTTGCATAAGAATTTAAATGTTTTTCCTTGAAGGACTGGCAATTTATCCCCATTATGTGGAAAAAAAACGCTTTTCTGCTGATGACGGAATAATGACTGTTTATAAAACAATAACGGGGGGTTTTTTTGTTTCTTGTGTGGGGTTAAGAAGGTTCACCATAGATGGAATTATTGATAATTCATAAGTATTTCTTTTAGTGGTTAACATATGGTAATAGTATTTATGTATAGTGATTCTGTAGCTTGAGGTAGGGAGACAATATTCCATTGTTTGTATTTATATCCAGAATTATGGGACGCAGCGCTTGCGGTGTCTTGTATCCTCCCGGAACAAAATAATGGGCTCAATATCTGGGACACACTTGCGTCGCTGCATATATTCGGCAATTGCCATGCAATGTGCGTTCCTCGGTCGCCCGGCAGGACGTTACGTTTATATGATGGGAGGATTCAGACTGACGTAAGTGCTCACATGGTCCCTTATTGGATGAATAGGTGTATATAATCCCCTTGCTTTATCCTGCTTGGCACGCCCCCCATAGAAGTCGGGTAGCGAAACATATGTCGGGGACTTGGACGTGAACGGCTCTTCCATTCCATTACACCCAGATAATTAATATTACTCATGGTGGTTTCTGTTGCGATCGCACTACTGTTGAGACTGATTTTTGTCTTACATTTAGCTGAACACTAGGTGTCCTTGGGCACGCGGTGAGTCAGGCTTCTAGCATGCATTCAGTGCAGCTCTAATAGGTAGTGCTTGTATCTCAACTGAGCTCCATGTGGTAACTGGGTTGTAGCACACGAGTCATCAGTAGTGACAGGTGATGTTGCTTAATGCGATATGATTGTTTACACGTTGATATGGAGGGAGTATGTGCAATAATTTGCACTTGGATACTTTAATTATAAATTTCTATATCTGTAAATATAAAAATCTGTACATCATTACATCATAGCACATGTCACTTTTTATGGTATAGAATGTGCAATATAATGCAGCTTTGTCCTGATTAATTTCTTTCTGCTGCAACTATCGGTTTTTATAGTCTGGTTTTGTTTTGGTTGTTTAATTTTTTGACATTAATAAAATATTATATTTGATTAAATTGGACTGGTATGCGCTCCTTTTTGGTGGGGAAAAAAAATGCTCATTTCCTCCTGTTTGATATAATAGTTGCAATTGGAGTGTCCCTTTATGCACTTGACCATTGTTGTGTTATTATCAGCTTAACCGTACTGTTGCTGTGTCTGCTGAAACAATCACTGGATAATCTCAAAGAAGAAGCTTTGAGTGCCCAGCATGTGGCTAGGGACCCAGATTTCCCAATGGATGATGATACTACCCAGCTCAGCTAATATTCTTGAGGCAATATTAGGTGATGATGAGGAGGATGGGGAGGGAGAGGACTTGTTTTTCTGTGCTACCAAGGAGACTCACAATGCTACACAGTGCACTCTCAACTAGAGATGAGCGAACCGGTCGCGGTTCGGCTCGAGGTTGGTTCGCCGAACGGACCTCCCGTTCGAGTTCGGTTCGTCGAACGTTCGACGAACCGAACTCGAACTGCATAGGAAACAATGGCAGGCAATCACAAACACAGAAAAACACCTAGAAAACACCCTCAAAGGTGTCCTAAAGGTGACAAACAACTCAAACACATTGGAAAGTGAAAAGGACATATACTCATGCGAAAACAAAACAGCTGGACAAGGAAAAAGAGGAGGACACACAGATATAGGCATGGCACGCCATTCTAAAATCATGTAAAACACCGCAAGGTGACTCCAAGCATAGTCTCCCTTTTTTTCCAAAAATTGGGCCCCACACCCACCCACCCATTCAGTGGCAGCAGTTGGGCCCCAGTTGTACACTTCACAGCTAGATTTGCAGCAAGCACATTCCAAAATACGCCATTCTTATCCGTCCCCAGGATGACACCGGGGTAGGTAGCAAAGTCTTTGCTAACCCATGACTTGTTCATCTTGGCTTCTTTTAAAAACACAGCAAGCAAGGGTTACTCCAAGCGGAGTCTCCCTTTTTTTCCAAAAATTGGGCCCCACACACCCACCCATTCAGTGGCAGCAGTTGTGCCCCAGTTGTACACTTCACAGCTAGATTTGCATCAAGCACATTCAAAAATACGCCATTCTTATCCGTCCCCAGGATGACACCGGGGTAGGTAGCAAAGTCTTTGCTGACCCATGACTTGTTCATCTTGGCTTCTTTTAAAAACAATGTAAGCAAGGGTTACTCCAAGCGGAGTCTCCCTTTTTTTCCAAAAATTGGGCCCCACACACCCACCCATTCAGTGGCAGCAGTTGTGCCCCAGTTGTACACTTCACAGCTAGATTTGCATCAAGCACATTCCAAAATACGCCATTCTTATCCGTCCCCAGGATGACACCGGGGTAGGTAGCAAAGTCTTTCCTGATCCCAGCTCTGTTCATCTTGGCTTCTTTTAAAAACACAGCAAGCAAGGGTTACTCCAAGCGGAGTCTCCCTTTTTTTCCAAAAATTGGGCCCCACACACCCACCCATTCAGTGGCAGCAGTTGTGCCCCAGTTGTACACTTCACAGCTAGATTTGCATCAAGCACATTCCAAAATACGCCATTCTTATCCGTCCCCAGGATGACACCGGGGTAGGTAGCAAAGTCTTTGCTGACCCATGACTTGTTCATCTTGGCTTCTTTTAAAAACAATGTAAGCAAGGGTTACTCCAAGCGGAGTCTCCCTTTTTTCAAAAAATTGGGCCCCACACACACCCACCCATTCAGTGGCAGCAGTTGTGCCCCAGTTGTACACTTCACAGCTAGATTTGCATCAAGCACATTCAAAAATACGCCATTCTTATCCGTCCCCAGGATGACACCGGGGTAGGTAGCAAAGTCTTTGCTGACCCATGACTTGTTCATCTTGGCTTCTTTTAAAAACACAGCAAGCAAGGGTTACTCCAAGCGGAGTCTCCCTTTTTTCCAAAAATTGGGCCACACAGACACCCACCCCATCAGTGGCAGCACTTGGGCCCTAGTTGCAAACAGGATGTTTTGATTTGCATCAAGCACATTCCAAAATACGCCATTCTTATCCGTCCCCAGGATGACACCGGGGTAGGTAGCAAAGTCTTTCCTGATCCCAGCTCTGTTCATCTTGGCTTCTTTTAAAAACACAGCAAGCAAGGGTTACTCCAAGCGGAGTCTCCCTTTTTTTCCAAAAATTGGGCCCCACACACCCACCCATTCAGTGGCAGCAGTTGTGCCCCAGTTGTACACTTCACAGCTAGATTTGCATCAAGCACATTCCAAAATACGCCATTCTTATCCGTCCCCAGGATGACACCGGGGTAGGTAGCAAAGTCTTTCCTGATCCCAGCTCTGTTCATCTTGGCTTCTTTTAAAAACACAGCAAGCAAGGGTTACTCCAAGCGGAGTCTCCCTTTTTTTCCAAAAATTGGGCCCCACACACCCACCCATTCAGTGGCAGCAGTTGTGCCCCAGTTGTACACTTCACAGCTAGATTTGCATCAAGCACATTCCAAAATACGCCATTCTTATCCGTCCCCAGGATGACACCGGGGTAGGTAGCAAAGTCTTTGCTGACCCATGACTTGTTCATCTTGGCTTCTTTTAAAAACAATGTAAGCAAGGGTTACTCCAAGCGGAGTCTCCCTTTTTTCAAAAAATTGGGCCCCACACACACCCACCCATTCAGTGGCAGCAGTTGTGCCCCAGTTGTACACTTCACAGCTAGATTTGCATCAAGCACATTCAAAAATACGCCATTCTTATCCGTCCCCAGGATGACACCGGGGTAGGTAGCAAAGTCTTTGCTGACCCATGACTTGTTCATCTTGGCTTCTTTTAAAAACACAGCAAGCAAGGGTTACTCCAAGCGGAGTCTCCCTTTTTTCCAAAAATTGGGCCACACAGACACCCACCCCATCAGTGGCAGCACTTGGGCCCTAGTTGCAAACAGGATGTTTTGATTTGCATCAAGCACATTCAAAAATACGCCATTCTTATCCGTCCCCAGGATGACACCGGGGTAGGTAGCAAAGTCTTTCCTGATCCCAGCTCTGTTCATCTTGGCTTCTTTTAAAAACACAGCAAGCAAGGGTTACTCCAAGCGGAGTCTCCTTTTTTTCCAAAAATTGGGCCCCACACACCCACCCATTCAGTGGCAGCAGTTGTGCCCCAGTTGTACACTTCACAGCTAGATTTGCATCAAGCACATTCCAAAATACGCCATTCTTATCCGTCCCCAGGATGACACCGGGGTAGGTAGCAAAGTCTTTCCTGATCCCAGCTCTGTTCATCTTGGCTTCTTTTAAAAACACAGCAAGCAAGGGTTACTCCAAGCGGAGTCTCCCTTTTTTTCCAAAAATTGGGCCCCACACACCCACCCATTCAGTGGCAGCAGTTGTGCCCCAGTTGTACACTTCACAGCTAGATTTGCATCAAGCACATTCCAAAATACGCCATTCTTATCCGTCCCCAGGATGACACCGGGGTAGGTAGCAAAGTCTTTCCTGATCCCAGCTCTGTTCATCTTGGCTTCTTTTAAAAACACAGCAAGCAAGGGTTACTCCAAGCGGAGTCTCCCTTTTTTTCCAAAAATTGGGCCCCACACACCCACCCATTCAGTGGCAGCAGTTGTGCCCCAGTTGTACACTTCACAGCTAGATTTGCATCAAGCACATTCCAAAATACGCCATTCTTATCCGTCCCCAGGATGACACCGGGGTAGGTAGCAAAGTCTTTGCTGACCCATGACTTGTTCATCTTGGCTTCTTTTAAAAACAATGTAAGCAAGGGTTACTCCAAGCGGAGTCTCCCTTTTTTCAAAAAATTGGGCCCCACACACACCCACCCATTCAGTGGCAGCAGTTGTGCCCCAGTTGTACACTTCACAGCTAGATTTGCATCAAGCACATTCAAAAATACGCCATTCTTATCCGTCCCCAGGATGACACCGGGGTAGGTAGCAAAGTCTTTGCTGACCCATGACTTGTTCATCTTGGCTTCTTTTAAAAACACAGCAAGCAAGGGTTACTCCAAGCGGAGTCTCCCTTTTTTCCAAAAATTGGGCCACACAGACACCCACCCCATCAGTGGCAGCACTTGGGCCCTAGTTGCAAACAGGATGTTTTGATTTGCATCAAGCACATTCCAAAATACGCCATTCTTATCCGTCCCCAGGATGACACCGGGGTAGGTAGCAAAGTCTTTCCTGATCCCAGCTCTGTTCATCTTGGCTTCTTTTAAAAACACAGCAAGCAAGGGTTACTCCAAGCGGAGTCTCCCTTTTTTTCCAAAAATTGGGCCCCACACACCCACCCATTCAGTGGCAGCAGTTGTGCCCCAGTTGTACACTTCACAGCTAGATTTGCATCAAGCACATTCCAAAATACGCCATTCTTATCCGTCCCCAGGATGACACCGGGGTAGGTAGCAAAGTCTTTCCTGATCCCAGCTCTGTTCATCTTGGCTTCTTTTAAAAACACAGCAAGCAAGGGTTACTCCAAGCGGAGTCTCCCTTTTTTTCCAAAAATTGGGCCCCACACACCCACCCATTCAGTGGCAGCAGTTGTGCCCCAGTTGTACACTTCACAGCTAGATTTGCATCAAGCACATTCCAAAATACGCCATTCTTATCCGTCCCCAGGATGACACCGGGGTAGGTAGCAAAGTCTTTGCTGACCCATGACTTGTTCATCTTGGCTTCTTTTAAAAACAATGTAAGCAAGGGTTACTCCAAGCGGAGTCTCCCTTTTTTCAAAAAATTGGGCCCCACACACACCCACCCATTCAGTGGCAGCAGTTGTGCCCCAGTTGTACACTTCACAGCTAGATTTGCATCAAGCACATTCAAAAATACGCCATTCTTATCCGTCCCCAGGATGACACCGGGGTAGGTAGCAAAGTCTTTGCTGACCCATGACTTGTTCATCTTGGCTTCTTTTAAAAACACAGCAAGCAAGGGTTACTCCAAGCGGAGTCTCCTTTTTTTCCAAAAATTGGGCCCCACACACCCACCCATTCAGTGGCAGCAGTTGTGCCCCAGTTGTACACTTCACAGCTAGATTTGCATCAAGCACATTCCAAAATACGCCATTCTTATCCGTCCCCAGGATGACACCGGGGTAGGTAGCAAAGTCTTTCCTGATCCCAGCTCTGTTCATCTTGGCTTCTTTTAAAAACACAGCAAGCAAGGGTTACTCCAAGCGGAGTCTCCCTTTTTTTCCAAAAATTGGGCCCCACACACCCACCCATTCAGTGGCAGCAGTTGTGCCCCAGTTGTACACTTCACAGCTAGATTTGCATCAAGCACATTCCAAAATACGCCATTCTTATCCGTCCCCAGGATGACACCGGGGTAGGTAGCAAAGTCTTTCCTGATCCCAGCTCTGTTCATCTTGGCTTCTTTTAAAAACACAGCAAGCAAGGGTTACTCCAAGCGGAGTCTCCCTTTTTTTCCAAAAATTGGGCCCCACACAGACACCTTATCAGTGGCAGCACTTGTGCCCTAGTTGCAAACAGGATGTTTTGATTTGCATCAAGCACATTCCAAATCAACAAGCATTTACTCTCCCCAGGATGACACAGGGGTAGTAAATTCCTTCTGGATCCATGACTTGTTCATTTTGATGAACGTCAGTCTGTCCACATTGTCACTGGACAGACGCGTGCGCTTATCTGTCAGCACACACCCAGCAGCACTGAATACACGTTCAGAGACAACGCTGGCAGCTGGACACGACAAAATCTCCAAGGCGTAAGTTGCGAGCTCTGGCCATTTTTCTAGGTTTGAAGCCCAAAAGGAGCAAGGCTCCAGTTGCACAGTCATGGCATCGATGTTCATTTGGAGATACTCCTGTATCATCCTCTCCAGCCGTTGACTATGTGTCAGACTTGTTGTCTCTGGTGGCCTTGCAAAAGAGGGTCTAAAAAAATTATGAAAAGATTCCATAAAATTGCTGTTACCGGCACCAGATACGGTCCTACTGGTACGGGTAGACTGTTGAAGATGACGAGACCGTCCCATGTTTGTCAAGTTACAACTGGGAGATTCACTCCCTGCACCTGCACGGTTGTTTGGTGGAAAAGCCGAGCTAAGATCTAGTAACAGCTTCTGCTGATACTCCTGCATACGTGCGTCCCTTTCTATGGCTGGAATTATGTCACAAAATTTGGACTTGTACCGGGGATCTAATAGTGTGGCAATCCAGTAGTCATCATCACTTCTAATTTTGACAATACGACTGTCATGTTGGAGGTAGTGCAACAAAAAGGCACTCATGTGTCTTGCGCAGCCATGCGGACCAAGTCCACGCTGTGTTTGTGGCATAGAGGTGCTACCCGTTCTTTCTTCCTCTGACATCTGACCCCAACCTCTTTCAACTGAAATTTGACCAAGGTCTCCCTCATCCGCTGAGTCTTCCATGTCCATGGACAGTTCGTCCTCCATTTCTTCATGTTCTCCTGCACCTTGCTCAACATTTCGCCTGCTACTATGCGCCCTTGTCGATCCCTGTCCCCCATGGTCCCATGCCTGCTGCGTTGGTGATGATGAACGTCTGGACCTTGGTGATGTTGTTGTCCCTTGCGCATATGAATCCTCCTGTAGTTCCTCCCCTTCATGTTGTCCCACCCCCTGACTCCGAATAGTGTTTAGCGTGTGCTCCAGCATGTAAATGACTGGAATCGTCATGCTGATAATGGCATTGTCAGAGCTAAACATATTCGTCGTTATGTCGAAACTGTGCAGAAGGGTGCATAGGTCCTTGATCTGAGACCACTCCATCAGGGTGATCTGCCCCACCTCTGCATCTCGTTGGCCCAGGCTATACGTCATGACGTATTGCACCAGGGCTCTGCGGTGCTGCCACAGTCGCTGTAACATGTGGAGAGTTGAATTCCAGCGTGTCGCCACATCGCATTTCAGGCGATGAACCGGCAGGCCGAAAGACTTCTGGAGCGATGCAAGTCGCTCAGCTGCGGCGCTTGAACGGCGGAAGTGAGCAGACAGTTTTCGTGCCCTGTTCAGAAGGCCATCTAGGCCGGGATAGTGTGTTAAAAATTGCTGCACGACAAGGTTCAACACGTGAGCCATACAAGGTACGTGTGTCACCTTGCCCAGGCGAAGGGCCGCACCCAGGTTTGCAGCATTGTCGCACACGGCCTTACCAGGCTGCAGGTTGAGTGGAGACAACCATTTATTAAACTCGGACCGCAGAGCTGACCACAACTCCTCAGCTGTGTGACTCTTATTACCAAGACATGTCAAGCTAAAGACCGCCTGATGCCGTTGCGCTCTGCTGCCAGCATAGTAATGAGGGGTGCGTGATTCCTTCTGCGCAGTGAGAACGCTGGTGGCCTGACCAGGCAGGCTTGGGGCGGAGGTGGAGGACCCAGATGAGGTGGAGGATGCAGAAGCAGTGGCGGAACTTGGACAGACAGAGGATTGACACACAAGTCGTGGGGACGGCAAGACTTGTGCAGCAGACCCTTCACCATCTATCACCATAGTTACCCAGTGCCCAGTCAGCGACATGTAACGTTCCGGTCCATGCTTACTGGTCCAAGTATCGGTGGTGAAATGCACCCGTTGACACACAGAGTTTCTCAAGGAAGCGGTGATGTTGTGTGTGACATGCTGGTGTAGCGCGGGCACACCTTTCTTAGAGAAGTAGTGGCGACTAGGCATCTGGTACTGGGGCACAGCGACAGACATAAGGTCTCTAAAATCCTGTGTGTCCACTAGGCGGAAAGGCAGCATTTCGGTAGCCAACAGCTTACAGAGGGATAGAGTCAACCTCTTAGCTTTGTCATGGGTCGGAGGAAGTGGCCTTTTATTTGACCACATCTGAGGGACAGAGATCTGGCTGCTGTGTGTAGACGGTGTTGAGTAGGGTGTCCCTGGAAAAATGCAGGTTTGTGAGGAAAGTGCAGGCGGAGACATGATGTTGCGTTCATCCAACGTTGGTGCTATCGATGTCTGAGAGAGCTGTACACACTCACTTGTTTCCCCTTCCAAACCAACTGACGACCTTACAAGCAAACTGCCTGTTGCGGTTACAGTGGTGGAAGTTTTGCGTGGAAAAACAGGTGTGACAGCTGTCCCCACAGTCCTAGAAGATGAAGAGCGCGCGGATGCACTGGAAGGGGCGGGCGGTGGATGGTTCGCTCCGCTAGGCCGCATTGCAGCACGGTGAGCTTCCCACCGGGACATATGATATTTAGTCATGTGACGATTCATGGAAGAAGTTGTCAAACTGCTGAGGTTTTGACCTCTACTAACAGAATCATGACAAATGTTACATATCACATGAGTTGGGCGATCTTTTTCGATGTGAAAAAAGGACCAGGCTAGGCAAGGCTTAGAGGCCATGCGACCTGTTGATCCACCCCGAATAATGCTCATAGGCAGAGTGGTGGCTGAGGATGCAGTTGTAGACGTGCTACCAGTGCTCCAACTCTGTCCAGGAAGGCGCAAGGTAACTTCGTCGTCGGTTGCATCCTCCTCCACCGCCTCTGTTGACCTCCTCGAGTGCCTGACTGGGGGTTGACAGTAGGTGGGATCTAGAACGTCATCATCAATTGTTGTGTTTGCACTCCCCTCCCCCTCAGACCGAGCCTCTTCTTGCCCTGACCGAATATTTAAGTTGTCATCCCAATCGGGTATCTGCGTCTCATCTTCATCAGTATGTTCCTCATTGTCTATAACCACAGGTGTTACAGTTTGTGACAAAGGGTCAACATTATGCTCAGAAACTTGGTCCTCACGGCCTGAATCTGAGTCACAAAGGTTCTGGGCATCACTGCAGACCATTTCCTGTTCTGTACTCACTGTAGCTTGGGAGCAGACCTCTGATTCCCAGGCTATAGTGTGACTGAACAGCTCTGCAGACTCAGCCATCTCAGTTCCACCATACTGTGCAGGGCTGATGGAGACTTCAGAGCTGGGAGAAATCAAGTGTGATTGGGATGACAACTCAGAGGACTGGTGTTTTTTGGATGCGGTACTTGAAGTGGCTGAGAGGGCACTTGTTGGACCACTTGAGATCCATTCAAGCATTTTCCTTTTTTGCCCATCATCTACCTTTGTTCCTCTTGTTTGTGTCCGTAAAAAAGGGAGCACATCGGATTGTCCACAATAAGTAGTAGACATCTTACTTTTGCTAGTAGATGGTCTATCTTCAGCAGATGATAATGGAGCTTTGCCACCTTCCCCACTGACAAAACCTTTTTTGCCTTTTCCACCACGCCTCTTCCCCTTTCCACCAGCATCTGTCATTTTGCCACTCATGTTGATTGCGACAAGATTGTGGACTGAAAATGTGGTAGTAAAAATTGAGAGGTGGTGAAGATTGCAGTGGTGGTCTAGCTTTATTAACAGCAAAATAATAAAGAATAAATATCCCTGACAATGCAACTTAGTTATAATTAGTTGGAGTGTGCAACGCAGGCAGACGTGCTGCAAATGTCTTGGCACTAGTGGGACTATAGCAAAGTCCAATAGCCACGTATAGGATGCCACTAGGTACACTGAGTGTGTGCTAGTATAATGGCTTAGTTATAATTAGTTGGAGTGTGCAACGCAGGCAGATGCGCTCTGCAAATGTCTTGGCACTAGTGGGACTATAGCAAAGTCCAATAGCCACGTATAGGATGCCACTAGGTACACTGAGTGTGTGCTAGTATAATGGCTTAGTTATAATTAGTTGGAGTGTGCAACGCAGGCAGATGCGTTCTGCAAATGTCTTGGCACTAGTTGGACTAAAGCAAAGTCCAATAGCCACGTATAGGATGCCACTAGGTACACTGAGTGTGTGCTAGTATAATGGCTTAGTTTTAATTAGTTGGAGTGTGCAACGCAGGCAGATGCGTTCTGCAAATGTCTTGGCACTAGTGGGACTAAAGCAAAGTCCAATAGCCACGTATAGGATGCCACTAGGTACACTGAGTGTTTGCTAGTATAATGGCTTAGTTATAATTAGTTGGAGTGTGCAACGCAGGCAGACGTGCTGCAAATGTCTTGGCACTAGTGGGACTATAGCAAAGTCCAATAGCCACGTATAGGATGCCACTAGGTACACTGAGTGTGTGCTAGTATAATGGCTTAGTTATAATTAGTTGGAGTGTGCAACGCAGGCAGACGTGCTGCAAATGTCTTGGCACTAGTGGGACTATAGCAAAGTCCAATAGCCACGTATAGGATGCCACTAGGTACACTGAGTGTGTGCTAGTATAATGGCTTAGTTATAATTAGTTGGAGTGTGCAACGCAGGCAGACGTGCTGCAAATGTCTTGGCACTAGTGGGACTATAGCAAAGTCCAATAGCCACGTATAGGATGCCACTAGGTACACTGAGTGTGTGCTAGTATAATGGCTTAGTTATAATTAGTTGGAGTGTGCAACGCAGGCAGACGTGCTGCAAATGTCTTGGCACTAGTGGGACTATAGCAAAGTCCAATAGCCACGTATAGGATGCCACTAGGTACACTGAGTGTGTGCTAGTATAATGGCTTAGTTATAATTAGTTGGAGTGTGCAACGCAGGCAGATGCGTTCTGCAAATGTCTTGGCACTAGTGGGACTATAGCAAAGTCCAATAGCCACGTTTAGGATGCCACTAGGTACACTGAGTGTTTGCTAGTAAAATGGCTTAGTTATAATGAGTTGGAGTGTGCAATGCAGGCAGACGCGCTCTGCAAATGTCTTTGCACTAGTGTGACTATAGCAAAGTCCAATAGCCACGTATAGGATGCCACTAGGTACACTGAGTGTTTGCTAGTATAATGGCTTAGTTATAATGAGTTGGAGTGTGCAATGCAGGTAGAGGTGCTGCAAATGTCTTTGCACTAGTGTGACTATAGCAAAGTCCAATAGCCACGTTTAGGATGCCACTAGGTACACTGAGTGTTTGCTAGTAAAATGGCTTAGTTATAATGAGTTGGAGTGTGCAATGCAGGCAGACGCGCTCTGCAAATGTCTTTGCACTAGTGGGACTAAACAACAGTCCAATAGCCACGTATAGGATGCCACTAGGTACACTGAGTGTGTGCTAGTATAATGGCTTAGTTATAATTAGTTGGAGTGTGCAACGCAGGCAGATGCGCTCTGCAAATGTCTTGGCACTAGTGGGACTATAGCAAAGTCCAATAGCCACGTATAGGATGCCACTAGGTACACTGAGTGTGTGCTAGTATAATGGCTTAGTTATAATTAGTTGGAGTGTGCAACGCAGGCAGATGCGCTCTGCAAATGTCTTGGCACTAGTGGGACTATAGCAAAGTCCAATAGCCACGTATAGGATGCCACTAGGTACACTGAGTGTGTGCTAGTATAATGGCTTAGTTATAATTAGTTGGAGTGTGCAACGCAGGCAGATGCGTTCTGCAAATGTCTTGGCACTAGTTGGACTAAAGCAAAGTCCAATAGCCACGTATAGGATGCCACTAGGTACACTGAGTGTGTGCTAGTATAATGGCTTAGTTATAATTAGTTGGAGTGTGCAACGCAGGCAGATGCGTTCTGCAAATGTCTTGGCACTAGTGGGACTAAAGCAAAGTCCAATAGCCACGTATAGGATGCCACTAGGTACACTGAGTGTTTGCTAGTATAATGGCTTAGTTATAATTAGTTGGAGTGTGCAACGCAGGCAGACGTGCTGCAAATGTCTTGGCACTAGTGGGACTATAGCAAAGTCCAATAGCCACGTATAGGATGCCACTAGGTACACTGAGTGTGTGCTAGTATAATGGCTTAGTTATAATTAGTTGGAGTGTGCAACGCAGGCAGACGTGCTGCAAATGTCTTGGCACTAGTGGGACTATAGCAAAGTCCAATAGCCACGTATAGGATGCCACTAGGTACACTGAGTGTGTGCTAGTATAATGGCTTAGTTATAATTAGTTGGAGTGTGCAACGCAGGCAGACGTGCTGCAAATGTCTTGGCACTAGTGGGACTATAGCAAAGTCCAATAGCCACGTATAGGATGCCACTAGGTACACTGAGTGTGTGCTAGTATAATGGCTTAGTTATAATTAGTTGGAGTGTGCAACGCAGGCAGACGTGCTGCAAATGTCTTGGCACTAGTGGGACTATAGCAAAGTCCAATAGCCACGTATAGGATGCCACTAGGTACACTGAGTGTGTGCTAGTATAATGGCTTAGTTATAATTAGTTGGAGTGTGCAACGCAGGCAGATGCGTTCTGCAAATGTCTTGGCACTAGTGGGACTATAGCAAAGTCCAATAGCCACGTTTAGGATGCCACTAGGTACACTGAGTGTTTGCTAGTAAAATGGCTTAGTTATAATGAGTTGGAGTGTGCAATGCAGGCAGACGCGCTCTGCAAATGTCTTTGCACTAGTGTGACTATAGCAAAGTCCAATAGCCACGTATAGGATGCCACTAGGTACACTGAGTGTTTGCTAGTATAATGGCTTAGTTATAATGAGTTGGAGTGTGCAATGCAGGTAGAGGTGCTGCAAATGTCTTTGCACTAGTGTGACTATAGCAAAGTCCAATAGCCACGTTTAGGATGCCACTAGGTACACTGAGTGTTTGCTAGTAAAATGGCTTAGTTATAATGAGTTGGAGTGTGCAATGCAGGCAGACGCGCTCTGCAAATGTCTTTGCACTAGTGGGACTAAACAACAGTCCAATAGCCACGTATAGGATGCCACTAGGTACACTGAGTGTGTGCTAGTATAATGGCTTAGTTATAATTAGTTGGAGTGTGCAACGCAGGCAGATGCGTTCTGCAAATGTCTTGGCACTAGTGGGACTATAGCAAAGTCCAATAGCCACGTATAGGATGCCACTAGGTACACTGAGTGTTTGCTAGTATAATGGCTTAGTTATAATTAGTTGGAGTGTGCAACGCAGGCAGATGCGCTCTGCAAATGTCTTGCCACTAGTGTGACTATAGCAAAGTCCAATAGCCACGTATAGGATGCCACTAGGTACACTGAGTGTTTGCTAGTATAATGGCTTAGTTATAATTAGTTGGAGTGTGCAACGCAGGCAGATGCGCTCTGCAAATGTCTTGGCACTAGTGGGACTATAGCAAAGTCCAATAGCCACGTATAGGATGCCACTAGGTACACTGAGTGTTTGCTAGTATAATGGCTTAGTTATAATTAGTTGGAGTGTGCAACGCAGGCAGACGTGCTGCAAATGTCTTGGCACTAGTGGGACTATAGCAAAGTCCAATAGCCACGTATAGGATGCCACTAGGTACACTGAGTGTTTGCTAGTATAATGGCTTAGTTATAATGAGTTGGAGTGTGCAATGCAGGCAGACGCGCTCTGCAAATGTCTTTGCACTAGTGTGACTATAGCAAAGTCCAATAGCCACGTATAGGATGCCACTAGGTACACTGAGTGTTTGCTAGTATAATGGCTTAGTTATAATGAGTTGGAGTGTGCAATGCAGGTAGAGGTGCTGCAAATGTCTTTGCACTAGTGTGACTATAGCAAAGTCCAATAGCCACGTTTAGGATGCCACTAGGTACACTGAGTGTTTGCTAGTAAAATGGCTTAGTTATAATGAGTTGGAGTGTGCAATGCAGGCAGACGCGCTCTGCAAATGTCTTTGCACTAGTGGGACTAAACAACAGTCCAATAGCCACGTATAGGATGCCACTAGGTACACTGAGTGTGTGCTAGTATAATGGCTTAGTTATAATTAGTTGGAGTGTGCAACGCAGGCAGATGCGTTCTGCAAATGTCTTGGCACTAGTGGGACTATAGCAAAGTCCAATAGCCACGTATAGGATGCCACTAGGTACACTGAGTGTTTGCTAGTATAATGGCTTAGTTATAATTAGTTGGAGTGTGCAACGCAGGCAGATGCGCTCTGCAAATGTCTTGCCACTAGTGTGACTATAGCAAAGTCCAATAGCCACGTATAGGATGCCACTAGGTACACTGAGTGTTTGCTAGTATAATGGCTTAGTTATAATTAGTTGGAGTGTGCAACGCAGGCAGATGCGCTCTGCAAATGTCTTGGCACTAGTGGGACTATAGCAAAGTCCAATAGCCACGTATAGGATGCCACTAGGTACACTGAGTGTTTGCTAGTATAATGGCTTAGTTATAATTAGTTGGAGTATGCAACGCAGGCAGACGTGCTGCAAATGTCTTGGCACTAGTGGGACTATAGCAAAGTCCAATAGCCACGTATAGGATGCCACTAGGTACACTGAGTGTTTGCTAGTATAATGGCTTAGTTATAATTAGTTGGAGTGTGCAACGCAGGCAGATGCGCTCTGCAAATGTCTTGGCACTAGTGGGACTATAGCAAAGTCCAATAGCCACGTATAGGATGCCACTAGGTACACTGAGTGTGTGCTAGTATAATGGCTTAGTTATAATTAGTTGGAGTGTGCAACGCAGGCAGATGCGTTCTGCAAATGTCTTGGCACTAGTGGGACTAAAGCAAAGTCCAATAGCCACAGATAGGATGCCACTAGGTACACTGAGTGTTTGCTAGTATAATGGCTTAGTTATCAGTTGGAGTGTGCAGAGGACAAGAGGGTACAGTGGCAGGATTGTGGTGCTCTGGGTAAAGGAATGGAAGCCTGCCTTTCTATTCCCTCCTAATAGGGAAATGCAGGGAGGAAATCCCTGACCTTGGCTGCACAGACGCTGACGCTGTTTTCAGGACCTGTCACCTTAACTCTGACCCTGCCGGTTTGAGCCCTTAAAAGGACTGCTAGAAAGTGCTATCCCTATGCTGTCCAGCGCTGTGTATGGTGCGCATACAGCTGTATCAGCGATAGGACTCAGGAAGGAGCTGCGACAGTGATGTCTGACACCAAGGACGCAGAAGAGATAATGGCGTCCTGGAGGAAAATGTCCGGTTTTATAATGCAGGGACATGTAACATGCAGATCCTATCACACATGCCGTTGCTTCTCTGGCTCAAAGTCCCCTTAGCTGTGTGTGTGTCTGTGATTGGCTGACATGCTGGCCCGCCCCACAAGACGCGCGCGCTTAGGGAAGGAAGACAAGAAAAAAAAAAAAAAAATGGCCATCGCCATTATAGAAACAGCAGTGATCTGAAGGCGCTGTTCACGCACACTATACACTGAAATGTGATAATAGTTTGATTCACAGAGTGACTTACACTATTACAGCAGAAACCAAGCTATGATTTAGCTGTTTTTTGGCTGCTAGAACCGTTCTCGAACGTTTCTAGAACTATCGAGCTTTTGCAAAAAGCTCGAGTTCTAGTTCGATCTAGAACATGCCCCAAAATCACTCGAGCCTAGAACTGGAGAACCACGAACCACGAACCACGCTAAACTCTACTCTCAACCCCACCTTCATGTCTGTCCAGCATGGATGGGCTGGAGATGAGGAGTTAGAGGAGGAGGCCAGTCAGCATTAGGAGAGGAAGGGTATTGTTCCTCCTGGTGGGGACACAGAACCTTTGTCTGTTTGCAGCTTGGCCCACATGGCACAGCTCATGTGTAAGTGTCTATGGCAAGACCCTCACGTGATACACATATTATCCAACAACCTGTATTGGTTGGCCAACCTTCTGGACACACGATTAGAGTTGAGCGCGGTTCTAGGTTCGAGGT
This sequence comes from Anomaloglossus baeobatrachus, assembly GCF_048569485.1. Taxonomy (NCBI): domain Eukaryota; kingdom Metazoa; phylum Chordata; class Amphibia; order Anura; family Aromobatidae; genus Anomaloglossus; species Anomaloglossus baeobatrachus. The sequence continues at coordinate 321,720,976 of NC_134354.1, forward strand.
TCTCCAGTTCTAGGCTCGAGTGATTTTGGGGCCTGTTCTAGATCGAACTAGAACTCGAGCTTTTTGCAAAAGCTCGATAGGTCTAGAAACGTACGACAATGGTTCTAGCAGCAAAAAAAACAGCTAATTCCTAGCTTGCTTTCCGCTGTAATAGTGTAAGTCACTCTGTGACTCACACTATTATGAAATTTCAGTGTATAGTGTGCGTGAACAGCGCCTTCAGATCACTGCTGTTTGTATAATGGCGATCGCCTTTTTTTTTTTTTTTTCCTTGTCTTCCTTCCCTAAACGCGCGCGTCTTGTGGGGCGGGCCAGCATGTCAGCCAATCCCAGACACACACACAGCTAAGTGGACTTTTAGCCAGAGAAGCAACGGCATGTGTGATAGGATGTCCATGTCACATGTCCCTGCATTATAAAACCAGACATTTTCCTCCAGCACGCCATTATCTGCCTTCTGCGTCCTTGGTATCAGACATCACTGGCGCAGCTCCGTCCTTTGTCCTATCGCCGATACTGCTGTATGCGCTCCATACACAGCGCTGGACAGCTTAGGGATAGCACTTTCTATAAGTCCTTTTAAGGGCTCGTACCGGCAGGGTCAGAGCCATAGGTGACAGGTAGAGAAAACAGAGACAGCGTCTGTGTAGCTAAGGTCAGGGATTTCGTCGCTGCATTTCCCCATTAGGAGGGAATAGAAAGGCAGGCTTCATTTCCTCTACCCAGAGCCCCACAACCCTGGCACTGTACCCTCCTGTCCTCTGCACACTCCAACTCATTATAACTAAGCCATTATACTAGCAAACACTCAGTGTACCTAGTGGCATCCTAAACGTGGCTATTGGACTTTTGTCTAGTCACACTAGTGCAAAGACATTTGCAGCACGTCTGTCTGCATTGCACACTCCAACTCATTATAACTAAGCCATTATACTAGCAAACACTCAGTGTACCTAGTGGCATCCTAAATGTGGCTATTGGACTTTTGTCTAGTCCCACTAGTGCAAAGACATTTGCAGCACGTCTGCCTGCATTGCACACTCCAACTCATTATAACTAAGCCATTATACTAGCAAACACTCAGTGTACCTAGTGGCATCCTAAACGTGGCTATTGGACTTTTGTCTAGTCACACTAGTGCAAAGACATTTGCAGCACGTCTGTCTGCATTGCACACTCCAACTCATTATAACTAAGCCATTATACTAGCAAACACTCAGTGAACCTAGTGGCATCCTAAACGTGGCTATTGGACTTTTGTCTAGTCCCACTAGTGCAAAGATATTTGCAGCACGTCTGCCTGCATTGCACACTCCAACTCATTATAACTAAGCCATTATACTAGCAAACACTCAGTGTACCTAGTGGCATCCTAAACGTGGCTATTGGATTTTTGTCTAGTCCCACTAGTGCAAAGATATTTGCAGCACGTCTGCCTGCATTGCACACTCAAACTCATTATAACTAAGCCATTATACTAGCAAACACTCAGTGTACCTAGTGGCATCCTAAACGTGGCTATTGGACTTTTGTCTAGTCACACTAGTGCAAAGACATTTGCAGCACGTCTGCCTGCATTGCACACTCCAACTCATTATAACTAAGCCATTATGCTAGCAAACACTCAGTGTACCTAGTGGCATCCTAAACGTGGCTATTGGACTTTTGTCTAGTTGCACTAGTGCAAAGACATTTGCAGCACGTCTGCCTGCATTGCACACTCCAACTCATTATAACTAAGTCATTATACTAGCAAACACTCAGTGCACCTAGTGGCATCCTAAATGTGGCTATTGGACTTTTGTCGAGTCACACTAGTGCAAAGACATTTGCAGCACGTCTGTCTGCATTGCACACTCCAACTCATTGTTACTTACTAAGACATTATAATACCAAAAATTGAGTAAACTTAGTGGCATACAAGAAGTGGCTGTTGTACTCCATTAGTGCCCCACTGGTGCAAATCTATGTGCAGCACCTGTGCAGGACACCCTCCTGCTCTGTTTTTAATAAGCTATAATGATAGCAAAAAATACTGCCATTTAGTGGCATCATAGAACTGGCTGTTGGACTCCTTTATTGTGCCCCACTGGTGCCAAGCTATTTCTAGCACCTGTGCAGGACACCCTCCTGCTCTGTTTTTAATAAGCTATAATGATAGCAAAAAATACTGCCATTTAGTGGCATCATAGAACTGGCTGTTGTATTCCATTAGTGCCCCACTGGTGCCAAGCTATTTCTAGCACCTGTGCAGGACACCCTCCTGCTCTGTTTTTAATAAGCTATAATGATAGCAAAAAATACTGCCATTTAGTGGCATCATAGAACTGGCTGTTGTATTCCATTAGTGCCCCACTGGTGCCAAGCTATTTCTAGCACCTGTGCAGGACACCCTCCTGCTCTGTTTTTAATAAGCTATAATGATAGCAAAAAATACTGCCATTTAGTGGCATCATAGAACTGGCTGTTGGACTCCTTTATTGTGCCCCACTGGTACCAAGCTATTTCTAGCAGCTGTGCAGGACACCCTCCTGCTCTGTTTTTAATAAGCTATAATGATAGCAAAAAATACTGCCATTTCGTGGCATCATAGAACTGGCTGTTGTATTCCATTAGTGCCCCACTGGTGCCAAGCTATTTCTAGCACCTGTGCAGGACACCCTCCTGCTCTGTTTTTAATAAGCTATAATGATAGCAAAAAATACTGCCATTTAGTGGCATCATAGAACTGGCTGTTGTATTCCATTAGTGCCCCACTGGTGCCAAGCTATTTCTAGCACCTGTGCAGGACACCCTCCTGCTCTGTTTTTAATAAGCTATAATGATAGCAAAAAATACTGCCATTTAGTGGCATCATAGAACTGGCTGTTGTATTCCATTAGTGCCCCACTGGTGCCAAGCTATTTCTAGCACCTGTGCAGGACACCCTCCTGCTCTGTTTTTAATAAGCTATAATGATAGCAAAAAATACTGCCATTTAGTGGCATCATAGAACTGGCTGTTGGACTCCTTTATTGTGCCCCACTGGTGCCAAGCTATTTCTAGCACCTGTGCAGGACACCCTCCTGCTCTGTTTTTAATAAGCTATAATGATAGCAAAAAATACTGCCATTTAGTGGCATCATAGAACTGGCTGTTGTATTCCATTAGTGCCCCACTGGTGCCAAGCTATTTCTAGCACCTGTGCAGGACACCCTCCTGCTCTGTTTTTAATAAGCTATAATGATAGCAAAAAATACTGCCATTTAGTGGCATCATAGAACTGGCTGTTGTATTCCATTAGTGCCCCACTGGTGCCAAGCTATTTCTAGCACCTGTGCAGGACACCCTCCTGCTCTGTTTTTAATAAGCTATAATGATAGCAAAAAATACTGCCATTTAGTGGCATCATAGAACTGGCTGTTGGACTCCTTTATTGTGCCACTTGTGCCAAGCAATCTCAAGCACCTCTGCATTCTACCCTCATGCACATTTAGCTATGCTAATTTTATAGCAAACTCAGGGAATTCCTTGCTGCATTTGATCATTAGGAGGGATAGAAAGTGAGGCTTCTTTTACTGTCCTGGTACCCACAGAACACGGCCCCTGTACCCATCTGTCCACTTTTGCCATGCTATTTAATTTGCCCAAAGAGCTGACTCTTTTTCTGCCATCCTAAAATTGTCTGGAATACTAAGTTAGTGTTCCTTTGCTGCCAAGCAAGGTACAACACATGTGCATTCTACACTCCTTTCCATTTCTCGAATGCAATTATTAACTGCAGGTAGTCCAGCCAATCTGTGACGAAGGTGCAGGCGTGGATATAATGTAGCCTGCATCCAATGATGGTTCTCTCGATGTCTGACAGCTCAACAATACCTTCTGTTTCCACTTCCAAAACAAGTGATGACCTGCCAATCACACTCCCTGTTGCGGGTAAAGGAGTGGAAGTTCAGTGTGAAAAACCATGTGTGACTGCTGTCCCCACAGTCACAGATGATGAAGAGCACGCAGATGCACTTGATGGGGCAGGCGGTGGTTGCACAGGCACGCTAGGCTGCATTGTGGCACAGTGAAATTCACATTGCGACTTATGCTTCATTTTAAGTCGTGTACAGGGTGGGCTCCCCAGTATGCAGCAAAACCAGGCAACAGGAAAAGGACTCTAGGCAGTTGGGTTGATAAATGATTGTTTAACTTTACCAAAACAAACAATAAGAACCATGCATACAATTTAAATAATTGAACAATCTATTCTGTTGCCTACTACCTGCTAATCCCTCTGTGTAGCAGTAATTGTGTGTTTGTGCGTGTGTGTGTGTGTGTGTTACGGTTGCTGCGAGCACTGGAGACTATGTCCAGATTTCTTGCTACTGCACATGTGCGAGCGCTGGAGACTAAGTCCAGATTTCTTGCTACTGCACATGTGCGAGCGCTGGAGACTAAGTCCAGATTTCTTTCTACTGCACATGTGCGAGCGCTGGAGACTAAGTCCAGATTTCTTGCTACTGCACATGTGCGAGCGCCAGAGACTAAGTCCAATCTTGGAGCCATTGCACATGTGCGGGTGACATCATCGCTGACACGAGGTCACATGTCTCTGACACCTTCTATGCCGATTGGTCGCTGGTCATGTGCTTGTGACGTCTTGCTCGGTGATAGGCCAGCATGACGTCACTCCTGTCGTTCTGGAAGCGGATTGGCTCTGGTGTCCTCCATCTTGGATGAGGCACAGAGTCTATATAAGACCCTGACACACGCCGCATGGTGCTCAGTCCTCTTGGTTCATGCATATGAGTAGACGCTCTGTGCGCGTTCCTCTAGGCATTCCTCTGTCTATGCTAGGTGAGCGCTACCGGCAGGGTAGCGTTCTTATACCTTACAGCTTCGGCTGCTGTCCGTATCCTTACCTCTTAGGGGAGCGGACATAGGCAGGTGCCTGAGGCACATGGTCTGGCTGGGCCTTGTGATTGTACTCGTAGGTGGACGTTGCCGCTAGGGTAACGTTCCTTATACTGCGTCTGGCAGTTGTTCGTATCCTCGCACACTAGGGGAGCGAACAGAGGTAGGAGCTTTGTGCGGCTTACGCTGCTGTTCGTCTCTTTTGCACCACTAGAAGAGCGGACCTAGGCAGGTGCCATATCTAGTGGTTCGTGTCCTCGCACACTAGTGGAGCGAACGCAGGTAGGAGCTTTGTGCGGCTTACGCTGCTGTTCGTCTCTTTTGCACCACTAGAAGAGCGGACCTAGGTAGGTGCCATTTCGCACACATTGCCTTTGTCTCTGTGATTATTAACAGAGATCATTCCACACACCCTCCAAGTAAGGGAGGAATTGCTTTACTTTCTTATTATATCCTTCTGTGAGTTAACAGAGGTATTGCACTCTGCCATAGTCTGCAGCAAAGTCTTTGCACGGTGGACCCTGACTGTCTGATACTCCTTTCGGTTATTATCAGACAGCCCCCCGTAACATTAGGACTGAGCCAAGGGTCTGGCAGTTATGGCAGAATATCAGCAGTTACACCGTTACATACAAGTACTTGAGTCACGGCTCAAGAGTATAGAGGATAAACCTCAGACCATGGTGACATCTGCACATGATCCTCGACTTGCTCTACCAAACAGATATTCTGGCGATGCCAGATCATGTCGTGGTTTCATTAGTCAGTGTCAGATACACCTAGAGGTTAACTCTTCTCGCTTCTCTACGGAGAGGTCCAGAGTAGGCTTTATCATCTCCTTACTTCAGGACAAAGCCTTAGAATGGGCGACTCCCCTATGGGAGCGCTCTGATGTGGTTACTCTGAGACATCAAGACTTTCTTGATGCTCTTAAGGCGGTATTCATGGGTCCGCAGGTTACCCATGATGCGGCCCTGAGACTGTTAGATCTATCTCAGGGTTCGTTATCCACTAGTTCTTATGCCATTGCTTTTAGAACTCTGGTGGCAGAACTAGATTGGCCAGAGAAGGTGTTGATTCCTATCTTCTGGAGAGGGTTGGCTGGCTATGTCAAGGATGCCCTTGCTACTCGTGAAGTCCCTGCTTCTCTGGAGGACTTGATCACAGTAGCAACGAGGATCGATGTACGCCATAAGGAACGTAGACTCGAGGTCTCTTCCTCACGCCCTAAGCATCGGGCTATTCCAGTTGTTGAGGGTCCACTACCATCTTCCTCAGCATCTGAAACATCTCCCACTCCTATGGAGTTAGGTCATACGTTCTCCAGACTACGCAAGTCTGGTCCTCCTATATGTTACGTATGTCGTCAGGCTGGGCACTATGCCAACAAGTGTCCTAGTCGTCAGGGAAACTCCCTGGCCTAGTAACCATTAGAGGGGGGTTACTAGAGACGTCTTCTGCACCCTCTAAGTGTTGTATCCCAGGTCAGCTCTCGCTATCTGAGAATACATGGCCTATTATGGCTTTTGTGGATTCCGGAGCTGACGGGATTTTTGTGTCCTCAGGATTTGTAAAGGGACACAATATTCCCTCTATCATGTTAGAGGCGCCTATTCCTGTCCGTGTTGTTAATGGAACTATGTTGTCTGACTCCATTACATTGAGGACAGTTCCCTTGCGCCTTTCCCTGTCTCAGGGTCACATTGAGGAGATTTCTTTTCTTGTTTTGCCTGAGGGTATAGACGACGTCCTTCTGGGTCTTCCATGGCTTCGGACTCATGCTCCTCACATTGACTGGGAGTCTGACAGCATTATTAGTTGGGGTTCGAAATGTCAGTCCCGATGTCTTCCCTTACCACCTAAGGTCGTTGCAGTTGCATCAACTGATCTCTCTCCCATACCTACACCCTATTTGGATTTCGCTGACGTGTTCTCCAAACAGGGTGCTGAGGTTCTTCCACCCCATAGGCCGTATGACTGTGCCATAGACCTTATCCCAGGTTCGGTTCCACCTAAAGGCAGGGTTTACCCCCTGTCGATACCTGAGTCGGAGGCCATGTCGACCTATATAAGAGAGAGCTTAGAGAAGGGGTTCATTCGTAAGTCTGTCTCTCCCGCGGGAGCTGGGTTTTTCTTTGTTCGGAAGAAAGAGGGTGATTTGCGTCCCTGCATAGATTACAGGGGTCTCAACGCAATCACAATAAAGAACAAATACCCATTACCTTTAATTTCGGAGCTCTTTGACAGACTGAGAGGAGCTCAAGTTTTTACGAAGTTGGATCTGCGGGGTGCGTATAACTTGGTACGAATTCGAAAGGGTGACGAATGGAAGACCGCTTTTAACACCCGAGACGGTCACTATGAATACCTCGTCATGCCTTTTGGGTTATGTAATGCACCCGCAGTATTTCAGGACTTCGTAAATGATGTGTTCAGGGATTTACTGTTATCCTCAGTAGTGGTGTATCTGGACGACATCCTGATTTTTTCTCCTGATCTGGAGACTCATCGTCAGGATGTCGTTCGTGTCCTTTCCCGTTTAAGGGAGCACTCATTGTTTGCTAAACTCGAGAAATGTGTATTCGAGCAGTCCTCATTGCCTTTTTTGGGTTACATTATCTCACAAGAGGGTCTGGCTATGGATCCTGCGAAGCTCTCTGCTGTCCTGCAATGGTCCGAACCTCATTCCTTGAAGGCGGTGCAACGCTTCTTAGGATTTATAAATTATTACAGGCAGTTCATACCCCATTTTTCTACTTTGGTGGCCCCTTTGGTGGCCTTGACTAAGAAAGGTGCTAATCCCAAAGCCTGGTCTACTGAGACATCTCAGGCTTTTGAGGCAGTAAAAAGACACTTTTCAACTGCTCCCGTTCTTCAAAGACCCGATGAGAGTAAGCCCTTCCTCTTAGAGGTTGATGCCTCTTCAGTGGGTGCTGGTGCGGTCTTGTATCAAAAGAACGGTGCAGGTAGAAAAAGGCCGTGTTTCTTCTTTGCTAAAACCTTTTCACCGGCAGAGAGAAACTATACCATTGGGGATAGGGAACTGCTCGCCTTGAGATTAGCCTTGGAGGAGTGGCGTCACTTGCTGGAAGGAGCGAAACATCCTTTCCAGGTCTATACAGACCATAAGAATCTGACGTACTTACAAACCGCTCAGCGTCTGAATCCTCGCCAAGCCCGCTGGTCCTTGTTTTTCTCCCGCTTTCACTTCTCCATCAACTATTTGTCTGGGAGTAAGAATAACAAGGCAGACGCCCTGTCTCGCTCTATGCTTTCTACCCAGGAAGAGATTGACGAACCTCGTCTTATCCTTCCCTCCAGGGTTTTTCATACGCTCTCCCCTGTGACGTTAGACCAAATCCCACCGGGCAAGACATTTGTTCCGCCTGATCGACAGAATGATATACTGTCATGGGCCCACACCTCAAAGGTGGGTGGGCATTTTGGTATTAGGTGGACACGAGAGTTACTGGAGAGGTGGTATTGGTGGCCACACTTAGCCAGCCACGTCAAGAGATATGTCGGTTCCTGCTACTCGTGTGCTCGCAACCATCCATTACGGCAGAGACCGGCTGGGCTCTTGCATCCTTTACCAGTGCCAGATAGACCATGGGAGGTGGTAGGCATGGACTTTGTGGGTGATCTTCCATGTTCACAGGGACATAGATTTGTGTGGGTCATTACGGACCATTTCTCCCGGATGGTTCATCTCGTACCGTTATCGAGAATCCCATCTTCCAGGGTACTAGCCAAACTATTCCTCAAGCATGTCTTTAGGCTTCATGGGATGCCAGATCGTATCATTTGTGATAGAGGCCCGCAATTTACTTCCCGTTTCTGGCGAGATCTTTGTAGCCTTCTGCAAATTGAGTTGAATCTCTCTTCGGCATACCATCCGGAGACTAATGGTTTGGTTGAACGTACCAATCAATCTATGATTATATACCTTCGACACTTTGTTGCTGAGAACCACGATAACTGGTCCTCCCTCCTACCCTGGGCAGAATTTGCCCTTAACAATTCGCTGGCTGAGGCCACTGGGCAGACACCGTTCGTACTCAATAATGGGCAACACCCTAGGGTACCGGTACCGTTTCCCGCTGCTGCACCTCCTCCTCTTGTGGCCGACTGGGCAACTAATGCCAGAGAGGTTTGGGATCGGACTCAAGAGTCGATCCAAGCAGCTAAGGACCGTATGAAGACGGTGTCCGATCGGTTTCGTCGCCCGGCTCCTGTCTTTTCTCCAGGGGACTTTGTGTGGCTCTCTGCAAAACACGTGAGACTTAGAGTGAGCACTGTCAAATTTGCTCCTCGCTTCCTGGGTCCTTATGAGGTTCTTCGACAGGTAAATCCTGTAGTCTATCAATTGAAGTTACCTGTCCATCTTAGGATTCATGACAAATTCCATGTCTCACTGCTAAAGCCGGCTATTTTACCTCACGCTCGTGAAGTGCACTCTCCTGCCTCTGATTCCTCTCGCTCTAGCTATGAGGTACGAGCCATAGTTGGTTCTAAGATGGTTAGAGGGCGCAGGTTCTTCTTGATAGATTGGGAGGGCTATGGCCCGGAACATCGCTCTTGGGAGCCTGAGGAGGCTGTCCATGCTCCCGACTTAGTTGCCGATTATCTGCGTCGCCGGGAGGGGGGCCCTTGAGGGGGAGGTACTGTTACGGTTGCTGCGAGCACTGGAGACTATGTCCAGATTTCTTGCTACTGCACATGTGCGAGCGCTGGAGACTAAGTCCAGATTTCTTGCTACTGCACATGTGCGAGCGCTGGAGACTAAGTCCAGATTTCTTGCTACTGCACATGTGCGAGCGCTGGAGACTAAGTCCAGATTTCTTGCTACTGCACATGTGCGAGCGCCAGAGACTAAGTCCAATCTTGGAGCCATTGCACATGTGCGGGTGACATCATCGCTGACACGAGGTCACATGTCTCTGACACCTTCTATGCCGATTGGTCGCTGGTCATGTGCTTGTGACGTCTTGCTCGGTGATAGGCCAGCATGACGTCACTCCTGTCGTTCTGGAAGCGGATTGGCTCTGGTGTCCTCCATCTTGGATGAGGCACAGAGTCTATATAAGACCCTGACACACGCCGCATGGTGCTCAGTCCTCTTGGTTCATGCATATGAGTAGACGCTCTGTGCGCGTTCCTCTAGGCATTCCTCTGTCTATGCTAGGTGAGCGCTACCGGCAGGGTAGCGTTCTTATACCTTACAGCTTCGGCTGCTGTCCGTATCCTTACCTCTTAGGGGAGCGGACATAGGCAGGTGCCTGAGGCACATGGTCTGGCTGGGCCTTGTGATTGTACTCGTAGGTGGACGTTGCCGCTAGGGTAACGTTCCTTATACTGCGTCTGGCAGTTGTTCGTATCCTCGCACACTAGGGGAGCGAACAGAGGTAGGAGCTTTGTGCGGCTTACGCTGCTGTTCGTCTCTTTTGCACCACTAGAAGAGCGGACCTAGGCAGGTGCCATATCTAGTGGTTCGTGTCCTCGCACACTAGTGGAGCGAACGCAGGTAGGAGCTTTGTGCGGCTTACGCTGCTGTTCGTCTCTTTTGCACCACTAGAAGAGCGGACCTAGGTAGGTGCCATTTCGCACACATTGCCTTTGTCTCTGTGATTATTAACAGAGATCATTCCACACACCCTCCAAGTAAGGGAGGAATTGCTTTACTTTCTTATTATATCCTTCTGTGAGTTAACAGAGGTATTGCACTCTGCCATAGTCTGCAGCAAAGTCTTTGCACGGTGGACCCTGACTGTCTGATACTCCTTTCGGTTATTATCAGACAGCCCCCCGTAACAGTGTGTGTGTGTGTGTGTGTGCGAACATGACTTACCAGTGGCGCATCACAAGAGCTTCCAAGTTACCTACCTAAACATAGACAAAACACATTACCCCCCCTGAATACCCTTGTTAGCTGAAGCCTCACAGATAATGCAGATGATAACAGTGTGAATGCAAACCACACAGCTCTGCAACACAGTCATGGAAATCTTGAAAAGCAACAGTCAATGCAAACATGTGTTGCTGTCCCTCTATGATTTAAACTGTATGTGACAATTTGACAGTGCAGAGGCAGCAAGTCTTATTGTCTGTAAATAGTCGGCCTACCCAGAACAGATATGTGTTTTGCTAATAAAACAAAGTGTTGCGTGCCCGCATTATTGTCTGGGCACAGCCTACCGTACCCGGGTACTCTGATGTCCAGTTGCCAGAAATACAGACTTTACGCTCCTCTCACAGTAAACAGTATAGACAGCACTGTAAGAATGTTGGTCTGTGGCACAGGATGCTGCTCACTGGCATTACGGGGCTCATCATCAAAGTACAACATGACTCCCCTCACAATTGAACGAAGTGTTTCCGCGGTGGCTCCTTGCTGTAACACACACCTTTAGCTTTTCCTTCTGTTCATAGACAGCATCTCCAAGTCCACACCCGAAGAGCAATTTGATATTGCTATAGTGACCAAACAAAGGCAGATCCAAAATAACAGCAGCTCCTTGTGTGTAGTCTGCAACAATGCATGCAATGGCAAATTAGCATGTTGCATTGACAGTGGCTAAAGCTGAGCAATACACCTTCACGCCATCAATTCATATCCATGTGACACTTCATGGAGGAACTACTCAAAGGTGTGAGTTTTTGCCTTCTACTTACAGATTGTTGACAAATCTTACAGATTCCATGACTTGGGTGATCCTTTGCGATGTCCAAAAATTCACAGGCTAGGCAAGGCTTACAGCCCATGCGACCTGCATAGCCAACACGACTTCTGCTCAGAGTCAAAGTTGTGGTCCAGGATTCAGTTGTTGACGTGCTTCCAGTACTTTGTCTCTGGCCAGGAAGACGCAACGTAACCTCGTCGTCAATAGCATCCTCCTCCACCTCCTCTGCTGACCTCATCGACTGGCTGACTTTGGTTTGACAGTAAGTGTGGTCTCCAACCTCATCAATAACCCTGTGCGTTTTCATTTCCCTCGTCCTGAGTCCTCCGAGACAACCTCTTCCTGCCCTGACCGAATAGTAAAGTTGTCATTCCAATCAGGTATCTGTGCTCCTCATCATATTCCCCATTGTCTCCACCAGGAGGATTTACTTTTTGGAAATGAGGGTGTAGATTAGGCTCAGCACCTTCTTCATCGGGGCCTGGATCCCACTCACAAAGCTTCTGGGCATCTGCGCAGATCATTTCCCCTGTCTCATGGAACTCGCTACCTCAACACGTCAGATTATCTGCTACACCCGCAAGCTTCAAACTGAATCTGAAAACTCATCTGTTCAGAAATGACTATAACCTTCAATGACACCACCACCATACGTACTTGACGCTCAACCTACACCACTCCTACTGTCTCCTCCCAAAAATCCTTTAGAATGTAATCCCGCAAGGGCAGGGCCCTCTTCCCTCTGTACCAGTCTGTCTATAGTTACTTGTATATGTATTCTGTAAGTAACCCCCTTCTCATGTACAGCACCATGGAATCAATGGTGCTCTATAAATCAATAATAATAAAAATAATAATAACTTCCTTGTCTGTACTCATTGCAGCTTTGGAGCAGACCTCTGATTCCCAGGCTATAGTGCGACTAAACAGCTATGCAAACTCAACCATCTCTGTTACCCCATACTCAGCAGGGCTGGTGGAAACTTGAGAGCTGTTAGTAAGCAAGTGCGATTGGATTGACACCACAGAGGAATGGAGTATTTGGGATCTTGAAATTGGGGTGGAGGAGAGGCCACTTTATGGAGCACTTGAGATCCATTGAAGCAGCTGCTGTTTTGGCCTCATCTACATTTGTTAGCGATGGTTGTGTCCGTGAAAAAAAGGATCATATCAGATTATCCATGGGAAGAAGTACACCTGTTCTTTTGGATGGTATTTGTTGTTACAAAGCCTGTAACCTGAAGCCTGCTGCGGTTTCATTTGCGCCCAGGCGTCAACTGCCATTTAGGGCTGTGCCTTGGGTTGTCCAGCTGGCTACTTTCTCCTCCACGTCTAAGTGTGGAGAGGCAGCTAGTGCGCATGCGTGTGCCGATTTACCCCAGCCGCAGCCTAACTACAGTGTTTCGCCTAGTGAGTATGCTCTGCCTGACTGTGCCATTGCTAAGGCTAAGTCTTCATTTCGGGATACAGCGCATGCTCCCACACTTAGTGCGAAAAGCCTCTTTGCACAGGTACTTGCATTCCGTGCCGGGTCTAAGTCCTGTTTTGTGCCTAGACACCATGCTAAAGCTGAAAGTCTTTTTTCAGAGACTGTATTTCATGCTACTGAGCATGCTCAGGCACTTACTGCATCAGAGACTAGGTCCGGTAATGAACTCTTTGGCCCTGCCCCTGATGTATATAGACCCATATAGACCACAGGGCATCAGGTGTCCTGACGATGTGGCCAGGCCACTCCCAAATGGCTTGCAGAGGCCCGCCCCTATGACTTGTCACCGCATTATTGATGGTCAGACGATGACTGGTGAGGTGTTTGGGTCATGGCAGCCAAGAGGTCATCATTGAAGTTGCGGTTCCAAATAGGACGCTAGTTATGCCACTCATGACGTGTCACTCTGCTTTTGTCTCCAGGAGGTGCATTGTGGTTCACCCTGGTTTGGGGCGGACCCAGGTTATAAAAGGGGCTGGAGCCAACAAGGAGGTGCGCAGTCTTCTATTATGCTCCGAAAGAGCACACCTCCATGTGTTGAACCCAATGCGGCTTTAGGCCAGAGGTAGGCAGGGATAGGGTGTCGATGCAGGCAACCACCACAGTTGGTAACGCAGAACGGTTAAGACCAGCTCCTGTCCTACCAGTCCTGCTTGTGCAGCCCAGTGGCATTAACAGGCCTGCTGCTGCTGATGCGCCTGCTGTCCACAGGTGTGGCCCCTATGCACACGGTCAGCGTACTCAATGGCCCCTGTGTTGTTAACAGGGAGTTCCTGGGCTGGGTGGGCATGTGGACCCTGTGACGCTAACAGGGCTCCCAGTCTCCAGATCCGAATGGCGTCTAACTCGGTTCAGGCTACTATTAGTTTCATAGCCACACAGCTCTGTATCCTCCACCAAACCTTCCAGTTGCCAACCTCTCCTTTTCCATCTGGGAGCACGGTGGACACTGACTGCTGATGGGGATATATACCTTTCTCTTTCTTTTCTTATTAATTTTCGTTATATAGCGGTAACATAGTATATACCACCTTATCCAAATCTGCCAGTCCCACTGTAACAGATGGTGTTTCTTCAGCAAATGTTACTGTTGCTTAACCACCAAATCCACGGACCAAAACTTTTTTCCCCTTTCCAACACACCTGTTCCCCTTTCCACCAGCATCTGTCCTTTTTCAACTCATTTTGGTATATGACCAAAAGTGCAACTCTGCAGGGACACCGTACTCAACGCCATCTCAGCACAGCAGCCAGCCCTCGGTCCCTCAGATGTGGACAAGTAAAAGACCATTTCTTCCTATCCATGACAAAGCGTTGAGATTCACTCTGTGCAGCACTGGTGTTTAGTGGAAAAGCAGATCTAAGATTGCGTACCACATTCTGCAGATACTCCTGTATACGTGCATCCATTTCTATGGCAGGAATTATTTCACCAAATTTTGTCTTGTACCGGGGATCTAACAGTGTGGCAACCCAGTAGTCAGGATTACTTTGAATTCGTACAATCCGAGGGTCATGTTGTAGGTAGTGCAGCAAGAAGGCGCTCATGTGTCTTGTGCATCCAGGAGGACCAAGTCCTTGGTGTGTTGGTGGCAGAGAGGTGAGAATCATGCCTCCTTCCTCTGCCCTCTCCCCACAACCTCGCCCAACCGAAATGTGAGCAAGCTCTCACTCATCTGCTGAGTCTTCCATGCCCATCGCCAGTTCGTCCTCCATTTCTTCATGGGCTCCTGCACCTTCCTCAACACTTTTTGCTGATACTATGCGCCCTTGTTAATCCCTCTCCCTCACCATGACTGCCGCCTAGGTGCCGCTGACCATCTGGACCTCGTAGATCTTGTTATCCCTTCCGCATATGACTCCTCCTGTACTTCCTCCCCTTCCTCTTGTCCCAACACCTGACTCCGAATAATAATTACAGTGTGCTCCATCATGTAGATGATCAGAATTGTCACGCTGAGAATGACATTGCCAGTGCTAAACATCTTCGTCGACATTTGTAAACTGTGTAGCAGGGTGCATAGGTCCTTGATCTGACACCACTCCAGCAGCGTGATCTGCACCACCTCTGGATCAAGTTATCCCAGGCTATATGTCAGAACGTATTGCAGCAGGGTTCGGCGGTGCTGCCACAAACGCTGCAACATGTGCAGATTCAAATTCCTGCATGTCGGCACATCGCATTTCAGGCGTTTAACCACCAGACCTAAAGACTTCTGTAGCGACGAAAGTTGTTGAGCTGCTGTGTGCGCACGATGGAAGTGAGCACATAGCGAGCGTGCCCGCTGCACAAGGCCATGTAGGCCGGGATGGTGTTTTAAAAATTGCTGGAGAATTAGGTTCAACACGTGAGCCATACAAGGCACGTGTGTCACATTGCCCTGACGATGGCCCGCAGCCAGGTTTGCATCATTGCCGCACACGGCTGTTAAGTCACCAACGGAGTCCGCTCCGTCAATTTGTACTCCGGTCGCCAGGTGACAACGTGTTCCTTTCATGCATAGTGCTGATGATGGGAGAGGAGTCGATGCCAGCAGCGCAGGTGGATGCAGGTTATGCTCACCCACTGGGCTGCATTACCTTGACAGATGCAGAATCTCTGGCTGAATGTAGCTGGTGGGTATCTCACAGATGAAATACCATCATTCAGCTACAACCAATGGGAAGACACCACACCCTTTTTTATGCCCATCCTGTCTGCAGACCACTGCCAGACATAGCTATGAACCTCTGGTTACTTTTACCCCCAGTTCAGTTTTATGATTTTGTGTGCTTGTTACCTGACTTCTTTTCCTGCTTGCTGTTTATGTACCTTGTTGGCCGATCCGCATTTCACCTCTGCTTGTTTTCTGATTAAGTCCTGGCCGTCCCATTCTGTTCCTGTTCCTCAATTAATGTTTTGACCCTGCCTGTGACTACTATTCTCTGGAACTGCAGCCTTCCACAGGTATTGATCACCTTGGGCCCTGTGTAATTCCTAATCCCTGTATAGGGGTTAAAGGGTTTCAGGGTTCTAGGGGTCCTGCTTGGTGAGTGGCTTCCCTCTAGCCTATCATTTACAGCCCATCTGAGTGTGTGGATCAAGGAAGGCGTTACACCGTGCTCTCTGCAGAAGGCCATGTGGGCCAGGATAGTGCATTAAAAATTGCTGGACAACCAGGTTCAACACGTGAACCACACAAGGCACGTGTGTCACATTGTCACAGCGAAGGGCCGCACCCATGTTTGCATCATTGTCACACCCGGCCTTCCCTGGCTGCTGGTTGAGTGGAGACAACCATTGATGAAACTCAGTCTCCAGAGCTAACCGTCCACAACTTCTCAGCGGTGTGACTCACATTTCCCATACATTTCAAAGTAAACCTTTGACCGCCTGATGGCATTGAGCTCTGCTGCCAGCATAGTAAGGAGGTGTGTGGTATTCCTTGTGCGCAGTTACAAGGAAGGGTGGCCTGACCCCACAGGGTTTGCGCCAAGGTGGAGGACCCACACGAGGTTGAAGCGGCAGAAGCTGTGTATTAACTTCTACATACAGAAGAAGGATTGACACAACTCGTGGGGACGGCAAGACTTGTACAGCAGACCTTTCTCCATCTCTCCCCACAGTAACCCATTGCCCAGTCAGCGACATGTAACGCCCCTGTCCATGCTTACTGGGCCAATTATCTGTGGTGAAATGCACCCTGTCACACAGAGTTTCTCAAGGAATCAGTGATGTTTAGTGCGACATGCTGGTGTAGTGCGTGCACGCCTTTGTTGGAGGAAGAGTGGCGCCTGGGCATCGGCTCTTGGGGCACTGCGATGGGCATAAGGTCTCGAAAATCCTCGGTTAAAAAGGTTGGAAAGGCAGCATTTTGGTAGCCAACAGTTTCCAGATGCTGAAAGTCAACCTCTAAGCCATGTCATGCCCTTCTAAAAGCATGTAAAACACAGTAAGGGGACTCCAACCACAGTCTCCCTCGTTGCTACTAATTGGGCCACACACACCCCACTTGACTGGCATCAGTTGACCCAATTTTCAAGATGAAAAAGATGCTTTGCATGAAGCACTCTCAAAAATACGCGTGCCTTTCCCGTCCCCTGGCTGACCCAGGGGAAGAAAAGTCCTCTGAGAGCCATGACTTGTTCATCTTGGTTCTTTTAGAAACACAGCGAGGGGACTCCAACCACAGTCTCCCTCGTTTCCACTAACTGGGCCACACACACCCCACTTGACTGGCATCAGTTGACCCAATTTTCAAGATGAAAAAGATGCTTTGCATGAAGCACTCTCAAAAATACGCGTGCCTTTCCCGTCCCCTGGCTGACCCAGGGGAAGAAAAGTCCTCTGAGAGCCATGACTTGTTCATCTTGGTTCTTTTAGAAACACAGCGAGGGGACTCCAACCACAGTCTCCCTCGTTTCCACTAACTGGGCCACACACACCCCACTTGACTGGCATCAGTTGACCCAATTTTCAAGATGAAAAAGATGCTTTGCATGAAGCACTCTCAAAAATACGCGTGCCTTTCCCGTCCCCTGACTGACCCAGGGGAAGAAAAGTCCTCTGAGAGCCATGACTTGTTCATCTTGGTTCTTTTAGAAACACAGCGAGGGGACTCCAACCACAGTCTCCCTCGTTTCCACTAACTGGGCCACACACACCCCACTTGACTGGCATCAGTTGACCCAATTTTCAAGATGAAA